>NC_084835.1:71211947-71926113 GCF_033115175.1 Lepus europaeus
ATTTATTTCACCTTGAATTCCTGGCTTTCGGGCTGCTGCTCTTTTTCATGGTACTTTGATTAGAAGAATGAAAAACTCTTCTGCCGCTTTCTTGAGGGTTTGTATGAGGGCGAGACTGTCTCTGTTGGGGTTTTGTATTCCTCCAATTAAGGCTGTGAAGGAATCCAGCTTTTTTAGCTTGCTAATTGTTCTTTGCATGCTGACACAGAACACTTGTTCCATGTAAAAGGTTACCTTTTAGTCTTATTGGAGCTTCAGGACTGGTCATAACAGAAAAGAAGATAATTAGCTTTGAAGTAAAGGAAAATGGTTTTGTAAAACTCATACAGTTGTGGGTAGAACTAAGATACTCAGGTGGCAAATGTGGTTGCATCTGCAGTTTTTTTGGGGTGTGTGTGTATGCTGAGGCTTTGTTTGTAAAGTCAAGATCAGGAGACATTCAAGGAAAAAAATCAGTAGACAGAGACTAATAAATATTTACATAGTAAATTCCTCTGGTTAAGTGTGCACCAGGGCTGGTAAAAAATGTCGAAGGAGACAGACTTTGCTCAGAATCCCATTCTAACCTCAAAGCATGTTTCACTCACAAAACTAACCCTATTATAAAATATCTTGTATGAGGCATGTTCTGAAGTTACTTCAGCAGAGGTGCGAAGGTGGCACAAGTGTCACTCCTCTCCTTCTCAGACCTCCTGGGGGGAGGTGGAGATTGAGGAGGATCTTGAAAAACGGGAAGGATGTTAAAGACTAGTTATTATCAGGACGTCTTTACTCTTAACAGTCACCGAGGACTCTAAGGAACTTCAGCTTTTCTTTGGTTGTATCTTTTGATATTTATCGTATTAAAAATTAAAACTGAAAACTTGAACCCTGTCATTTAAAAGTTAATTATATTAATATAGATTACATTTTTATATTAAAATGTTTTTCCAAAGCAAAAAAATGTACTGAAGAGAATATTATTGTGTTACATTTTTGCAAATCTCGTGTGTGTCTGGCTTAACAGAAGATCTCTGGATTCTTCCATCTCCTGTTTCCATTCAGTCTGCTGTATTACACTTGAAGTAGACATAGAAAGTCCATCCTTGTAGATATGTAGATTATAGCAGGGATAATGAAGTACTGAGAACAAGCTCTAAAAATGTACATTTATAGGGGAAGGTGTTTGGGGCAATGGTTAAAGAAGCTGCTTGGGGCTTCCGTATCCCTTATTTGAGTGTCTGGGCTTGAGTTCTGGCTCTCTTTCTGATTCCAGATTCTTGATAATGTGTACCGGGAGGCAGCAGGTCCTGATTCAAATAGTTAGATTCCTGCCACTCTGCCACAGACTCAGTTTGGATTCTGGATTCCTTCCTTTGGCCTGGCCCAGCCCTGGCTGTTGTGGGCATTTGAGGATTGAGTCAGCAGATGGTGGATCTCTTTTTGTCTCTCTCTTGTCACTTTGCTTTTCAATTGAATTGAAAAAAAGATGAATTTTTAAAAACAAGTAAATGACCTTTTTAAAAATATGCATTTATGGAGCCAGTGCTGTGGCGTAGTGGGTAAAGCCCCCACCTGCAGTGCCGGTATCCCATATGGGCACCAGTTCGAGACCGGGCTGCTCCACTTCTGATCCAGCTCTCTGCTGTGGCCTGGGAAGGAGGTAGAGGATGGCCCAAGTCACCCCCACCCATGTGAGGGACCCGGAGGAGGCTCCTGGCTTCGGATTGGCACAGCTCCGGCCATTGCAGCCAATTGGGGAGTGAACCAGCAGATGGAAGACCTCTCTCTCCCTCTCTCTCTCTCTCTCTCTCTCTCTGCCTCTTCTCTCTCTGTGTAGCTCTTTCAAATAAGTAAATAAATCTTTTAAAAATAAATGCATTTATTTTCTAAATGTAGAGCTTTAGAAAACACAAGCATACACAAGGCACACGTTCCATTCCTCCTGAGGGTGATGATGTCATCCCCTGGAAACACCATACTTTTGAGAGAATGAGAGTTAAAAAAAGAAAATGTCTTGGTGCAAACTATGAACATTTTGAGCACATGGACTCCTCTCCCAGTGTCCCAGATTGCCAGTTGCACAATGCTGTACTGCTATTATGGGAAAATAATTTGGGAAGATATTCCAAAAAGGGAGGATTGGCAAATTGTAAGCAAAAGTGAAGAAACAACCTAAAACATGCATAAACGGTACTCCTCAAAATGGTCAAAGTTATCGGAAACAAAGTCTGAGAAACTCACAGCCAAGAGGAATTTTTTTAAAAAATTAAGAAGGAGAGAGGGAGATAGATATCCCATCCACTGGCTTACTCCCCAGATGCCACAATGATTGGGACTGAGTCAGGCCAAAGCCCAGAGCCGGGAACTCAATCCAGCTCTCCCACATGGGTGACAGGAACCTGATTACTTGGTCCATCACCACGGCCTCCTAGCGAATGCATCAACAGAAAGCTGAAGTCAGGAGCAGAGCTGAGCACGGAGCCTACACACTTCAGTATGAGAGCAAGTGTCCTCACTGCCAGGCCGCACTCATCCCCAAGAGAAGTTTAAGGAGATACGGCAGTGAATGTAACACGGTGTCCTGGACGGAATTCTGAATAGAAAAGGACACTAGGGGAAAACTCAAGAAATCAGGATAACATATGGGCTTTGGTTAATAGTAGTAATGTAGGTTTGTTACTTGTGACAGGTATACAGAATTAATGTATGATATTAATAGTAGGGGAAATGGTATGAGATGCTTTGAGATTTTTCAATTTTTCTGTAAATAGAAAATATTCTAATTTTTAATAGATTGGACATGTAAAATGACTCAAATATTACATCTAGATTTTATCTTCTAGCTTCATGATTAGAAAAGGGACCTTTCTGTAGGTTGGTTCTTTAAAGACTTTGAAGAGAAGATTGCATTTTTGCTATTAAGTACCTCTTTTATATTTGCTATTTTTTATTTTACTTGATTCTTTCCCTATAATGGTTTTCAGTAAAACCTTTTTTCTGTTTTTGTTTTTTTTATTATTTTTATTTTTAAGTTTATTTGAAAGGTAAAAGTGACAAGAGATGGAGAATCAGATGGGGTAAGGGTAGAGAGAAGTTCCATCTGCTGGTTCATTCCCCAAACACCTGCAACAGCCAGGGCTGGGCCAGGCTGAAGCTGGGAGCCTGGAACTTCATCCAGGTCTCCCATGTTGGTGGCAGGAACTCAAGTATTTAGGCCATCTTCTGCTGCCTGCTAGGTGCATTAGCAGGGAGCTGGATCCGAAGTGGAGGTGGGGCTCGATCCCAGCCACCATAGTGTGGGATGTGGGTGCCAGCTTAACCTGATGTGCCACATTGCTTGTCCCTAAAACGTTTTATAAAAAGTGGTACAGGCAGTTAGGGGCACATCTTTAGGAACTGTATGGAAAGGGGGTTAAGTTCCTGTTGTAGCCAGCTAGGTGTGGGAGAATGTGTTAGCAAAGAAGAACCCCAAGAATATAGTTTACTAGTGACAGTTTCCCAGAGGAGAGGGAAATGGAGTTTCTTTAAGGTTCTTTAGCAACAGGAAAAAAGAATCGGGAAACTTGTTATGGGTTTGATGGATATCCTTGGAAGTCAGACTAAATAACTGGAAGGAATTGTGTGGAGATTCCCAGCAGGTCTTGATGCTATGGGAGGGTTATATTTCTGAGACTAGCAGGAAGGGACTTTGTGTAGTGAGGATAGAAAGATTATGGAGTTCTCCCTTCCCACTGCCCCATCACCTTAGATTTATTATTATTATTTTAGCATTTTAAAAAAAGATTTATTGTGTTTACTTGAAAGGCAGAGTTACAGAGAGAGAAGTGGGGAGACCAAGGGAGAGATCTTCCATCTGCTGGTTCACTCCCCAAATGGCCACAACAGCTGGAGCGGGGCCAGGCTGAAGCCAGGAGCCCAGAGCTTTTTCCAGGTGTCCTACATTGGTGCAAGGTCCCAAGCACTTGGACCATTGCCTGCTGCTTTCCCAGGCACATTAGCAGAGAATTGGCTCGAAAGTGGAGCAGCTGGGACTCAAACTAACGCCCATATGGGATGTCAGCATTGCAGGCATTGGCTTTATCCGTTCTACCACAATACCGGCCCCTATTGTAGCATTTAATAAAGTGCTTAATTTACCAAGGAGTAACAAGATGACAGAGGATCCCACTACATACAATCACTGGTACCTGAGAGTGCAGCCATGGAGTCCTATTGCCTTGCTTCAAGTTCATCAACAGTGTAATCTTGGGTTAAAAACAAAATCTTTCCGTGTCTCAGTTTCTAAATGTAAAAATGGGGATGATATTGTACCTACCTTATTATTGTATGATTTAAATAATCTATGGAAGTTATGTAGATTTAGTCAAGTGATATAAATATATTGAATGTTTAAATGTTGTCTGTTACGCTATTAGTCATTGCCATATATGGTTGAGAATTCTTAGAGAAGAGTCATCTGCCTTTTGGAACCTTATCTTTGAAACTGATCAGACAAGTCTTTTTAGGCTCCACCCAGCCATTATCTTGTACCTGGTAGATACAGAAGGAAGTTGCATGGCCAAAGGTTAGCTCAGACAAGTCTTTTTAGGCTCTGCCACAGCCATTTTCTTGTACTGGTGGATACAGAAGGAAGTTGCATGGCCACAGATTAGCTCTGTGAGAGCGTCAAGATGCCAGGCCTAAAAATCCTCAGCAGGAGAGTGTTCAGCGGCTCATTAGCTCTGAGTGGATGGAGGTTACTTCAGACCTCCAGGAAGCCTTCCTGTTTTCTCTGAGTCTGGCCTTTCATAAGGCTGGAACGGTTCTGCCCCAGGCTGATGTAGGTAGGTGCTAAGGACCAGTGCATGTTTTCACTCCGAGTGAGATTAGGAAAAACTTGACTCTAATTCACCCAGGCATAAATGTAGTTACAGTTTAGCCCTTGGATACCCCACCCTTACAGCCAGTGCCAAGTAAATTCCCAGGCCTAAATGACGTGGAACTAAAACAAAGGTCAGTTGCCCAGTTGTCTCCAAGAATTACACCAATAAGCCCTTTGAGTAGCTAGATGGCCTAGGCCAACTACACTCAGGTTTGTGGCTAATATAGATCCCATGCTATGCTGCAGTCTGTTTTAGATACTCAATAGTAGTACAGTAAGGAATGAGTTTGGGTTTTATCTAAAGGCAGTGGGGGGTTGGTGTTGGGTGCTGGTTTGAGTCCCTGCTAATTGTGCCTGGGAAAGCAGCAAAGGTTAATCCAAGTGCTTGGGCCCCTGCATCTACCTGGATGAAGCTCCAGGCTCCTGGCTTTGGTCTGGCCCAGCCCTGGCCATTGTGGCCATCTGGGAAGTGAACCAGTGGATAGGAGATCGTTGTCTCTCCCTCTTTCTCTGTGTCTTTCAAGTAAATAAAAGAAATCTTTGAAAAAAAAGAAAAGGCAGTAGGACAATAAACTATTTGGAGCTGGCATTGTGACACAGTGGGTTAAGCCTCCACCTGTGACACCAGCATCCCATGTCAAATCTGGCTAGAGTCCAGGCTGTTCTGCTTCCGATTCAGCTCCCTGCTGATGTGCCTGGGAAAGCACTAGAAGATGGCCCTAGTGCTAGGGCCCTTGCCACCCACCTGGGAGACCTGGATTGAGTCTCAGGCTCCTGGCTTTGGCCTGAACCAACCCCAGCTGTTGTAGTCATCTGGGAAGTGAGCCAGCAGATGAAACATCATTCTCTTTGTTTTTCCCCTCTCTGTCTCTGTCATTCTGCTTTTCAAATAAACAAATAAATCTTTTTTCAAAAAGAAAAAGTCAGGGGCTGACACTGACATGTTAAACTTCCACCTGCGATGCCAGCATCCTTTATGGATGCCAATTAGAGTCCTGGCTGCTCCACTTTCAATCCAGCTCCCTGCTAATGCACCTGGGAAAGCAGTGCAAGATGGCCAGAGTGCTTGGGTCTCTGCATCCATGTGGAAGACCCAGGGGAAGCTCCATGATCCTGGCTTCGGCCTGGCCCAGCCCTGGCCATTGTGGCCATCTGGGGTGCTCTTTCTTTCTGCTTCTCCCTCTCTGTGACTCTGCTTTTCATTTACTTATTTACTTATTTATTATTTATTTATTTATTTTGACAGGCAGAGTTAGAGAGAAAGGTCTTCCTTTGCCGTTGGTTGACCCTCCAATGGCTGCCGCGACCAAAGCCACGAGCCAGGTGCTTCCTCCCGGTCTCCCATGTGGGTGCAGGGACCAGGCACTTGGGCCATCCTCCACTGCCTTCCCAGGCCACAGCAGAGATCTGGACTGGAAGAGGAGCAACCAGGACAGAACCGGCGCCCCAACTGACACTAGAACCGGGGTGCCGGCGCTGCAGGTGGAGGATTAGCCTAGTGAGCTGCAGCGCCGGCCAGACTCTGCTTTTCAAATAAATGAAAAAGGGATCTTTAATAAATAAATAACGGAAAAGAAAAAAATCACTTGACATTTCTAAAAGAAAAAATAAAAGATTTAAATAAGGAAACTAAGCCTATCAAATTTGCATTTAAGAAAAGCTGTTGTGTTTTACAGAGAACTGAAACAAGCAAGATTGCAAGCAGAAAGGTTAGTTGGGAATCAGGAAGATTGTGAGGCAAATCTGGAGTTTAATTTCAAGAAGGCCGAGGCAGTGTTGTTACTGAGGAAGACCAACTAGATGGCTGACCACTCAAGAGGACCCTTACAGGATATTACTTTGCCATATGTATTGTTTCAAGAGGCTGTTTCTCAGCTTCTAAAGTTCAAAAATATAATTTTGTTTTCTTGTTTTTGCCTTTCTATATACCATGATGTCTTGAGAGAGACTGACACTGTTATGCTTAGATGACTAAATATTTAAATTAAAGTGAGGTGTAACTTGTGAGTGGGTTTTGGATTGTGCTGCTTAGTATAGTCTGTTGTAAGAAAATCTACTGAGGAAGCCACATTATAAGCAGAAGGTTGCTAGGTGAGCAAGAAGTTGGAACAAAAGGAGTTATTTGAACTCACTGGCTAGTGGGATGATAAACTAGTACTTGCCTACCAAGCAAGTTAGAAAGCACTTTTATTGATTTGAAAGGGAGAGACAGAGAGAGCTTCCATCTGCTGGTTTACTTCCCAAAAGGCTGCAACAGGACTGGGCTTGGCTGAAGCCAGGTGCCAGAATCTTCATGTGGGTCTCCCACATGGATACAGGGGCTCAAGTATTTGGGCCGTCGTCCACTACTTTCCAGGTACATTATTAGGGAGCTGGATCAGAAGTGGAGAAGCCAGGAATTGAACCGGTGCCATGTGGGATGCTGTCATTGCAGGCAGCGCTTTAACATGCTACGCCACAGTGCCAACTCCAGAAAGCACTTTTGGCTGTTGTGGTTGTACTTTTCCCAGTTAGATTTGAGCTGGGAGATATTTACATGTCTAAGGTAATTTCTGCAAGTAGCTAATCATTTATTTGGGGCTGATTTAACTTAGTTTCATTCTCAAAAATAACCTTATTTCCAAGTTGTTTCATTATTATCAATTTAGCTACCTCTTTTTTTTTTTTTTTTTTTTTTAAATAGTGTCCATGGGCCACTCCTCAAAATACAATGTCCTGTTCTTTGGCTGATGTCATGAGTGAACAGTTGGCTAAAGAATTGCAGTTAGAAGAAGAAGCTGCTGCTTTTCCTGAAGTGACGTAAGTAAAATTTACATCCTTCCACCTAGTAGCTTATTACAAAGTTTTAGGACTTGATTCATGATTATCATGACAAATGATTAGGAAATACATTGGAAAAGCAGTGCAGTAGAAAGAATACCATAGTGGGAGTGCATTGATATCTGAGTTTTGGTCCTCTATGCCTAGTTTTCAGTATTATCATGGACAAACCACTGTTTTTCTTTTGAGTTTTGTTATTTCATGTTAATGCAGCATTGAACTAGATGAGGTACAGTTTTAATCAAGTGTTTGCAATTTATCATTTTCATAAATATTTGTCTCCTCTTGAGTAGAACACAGAACAAATGCATTTGGGGTCGCAATTGGGTTTTAGGGTAGGCTCTAGCTCTCATAATGCTACTTGGTGCTCTTAAAGGGACATGCTTTTGGCGTGAGGCTGGCTAGGCAAGTGTAGGCAGATAGTTTGTAGACTTCCTTCCTATTGTTCAGTACAGATTTGACACTTAAATGCATATCCTACTCTGATTTGATGGGCTCTGGGCACAGACACATTATCTCAGTTTATATCACCTTATTTGAATAGTGTTGCTGACGGACCATTTATATCTGGAGAAAACATTGACACTTCCAGTGACCTAATGCTGGCTCAGATGCTACAGATGGAATTTGACAGAGAATATGATGCACAGCTGAGGCGTGAAGAAAAAAAATTCAATGGAGATAGCAAAGGTATTCTTAGCTTATTGTGACAGCTACTTCGAGTGGTAGAAAGTGCTTGTTCTGTGCTCCTAAATAAAGCTTCAACTATTTTTGCCTTTAAGTTTCTATTTCTTTTGAAAATTATCGAAAAGTGCATCCCTTTGAAGACAGTGATAGCTCTGAAGATGAGGTTGACTGGCAGGACACTCGTGATGATCCCTACATACCAGGTATCAGTGCTGCTGTTTTCTGGGAGCAAGACAGGGGACTATACATGGGAATTTTTCCAGTGAACCCTTTTCATTTTCTATTTATCAATGAATCATACCTGGTCATTTACTCTTATTAGATCCAGATGTCTTTTCAGACACTGTTGAATGCTACAATTTAACATTAGCTATTTTTATATACTTAGTTTGTTTTATTTACCTTTAGCAAAACCTGTTCCTACCCCCAAAAAGGGTTTTATTGGAAAAGGAAAAGACATCACCACCAAACATGATGAAGTAGTGTGTGGGAGAAAGAACACAGCAAGAATGGAAAATGTAAGTTATGGAAAGATCTGTCTCTGAATTGAGACTTTTGTTTGAATAAGTTTTAATAGGAATCTAAATATAGTATCTTAAATTTCTAAAATTATGTGTCCTCCTTTTTAAAAATATTTTACAGGATCATATAGCAAATGCCCTGAAAACCCAGCCACTAATAACACTATTAAGTACCCCAAAATAATACAATATTAAAAGAAAAAAAAAAACTGTTTGGCTTACATTGATTATAAAATTTAGAAATAGTTCTTATGCAACATTTGTTCTTTAAAAAAAATTTGTTTAAAGACTTTTTTTATTTGTTTGAAATAGAGAGAGAGAGGGAGCAAGATCTTCTGTCTGCTGGCCCACTTCCCAGATGGCTACAGTAGCCAGGGATGGGTCCAGTTGGAGCCAGGAGCCAGGAGCTTTATCTGGGCCTCCCACATGGGTGACAGGGTCTCAAGTGCTTGGACCATCTTCTGCTGTTTTTCCCAGGCCATTAGCAGAAAGCTGGATCAGAAGATCAGAAGTGGAGCAACCAAGACTTGAACCAGTGCCCATATGGGATGCTGGTGTTGCAGATGGTGGCCTTAACCTGCTATGACACAGTGCCTACCTCTGTTCTTACTTTTTGAATTTTTTTTAATCTTGTGTCTGAACTGCACAAAATCAGAAATGAAATAGAACTTTAAAAACTAACATGCTAGGAACAGGCATTTGGCCTAGCAGTTAAGACATGGGTTAGGTTTGCTGCATATCACATTGGAGTACCTGGGTTTGTTCCTAGCTCTGGCTTCTGACTGCAGCTTCCTGCTAAGTGGGTCCTTGGGAGGCAGCTCTTGCCACCCATGTGAGAGAACTGGATTGGATTGCTAGCTCCCAGCTTTAGCCCAGCCCAGTGCCAGCTATTCTGAGCATTTGGAGGATGAATCAGCTGATGGGCACAGCTCTCTCTCTACCCGTCACATAAATAAAATACAAATAAATACATATATAACTAGGTATGTATTTAAAGTAACATTCTAACTTTTATAAATATAGCTAATATAGAACATTGCGGCTTCGGAGTACAAATTCTTTTTATATAAATATTAAGTTATATCATTTCTAGAAATATGCCAAATCTGTCTCTAGAGCAGTGCTTTTCAGTAGAATTTGCTGTGATAATGGAAATATTCTTTATCTGTGCTTTCCAGTATGGCAGCCACATTTGTTACTGAGTACCTGAAATTTGGGTTGTACAACTGAGAAAGTGAATTTTAAATTTAATTTTGATGTTAATTAACTTAAATCTGGAGACATATGGCTAGTAGCTACCTTATTGGATTGTTGAGCTGTAAAACATAATTGGCATAGACGTGATGGGCATAGTTTACTATAGTAACTCATTCCCCAAAAATAATTTTGAAAGTGTATTTCTTTAGTGAGTTTTGTTGTAGGCTTCACAATATAATGATATGGTCTTTGGCTGATGTAGAAGAGAAGTACAAAGTATATGCTGAAAGACCTTAGTTTTAGGTGTAATTGAATGTTTCCTGTGCATAAAGTAAACACTTTCCTTTGGGCTGTAATTTCTTAAACAGTGTTACTCCTCTTTCCATTGTGAGTTACTTTTCTCTGTAGTCCCTGTGGATTCTGTTTTGATAGTATGGTCAGCCAAGTGAAAACTAGTCTTCTCATTGTTGCTGTTTGTTAAAACTGTCCCTACCTTAGAGTATTCAGGTCCTAATTCTTCTTCCTCTGGCAGTTTGCACCTGGGTTTCAGGTTGGAGATGGAATTGGAATGGATTTAAAACTCTCAAACCACGTTTTTAATGCTTTGAAACAACATGCCTACTCAGAGGAGCGCCGAAGCGCCCGTCTCCATGAGAAGAAGGAGCATTCTACTGCAGTAAGGACACTTAGTTTTTTTTCTTTAATGGAAATAGTCATCTTAGAAAACTTCATGCTTGGGGGTGGTGGGGAGCAACAAAACTTCATGTTTTATATTTCTTATGAGCTTAGCTTTTCAAGTCTCAGATATGTAAATACATCTCAAGCAACTTTGCTATTTGACTCTTCAGATTTAATAGAATGGTTATTAACCACTTATTGAAAACTCACATTTTAGTGACCATAACTAAATCAGACTATAGTTTCCATTGCAGCTGACTGTTGTTGGATGCTTTAAAAAAATTATTCCTTGGTCTAGCACTGTGGCATAACAGGTTAAGCCACAATGCTGGCATCCCATATGAGTGCTAGTTAGAGTCCTGGCTGCTCCACTTCCAATCCAGCTCCCTGCTAATGTGACTGGGAAAAACAGAGGAAAATGACCCAGTGCTTGGACCCTTGCACCACATGGGAGACCTGAGTGAAGCTCCTGACTCCTGGTTTCAGTCTGACCCAGACCCAGCCATTTGGGGAGTGAACCCTGACTCCCCCCCCCCCCCCCAACTTTCTCAAATAAATCTTTTTAAAAAACTATTTCCTTTTATGCAAGGACACTTCAAAAAGTTCATGGAAAATAGAATTAAGGATAAGTATTTTGGTGCAAAAAATTTTGAAATCCTTGCATAAATTTTGCATTTTTCATGAACTTTTCAATTTGAAGACTCCTGTATTATTGATATTTGACCCAACAGTCTCTAATTAATGAAGATAGTGTTTCATATTTTGAGACTAAACTAATTTAATAAACCTTTCCATAAAGTAATAAAGAATTTTTTGAATGTTAGAATTATTTAAGTTTAAGTGATAAATAAGATTTTTTAAAAAATTATTTATTTGTTTTGAAAGGCAGTGAGAAAGAGAGACCTTCCATCTACTGGTTCACTTCCCAGAATCGCTCTAGAGCTGAGGCTGGGCCAGGCCGAAGCCAGGAGCCCAGTACTCAGTCTGGGCCTCCAAGCTGGGTGACAGGTGCTCAACTACTAAGCCATCACTGCTGTCTTCCATCGTGCACATTAGGAAGAAACTGGATTTGGAAGCAGAGCTGGGACTCAGACCTAGGCACTCCAGTATGGGATATGGGCATCTCAAGTGACCTCTTCACTGCTGTATCAAATGCCTGCCCTACAATAAGATTCTAAGTTAGTATCTGTTTATTTTTTTAAATCTACAGTCTGTTTTTTTTAGACTAACAGCAGAGTCTAAAAGTTCTAGGCAAAGCACCTGAAAAGGCTGAGGGCAGGACTGGGTGGGAACCACATAGAGGTGAGCGAACAAGGTCCTTTGGAGTTGGGTCCCAGCTCACGGCTGGCAGGAAACAGTGTGGTCTTCAGTCTCCAAGAGTATCTGTGCATTGCAGAGGTCCTGTGTTTTTTTTTTTGTTTTGTTTTGTTTTGTTTTTGTTTTTGTTTTTTTAGATTTATTTATTTACTTAAAAGTCAGAGTTACACAGAGAGAAGGAGAGGCAGAGAGAGAGAGAGCGGTCTTCTATCCATTGGTTCACTCCCCAGTTGACCACAACAACTGGAGCTGCGCTGATCTAAAGCCAGGAGCCAGGAGCTTCTTCTGGGTCTCCCGCATGGGTGCAGGAGCCCAAGCACTTGGGCCATCTTCTACTGCTTTCCCAGGCCATAGCAGAGAGCTGGATGGGAAGTGTAGCAGCCAGGACTTGAACCAGCACCCATGTGCAGGCAGCAGCTTTACCCACTACGCCACAGCGCCGGCCCCAATAGAGGTCCTGTCTTTGTAGAAGACAAAAGAAGGGCCAGTGAAGTCCCAGATAGGTGCTGGGGATGCCTAACCTGGTGAGGAAAGGGTCTGGTCTGAAGCTGGAAGTGGTCAGGGGTTAAGGAATGGGAGGGACTCTTGTTTTAGCATTGTATGGAGAGTCATGGAGTCTGTACATGTCTCTGTGGCACCCGAAGTGCCCCTTTGTCCACTCCCCCCGCCCCCCCCCGCCCCAGGGTGTCTACTTGTGAACCTGGATTCAGTCCAGACCACAATCCTGGGAGAGAGATGGAGAGACATGCTTATTGCTGTAATCGGGATCAGGGGGCAGCTAGTGGTATTAACCCCTTACCTTTCAGTCCCCTCATGTTGCCCTGGAGAATAGTAGGGGAGCTGCCTCCCACAGATGTATTGGTTCTCTCTAGGGGAGCAAAGGGGAAGGGCGCTAGGGCTTAGGGAAAGGTACCAGAGGTAAGAGAATCGTGAGCACTGCTCTAAGGGCCCCCAAGTTTGGTCCCAGACATTACCAGAGCCACAAGATACCTGGGACCCTGGGCTGCCCCTGAGCTTGGTCCACTTCAGTGTCCTGCTCCGGGGGCAGCTGTGGATGTATGGTGCACTTCCAGCTATGAGAAGAGGGGTCTGGGCCCCATGCGAGGCCTCTCTTGGCAGGGCCTAAGGCTCCCTGCTCCCAGTCCCCACCACTTAAGTCTCTGCATTTAGGGAGGGGACTAAGAGGGAGGCCACGCCAAGTGCTATGAGGACAGGGCTGCTCCTGCTGATCTCTCCTCCAGCTTGGACTTCTGGGGGGTTTTCTCCTTCTGTATCTTGCAGCACAGCAAAGAGAGCAGGCACTGGCTTCTCTCCAAGGGTGAGGTGGAGGCGCAGCTGATGGACACCTTCATCCTTAGACACTCCAGTGCAGGCTGTGGGTGGGTCTGGCTGCGTGGGAAACTGCGCCTGAGTTGTTTTTGCCCAGTTTGTGCCACATCAACACCCAGAAACTCCAGGCTGCCCCTCAGGCAGTATCCTTTAGTGGCTCTCCTGCCCTTTGGTCATTGGTCAAGTGGCTTTGCCTTAGCCGGGGTGGGGCAACATCTGACCCATGGGCCATGTCCAGCTGGCCCTGCCAAGGCAACTGCAGGTGAAACTCGAAATTCAGTAAACTTTAGCAGGCTGATTTTTAAGTTGATGATTTTGTGTGGCCTGTGAGTTATGTTATGAATATCCAAATGGCTCTTGGTAGAAAAAAAGGTTCCCCAGCCTACCTCAAGCCCTTGGGCCCACCCCTCAAGAAATCCTAACTCCTATGACCCAAACTTGGAATCATCAGCAGACCCTGCTCCTAGCCTTCTGTCTCTGAGCTGACCCTTGGGTCCCCAGGTCCTGAGGCCTCATGCTTCATCTCAGTGTCACTCTTCAGGTGTCTGCGTTGTAATGTTCTTTTAGATACTCACTTTCAAAGATATCAGAGTTACATTTATGGAAATTAATTTCATCTTGTTACCACTCTTTTAGGAACCTGTTTTATATATACGTAGGTAAATTAAGTAATAAAAAGTAAATGTTTATGTTGAATATTAGAGATTAGAAATGGCTCAGAAAACATTTTATGATTAACCATTATTTTCACTTATAGCACTTAATCTTTTACAGGAAAAAGCAGTCGATCCTAAGACACGTTTACTTATGTACAAAATGATCAACTCTGGAATGTTGGAGACAATCACTGGCTGTATTAGTACAGGAAAGGAATCTGTTGTCTTCCATGCGTATGGAGGGAGGTAAATGAGCACAATACAATACCATCATAGGAACTAAAGCTTAGTTCTTCTTCCCAAGCTTGATGGCTTTACACAGTTAATACTACATGGCAAGCAGAGTAATTTAAAGAGTGTTATTGTAAAAAGTCTGGACAATTAGGAATGTAGGAAGAAAAACATGATCACCCTCATTCTACCACCTGGAAGTGGCCATTAAGGATTTTGTGTAGACTCCTTCAGTCTTTTTGTATTTGTTACATTCTAGTAATCATACTACATCATACAGGCCACTATAAGTGCAATGGAATCTGAACCTGAGTTTTATAATGGTCTTTCAAACCATGGCTTCAGGGAGATGTGTTTAGATCAGTAACTGATTCCTCCCTTTTAAGTCTGATCCTTATTTTAAGAAATTGTACCTTTAAATAACGCTTACATTATTGAAGGAAATGTCTTTTAAAGATCGTAAGCCATTTTAGATCTTACCTACCTGACTTTTGTCACAGGACTTAGGTGAGTAAAGAATGGCATAGGGAACAGAGAAAGTGAGGCCTGTTCAGAGAAAGGAAATTTTTGTGCATATGTTGTTTACTTTGCTCATGCAAAAAGAGACTACACTCTATATTCAGAATCTTAGTTTTCTCAGTTAATCTAATTTAGAGCTTTCTAGATTGCTGGTTTGTACCACTCTGTTTTTAAATAGAAGTATATTCCAAAAGTGAATATACAGGAATATCCCTCTACATAAATATTGCTGTACTTTGGCAAATATATCCTTTTTCCTAACAATGAAATTACTGGGCCAAAGACCTTTTGCATTTCTCCCCATTGTTAAATAGTGGAAGACCTCACTGAATAGGGAATATCTGATTCTGTACACAATTCAGGCCCCTGAGCCTGAGTATTGTAGCAAGCGAAATTTCTTGATTTTTTTATATATTAAAAGTTTATCTAAAAATTTTTTTAAATGTTTGAAGGTCACAACAAAGACCTTCAAAAATCTTGAATTTGAGTTTCTCTTTTAACAGTAGGGCAGATGCAATTTTTCCTGTGAGCTTGTCAGATCTGCAGGTTGTACACATGCTGAGTGTCAGTAGGCATTGCCAGATTTCCCATTGAGGAGCTTAACTGTTCCCTCATCCTCATCAATGCTGGGTATTATCATAGTTAATATTAGTGTGAAAATGAAAGATTAACATCTTTATTTTGGGGTGCATTTATTTAATAGATTAACGTTGCACATTTTTTCAAGTGCTTTATTGGCTTTTTTTTTTTTTTTTGTCAACTGCCTCTGTTCATTTTCCATTATACTTAATGCTGTCTTGCTATAAGGAGTAAGTTCTCTTTCCTTCTAGTAGAATTGACATAGTCATTCGTACTTTGGCATTTGTAAGTTAACAAAACTGAAGAGTTATACGTGACTGAAAGTACATGCTCTAAAGTTTGTTGGTTTTCTGTGCTGTGTGACAAATTACCAAAATTTAGCATCTTAAAGGAATACCATATTTTATCATAGTCAAGCCGGAAGTCCCGGCCTGGTTAGCTGTGTTCTCTGCTCAGGATCTCACCAGATGGCATTGGCTGGGTCACATTCCTTTCTGGAGCTCTGTGTCCTCTTCCCTTGGCACCAAACAGTTACTTGCAACTGTAGGACTGAGGTTCCCACTTTCTTGTTGGCTGCCAACTGGAGGCTGCTGTCATTCCTGGCCCCTGTAGTTCCTTGCCATGTGGCTTTTTCACAGGCCCTTTCACACAGTGGCTCAGCTCACTTGGAAGCCAGGGGAGGAGCCTCTTCTTGCAATCTGGGAAGACTGAATCTCACAGACACTGTTGCCACAACGTAACCTAATCCGAAAGTGGCTATCCTATCCACACTCAGAGGGAGAGGATTATGCAGGGGATTTGGGGTCTTGGGGGTGAGCTTAGAATTCAATTCAGCCTCTCAGAAAGCTCTTCTGGTTTCTCACTTTTGTGTTGGCCAGGTGATCAACAGTTACTTGAACAGTAATTTGTGCTAGGTTTTGCAGGGAATACAATACAAGCTGTGCTTACTCCAAGAGTTTATGCTGTAGTCAAGAGGAGAACATTATAACCAGAACCATTATGGCCAATAATTACTTCATTTACATAATAGCATGTGCAGTTACACAAGTGAGGTCCTAGATAGGATAGGAACAGAGAATGGAACAAAGCATTGCCAGACGCATTCAGGGAGAACATCAGGATGAAGTTAGGTCTTAACCTGGATTTTAGAAATAAGCAAAGAAATCCCAAGTTTGAATGCAAAATGTTAGTTGCAGGATATACACAGTATACCATTATATGCACCGTTAGTCACACAGAAACAGGAAAATTTTTCTTAGTAGGAAAATGACCAAGGTCAATCTTATAAATTGGACTATATCATATCAGTCTTCCAAAAGAGGAATTTTTCCAGTTGTAATTTGGACAATGTCTTATCCAGTGCATTAAACTGTTCTAATGAGAGGGAACATATCATAGCAAAATCCAGCCTGTTCTATTTATACTGTCTTTAGATTATTGGAACTTGCTTCCTTGTATAAAGTCTGTAATCTGTCTCTGTGAAAGCTAATTCATCCACTCACCAAATATTTGAGCAGCTACCATGGACCAGGTCCTCTTCTAGGTATGGAAGATATACAGTGAAGGGCACAGGAAGGCCCTGGCTTTAATAGAGTATGCTTCCCCCTCCCCCATCCCAAGATAACAGTAAGTTCCTGGAGTTAACACAGGGCGATGTCCTAGTGAATGGTGATAGTTTTGATGAGTAAAACGAGGAAGTCTTCTCTGAAGTGGCATTTGGGTGACACATCCAGGATGTGTCAAAGATAGGTAGGAGAGCATTCTGCCCTAGAGAACAGCTAATGCTGATGCCTTGAGACAGCTACAAGGTGAGGTGTGTTTTACTTCAAAAGTAAAGCCAAAAATTAAGGTTTTGTTAAGATCCAAAACTTGAAGGAATAAAATAATAAAACAAGACTTGACACTTTAGAGACGGTAGTGTTATTGATTTTTGGAATTGTTTTACCTGTCAGCTACCAACTTGCACTGACTTGATTTTCTTTTCCCACTTAGCATGGAAGATGAAAAAGAAGATAGTAAAGCTATACCTACAGAATGTGCCATCAAGGTATTTAAAACAACCCTTAATGAGTTTAAGAATCGTGACAAATATATTAAAGATGATTTCAGGTTTAAAGATCGCTTCAGTAAACTAAATCCACGTAAGATCATCCGCATGTGGGCAGAAAAAGAAATGCACAATCTCACAAGGTAAAGAAAATCATTGTGCTAGAATAATCTTGGTAATTACTTATTGTATTTTTGCCTACTAGCCAGGCAAAAACAGATCTATGCTTTCCTTTAAATTCTCTTATTGAAATAATGAAAGGCCTTAAAATGTTAGCATTTAATGAGGCTTTTCATAAGGAAACATTTCCATATATATTACCTGAGTTATACTTTTAAGATGAAAAAGCCATTTTCTTTTTCTTTTCCTCTGTGAAGTTTGAGGGAAAACAAGGTGTTTTTTGTTTAAGACATTTTATTATATGCCTCGGTATTCTCTTTTAAATTGTCTTTCTCTAGGAATAAAGTTTCTGGCTGCCAGTTAGCCTTAATATAATGATTTCCCTTTTTCAGAAAATATGGTTTATGACATCTAACTTCTTAGTTTGGTGGGGGTAGCATCTTACCAATCAAATTATTTTTATTTAATTTTTGGACTTGTTTCACAATTCTCTAAGCAGTTTATTTTCTTATTAAGGAATTTGTTTTATCAACCAAGAAAATAAGAAATATCCCTTTTCCTTAATAAATGTTCCCATAATCTTTTGAAAGCTTAATTTTAATTTGTTCTTCTGTAAAGGTGTTTGCTTTCAAAAGTAATTATCCATATTTAATAGTTGCAAAATAATTCTGCTTAGAACTTCCAAGTAGAATCATTTTCTGGTGAATCTTGCTCCCATCCCATCTCTGTTTTGTTACTGAGATCCCATCCTTTGCCTTTTTAAAACTCTTCAACAGCTTTCCATAGTCTTTAGTTTAAATTCAAAGCTCGTTTGTGACGTGAAGCTTGCCTGTCTCTGTAACCTCAACCTATATCACCCTTCCTGCCATTTGCACACCTAGCTTTGTGGGTTAATCTGAATTCTCCAGACAGACTGTGCTTTTGAATGTCTCCATGTATTTCCTGGCACTCTCTTAATCTGGCTAAGTCCTGTTTCCCATCTCTCCTTCTAATAAGACTTCTTTAGTGCTCTGTGATTCCATGACTCTTACTCATACCTCTGCCGATGCATGTCTCCTGCTGCACTGTACCTGTCTCCTCTTGGATGGTCATTTCTGCCCAGCCGGTGGGTTGCTTCAGGGCAGAGACTGTGTCTTACTGTCTTTGTATCCCCACATTGCCTGGTAGATTAGAGTGCCAGTTCCTTACAGGCCCTGGTTAAATATTTGTTGAGTAAATGCTGTATTTTCTTCACCTGATCTTTACATTCTCATTTCTTCCTATATAGAATGCAGAAAGCTGGAATTCCTTGTCCAACAGTTGTACTGCTCAAGAAACACATTTTAGTTATGTCTTTTATTGGCCATGACCAAGTTCCAGCCCCTAAATTAAAAGAAGTAAAGCTCAGTAGTGAAGAAATGAAAGAAGCTTACTACCAAACTCTTCATGTAAGTGTGCCTTTGAAAGCATTCACGTGCCAGCTTCTAAAATGTTCCTATAAACTTTTTAAAAATTTATTTTTTTATTATTTGTTTATTTGAAAGGCAGAGAAACAGAGAGCATGAGTTCTTTGCTTTGCTGGTTCACTTCTAAAATGCCCACAACAGCCAGGGCTGGGCCAGGCCACGCCATAGCCAGGAGCATGGATCTCAATCAGAGCCTTCCACTTTGGCAGCAGGAACCAAAGTACTTGGACCATCGCCTGCTGCCTTACGCGTATACTTTAGCAGGAAGCTGGAATGGAGAGCATATGTGGGACTTGAATCTTGGCACTCCAGTATGGAATGTGGGTGTCCCAAGCAGTGGCTTAACTGCTGGGCCAAATGCCTGCCCCTCTTGTAAACTTTAAAAAAAAAAACAAAAAACTTCTTAGATAGTACTATTTCAAAATGATGTAGTAAGAACAGACTGAAGTTTGTGAGGGAATGCTAACACTGAAGAGTTGTCTTTTTCTATCAATATTTGTGTGTCTTTAGAGTAGCTTTGAAAAACTTAACAGACTTATGGACAAGAGAATGCAATAGCTCGTAAAGCTACAGATCACAACTTCATTAAATAGAATCACTGTTACTACATTTAGCAGGTATAGTGCCTTCTTAGTTTGTTTGCATGGATCCCAGTGAAGGAAATATGAGAGAGCATCAAAAAGTTCATGGGAAATGGAATGAAATGTTTATTTTGGTGCAAAAAATTTGAAATCTGTGCAAGTTTTTCAAAATAGGCATTTTACAAGAACTTTTTGAAGACCTCTCATATCTATTGTGATATCAGTTATCAATATATGAGATATTGCTGGCACTGTAGTGTAGCAGGTAAAGCTGCCGCCTACAGTGCTGGCATCCCATATGGGCGCTGGTTTGAGTTCCGGCTGCTCCACTTCTGATCCAGCTCTCTGCTGTGGCCTTGGAAAGCAGTAGAAGATGGTCCAAGTCCTTGGGCCCCTGCACCCGCTTGGCTCCTGGCTTTGGATTGGTGCAGCTGTGGCAGTTGCAGCCATTTTGGGAGTGAACCAGTGGGTGGAAGACTTCTCTCTCTCTGCCTTTGTCTCTGCCTCTCTGTGACTCTTCCTTTCAAATAAATAAATAAATCTTTAAATATATATATATATATATAAAAGATATTGAGATGAAAATTATAGTGAAGCAGATTTGGTCTCAGTGTATATAAGAAAATGATGATGAGAATTGAAAATAGTAGGAAGTTCAGGTGTTGAAGACAGGAATCTTAAGGAAGCTGGTTATGCTTGGAACAGCAGTTGCATCCAATCTAAGGACTTTTTAGCTTAAGAAAATGCTCCTGGGACTGGCATTGTGGTGCAGCAGGTTAAACCCCTGCTTGTGACTCTAGCATCCCATATTGGAACTCCGGTTCGAGTCCTGGATGCACGACTTCCGATCCAGCTCCCTCCTAATGCACCTGGGAAAGCAGTGGGGACAGACCAAGTGCTTGGGCCCCTGCAACCCAAATGGAAGACTTGGATGGAGTTTTGTGTTCCTGGCTTCGGCCTCAGTCAACCCCAGCCATTGTGGCCATTTGGGGAGTAAACCAAAGAATGATGGAAGATCTTTTCTCTCTTTCCTTTCTCTTTCTCTCTCTCTCTTTCACTGTTGCTCTGCCTTTTAAATAAATAGATACATCTTGAAAAGGAAAGGAATTGTTCCTAACAGTCATCATTTCTCTGCGTGGCTTTAATTGAACATTGTTGTCACGATTAGTTTGTTAAGCTATAACCAGAGAACTGATCTTTCTGTACGTCCAATAGGAAAACACTGAAAGGAAAATCAAGTCCATTTTTCTTGCTGCTTTGGGAGGCATGGTGGCCAGGAAAGAGATGCAGTAGTGATGAACCTTTCCTAGTTAATTCTGTAAGGCTTGTAGCAAATGCATTAATGTTGATTTCTACTATAAGGCTAGTTGTCACCATCAATAACGAATACACAATGCCACAAGAATTGGCTCCTTTGTACCATATCTGACAGGAAGTACTTTTCACCTGGGAGGTGTATGAGGCGGTCTTCAAAAAGTTAATGGAAAATGTATATCATGAAAAAGCTACATGGATTTCAAAATCCCTTTGCACCCAAATTTTTTTTTTTTTTTTTTTTTTTTTTGACAAAGTGGACAGTGAAAGAGAGAGACAGAGAGAAAGGTCTTCCTTTTCTGTTGGTTCACCCCTCAATGGCTGCTGCAGCCAGTGCACTGCGCTGATCCAAAGCCAGGAGCCAGGTGCCTTCCCTGGTCTCCTATGTGGGTTTGCACCCAAATTTAACTTTTAATTCCATTTTCCAGTTTTTTGAAGTACTGCTGTATAAACCCCCTAGAGATCTAAATAGGACATTTGTCCTTTCGTAAAAGGAAGTAACTTACCAAGGGTCCTCTAGTTAGTGACCACAGACCCAGTGTGGGAATCCAGGACTGACCCTTGACCTCCTGACTTTGCTGTCCTATGGGTAAGGGTCACGCGCTGATCTCCATTGTCTCACTGTTCCCACATTCCACTTAAAACACCAACAACAGTAAAAGCCTTGTCCTGTTTTTAAACCTTGTTTTTTCTTTTTGGAAACCACTGATGCAGTTACACATTTTAGTTTTGTAGGTAAATTAGGATTGTTCCTTAATTTCCTAAATCTTTGCCTCTCCCCCTCACAGTTGATGCAGCAGTTGTATAATGAATGTACTCTTGTACATGCTGACCTCAGTGAGTATAACATGCTGTGGCATGCCGGGAAGGTGAGGAGCACATTTTGTTAATGTTTGGATTAAATTTCTCCATGTCAATTGTTGAATGCAAATATATTGGTGTGTGTTCCCTATTTAAATAGGTCTGGTTGATCGACGTCAGTCAGTCCGTAGAACCAACCCACCCTCATGGCTTGGAGTTTTTATTCCGTGACTGCAGGAATGTCTCCCAGGTAGGCATGCAAATCGGTACATTTTTTTGGTGAGATGTAACAGGCCCAAAATATTTCTCTCACCCTTATGGTAAGTATGAAGACATACTCTTAGACGCTGAAGGAAGGGGTACTGGCTATTTTTAGGATAAGGAAGTAAAGATTAGTGTTCATTTTCAGCAAGAATTTGATTCTGTGTCTGACATTTTGGGCAAAATTTCCAAGGGAGTTTTGCCTTTGACACCTAATATTGAAGCAACTTGAACAGTGCTTTTAACAAGCTAATACAGGGTGAGCATCCCTAATCCAAAAATCTGAAATCCAAAGTGCTCACATCTGAAACTCATTGAGTGCTGACATAATAGCATAAGTGGAAACCTCCACACCTGACCACCTGTATCAGGTTGTAGTCAAAAATTAGATGAACCAAATTATTGTATAAAATTACCCTCAGGCTTTGTGTATAAATTATATACAAAGTATAAATGAATTTTCTGTTTAGACTTTTGTCCCCTCCCCAAGATATATATGCACGCAAATACCAAAGACTGAAAACAACCCAAAATGCTTCTGGTTCCAGGTTCTGGATAAGGGATGCTCAGTCTGTACACAATAAGCCTGTATGCTTAATGCCATTGTCATCACCACTGAAAAAAGGACAGTCTCCTTAGTGGGATGGTGTCTGCTCATCGCCACTATGAGAGAGAGTAAAGAGACGGTAAAACTCAGGAAGCACAGAGTTGGATCACATTTGTTTGTCGTTTCTAAGCAAATGGATGGTTAGCAACAGATTGAGGTAGTAAGGATTTTTCTAAAGCATACAATAACCACATATTGGAAATAACCCCTAAACCCACTTGAAAATTTTAGTTCTTGGGAGTTAGTCAGTGTATTGCATCTGCACATTTCAAAGCAATGCCAAACAATTGTATACAGTAGTCCTCCTTTATCCTTTCGGTTGCCTACAGTCAATTTAAGTCCAAAAATATGAAGTGGAAAATTCTAGAAGTAAACAATTCATGAGTTTTAAATTGTACACTCTTCTGAGTAGTCTGGTGAAATCTCACCATGTCCTGCCTAGGACACCAATCACTCCTTTGTCCAGCTTCCCCCCCCCCCCCCCCCCCCCCCCCGTTAGTCATTGAATAGCTGCCTCAGTTACCAGGTTGACTGTTGCAGTGTGAAAGTGCTCACGTTCAGGTAACCTTTACGGAGTGGCCTAGTGCTGTTCACCTAGTGTCGTTCACCTCACGTCATCTCATCATGTAGTCATGTGTCATCTCACATCATCACAAGCAGAAGGGTGAGTACAAGACAGGAAGATTTTGAGAGGCCACATTCACATAACATTTATTACAGTCTGTTGTTAAAATTGTTCTTTTTTATTATTAAATAGTTGTTAATCTCTTTCCTGTGCCTAATTTTTTTTTTGACAGGCAGAGTGGATAGTGAGAGAGAGAGACAGAGAGAAAGGTCTTCCTTTTTGCCGTTGGTTCACCCTCCAATGGCCGCTGTGGCCAGCGCACCGCACTGTTCCGAAGCCAGGAGCCAGGTGCTTTTTGCTTTTTCCTGGTCTCCCATGCAGGTGCAGGGCCCAAGGACTTGGGCCATCCTCCACTGCCTTCCTGGGCCATAGCAGAGAGCTGGCCTGGAAGAGGGGCAACCGGGATAGAATCCGGTGCCCCGACCGGGACTAGAATCCGTGTGCCGGCGCCGCAAGGTGGAGGATTAGCCTGTTAAGCCACGGCGCCGGCCCCTGTGCCTAATTTTTAAATTAAACTTCATCATATGAAAAATTGTGAAAGGATTTAGTGTCCACAGTCTTCAGCACATCTCACACAGATAAGTGGGGACTACTGTATATGCCACTCATTTCTATAGTCATAAACGTTAAGTGTGGTGAACTAAATCCAGAAGGTAGGAGAGATGTGTCAAATAGAATGATAAGCAAATTGAAGCTAGCATAGTTAGTTGACGAGGAAAAATCAAGTGCTGAAAAATGGTGGAAGGAGAATACACGCATATTCCCTGTGTTTAGTTTATAAGAGAATCTTCCCAACATCTCCTGCTGACTTCCTCCCATTTCTGTACCAGTTTTTCCAGAAAGGAGGAGTGAAGGAAGCACTTAGTGAACGAGAACTGTTCAATGCTGTTTCGGGCTTAAACATCTCAGCAGATAATGAGGCGGATTTCCTAGCGGAGGTAAGTGATGCGCGGCTGTTTTCACCTTGCTGGTGATGGGCATCACATAGAGGAGAGAGCTGACACCCAGAGCGTTCTCTCTTCCCCCAAAACAGAACGAGAGTTGTCTTCTCTTGAGATGTTTTTGCTGATGTTTTCCTCACCAGGCCTACAACTTAGGATAAACACATGGCAAAACACTTTGTCAAGGGATTCTCTAGTTTAGTTAAGATGAACAGCTGACACATTTCTTATTTCCTCTATTTTATGACCAAGTGGATTGAAGAATTCTCTGGGTGAAAAAAAAAAAAAAAAAAAGCAGTAATACATGATCCCTGCCCTTAGCTGAACATAGCAAGTTAGAAGTAATCGTAGAGATACTCAGTTATTACAATATCTGAACAGAACCATAAAAAAAAAAAATCTTCCTCCAAAGAAGACCTCTTAAAATTGAACAGAAACTAAAAAGAAAAGTAGCAGCTAATTATTTCCAACATTATACCAAAGCAGAGAACAGTTATAGAGTCTGTTCCCAAACTCCTAAATAGGACTTGAGGTTGGCCAAGCTGTGCTGGCAACTAAAGCCAGAGGAGAAAGGAGAATCATGGTAACAGAAAGCTGTTCAGTTCAGCCTCTAGCACAAGATAGCTGCTCAGTAAGCAGGTGTTACTGTTGTTGAGTGAATGCTAGAATCTCCTTTCCTTGTTCCTAGAAAGCTTTACTGAGTCCACATTAAGACATACGTGATTCTAATTGCTAGCTTGAAAGGGATCCTAAATTGACCCACCTAATGTAATCAAGTCAAAAACGGGCATGAGTGTATGAACATATATGTACACACACGTACTCACAAGAATTCTAATTCAAAGCCAGCATCAATAAGAGTGACCTTGTTTTAAGAGAATAAAAATACTGCCTCCATCTAAAGTGTGGTTTCTTTGAATTTGACAAGTGGATCAATGTGTTCATTCTGCAGATAGAAGCTTTGGAGAAGATGAATGAAGACCACGTTCAGAAGAACGGAAGGAAAGCGGCTTCATTTCTGAAAGATGACGGAAGCCCTCCAATACTGTGCGATGAATAGCAGCAGTCCCCACTGCTCTCGGCGGTAACGCGGCGGTCACTGGCGCCTGCCAAGAGCCAGTGGAGTCATGGGTGACTGACATGCCAAGACACGAGGAGGCGTGTACACTGGTGCTTCTGTGCTTCCCTCGTCACTCACGTGCCGAATGTGTGGAATGTTTAGCTCAACATCGAGAGAATAAAATGTCACTACCTCTCACCTGAACAGGATAATAGAGTTCTTTAACAGCTCTAGGTTGTCTAGCTGAAGTGGATCTAATTTTACAGGACTCATGGCATAAAATGTTTTGATGAGAATTGTAAAAACTTAGCCAGCTCTTCTAGATACAGGGGACAGGACAGATGTGTTTACCCAGGGAGGTTCAATGACAGCCTACTTGGTTTTTTCACCTCCTGGTTTTGTGTTGCGTCTTTCCTCAAATATTTTATTGGCCTAAATTAGCCCTTCTCAGTTCTTTTTCCAAACTGCAAATACGATTCTGTAGGAAAATTTCTTCTCCCTAGTGGATATTATTAATGGAAATTTGTTTTCAGAATGACTGCGGGAAACATACAATGTACTTTTTATTGATACATCATGAAAATGGACTAAATTCTATTTTTTTCCATGTTCATATCAAAGAAATGGCATCATAGAGATAAATATAGGAGAACTTCATTACCCACAGTTTTAAATTTCACTTTTTTAGCTTTTTTACATTTAGGTAAAGGGTTAGGATGTAGCTCACTGTGGCTGCTCTACATTTATAATGAAATATGCATTATCTGGAATGACGGACTTAACCATGTCTGACGTATTTTAATGAAATCAATGAGACATATTTTAGTTTACATCTCACTAAAACTGTATTTATTGATTTTGAGAGAAACATAGCTAACCAATGAGAAGTATTAAATAATCAAAGGGTGAAAACAATTCAGATACCAAATCAACCCACTGATTGGAACCATCCAGCCTCACTGTTAGTAGTTGTTAGTGCCGGCAGGATAGCACTTTGAGAAAGCAAGCACTGCCCTGGAAAAGGCCCTGGCTTTGTTGGGACTGCAGGGTCGTCATTCCTCCTACCACTACAGATCCAGCTTTCGGTCTGGTCATAGAAAGTAAGTCTGGACATCATTTACATGTGAAGACTTCCCTTTTAACAGTACGCTAAGAGGCCAGATATGTTCTTTCTAGAAAAATATTTATTTTTGTTTCTGTGTTACAGCTTTTAACTGCATTTCCGAGAAGTGTGGTTTTGGGTGGATACACATTATATTTCTGAAATGTTTACTGCTCTGAAACAAAGATGTAAATGGTGATTACTGGCTTTACAGAAATTTCAGAGAACTAATTTTTATTATCATTAACCATTTAAAACTTTTTTGTTTTGTTTTCTGACATACTCTGACAAAAAGCAGCAAACCTTTGCTGTGTGGCATTCTTAGAGTGTGCTGTGAATGTGCTTTTTAAGAAATTAAAAGTGCAGAGATCATTTTAGAATTGGTCCTTTGTGTGATTTCTTCCTGTCCCTTGGATTACCTTATATCCTGACACCAAGTTACCCTTTCTGTATAAAATGAAATGGTATTTTTTAAGCAGATAATCATATTTAGATTTCACAACTGGTATATTTCTCATTACAAAATGGTTTTCCCCTCTTAGAGATCAGAGACTAAATTTTTCACAGATTGGAAAAAGAAGGTGGGAAATGTTGGTTTGCTAAATAAACCAAATGGAAAAAAAATTATGGAAACAGGGATATTTTGCCTCATTTTAGTGGAAGTGGCTGTCAATAGCTGTATAATAAGTTATCAAAATAAGGAACGCTGTAGCAAATTTTTCTTTCAGCAAAATAATTTGTTGTCAGCTTCCTTTATGTAAAACAAAAATCAGGTTTTTTTCCTGTTTGCAAAACTAAAATATGCTCATTTGAATTTAGATATTACCAAAGTTTAGAATGTTAAAAGACCCGTAGAGTTCCTAGCAGGGATGGGGAACTTCTGGCCCACGGGCCGGATAATCATGTAGGCTGCACCTGCAAGCAGCTGCAGGCAGGACTCGTAACTCAGTAAATCTACAGTAGGCTCATTTTTAAGTTGATAATTTCATATGGTCTGCAGATGATGTTACAAATACCCAAATGGCCCTTGGCAGAGAAAGGGTTGCCTACCCTGGTTTAGAATGTGGTGTGCATCCCTGCCAATTTTTCCCTCTCTGCATATATTACTTTGTTTTTAAAACATCTGTGAACAGACAGCAAGATGAAGCGAGGCAGCTGGTGGGGAACTGCTGAGCATGGTAGATCCTTTGGGAAGATGAAGGTAGAGGCCCTGAGAAGTGCTGGGAGGAACACAGGGCTTAGTGCTCCCGTGGCCTCTGGGCGGCAGAGAGATTGTTTCCACACCTTTTGAAATCTCAAACACTTTGCCAGCCCAATAGAAATGGAGCAAGGGAGGAGGCTCTTCAGATTGTATTTTTAAACAATGATATTTAGGGCTTTGAAGATGTGTATTTTTCTGTTTTTTTTTTTTTTTTTTTTTTTTTTTTAGAGATAGTGTAAAACTTTGTTTTCTCTCTCTCTCTCTCTCTTTTTTTTTTTTCATTGAAAAGGCAAAAGATCAACAGAGATCTTCCACCTGCTGGTTCACTCCCCAAATGGCTGCAACAGTCAGGGCTGGATCAGGCCAAAGTCGGGAGCCTGGAACTCGGTCTGGGTCACTCTCCTCTGTTTCTGTGCCTTTTTAGAGTAAGATCCAGGGGCTGGAGCAGTAGGTTAATCCTCTGCCTGTGGCTCCGGCATCCCTTGTGGGCACTGGTTTGAGTCCCGGATGCTCCACTTCCAGTCCAGCTCTCTGCTATGGCCTGGGAAAGCAGTGGAAGATAACCGAAGTCCTTGGGCCCCTGCACCCACGTGGGAGACCCAGAAGAAGCTCCTGGCTCCTGGCTTCAGATCGGCGCAGCTCCGGCCGTTGTGGCCATTTGGGGAGTGAACCAATGGAGGGAAGATCTTTCTCTCTGTCTCTCGCTCTCACTATCTGTGGCTCTGCCTCTCAAATAAAATCTTAAACAAAAATAGAGTAAGATCCAGAGGGCTTGCAACAGGCTGAAATCTGGCCCATTCTCTTGTCCTAGACTTCTTTACTTACTCATTCTGGCCACACCAGCTTAATTCTCAACCACACCTGCCTCAGGGCCTTTGCTCTTACTGTTCCCTCTGCTTGGAATGCTCTTCTAGGTACCTGCACATCTCCACCCCTCCGGTCTTTGTATGCAAATATTTTCTGACTGTATGATCCACTGCTGAACAACCAAGTACTTCAAAGTTCCGTGGTGTAGAGCAACAAGCATTTTATTATCTCACACAGTTTCTGAGGGTTAGGAATCCCGGAGTGGCTTCATGGCTGATTCTGGTTCAAGGACTCAAATTTGCAGCTGGCTCTACCCCATTCTGAGAGCCTGGCTAGGACTGAAGGACCCACTTCCAAGATGGCTCACTCGTGTGTGTGTAGTAGAGGCAAAGTCGTACTTCTGTCCTCCGGGGGGTTTATTAGCTGGACCTGGAAATGAAACATATCAGATGTTAACAAAAAGCACACACATGTATTTAATGTCAATTTTATGCAACACAGGCATCCTCCTGAAGAACGGAAGACAAACATTCTGAGCTAGACAAGGAGGAGCAGATTGTGAGAATGTTAATAAGGCAAGTGGGCCTGGCCTAGGGCAGTCATGGGAAAGTGACCAGGAAGCTGAGGCTTGGTTCAGCCAGGCTGACTCTCCATCTCTGGGGAGAAAAATGTCTGTCTTGGGGGGGCTGACGCTGTGGTGTAGTAGGTGAAACCTCTACTTGTGGTGCCGGCATCCCATTTGGGTACTGGTTGAAGTCCTGGCAGCTCCACTTTTGATCCAGCTTCCTGCTATGGCCTGGGAAAGCAGTGGAAGATGGCCCAAATTCTTGGGCCCCTGCACCCATGTGGGAGACCCGGAAGAAGCTCCTGGCTCCTGGCTGTGGATCAGCCCGGTTCTGGCCATTGTAGCCATTTGGAGAGTGAACCAGCGGACAGAAGACTGCCTCTCAAATAAATGGTTTTTTGTTCTGTTTTTTTTTTTTTTTTTTTTTTTAATGTCTTTTTTGCTCCGGGTACAGGGAGGCCGCCTTGCACAAGGCAGTTTTACCTCCAGCTTTCAGGAAGATCAGAGCACCGTTCAGCATCTGCTGGCCTTAGTTTTTAGTTTTGGTTTTAGGCTTTCAACTCCTAAGTCAAGATGCGCAGTGGTGCACTGAGCGGTGACAGGTTCAAGGTGTCCCAGGGCTGTTGGCAGGAGGCTCCAGTACTGTGGAGGCAGCAGCTTCTCCCGAGTGCCGCTCGTGTGTCCTTGCAACCTGGCAGCAGCTCATCCAAGACAGAGGTAAGGCAGAAGCCACAGTCTTTCATCATCTCTGTCACTAGTGGGATACCCTACTGATGTGCAGGTCTGCCCTGTTCAACCTGCAGGGTGGCCAGGCCCTACGGAAGGCCAGAGCCAGGAGGCAAAAACCCCTTGAAGCTTCTCTTGGCTAACACATTTTACTCATCTATTTCTACCTGCTAACCGGTAAACCTGGTGAGAGCAGGAAGTTCGCTTGGCCTTAATCTTGCTGTATCCTGGGCCTTACGATGGCACTTCGCACTTTTGAGTAGATGCTCACACCTACATAGATGTTGCAGCTGGGTGGGTCGGGTTGGGCTGGGAATTACATGGAATCTGGTTCAGCTTTTAAGTCTTCAACAGCTGTCCTGATATAGAATAGGCTCTTGGGCAGGCTGTGAGCTGCACGTTACCTGAACTGTTAATACAGGTGGGGGCCTGCCACAGTTGGGTGAGTTTGTTCTTAAGGACCCTTCTGTATCTTTTGTTGCCCCTGGAGGGATGGCCAAACTCTACTAGGGTCCCAGCTGGCTCTAGTTAAATTGACTTAAGCTAGACTAACAGGAGAAATACTTAATACAAATTTCATGTGGCACAAAACCCCTCACAGAGACATGAAAACAAAAGCTGTAGTTAGAGTGTGTTACTCTGTGAAATTGTACCCCAAAATAGTAGGTTACAAAGAGCAACTAGATTACACAGATGGTTTAAAATAAAAGTTTTTAATGTATGCGTTTTTTTGAAAAAAGAGATCTTCTATCTGCTGTTTCACTCCCTAAATGCCCCCAACAGCCGGGGCTGGGCAGAGTTGAAGCTGGGAGACAGGAGCTCAAGTACGTGAGCGCTCAGCTGCTGCCTCCCAGGGCGCACAGTAGAGGAAGCCAGGAAGCTGGATTGGAAGGTGGACAGTGATACAGGATGTAGGCGTCCCATCCCAATATGTGCCAACTCCTGCCCCTGGGGTGGCATTTTTTTTTTTTTAACTCCTTCACCCTATACTTGAAAAATGTTGTTTTCTGTTTGGGAAGATAATAGATGCTCATTTAAAAAATTCAACTAATACCAAAAATGGAAAAAAAGCAGAAATCACCCACAGTACAAGATAACCAAAAATACATTGATTTTTAACAACCATTATAAAGGTTTATTTATTTTTTTTGAAAGTAGTCAGAGTTACAGAGAGGGAGAGAGAGAAATCTTCCATCCGCTGGTTCATTCCCCAAAATGGCCAAGGTGGGGCTAGTTCAAAGTGAGGAAGCAGAAGCTGCTTCTAGGTCTCCCATGTGAGTGCAGGCGCCCAATCACTTGGGCCATCTTCTGCTTTCCCAGGCACATTAGCAGGGAGCTGGACTGGAAGTAGAGCAGCTGGGACTCAACCTGGCTGGCACCCATATGGGATGCCAGCTCTGCAGGTAGTGGCTTAATGTGCTGTGCCACAATGCCGGTCCCACTCCTGTTACTTTTAATATACATATATACATGCAAATACAAATATATAAACACGCATGGGGTAGCCCATCCTGGGAAGGCAGATGATGGCTCAGGTACCTGGATTCCTGCCGTCTGTGTGGGAGAGTGGGATTGAATTCCAGGCTCCTGGACTTGGCCTGGTCCAGCCCAGAATGTTGTGGGTCTGTAGGGAGTGAACCAGCTCAGGGAAGACCTCTCTGTTGCTCTCCAGCCCTCTGCCTTTCAAATAATTAAAACTTTAAAAAAAGCATCCAAATATAAAAACTTAAGAAATGAAAAAGCAGGTTACAAAGCAGTGATACATAGTGAAGATTTGTCTGTAAATACAGGTAAGCATTATTTAAAAAGATCTTTTTACAAAAATTATGCTCATTTCAAGGCCAGAAGGAGTTTAGAACATTTGAAAAAAGTGCAAGTCACCTGGAAACCTGCCAAGTGTGGCTCCACTACACAAGCTTTGGTACGTATCTCCAGACGTTTGTTGTCTGACAAAGAAAAAAAGATGGGCAGAACTCAGACACCCAGGAAGCTTACGTGTTGTTCTCAGGTCGTGAGACTGTCAGCACTTTCTCCGCTACCATAGAAGGAAAACAAGCAGGTGGAGCTCTTATCTTAGACACCAGGAGTTACCCTGAGCTTTTGGTGGTTCTGGAAAACACAGGCCCATGGTAACATAAGGAAGAAAAACAAAACTAGCTAAAGAGCTCACTGCTGATCCACTAACCCTGGAGCCGGCAGGACAGGCAGGCCAGGGGGCAGCTGGGGGAGCCTGCTGATGGGATGGCAGGGTGCGGCAGGAGAGCAGGGTCCTGGAGTGAATGATTTTTTTTTTTCCCAGTGGGAGGCTGAGTGGAGGGAGGGGTCTTAAATGAAGGTACTCGAAGCAGTTAATAGAAAACAGAATTAGCCGGCACCGTGGCTTAACAGGCTAATCCTCTGCCTTGCGGCGCTGGCATACCGGGTTCTAGTCCCGCTTGGGGCGCCGGATTCTGTCCCGGTTGCCCCTCTTCCAGGCCAGCTCTCTGCTATGGCCCAGGAGTTCAGTGGAGGATGGCCCAAGTGGTTGGGTCCTGCACCCCATGGGAGACCAGGATAAGCACCTGGCTCCTGCCTTCGGAATAGCGCGGTGCGCCGGCCGCTGCGCGCCAGCCGCGGCGGCCATTGGAGGGTGAACCAATGGCAAAAGGAAGACCTTTCTGCCTCTCTCTCTAGCCACTCTGCCTGTCAAAAAGTAAAAAAAAAAAAAAAAAAAAAAAAAACCAACCTGCTTTCCTTCAGCACCCTGAGCACCCTGATGTCAGACATTGACTTGCTACATGTCAGGTAAGGGGACCCCATTTGAGGGGTTCTATAGGAATTCCTCCAGCCTCCAGCTAATTCCGGGGGTGTCCTGTAACAGCGTCCCTCAGAAACCTGCTTCCACACAGGCTGTGCCTTCATGGTGGTGAGGGTTAAGCTCCTCCTGGGGTGAGATCTTGGGCAAAAGGGACCTACTTTCTGACCCATCAGCAGTCGCCCTCGCAGTAGTCTGGCCTGGTGCAGGCTGCCCGGTGTTGCCTCTCTCTGAGGACAGGGACTGAGAAGCTGAGACAACATTAGAGGATATTGGGTACTTTTCAGGTCCTGAAATGGAAAGGAGTCACTGTCAAGATTTCCAAGGTGCTCAGGAACGCGGCCAGTGACAACACGTCCAGGGTGGAGCTCCTGACCTTCCCTGCTCCCCTGCCAAACTGGCCCACCTCCTGCAGCCTAGTGAGTGGAGCGCAGCTGCATTTAGGAATGCAGACCTGCGGTCATCTGTGAGCCTGCACTTCCCTCCCATCCGCCTCCTCTCCTGTGTCCTGAACCAGGCACTCTCCCTCCTTCTCCTTCCCTGGTCTTGTCTGACATCAACTCATGCTGTTCGGATACTGAAACCACTCAACAACGGCGCTCTGAAAATTTAAACCACCGTGTGATCCAGCAATCCCGATTCTGGGAATGTGAGCACATCCAAAGAATTGAAAGCAGAGTTGTAAACATACATCTGTACACCCCCACTCACAGCAGCACTGTTCACAATTGCCCTCAGCTAACGAACACTCTGGGAGGCAGCAGGTGATGGCTCAGCAGTTGGGTCCTTGCCACCCACGTGGGAGACCCCGACCGGGTTCCTGGCTCCTGGCTCCTGCCTAGCCCAAACCTGGACCAACAGATGGGAGGGCTCTCCTGTGTGTGTGCATGTGTGCGAGTGCCTGCTTTTCACACAAAAAACGAAGGTTCCGGAGTTCTGCTTCACAATCATGTCGATGTGCTCAACATTACCGAACACGTGAACAGGGTTAGATGGCTACTTTTTAGGTTATTTTCTTTTCAGCAATTAAAAAGCCGGGCGATCTGCAATCTACCTGGGTTTGCCTCCTCCAGGCTCCTCTCTCTCACTAAGCTCCAGGCGGCAGGGACGCGGCACGCGCGGGCGGCGGCGCACAGTAAATCCTCCCGAGAGGAGGGTGAAGCCTTGCACAGGCCCGGGGCAGCCCAGGCACCAACCCCCTCGGAACACACGCGCGCGCGCGCACACATACGAGCCGGGGGAAGGCGCAGCGTGCGCCTCGGGAAGGGGCGGAGCCGCTCGCACTGGGCGGGGCGCGGGGACGGTCTGTGGGCCTCACGGGCCGACGCGGCCCCTTTAAGAGCCGAGGGCGCAGGATCACGTGGCGGGAGGGGCGGGGGCGTGGCACCAGGAAGCGGACTCAGAGCCGGGCCGAGCTCGCCGCCGCCGCCGCCCGTCCCCGCGCGTCCCGTGCTCGGCTCCAAGCTGGCGGCCGCCCCCGGGCCCCCCGCCGCCGCCTCCGCGGCGCCCGCCATGGGCGAGGAGGATTATTACCTGGAGCTGTGCGAGCGGCCGGTGCAGTTCGAGAAGGCGAACCCTGTCAACTGCGTCTTCTTCGATGAGGCCAACAAGCAGGTCCCGCCAGCCCGCGCCCTCCTCGCCCGCGCGCGGCCAGCTCCGCGGCTGCGGCCGGGGCCTCCCCGCCGGTCCCCGCGCGGGAGCCGGCGCTCACCCCCTTCGTGACGGGCGGGACGCGGGGCCGGGCCCTGCCCCGACCAGGCGGCCCGGTGGCCCCGGGGGTGGACGCGACGCCGTGGCGCTGGGGCCGGCGTTGTCAGCGGCTGGCACGCCGGGCTTTCCCGGGAGCCTTTTGTTGTCTGCGTTTGTCGTCAGTTACGCTTGTGGCCAAGGGTTTGGGCAGTAACGTGATTATTTTGTCTCGGAATTTCTAAGGGGGGGTGCCGGGGAAAGACCGCGTGTGCTTGGGGTGCGTGAGCGGCGTGGGGGCGCGAGCCGGGGCCCCCGGAGCCATCCCCTTCGCGTTTTTGCTCTCTGGGTTCTTAAGGTGCACGTGAACAGCCCGGCCTCGGTGCGGGCCGTGTTGGCTCCGCGGAACCGAGGGTGAGACGGAGCAGAACCTAGCCCTTGCCGGTTGCTGTAGGAGCCCGTGTCCCCAAGGCCCAGGCCCCTAACGTGGCTGCTTTTCCCTCTCAGGTGTTCGCTGTGCGATCTGGTGGCGCCACCGGGGTGGTGGTTAAAGGCCCAGACGACAGGAATCCCATCTCTTTTAGGTAACATTCTTGGCTTTCTCGGGGTAATGTCAGCGTGTAGACGGGATGCCTTGCCAATTGAAGGCTTGTCTGATCTCCCCATTTGCCTCCCCTGAGAGGTCTGGAGTGTGTGTACAGCATGGGAGTCGCTGCTTGCAGACACCTGCTGGGCACCCACCAGCCCCTCCTGCCCCCTGTGAAATGTGTGGAGCTGTTGGTTGGGGCAGAAGGGCACCTACTTCCTGGTACTTGGAATTGGCAGGTCAGCTCGCTCAGGCACCCGTTTCCTGTGGGTGGACTTCCTGTCTGTTTCAGCCCAGGTTCTCCCAGTGTTGAAAGGTGGTGACATTCGGTGTCCCCCTGTCCTAAGGCAGGGAGACCATGGCCTCCACCGTGCTCAAGGGGACCGGGTGGCCCAGTTTACACACGTGATTATCCATAGTGGCCCCTTTCACTGTCAGAAGTGTCTCCATTTGGATGATAAACTGTTCATACACATGGAGGCCCTTATTCGGTGGTGACTTTAAGACGAACTTTTACAGTGGGCCTGCGTTCATGGGAACCGGAGTTTGAAGGAGAAAATCACTCAGCCTCTTTTTCTTTTATGGTCACAATGGCAGCCCCTGTACTAGGTACCAAGCAAGTGAAAGCTTTGACCTTGAGCCACTCCACCCCCACTTTTGGAGTGTGGGAGAGGGGTGAGTGGACAGACACACGGTTCACTGTGGTAAGTGGATAATGGAGCTCTGTTTCCAATGTGGACCACAACAGAGATGTGACATTCAGGGAAGGCCACTGGCCAGGGGGCCCTGGGGTTGGGGGAGGCATTGGATGGGGACAAGCTTTGAGCGAAGTTTTAACATTTTACTTTTTATTTGGGGCCGGCACTGTGGCGCAGTGGGTTAAAGCCCCAGGTTTCAGTGCCGGCGTCCCACATGGGCAGCTGGTTCGAGTCCTGGCTCCTCTGCTTCCGATCCAGCTTCCTGCTAATGCGCCTGGGAAAGCAGCAGCAGATGGCCCAAGTGCTTGTGTGCCTACACCCACGTAGGAGACCTGGAAGAAGCTCTCCTTCCTGGCCCAGCCCTGGCTGCTGTGGCCATCTAGGGGAGTGAACCGGCGGGTGGAAATTTGCTTGCTCTCTAACTTTGTCTTTCAAATGAATAAATCTCTAAAAGAAAATAAAATTTCATTATTTATTTGGGAGGGAGAGAGGTGTTTCCTTCCCAGTGGTCCACTCCTTGAATGCCTGCAGCAGCTGGTGCTGGCCTAGGCGGAAGCCGAGAGCCCAGAGCTCAGGCTGGCTCTCCGACACAGGTGTCAGGGACTAAACTACTACAGCCCTCACCTGCTGCCTCCGAGGGTGTGCTCAGGAGACTGGACTTGGCAGTGAAGCTGGGACTTGAGTGCTGGCATCCCAAGTGTCATCTGACCTGTTGCCCCAAGCAGATTTTTAAAGTATGCATGGGATGATTTGTAAGTGGGGAGGTGGGGAGGTGGGGAGGCCCTCTTGGTGAGGCAGCAAGGTATTTCGGGAGACTTGAGAATTTTTTAACTTTTTTCAGAATGAGATCCTTACTGAGGTGTAACTGGCACACATTCACCATATACAGTGTGATGAGTTTTTTTGTTTTTTGTCTTTTTTTTTTTAAGATTTGTTTGTTTTATTCGAAAGGCAGAATTCAGAGAGAGGTAGAGACAGGGAGAGAGATGTCTTCCATCTACTTGCAGCCGGGGCTGGGCCAGGCCGAAGCCAGGAACCAGGGGCCTCCTCTGGGTCTCCCACATGGGTGCAGGGACCCAGGCACTTGGACCTCTCATGCCTTCCCAGGCACACTAGCAGGGAGCTGGATCGGAAGTGGAGCAGCCGGGACTCCAGCCAGCACCCGAATGGGATACCAGCACTGCAGGCTGGGGCTTTAACCCGCTGTACCACAGCGCTGCCCACAGTGCGATTTTTGACACACACATGTCTGTGAAACTGTCATCACAGTTAAGGTCATGATCACATCCATGCCCCCCAGAATGTGTGCATTGCCTGTAATCCAGCCCTTGAATGCACTTAAAAAAATTAGAGAGTGAGCATGCGCTCCCGAATGCCCACGGCTGTCAGGACTGGACTCCGAGGCAGGAATTCAGCCCAGGTCTCCTACGTGGACTGAGCTCCTTAAGCCATGACTGACTGCCTCCCAGGGTCTGCACTGGCAGGAAGCTCGAGTCAGGAGGCAGGAATCAAACCCGGTGTGGGCGTGTGTGTCTTAACCTCTAGGCCGGAGCCTCTCCCTAAGCACTCTTTAGCATCAGTTTGAGGTGGTTGGTGCACAGCAGTGGTCGCGTGGTGGATGGGATGTGAGACAGACAGGGTAGGCTTCTCTGCCCAGAAGCTTTGCTGGGAGGAGGATGGAGAGAGGGCTGTAGTTTGTGAAGTAGCACCGTGTGGCTGTGTGGATGCGTATTTAGTAATTCTTAGGGGACAGGTACGTGTGATTGCAACTCTTTGGTCTCTTGTTATCCATGAAAGTGTAAGTCTCTCCGGCAAGTTGGATTTTGTTGTGTGAAGAGAGCCGCGGGTGCTTAGCCCGTGTCCTTCATGGGAGCATCTGGGTTGGATACTTGGTTCCGTGTCCTGACTGCTAAAGCAGACCCTGGGAGGCTACTGTGATGGCTCAGGTAGTGGGGGGAGAGGGGGATGGCTCCCGCTGCGGGGGAGACCGGGGTTTGAGGTCCCAGCACCCGGCTTGGGCCCTGGCATTTGGGGAGTGACCCAGATGACGGGAGCTCCCTCTCACTGTCTCTCTCTTAACACAAAAACAAACACAAAAACTGCTAGCTTCAGAAACATAATTGTAAAGTAGGATTAGCTGTTTCCTGAATAATTTGTCGTCTTTTATCAGTAAGTGAGCCGCTAGAATGCCGTTGTTTGGTTTCAACTTTCCTGTCTTCTCTCTTGTTAAAGAATGGATGACAAAGGAGAAGTGAAGTGCATTAAGTTTTCCTTAGAAAATAAGATCCTGGCTGTTCAGAGGACCTCGAAGACTGTGGTAAGCGTACTGTGAAAGGTGGCCCGGGGAGGGGCATCAGGCTTGCACGTGGAAAGGCGGGGATGGCAGACTTTGGTGTTCAAGGAAACAGTTGTTGCCTTTCTGGCATGAAAGTTTTAATTATGTTGCATTGTACTTGAGCCTTTGAAGAGGAGAAAGGCATGAGTGAAAAACTTAATCTGAACTTAGTTTGCTATGTTTGACTTAATTTAAAAAAAAAAAAGTAATACGGGATTGTGTCTATCTTTTCTGTTGGGTGGTAGCCAGCGGTGTAGATTATGCGAGGAGTGCTTTTGGCTGCTTTGTAAGTGAGCCTTCCGGGGAGCTGTGTGTTACTCACTTCTCCGAGTCTGTGTGCTGGAGCTGACGGGGGCCGACATTCCGGGTCGGCTCAGCTGGTTGGCACTTTGGCCCTTGCTCGCTGTTGTCATTTGGGAAGTGGCGCAAAGGCTGCTGGGAAAGGCCGGCAGGATCCTTTGCTCATTTCTTGTCAGTATTGTTACACCTCGCGGTAGCTTCTCTGTCAGCCCTCTGGGGCAGGAACTCTCAAGCTGGCATTTGGGTGAACTGCTCTCGGTAGGGGAGGAGTCGGCTGCTGTGGAGGGGGCACGTGTTTTCCCATCACTTTCTGTGGCTGCCTGCTTTGGCGTGTCTTGTGTATGCCATGGGGGCCTGCAGCATGCTACCCAGTGTACGTTTTCCCCGTGTTTTCTTTTCCTTTCAGGATTTCTGTAATTTCATCCCTGACAATTCTCAGCTGGAATACACACAGGAGTGCAAGGTACGGGCCCAGAGCCTCTCGGCTGCTTGTGGGAGCTGCGGGCTGGGGCGGGTGGGGGTTGGGGTGCGGGCCTAGGGGTCAGGCTCTGCTGCGCTGCTGGGATCTGCCGGGGTCTGCTGTGGGACGGGGGTGGTTTCCCAAGACAGGAAAGGCTGTCTCTTCATCTGGCAGAGGCTGGGGAGGGCTAGGGGTGGCGGGGGTTCACCCCTGGCAGTGACCGCTCAGGAGCCCGCTGTTTCTGTCCCGCCTCCTCGGGTTTCCCCCCTGGGTTCCCTCGCTGCCACCTGCTTGGGAGGGTTCAGGTGAGGAGCTTTATCCTCGTCCGTGATGATGTTTCTTCCTGGATTTCTTGTCCTGGTGGAGTCCTGGGTGCTCCTTCTTCCCCCAGATGCAGGTCCGATCCTTGGGAGTTAGTTCTGCCGGGCGGGCGTGATCAGTTAGGCTAGGGGAGCTCAGCTAAAACTCTCCATCCCAGCCTAACAGAAGCCACTCAGTGGATGGGAAAGGCTTTGGCCTCTTGGTAACTGTTCTGCAAAGTGGAGTCAAGGTGGGAGGCTTTACTGCTCGGCAAGGAGTGGTGCACCTGCTTGGTAACTGAGCCCTTCCCAGCTCAGCGGCTCGGGGTGGGGGGGGCACCTTCACACTGCCTGGCCCTGTCCATCCCGGGCTGTCAGGTGCGTGGCCTCAGGGTCCCCCTGCCCATTTCAGTCAACACTCACTGAACAACTTTAGGCCTTTGTACCTTTACAATGCTAAGTAGGTTCTAAACTTTATTTATTTGAAAGAGAGATAGAGATCTGCTGTCCATTGGTTCACTCCCCAGATGCCCACAGTCATCAGGCCTAGGCCAGGCTGAAGCCAGGAGCCCAGAACTCAATCCAGGTTTCCCACACTGGGGGCAGGGCCCTAAGTGCTTTAGCCATCATCTGCTGCCTCCCAGGGTGCATATGAGTGGGAAGCTAAAATTAGGAATGGAGCCAGGCCTGGAAGCCTGGCACTTGATGTGGGAGGCAGCAGTCTGAAAGGGAGCCTGAGCCAGCAGGCCACGTGCGCACCCCACCGGGCTGCCTCGCGATGTGCTTGACGAGGAGTTTGTCCTGGCACTTTGGTTCTGGAGGGGGCGGTAGGTATCCGGGAGCTCTGGTCAGTCACCATTTTACAAAACCGAGTGGCTCCTGTTGGCTGACAAGAAGGAATGAAGGTTCGGGTCTTGAAGGAGGGATTATGGCAAAAATCACGGAGAGCTGTTTTTAAAGAAAAGTTGATTTGTTAACAAGTAATCTTTCTGGGCAACTTTCTTACAGAGTGGTAAGAGCAGCAGAACGCTTCAAACTTCTGTAGAAAGTCACACACATCACACATCTTTTTAGAGTCATCAGAAGTGTTTCTCGGTCATTCTTTTCAGACCAAGAATGCCAACATCCTGGGGTTCTGCTGGACCAGTTCCACTGAAATTGTCTTCATAACTGACCAAGGGATCGAATTCTACCAGGTATTTGATTGCTCACTCATGCTTACTGGAGAACAGTGCCATGATAGCACTTTGACAGCCTTTTGAATTCCGCACTCAAGAGATACCTCGGGTGTTTTATTTTTATTTTATTTTTTTTCTCTATTTGCAAGTAATACTTTTTTTTGTTTGTAATCTTCTAGCAGTACCAAGTTGAAAGGAAAGTCAGAGTCCCTCATAATCTCTGGAAGTCACACTCGGCGTGATTTGGCGTGTAGCCTTTTATTTACTTGTGTTTTCACACACATTGCCACTTCTTCAGAGGGCGACTGCTGTGCAGACGGGGCAGCTGGCTTCCCTGGTTTGCGTGGCAGTGTGCACTGGCCGCCGTTCCGTGCGTGGTTGGGACTGGAGCGCACATGGCCAGGGGGATGCACCGCGGTTTATCGAGCCGATTCCCTGCTGACGGACGCCTGGCTGGATTTGGCATTTCTGTGGCTGTAGACGGTCACTGGGTGGAGAGGCTGGAGCACACGGCTTTCTGGTCTTGGCTGAGGCGGTTCTTGGAGGGTGTGGAGGGGAGATCTGAGCGTGGGTGTGGACCGCTGTTGCTAAGTTTCCTTCTGAAGTTTGCGGCTTGCCTAGCCTGTAGGACCCTCCATGTCCCCACTTAGCCAGGACTAGGTGATTTCAGCCTGTAGACATCGACCTGTCCCTGTCCGAGAGTGAGAAAGACATTTAATTTGCAGTTTTCATTACTAGGGAAGTGACCCTCTTTTCATTTTGGTACTGTCCCTTGGTCTTCCTTTGTGAACTGCCTGTACATCTTTTTAAAAACTTTTCTTTTTTTTCATTGCGCTAAGAAAACTGGGAACACTGACCATCTTACCCTTTTGGGTGCACGGTTCGGTGGTGTCGAGTGTGTCGGTTCACATTGTTGGGAAACATCTCCAGGCTGTGCCATCGTGCCGAGTGGAAACCACTCACTGAACACCAGCCCCAGCTTCTGACAGCCACGGTTGTGTTTCTGCAGGTCTCACCGCCGCAGAATCCTCATGTAGCTGGGATGCCGGCCTGACTCTGGGTGACGGGCTTATTTCATTAGCATAACGTCCTCGAGGCGCGTCCTGTGTCTTCAGGCGGGACAGTGTCCATTGCGTGCATGCCGTGTTTTGCTTATGCCTTTGTCTGTTGATGGGCACATGGCTTCCTTCCTCCTCTCGGCTGTTGTGGGTAATGCTGCTGGGAACGTGGCTGCGCGGACTTCTCTTCCGGATCAGCTTGTCAGTTCTTGTAGTTACACACTTTGACATGAGATTGCAGGATGATATGTGTTTTAATTTTGAGGGAACTGCCAGTTGTACCACTTTACCATCCCCTAGCGGTGCACAGGGCCCCCGGCCCTCCACATCCTCACCAACTGTTCTCTGGCCTTTGATGGTGACCATCCTAGTGGGTGTGAGGAGAGCTCACTGTGGCTTCCACTGCCTTTCCCTGATGATTCACTCATGGGCTTGGAAGCCACTTGTATGTCATCTGTAGAGAAATGTCTGTTCAAGTTCTTTGCCCATTTTTTAATTAGGTTGCTTGCTTTTTGTTGCTGTTGAGTTGTGGGAGTTCTCTGTATAGTCTGGATGTTAACCTCAGTTTGGCCTGTGGTTTGCAAGTGCTCCAGTCCGTAGCGTGGCCCTTGGCGCTGCCCTGTGTCCTCTGATGCCCCTGTGCGTCCCTCGGTCACTGTTTCCCGACCTACTGAGACTGCTTCTGAGGTCTCCACGTGCAGCCAGTGTAGAGGGTGTCATCTTTCAGCTTCGAATTGTCAGAGTAAGGAAGCAGTGTAATTCAGAATGTATGCATAGGGGAAATGCATCCATTCAAGCAAAACCGCAGCATCAGTGCCACGGAGCCGCGCTGTAGGACTCTCATCAGAGCCTCTGTGATGACCGGCAGAAAGAACACTGTGAAGGATCCTAAGTCCCGCACAGAACCAGAGTTTTGTGACAGTAACCTGGAAGGGGTCACCTGGTCTGTGGAAGGCTCCCAGTGGCAGTCCTGTGCAGACATGCCTTTCTGTGATCTCGGGTGGGAGAGTGTGCACTGGGCTGACCACGTTGACCTTCAGAGGAGGGGTTGCACTCCCTGGTTTGATTGTACCCAAATTGCTAGGGCTCAGGCCCCCAGCACTGACTGCTACCTCAGAGTCTTGGTGAGTCTGGGCTGGGTGCTTTAACCTGTCAGAACACTGAGAGTACATTTAAAACAAGCCTTGGTCATACAGTTCGTTGGCATGCAGAGGGTCATGAACGTATGGGCTGGGTCGTAGGAAGGGAGCCCCTGGCCAGCCAGGGCACACTGGAGCCTGGGTGGAGACTGGGCCACAGGCTGGCTCTGGATGTGGGACCCATTTCCTCCCTGGAGAGAACGCGGCTGCTCCTTGCTCCCTGCTCTCTGGCGCGTGGGCTGAGCCTGTGGAGGGGCAGTGTGGATGTTGCAGTGCAGCCAGCCTGAATTGGGAGGCTGCTGACCTCTCACCTGGCAGGTGGGCTGGCAGGCCCGGCTCTCAGTAAGGAAAGCCCTGGGCGGCGCTCCCTGCCGGCAGGTGTCCTAGGTACAAGTCATCCCTCTCTGTGCAACTTAGCGGCCTTAGCAGACCCGGGCAGCTGCTGCGCGGCGTGGGGTCTTCACTGAGGATTCTGTTTGTTGGCCGTGGCCGCAGGTGCTGCCAGAGAAGCGGAGTCTGAAGGTCCTGAAGAGTCACAACATCAACGTGAACTGGTACCTGTACTGTCCCGAGAGCGCCGTGATTCTGCTGTCCACCACGGTGCTGGGCAATGTCCTGCAGCCTTTCCACTTCAGGGTAGGGACGCCTCGCCTTCAGCGCCCCTGCCTCCTCCCCGGGGCTGCCCGGGACCAGCGCCTGGCCGCTGCGGCCAGCAGAGGGCGCCCCGCGCCGTGCCGCCGACTGCGGGGCTGGTCCGTGGCTCGCAGACCTGGGGCTGTGAGCAGAACTCCAGGCGGGAGGACCCGGGAGGGCTTCTCATGGATTGAACGTGGGGAGCGTGAACCAGCGAAGGGCTTCCACAAACTGTGCCTAAAACGACCTCCCCCGCCCCCAACAGGCTGGCACGATGTCGAAGCTGCCCAAGTTTGAGATTGAGCTCCCGGCTGCGCCCAAGTCCACTAAGCTTAGCCTTTCGGAGAGAGACATCGCCATGGCGACCATGTACGTCTGTCTGTGGGAGAGGTCCTGGCCCTGGCTCTGAGTGGGAAGGGTGTGGTCAGCGGGCCAGGGAAGGGCACACCTAGAACCCCTGCGCAGGGCTCCCTGTGTCCTGTGTGGTACCAGGTTCTGTGAATGTGGAAAACCGCGCCCTTGCCGGCATCCTTTTTTTGCATTTTATTGGCTTTGTGATCTTAAGATTTTTCACCTTCCTAGTGTGATCAGATGAGAACGCTGTACCAATTTATTTCTTAGGTATCTTCGTTTAAAAATTTTTTTTTCATCCTGTGAGTTGAAGCTTAACAGAGTTTGTTTTAGCTATAATGTATCATAATTGTTGCAAAATAGATTTTTTTAATCTCACAAACACAAATTACTTACATAGGGACACATTTTCATTTAGAAAAACAGGTAGAATTAGTTTTTGAATATCATAATGAAAATATCAAACTAAAAATATAACAGAGAACCCCATATGTACCCATATCCCTGATTCAGTAATCACCACAATTTTGCTTCTAAATCTTTTTAAAACTATTTATTTATTTACTTGAAAGGCAGAGATAGAGAAAGAGAGGTCTTCTATCCACTGGTTCACTCCCTAAATAGCCACAATGGCTGGAGCTGTGCCGATCCGAAGCCAGGAGCCAGGAGCTTCTTCTGGGTCTCCTGTGTAGGTGCAGGGGCCCAAGCACTTGGGCCATCTTCTACTGCTTCCCCAGGCCATAGGAGAGAGCTGGATTGGAAGTGGAGCAGCTGGGACCCACGCTGGTGCCCATTTGGGATGCCGGCACTGCAGGCAGAGGCTTAGCCCACTAACCACAGCACTGGCTTTCCCTCCCCAAATTTTATTTATTTAAGTGACAGAGAGTTCTCTGCTGGTTCACTTCCCAAATGCCTACAACACCTGGAGCTGGGTTGGGCCAAAGCCAGGAGCCAGGAACTCAATCCAGATTTCCTCGGTAGATGCCAGGAACCCAGTTTCTTGAGCCATCACCCACTGCCTCCAGGGGTATGCATTAGCAGGAAGCTGCAATCAGGAGTCAGGATCAGGAATCAAGCCAGCGCCCCCACGGGCTGCCAGCACTGCAGGCAGCAGCTTTACCCACTACACCGCCGCAGCGTCAACCCCTCTAAATCACTTCTGATTCTTCTGTGGCTTCACATTGTTCCCAGACTTCAAGCTGTTTATTATTAGAGCATTTTCTTTTTGAAGGCGCTCTTCTCTGGATCCTGGGTTAGGAGAGAAAGCCAGAGCCATCCTGGGGCCAGGACTCTGCCTAGCTTGTGATCCAGCTGTGCTGAGTTCCTTGTTCTCCATTCCCACAACCACGCAACAGTGTGCGTGGCTGACTGCACTTTCTTTGTAAAGGCTGCTGTTGAGTGCAGATTCCTGCCTAAGTGGGTGCCCCCTGACGGACTTCCCAGGGCCTGAGCCTGAGCCTAAGCCTTGGGCGTGGGGGTGTCGGGCACAGCGTGACACGGGTCTGTCTCCTCCCATCAGATACGGCCAGCTCTACGTCCTCTTCCTGCGACACCACTCCCGGACTTCCACCAGCACGGGGGCAGAGGTGGTCCTGTATCACCTCCCACGGTACGTCACTGCTCTCTCCCTCCCTCTCGGGTTTTAGACGTGAACTAAAGCCTGCTGACCTGTGTGTGGGCTTTCTGTTGTCCCACAGAGAAGGCGCCTGTAAAAAGATGCACATCTTAAAGTTAAATAGGACGGGCAAGTTCGCCCTGAATGTGGTGGACAACCTGGTGGTCGTTCATCATCAGGACACAGAGGTACGAGCTGTGGGGGGGTGGGGGTGGGGGCGTGTGTTTGCCGGCTGCCGCGGAGCTGTGTGGAAATTGGCAGGCCCTTCTGAACAAGGACCCGAGAGGACCCCAAATGCCCTGAGTTTGGATCCTCCCAGACAGAAGTGGGTTTGGTATTCTAAATGGTTTACAAAACAGCAGCTTGCTGCGAATTGAGTAGGGATAATTAAAAACTATTTCAGAAAATACCACACGAGGCACTTTGACCTTTGCAACAGTTGGTGGATCCTGGTAGCTGGGCTCCCCTGCAGAGCCATTGTGTCACACCAGTCTGTGATCTTCTGCGCTTCACGCGTGAGCGTGGGGGACAGTTCCAGGCACACGTGGTCTGAGGCTGTGTGGCCCGAGAGAACCGAGCAGGCTGCTGCTATCTGTAGGCTGTAGGCTGTTAGCTGGGCACCTGGAGGCTGCGGCCCGCATGTCTCTGACCAGCGAAGATGCTGCACGTTGAAGTGGAAAACATCAGGTGGAGTCGCCCTGCGTGCTTCCCGGGAAGTGTGTCAGAAATGAGATACTGATGTAGGAAGCTGGCACATTCCTGCTTCAGGACCAGCCTGGAGGGGTGGCACGCAAACCCAGGCCTCAGAGCTCACCCTAACCGTGAGCCGTGACGGGATGGAGGGGCGCGGTCAGGCGCATGCTGTGTACCAGCATCACGGTCTCTGCTCTCTCCCCACACAGACGTCCGTGATATTTGACATCAAGTTAAGGGGAGAGTTTGATGGCACCGTGACCTTCCACCACCCGGTGCTCCCGGCTCGGTCCATTCAGCCCTACCAGATCCCGCTGGCAGGTAAGATGGAGTCCCGCCGAGCGGTCTGCGCTGCCAGTCCGCCTTAGCGTCCCGTCCCTGCCGGGAGCTTGGCGGGAGCGGCCCGTGTCCACGCCCAGAGCCCCGAGAGCTCATACAGCTTCCCAGATCTGCGACATCGTGAGGGGCTCTTTATCCTCTCTGCAGAATGCAGCCGCCACCTCTCTCAGGCTAGCTAGTGTTCTGAGAAGCAGTCATAAAGTAAACCAATCTCTCTCCCTGCGGCTGCAGTGGAGAGTGGACATTAAGACTCTGGGCGTCAGTGGGTGAGGCCCAAAGCCCTCAGCATTTCCTGTTCTGGCTCTGCAGCCCTGAAGTTGGGCTTGGCCGGGGATGGTCCTTGTCGCGGCCTTGGCTGTCCCTCACTGGCTGTCATCGTTGTAAGCATTGCTCCTCTGGTGACTGGTGGGCGCCGTACGTGCTTACCCGCCCCGAAGAGGCGGAGGGAGGAGGCCACGAGAGGAGGGCGGGTTTGCAGGGAAGGAGAGAGAGAGACTGTCTGGTTCCTTTGGCCTTGTGCCAGCGTAACTGATTGAAGACAGAAGCCGCACGGTATTCGCTTGCCTGCAGAGGTCGGCGGTGAGAGCTCACTGTTGAATTCCGCGTGACCCCTATGAGACTCTGCGCACTGCCGTGTTCTCAGGAGGAAGGCCAGGCGGCTGGCCCCCGGGGGTCGGCCCCTCGCAGTCGGGTGGGGGTGGGAGGGGCCGCCTCTCCCCGCAGGCCTTGCTGGGTCAGCCAAAGCTTCGTGACTTCCTGGCAGCGGTTCTCACGGGCTGAGGGCCGAGCCCTTTCCCTGCCTGCTAGTGTGGAAAGGGTGGGTGGTTCCAAGCAGCTGTTTCTGCTGCCGCTTGCTGTGAAGGTGAGTGCTGACGAGCTGGGGGGAAGGCCACCCCTCGTGTACGGCCCTCAGCGCTGTTGCAGTGGTAAAGGGGTAGTTAGAGGCAACTGGGTTCTAGTTGGCCACTGTAAGAAAAACAAGGGCCAGGGGCTGGCACTGTGGTGTAGTGGGTTACACCGCCACCAGAGATGCTGGCATCCCGTGTCAGAGTGCTGGTTTGGTTCTAGTCCCCGCTGCTCCACTTCCGACCCAGCTCCTTGCTAATGGGCCTGGGAAAGCAGCAGAAGATGGCCCAAGTGCTGGGGCCCCTGACACCCACGTGGGAGACCCATAGGGAGTTCCAGGCTTTGGCCTGGCTAAACCTGGACTGTTGGTGGCCACTTGGAAAGGGAACCAGCAGAATGAAGATCAATCGCTGTCTCTTCCTCTCTGTTACTCTGCCTTTCAAATACATAAGTCAGTCATTCTTGAAAAAGAAAACTGCCAGGCAGGGTCGGGATAACAGAATGGGCAGAACCCTCAGGAAGAATTCCAAGTCCATTCTTTCCGGGGCTCGGGGGGTGTGGCTGCCGTGCACCCTCGGAGGTGAGGGGCTCAGGGGGTGTGGCTGCCGTGCACCCTCGGAGGTGAGGGGCTCTGGGGGTGTGGCTGTCATGCATCCTCAGAGGGGAGCGGCTCGGGGCTCAGGGGGTGTGGCTGTCATGCATCCTCGGAGGTGAGGGGCTCGGGAGTGTGGCTGCGGTGTACCCTCGGAGGTGAGGGGCTCAGGGGGTGTGGCTGCGGTGTACCCTCGAAGGTGAGGGGCTCTGGGAGTGTGGCTGCCGTGCACCCTCAGAGGTGAGGGGCTCGGGAGTGTGGCTGTCATGCATCCTCAGAGGGGAGGGGCTCAGGAGTGTGGCTGTCATGCATCCTCAGAGGGGAGGGGCTCGGGAGTGTGGCTGTCATGCATCCTCAGAGGGGAGGGGCTCAGGAGTGTGGCTGTCATGCATCCTCAGAGGTGAGGGGCTCGGGAGTGTGGCTGTCATGCATCCTCAGAGGGGAGCAGCTCGGGGCTCAGGGGGCGTGGCTGCCGTGCTCCCTTGGAAGTGAGGGGCTGGCTGTGGTGTGTGTGGCTGACTGCAGGCCGCTGCAGCCTGTTCTTTGGGCTCATTAGAGCCGTGGTTGTCACTGCCTCCATGTTGGGGTCACCTGGGGGATTCCCCACCTGGGGGATTCCCCTGTGAGCATGTGGTCAGTGCTACAGACAGCAGAGCCGAGGGCCGTCGGCTCGGGCCCGATCCTGCCTCCCGTCCAGAGTGCCTGGGCTTGTCTGTGAGTCCCCAGGTGGTCTGTCCAAAAGCCCACCTCCGCTGTCTCGGACTGGGCCTGTCTAGCCTGCCTGCGCAGCACGGGCGCAAGATGCCTGGTCACTCCCGGCCCCCTTCGCGGTCTGCTCCCCAGGGGGCTCTCGGAGGCAGCCCCACTCTGCTTAGCTCTTGAGATAAGTGAGCCGCAAACCACTGAAACACTGATCTGAAACTTTCTCCGTGAATCGTCTGTGTGTTTGAACGTTGAGTCATTTCTCGGTCGTTTGTGTGTGTGGAGGACATCAAAGCTTAAGAACTCCGGCTCTTAGAGCCATGCCGTGCTATGCTCCCCACAACGGGGCCCTTCCCAGCGATGGTTCTCGACGCCTGCCTCGTTCCTCACCAGGTGTTACCAGTGAGGCACACGCTCGCTCCTTCCTTCCTTAGCCACGGCTGAGGGAGTATCTCCCGGGCGCCTCCCCAGCTCCGGCGTTGGCAGCAGCTTTTGTTGTTTGCAGGTCCCGCCGCTGTGACCAGCCAGTCTCCAGTCCCCTGTAAACTCTGTATCCTTTGCACGGCAAGGGGTGGCTGCCCCTTCTTCAGGGCGGTCTAGCCGAGCGGGCTCCGTGAGCCAAGCTTGGCTCACTCCCGCCTGGGGCCGGTGGGCATGCCCCTGAGCAGGCTTCGCCTTTGTTTTCGTCTCATCCTGGTTTAGGATTTCCTATAATCTGCAGATTCGTCATCCTGGATCGTCTTTCAGCCCGACATCATCATCAGTGCAAGCCAAGGTGGGTCGGAGGGGACAGACCGTCATGACGTTAGACAGAGTAGACCCCAGGCGTAGCCGGCTGGCTGTGCTGGAGCCCTCTGTCCTGTGCCCGCTCTGGGGAGCAGACAGCGTGACCACGCAGACCGCTGTGTGTGAGCACGCCCTTCCTGCCGAGCCCCAGCTGCCTGCACAGTGGTGTGTGTGTGCACTCTGCAGGGACCGGCCCGTGGATGAGCTCGGAGTCCCAGCAGGCACCTCTCGGTTCCCCTTGAGATTAAGGAGCCTTGCAGGAGAAAGCGAGTCTACCGCTGATGCTGTATGTCAGCAGCAGTTTCTACTTGCAGCTGACCAAAGGGGGTTGGGGGCGGGGACGGGAGCGTTTGGAATCAAGGACTTCCTGCCCCCCACGTTCAGGGAGCCTCTGAGCGCACAGGTCATGTGAAAGGGATCGGCCGAGTATGCAGATTTAACAGTGGAGCTGGTAATCCTCCCGTCGTCACACAGGTTCCTGAATGTGCTGGCTCTGCTTGGGTTAGGAACAAGCCAGGAACCATGCTGTGCAGGGTTTTTCTCCCCATGTAGGGGAGCCACGTTTGGGCGTTTGCTCTGGGATGCATCACACTGCTAACTGTGCCGCCCCTGAACCCCAGGTTACCTGTGGAACCTCCAGGTGAAACTGCAGCCCATAGTGAATCTGCTGCCCGACAAGGGGAGGCTCATGGACTTCCTGCTGCAGAGGAAGGAGTGCAAGGCGGTCATCCTGTCTGTCTGCTCGCAGAGTGAGTGCCAGAAGCCCGCACCCGGCGCCAGCCGTGCCGCTGTTACGCCCTCTCCACAGGTCGATCTCTTTGAAAGAACACACCTCGTTGTTAGGAACTTTATAGGCTCATTCTGTACTTGAGGAATGGGCTGTGTAACCCCGTGGAAAGGCTGCTGCCCCCAGGCGTGCCTGCGGAGGCTCTGGTCGCAGCTGGGTGGTCCCTGGAGCACGGGTGTGGGGCATGGGCGTGGCAGGCACGCGGGCTCCTGGCAGCTGTCCATGGGTGCGCATCGGGCCCCCTCTGGGCAGTGTGTTGGAGTGCTGGAATCTGAGGGCCAGCGGAAGGCGGGCGGGCGGGCTGACGTGTGCCTTGTGTCCTTCGCAGTGCTGGGCGAGGCAGACAGAGCCGCGCTGCCCGTGATAGCCACCGTCTTTGATAAGCTCAACCATGAGTATAAGAAGTACTTGGATGCTGAGCAGTGTCACGTGATGGTAAGTGGCCACGAGGCTGGGCGGGGGCGGGGATGGAGGTGGGGTGAGATGAGCAGCGGCCTGCCCGGAGGCGTCATCGCTGAGCGGCTTCCCCGGTTTTGTCTTTCGAAATCTGTTTGATCCTTGGTCTCCCTCTGTTCTGTAGACAAGAAAGCCGGCCCCAGCCGTGCATTCTTTGATTCGTCTCTCTGCCAGGCTAGCCTGGGTTAGTAAGTGAGAAGCAGGGTGTCCGTTCACCACCGTCCTTTCCCTCGAGGGGATGCTGGCTACGAGGAGCAGACGCGCCCTCGGCTGCTGTCGAGCAAACACGCCCTCGGCTGCTGTCGGTCTGTCAGTCCACAGCGCTGGTGGGGTTCGGCACTGGGCGGCAGGCAAGGGCTGGAGACGTGCGTGTCCTCCTCGCACCAGTTCGCGCCCGCTGTTCAGACGTCCTGTCTTCTGAGGGCAGAAAAGTCGGGGACAAGCGGAAGCAGTTACTTCACTTCAAGGTCTAATTTAGTTCGAAGGCTACAAAATGGAAGTGGTCTTAAACAACACAAGCTTGAGACTCCGCTCCTGGAGCTGTTGAGGGTAACAGGCCTGAAGCAGGCTGGGTTTCCTGGGGCACATGTGGTCACCGTCCAGAGCCGGCTGAGCCCTCCCAGTCCCTGCTCTTGGCCCTGCTGCTGATGGGCTGTGGGCAACCGTGCACCTGATCCCACACAGCAGTGTGCCCCCTACACTGGCCACTGGACTTTATTTATTTGAATGAGTTACAGAATGAGAGGGAGAGACACAAGTCTTTCACCCACTTGTTCACTCCCCAAAGGGCCTCAATGGCTGGGGCTGGGCCAGCCCAGAGCCAAGACCAGGAGCTTCTTCCTGGGTGCAGGGACCCAAGCATTGGGTCATTATCCACTGCTTTCCCAGGCACATTAGCAGGGAGCTGGATCAGAAATGGAACAGCCAGGATTTGAATCAGTGCCCACATGGGATGCTTTACCACTAAGGCCCTGGCCCTTGGGCTTCTTAATAAGCCCTCACTACCCACAGCATGTAGGTACAGTGACCAGGAGCCCTTAGAAATATGGGTTCTCGGGCTGCACCCCATAGCTACTACAGAGCCCCCCCAACCTAGAGTGCTTTGGAATGATAGGTGAGCGTCAAGGGCTTCTCGCAGAGCTCCCTACCTGTACCATCGAAAAGCCCAGACAGACGCACGCTAAGCCGTGCTCATTTATCCGGGCCTCAGGGCTTCAGGGAACGTCAGCACAACACTGCGTTTTTTCGGGCAACAGCTGCCACGTGGTCTGCGTTAGAAAACCAGGCAGGGAACTGAAGAATGTGAAGCCCAGAGGGAAATCTGTGACTTCTGCCTGCCTCGCCCATTCTTGCACCCGGGAGCGTATGACTTGTGAGCGCTTCGCCGGCCAGCACAGGGAAGGGTCCTTGAGGGAAACCAGTGGCTTCTCCGTGGCGGCTGATACGCAGGAGAGCAGTCTGTCTGGGGTAGCTGTGAACGCACTGTTCCCCTGTGATCTGTGTTTCAGGCTGTAGAAGCCGGGCAGAGCCGCAACCCACTTCTCAAGAGGCCCGTGCGGACCCAGGCCGTGGTGGACCAGTCGGACGTGTACACCCACGTGCTGTCACCATTCACCGAAAACAAGGTGGGCAGCAGCTTCCCGGTCTCCTTGGCACAGTTTTGGTTCTTTTTTAAAGATTTATTTATTATTTGAAGGTCAGTTACACAGAGGAGACACAGAGAGGTCTTCTATCCACTGGTTCACTCCCCAATTGGCCGCACCAGCCAGGAGCCTCCTCCAGGTCTCCCACACGGGTACAGGAGCCCAAGGACTGGGGCCATCTTCTACTGCTTTCCTAGGCTATCGCAGAGAGCTGGATCAGAAGTGGCACAGCCAGGACTTAAACTAGTGCCCATATGGGATGCCAGCACTGCAGGCGGTGGCTTTACCTGCTACGCCAGAGCGCCAGCCTCGGTTTTCAGAATAGGGAGCTGAAGCCAATCAGAACTCCTAATATTGTGACAACTGGAGTTCTCTCGAGCAAGGACCTAGCACTGCTAGCTTGGCATTTTTTTAAAAAAAGACTTATTCCGCTGGCTCACTCTTCAAATGGTTACAAAGGCTGGGGCTGAGCTAGGAGTCAGGAACTCCATCCAGGTCTCTCACATGGGTGGCAGGGGCCCAAGTACTCAGGGCATCTTCCACTGCCACCCCAGGCACACAGCAGAGAGCTGGATTGGAAAGAGAGTGCTTGGGATTCCAGCTGGTGCTGCGGTGGGATGCCAGTCACAGCTTAACCCGCTGCACCACAAGGCCAGCCCTGGGAGACTGGCTTCCCGTTCTCAGGCCTGAAGCGTCACCACCGACGGGGTGGTTCTGGGGATTCTGGTGTGGGCCCAAGTTGGGGTGGAGGGTAGGAGGCGTGAACATGGAGCTCTTGCAACCCAGTATTCACAAACCCCCTCTTTCCCCTATAGGAGATGCCGCATAAGTTTGTGATCGCCGTGCTGATGGAGTACATCCGCTCCCTCAACCAGTTCCAGATAGCAGTCCAGGTACCTTCAAGTGGGCACGTGTTGTCTCCGGTCAGAGGAGCGGGGTCTGTTCTGTAAATAAAAGCACTGCCAACATCTTTGCTTAGGAAGTCGCCCTGCATGTGCTAATGGGCAGGTCTGCATATCTGACTTGGGATGGGTTTTCGAGGGACTCCCCTAGCCTTGCCACCTTGTTGGTCGCCGTACCTGCAATGAGAAAGTGTCACGAACCCCGCGGTTCAGAGGAGCCGCAGCGCTCAGCCGGCCCCGGGCGTGCTGCGGCCGAGCCCCCGTGATGACCATGTCCTGGCTCCCGCTCTGCCCGCAGCATTACCTGCACGAGCTTGTCATCAAGACACTGGTCCAGCACAACCTCTTCTACATGCTGCACCAGTTCCTGCAGTACCACGTGCTCAGCGACTCCAAGCCCCTGGTAGGTAGCGCCGGGCTTTGCTTTCATTGTGAGTGCAGACCTCGAGGGCTGACCTCGCGGCCGAGGCTGGCGGGACCCTTTGTCTTGCAGGCCTGTCTGCTCCTGTCCCTGGAAAGCTTCTACCCCCCGGCTCATCAGCTGTCTCTGGATATGCTGAAGGTAACTGGCCCGTCGGGGTCTCTGATGGCTGAACCCCGCCCTGGCGCTTGCACTGACCTGGACTCCTCTCCCCCTCACTCCCAGCGACTTTCCACCGCCAACGATGAAATAGTGGAAGTCCTCCTTTCCAAACACCAAGTGTTAGCTGCCTTGAGGTTCATCCGGGGCATCGGCGGCCACGACAACATTTCTGCAAGGAAGTTTCTGGATGCTGCAAAGCAGACTGAAGACAACATGCTTTTCTATACTATATTCCGCTTTTTTGAACAGCGAAACCAGCGTTTGCGAGGGAACCCCAGTTTCACACCAGGTGGGAATACCACAGTCCTACCCGGGTAACTACAGACTCGCAGTAGGAAGCCTTAGTAAGCAGTGCCATCGAGTTGGCTTTCCATAGAAATCAGGCCGGAACCCTAACGCACAGCGGAGCTACCGCTGCGGGCTGCAGGCTACAGGCATCACTCATGCTCACGAACTCCCTGGGAGGTGGTTTGGGGTGGGACTGATCAGGAGGCCGGACCCAGCCCAGCACCTGGGAACGTCCCTTTGGAAGAATCAGGAACATGACAGCAGGTGGTGGCGGAGGGTTTCCGTGGCCTGGGCTTTTTCTGAGCGCTGTAGCTGCAGGCAGGAAGAACCGGCTAATGGTGCTGTGCCCTCAGCTAGGGCGGAAGTCGTCAGTCACACTCCCGAGTCTGACCCTGGGCCAGTGCAGAGCAGCCTCCCGGCCGCACAGCGGGGCCTGCTCTTCCTCCTCCCGGCTTTCCCACGCATCTCGGGAGCAGGCGTTGTGAAGGCAGCAGCTTTGTGATAGAAGGGGCAATCCAGGCTTAGGAAAACAAAGTGTTTTATTCAAGAAAAATAAGTTAAGACCTAGCGTACACACTGAACGAGCCGCAGTCTCTGGTTTCGCGCCATATCTAATGGGCAATGCCTTCTGTTTCTCTCTATAGGAGAACACTGTGAAGAACACGTTGCGTTTTTCAAACAGGTGTTTGGAGAGCAAGCTCTAATGAGGCCCACAACCTTCTGAAATCGCTTGCTAGCGTGGTCTTGTCTTTTTTTTTTAATATATATATGTATATATAAATGTGTACAAAGTTAATTTATTGCATTAATAAAGCTCTTTAAACTACAAAATGTTACAGTAAAGTGTATCTACAACATTCTCAAATGCTACTAAAAATATGGTCTAGAACTTGGGTGATGGCTTACTCCTAAAAACAGGAGCGACAGCGCACCGCCTGGCCTTCCGCAGCGACAGTGAGCAGGTCATGCTTACAGCCATCCAGCGTCCCCTCCGCTTCCTGTCGGGCGGCGCCGGGCGAGGCGTCCGTGTCCGGTGGTTGCCTTCCTTCAGGTTGTGTAACACTGCTTCACTAGCCAGCCGTGCGTTCCTGAGTTTAAACCTCTACAGCCACCGCTGCTGCTGCTCAGCGGCCTGATGTTGGGAACATCCGGGGTTCAGCTCGGCCTTGGCAGCGCAGCTTTGTCCAGGGGGGAACCTGGCAAAGTGACCGACCCTTAGACACAGTTCACAGTCACCAAGCCCTGGCAGAGGCCTAGAAATTTAGGAGTCGCTCTCGCTCAGTACCTTTGTATCGCTCTTGAGTGGCACAGCTTTTGGCTTTATTTGTTGAAGGGCCTGTGGGGGAAAAGAATACTCTTCAGTTACTGCGGGAGCCAAGGTGCAGCTCAGATTTTCCTTTCCAGGAGACTCACGGAACCAGTTTCTCTGCCCCAGAGAGGAAAGCAAGCCCCTCTTCTCAGCCCTCTAGTCCAGCACAAAGTCATAAATCAAGGCCGCAGCCGTGTTCCCTGAGCCGCGGGTCACTTAGTGGCAGTGGCCACAGACGTCGCCAGCTGACAAGGACAGTCCCCCCGTGCGGGCAGCGTCAGCAAGGGCCACGCTGCTCCCGCGAGGTGGGCGTGGGCCTGGCCGTAGAGCAGGGCTTCAGGTGTGACCTGGGCCCCTCTGTGCAGGCAGAGCAAGCAGTGAGACCATGCACTAGCTGGCCGGTCATCAGTCAGCAGACTCTGCTCCTCTCGGAATTTTTTTACCCCGTGTTACTTGTCAGATGCCCATTAGCACGGAAGGATGCTTTAGGGTAGCTTTCCCCCTAGTAACACGCTTCCCCCCGTCTCCTGCCCCCTGTTAAAACTAAGAACGCTCACCTATGTAACTGAGCAAGACTGGGAGGAATATCAACCCGTGCGTGGCGCCCAGCAGGACCATGGCCAAATACATCCTGAAGTAAAAGATCTGGAAAATCTGAGATTTGGCAAAAGCCAACACCACAATCCCTCCAAATTTTGTAAGTGTGATTCCACTGAATACCTAAAAGAGAAGAGCGTGTGAGAGCCCGCTGGTACCCGTCTGTCGGAACTGAGCCCTTTCCCTGCAGGGATTTCTCGTATTCAAGGAGGCGATGGTGGCGCGGGCACCCTGGTGGGGGCTGCAGTCTCCCTGTGTCTTTACGAGGCTGAGCGGGCTCGGTATGAATGAGTGCAAGGCTGTGCGCTCTGCACCGGCACTGCCTCCTGTCTGCAGACACATGTCTGTCTCAGGTGCACACGACTTTTAAGTATCCAAAAGTGTTCGGAAACAAAAGTTTTAGCTTTCCCTCCCTAATGTTCTATTCCACAGAGGAGAAGGGACTGGCGGCCAGGCTAACCAGGGACAGAGCTGAACCGGGAGATGCTGCAGACGTCAGCTCCACACTGCACCCTGGGCTCTGGAGCCTGTGCCGCGTGCAGCTCCTGCAGATCTGACTTCTCGTGGTTTCCCGACTTCAGCCACGGAGTCACACCCACCGGTGCCGCTCTGCAGGACTGCAGGCCGGTGCCAGGTGCACCTGCTCCAGGAACTGCCAGGAGCTTGGCCTCGTTGGCAGCTGCTTTCTAAAGCACGTCTCCGACTTTCAGTTCCTCCTCGGGAGAGTCGTCCCAGCCCTGGGCGCGCCCTGTGCGGGATACTCACAGAGCTGCCCATGTGAGCGAGCGCCTCCTCTGCGCGGGCCACACGGCTTCCTTTGGCACTCACTGTGAACGCTCTGGTTATGTGGCTGCAGAACTCCACGGAGATGCCACAGCTCTGAAATAAAGTGCTTCCCTCAGCGGGGCTCTTGCCCGTCACCATCCTAATTGGCAGCAGGATGCTTTGAGACCCCACCTCCCCCTCCCAGCACGGCCTGTGCCGCCTGTGCCCCCAGTGCCCCCGGGTCCTAGGGCGTGTGTGCATCTGGTAGGGGAGGTGCCAAAGCCTCCCAGCCACAGCTGGCCCTGCCCAGCCTGCACGCTGTCGTCACTCCTGGCTGTCCCCACCCCGGCCCCACGGGACTCCCAGCTGGATGTGCACCTATCACCTCTGGAATGCTCACAGCTGCAAGACTGTCACTTAACTATCAAAAAGGACCCAGCCACTGGGGACTGGGCAGACAGCCCCGGGGGAGGGCAATATTCTGGATCAACAGTGAACGCCCTTAGGCTGCACTCTGCCCTGTCCCTGGAGGGTAATAAAGCAGTGCCCAGGCTAGCCCTGGTAGCACGCTTCTGCTGTCGGGGCACTAGGACTCAGCACCTGAGCTGCCCGGAAGGGGATAATTATCAGACAGCAACGCGCTTTCTCCCACCTCTCCCTGTGCTCCGACAGCCACAGCTGGACCTGGGATTTTGCCCCATTTTAGGGTTTCTGTGGACACCATGACCCAGTTCCTATGAGTGACGGAGAAGCCAGGGGCTGAGGACAGCCAGGGACTCACCATCACCAGGTTGACCAAGGACACCGCATTCAGGCTAATGCCCCACAGCCACATGACCCCAAACATGTTGACCAAGATCATGGTGATGGTGACACACATGATGACCGCAGACCAGAGCTCACAGCCCAGGAGCACCACAGCCACTACGAACACCGCTCCCAGGGACACGCCGAGGTTGAAGACAGCATCATCCAGAATGGTCAGGTACTGTTCGTAGAAGACGTAGAACACGCTGCGGAGGAGAGGGGAGCTTCCGTCAGGGCCCCCAGCGCCTGCCCTGGGCGACCCTGGCGGAGAACGCCCTGGCCGTGTGCCAGCCCCGCCCCAGTCATGCCACGGACTCTGTGGGGGCCACTCGGCCGCACGTGTGTTTCCTGCGAGGTTTTTGCTTGCCAGTCCAATCTGTCACTTCAGAGACCCAGGCTAACAAGTCCCGGTCTCTCCCAAGAACAGCTCGGAACAGGCCCCGCCAAAGCTAAGCAGCGCTTCCCAGGAATCAGGACACCTGCTCTGCGGCTTCTTCTTTTTTTTTTTTTTGACAGGCAGAGTTAGAGAGAGAGAGAGAGAGAGAGAGAGAGAGAGAGAAAGGTCTTCCTTTCCGTTGGTTAGCCCCCAAAATGGCCGCTATGGCTGGCACACCGCGCTGATCCGAAGCCAGGAGCCAGGTGCTTCCTCCCAGTCTCCCATGCAGGTGCAGGGCCCAAGCACTTGGGCCATCCTCCACTGCCTTCCTGGGCTACAGCAGAGAGCTGGACTGGAAGAGGGGCAACCGGGACAGAATCCGGTGCCTAGACCTGGACTAGAACCCGGTGTGCCGGCGCCACAGGCAGAGGATTAGCCTAGTGAGCCATGGTGCCGGCCGTCTGCAGCTTCTTCCACAGAAAACCCGGCTCTCCTTTAAGCAAGCTTATGGTGGTGGTTAAAACAATTTTTTTTTTTTTTTTTGACAGGCAGAGTGGATAGTGAGAGAGAGACAGAGAGAAAGGTCTTCCTTTTTGTCGTTGGTTCACCCTCCAATGGCCGCTGCGGCCGGCGCATCTCGCTGATCGAAGCCAGGAGCCAGGTGCTTCTCCTGGTCTCCCATGCGGGTGCAGGGCCCAAGCACTTGGGCCATCCTCCACTGCACTCCCGGGCCACAGCAGAGAGCTGGCCTGGAAGAGGGGCAACCGGGACAGAATCCGGTGCCCCAACTGGGACTAGAACCTGGTGTGCCGGCGCCGCAAGGCGGAGGATTAGCCTGTTAAGCCACGGCGCCGGCTCTAAAACAACTTTTTTTAAATCACTTGTTTCTTCTACCTTTTAGTATTCTCCAAAATCAGTACATAATATTATATGGAAAATCATACATAATATCCTCTTGCCAGGGCGGGACAAAAAACAGGGAATAAATAAGAGCATTCTACCCAAAAGCACTGAGCAGGCGGGGACACATGGGTGTCAGTGTCGCTGGCTGAGGATGTGGGCTCGGCCCTCTCTGTGTGGCCTCTGGGGGCTGCTTCCCCGTGGGTCTCCTTTAGGAGGGGACGGCGGGGACCAAGTTCGGTGACTGGCCTCTTTCCCTTGAACTGCTTCCCCTGTGCGCAGAACGGAAGCTGGGGGTCGGCCTCCCACCGAGACTCCCCCCTACCTGTAGGGGAACACCCGGCGATGGCTGCCCTTCAGGCCCATGGTGGCGGTGGCGTTCCCGGCTACCAGCTGGGCTTTCTTCATGGCGTCGATGAAGTCGGCTGAGGTCTGCAGCACGGTGTGGTAGGTCATGAAGTACGTGGCCCCGATCCTGGTGCCGTTGTCCAGGATGTTGACTGCCGTGCTGTAAGCAGCATGTCCCCTGGGCACAGAGACCAGGCGTCAGAGAGGCAGCTCCCAGCCAGACGCCCACAGCAGCTGAGCCCTGGCAGCTCAGTGAAGTCACGCGGCCCCGGTTCGCGGGTGGCACCCAGCTGGACCCGTCGGGGATGAGGCAGCCTCCGGACCAGGGAGCAAGGCAGGCGTCAGCCCGCTCTCGCCCACTCGGGCCTCACTGCATCTGTTTGGTGCGAGGCGGCTGGTGCTCCTGAAGTAGCCGGCGGCACTTACCCTTTGCCACACTTGGGGTTGGGGTTGTCGGACAGGAACATGGGCAGGAATCTCATGAAGTCCTCCCCCTGAGGCCTCTGCTTGCCCTCTGGGGTGAGCGGCCTGCAGCGGACGCAGGCAGGGTCCACCACTGGCGGAGACACGAGGGAGGAGCCGCGTTAAGAGGAACAGGCTTCCGATGGTGTTTTTAAATAAAAGCATGAAAAAAAAATACTACAAAGGGAGGGAATTCTCCCGAAATCTCTCCCCTTATCCAGAAACTTCCACCCCCCGTGGTTCCACTGCTTGCTGAGTCTGACACACTGCTAGCACCTCAGGCAGACTCAAGAGAGCCTGCTCAGGGCTGACCACGACTGGTGTCATCCGAGGCCAGGGCTCGCACGTGTTAGGAGAATTCCAGACTTCCAACACTCCTACAACACCGGGCGGCAACAGTGACAAACAGGACAGCCAAGGCCAGAGCCAGTCAGAGCAATGGGTGTGGTCAGGGCAAGACGAGGACCCGAATCTGGGAGCCGGAGTCCCCTGCGTGGGCCGTGTGCAGCCTGCAGCCCCACGGGGTGCAGGGACGGGAACACGTGGCAGCTCGCACACGTGGCGAGGTAGGGGAGCGTGGTGAGGTAGGGGAGCGTGGCGAGGGGTGGAAGACCCAGCACGGGCACGAACTGAGGAGAGATGCAAACACTTAGTGAATGCCAAGGCCACGGTGTTCCGGGAGGAAGGGAGCAGCGGGGTGGGAGCGACGGTACCTGAGGCGTTGCAGAACTGCTCCGTGACGTTGGAGACCCGGCAGCAAGACGACTGCGGCTTCACCCAATCGAAGTAATCATCGATCCAGGAGGAGGGCGCGAAGCCGATGCGGGTGCTGGGGAAAGGAGGAAGCGATGGCCGCCTTGCTCCACGCGGAGGACGCCTCCCGCTTCAGACCGTCCCGACGTCCCCCCCTAGTCGCCCAGTGCTGCCAGCCCAGAGAGACGTGCGCTAGAGCCCCTGGCACTGGATCAGGCCCCTGAGAAGCAGCGCTCAGGCCAGCCGAGACTGAACACGGGCTTTGAAAGGAGCCCCGAGAGAGGGGCGAGGCGGTACTGACTAGTTGTCCAGCTGGGCCGCGTTGAATATCTGCTGCACCACGGAGTCGTTGTCGCAGCCCAGGCCGCCGCACACCATGTTCTGCCCCTGCAGGGAGGTGTAGTCGTGCCCTTCCTCCAGGACAAAGTACACGGGCGGCCCCGCATGCAGGTACTGCCCGAGGGACTTGAAATAATCCACCACGTAGGAGTCCTGCAAGACAGACCGAAGGACGGCGGGGGTCTAAACGCTCTGAGGACAAACGAGATGAGGACCACGAGGAATTCAGAGGGGCCAGGCTGCCCGACACCGCCGGCCTGCACTCAGGACTCCCGGCACAGCCAGGGCATCCCCTTCCCCCACCTCCCGTCCATGGCCAGGAGGGCGCCTCACAAGGCCAGGGGCTCTCAGTCCATGGCTGTGCCCTGAGGGCGGTCTGGAAGCTCCTAATGCCGGAGCAGCCCACGGGCCTCGCGATACAGCAGCTCCCGTTAAAAGCCAGGGAGCCTGTGTGCGTCTGCATTTCCAGGCAGGTGTCGGCTGGAAACACTCAAGAGCATGCTCTGAAAACTCACTCGTCGCCAGCCACATAGCCGCATTAAAGACAGGGCCTTACGTCAGGCATCGAGAGAGACTGATCCAATCCAATTTCCACCTTGTTCAGGACTGCGATGCTGAACGAGAGAACGCCCACAAATACCGCTACCTGGAAGAAAAAGTGCTTGTTCAAGTCACAACAAGCTGAGGGGCAGAAAAGAAATCTTGAACACATGCAAAAAAGCAGGATTTTTCTAAACCGAAAAGCAAGTTTACATAACGTGCCGAGACGACAGGGAGTACGGGGTAGTGTCTGGGCCACAGTATCCAGAGCCAAAATTCGTGGGTGCGAATCCCAGCCTTGTACTTAGAGTTCAAAGGCCCTGCGCCTGGCTTCTACTCCTTCGTCAGGAAAAATAACAGACTTGTTACATCAGATAGCAGCATGGATTCCATAAGAAAACCCACGGGTGATCCAGACTTCAGCATCGTTCCCAACTGATACTCACTGTTCCAGGTACCACTATTGCTTCGTACTATCATCAGACATGAACTTACGTTTTCTTAGTAGAGAAGTGACAGATGATCACTGCTGGCTACATCTGGTCCATATAAAGTCCCTGCACGGAATGCGGGTGACTGGGAGGGGGGCTGGGGACACTGCAAGACCTCTGGGTGGTGATGGGACACTTCTGCACATGGGCTGTGGAGATTTTAACGGAAAAGGGCCACACACTGCCCAACACCATCCTCAAATGTTCTTAAACCTTAGTCTGCAGGGACGGTGCTGTGGCGCAGTAGGCTAAGCCTCTGCCTGCGATGCTGGCATCCTACATGGGCATCGGTTCAAGTCCCAGCTGCTTTTCTTCTAATACAGCTCTCTGTTAATGGCCTGGAAAAGCAGTGGAAGATAGCCCAAGTGCTTGGGCCCCTGTACACATGTGGGAGACCTGGAAGAAGCTCTAGGCTCCTGGCTTCAAATTGGCTTAGGTCCAGCCATTGCAGCCATTTGGGGAGTAAAACAGTGATGGGAGACCTTTCTTTTCTTTTTACAGATTTATTTATGGACTTGAGAGGCAGAGCTACAGATAGACAGAGGGAGAGATAGAGATCTTCCATCCATTGGTTCACTCCCCAGATGGCCACAACGGCTGGAGCTGGGCCAATCTGAAGCCAGGACCCAGAAGCTTCTTGCGGGTCTCCTATGCAGGAACAGGGCCCAAGCACACAGGCCATCCTCCACTGTTTTCCTAGGCCGTGGCAGGGAGCTGGGTCAGAAGAGGAGCAGCTGGCATAGGAACCGGTGCTCATATGGGATGCCAGCGCTGCAGACAGGTGTTCAGCCCACTATGCCACAGCGCTGGCCCCATGGAAGACCTTTCTCTCTCTCTCTCCCCCTCTCTGTTACTCTACCTCTCAAATAGTAAAATCTTTTTCTAAAAAAACCCTAAAACATAAGAGATGATCAAGTCAAAACAAGGTAAGCACATTGGAAAGCATGTGCTTAGATAAAGCATAGCTGAAATTTTTTTTTTTTTTTTTAAAGATTTGTTCATTATTTATTTGAAAGGAAGGGAGAGAGAGATTTCATCTGGTGGTTCACTCCCCATATAGCTTCAATGGCCAGAGCTGGGCTAGGCTGAGGATGGCCCAGGCTGAAGCCAGGAGCCTAAAAATCCATCTGGGTCTCCCACATGGGTGCAGGGGCCCAAACACCTGGGCCACCTTCCACTGTTTTTCCCAGGCAATTAGCAGGAGCTAGATCAGACTTCAATCAGTACCCATATGGGATGCTGGTGTCAAAGGCAGTGACTTAACCTGCTGTGCCACAATGCTGGCTCCATTAATATTTATTTAAATTAAAAAAAAAAACTATTTTTACTTATTTATTTCAAAGGCAGAGAGAGAGAGTAGGTTAACCATAAAGCACGTGTAGTAACGTAGACATCACACACGGTGTGCCGGTGTCATAGTCCTGGATTTGATGTGGGAGTACATTTAGGTACAATCAACCACTGGAGGAAACTGGGGGAAGGGAACTGGGTTCCTCACTGGATTATTTTTGCAGCTCTGGGAATCTACTTATTTTGAAATAAAAAATGTAAAGAACTGTTGCTTACACTGATAAAAATCTCACTAGAAAAATATTTCAAGTTTTTGTACCTATATAAATAGGTACAAAATTTTAATTTTTTTTAAAAAGTGGTAGCTTAGTAGGCTAAGCTTCCACCTGTGGTGATGGCTTCCCATATGGGTGCCTGTTCGAGTCCTGGCTGCTCTACTTCTGATCCAGCTCTTTGCTTATGGTCTGAAAGCAGTGGTGCAAATCCTTGGGCCTCTGCACTTGCATGGAGACCCAGAAGTAGTTCCTGCCTCCTGGCTTTGCATCCATGTAACTCCAGCCATTGTGGCCATTTGGGGAGTGAACCAGCAAATGGAAGACCTCTCTCTCTCTCTGCCTCTCTGTAGCTCTCCCTTTCAAAGAAATAAATAAATCTTTAAAAATTTATTTTTCACTTTATTTGAAAGGTAAAGAGACAGAACCATCTGCTAGTTCACTCCCCAAAATGCCTGCAACAGCTGAGCCTAGGCCAGACCAAAGCCAGAAGCCTGGTATTCCAACAGGGTCTCCTACACAGCAGGCAGCGACCCATGTACTTAAGCCATCCATCATCTGCTGCTTCCCAGGCTGAGTATCAGCAGGTAGCTGGATCAGAAGTGGAGGAGCTGGGATTTGAACACAGGGACTATGATATGGAATGTGAGTGTACCAAGCAGAGTCTGAAACCACTGCACCAAACATACACACCCAGTATATATCTTTCTTTTCAAAAATATTTATTTATTTGAAAGGCAGAGTGACAGAGAGGAAAAGACAGAAACAGAGACAGAGAGGGAGAGAGAGACAGAGGAAGAGAGAGAGAGATCTTCTGCCTACCTCTTCACTCCCTGCAATGGTCATGGCTAAGCCATATCAAAGCCAGGAGCCAGGAACTCCACCTGAGTGTCTCACATGGGTGGAAAGGACACAAGTACTGGGCCATCATCTGCCGCCTTCCCCGGGGCAATAGCAGGTGCATCAGAAGTGGAGTAGTGGGGCTGGTGTTGTGATGCAATGCGTTAAGCCACTGCCTGCGGCACTGGCGTCCCATATGGGTGTAGCCAGGGCTCAACCAGGTTCTCTGGTATGGAATGCTGACGTCACAGCAGTGGCTTAACCTGCTGTGCCATGACACCTGCCCCCACGTGGATACTCTAACAGCTGTCAGAATGTCCTTCCCCAGCTGTTTCTTAGAAGGCATGTGACAATCCATTTTGGGGAGAAGGAGAAAAACCACAGGCAGGCTCATACCACAATGGGCCGCATCCAGTCCTTCAGCAGAAGTGGGGAATAGGAGTTTTTGAAGAAGCGAAACAAGTAGCTCTCGGAGGCCTGAATGCTCGCCCCAGCCTCGGCGCCCCTGAAGCAGCACAGGATGTCCAGCTGGTTTTTCTGAGGGAACAGAGAAGAGCACAGGTCACGGAACCTGCTCTGGCTGCTTCATCTTGGTCTAGATCAAATCAGAAGGTCTGCAAAATCCTGGCAACAACTTACCTCTTGGCGCTTAATGTCTAATCCCAAAAGACTCACAAAGCAGGTGATCTGGAGGAGGAAGTCAATGAAGACCGCCATCCCCGCAAACAGGGAGAAGGTGTGGACGGCCGGCATCACCGACAGGCCTCCTGCAAGGGCGAGGGACACTCTTGTCAGCCACCTGATGGCAGAGGACTCCACAGGGCTCGGTGTTCGCGGCCACACGTAGACCCAAGGAGCCAGACAGGCCCGTCCGCACTGTGAACACGGCACAGGGGTCGGGCCAGAGCAGGGAGTGGCGTCTGTAAACTCTCTTCTAAGATCTGTCAGCACCAGACCACGCAGGGGGTTTAAAAACGTGGATTCCTGGGCCAAAGCCCCATCCTACTGAAAACAAGGTGTATCACTAAAATCTGCGAACTGCTCACACAGGCCGTCCCTTCTGGGCCGCCCAAAGAGAAGGACAGGGATTCCCATCCAGTACGTCAACAACTTTAGTCTCCCAGGTGAGTTACCGTAAGAAGCAATCTACAGTCAGACGAGGGTGCTCCAAGTCAAAGGGGCTAGGCTAAGATTCAACTTGCAACCTGGCAGCCCATTGGCCAGGGGATCCTGTTGGGCCCACACTACTTTGATGCATTTTAGGACCAAAAACTAAGCAGCCGAAATGTACTTAATGTTATTTTACACAAAAATCCAGATACACAATGTGGTTTCGAGGGGATAAGAAAAGTCAGCGCCGGCAGCCATGGGCTGAGCACACGTCACGGCCTCTCTGGATGGGACACACACGTGTGGGGTGCACTCCCGCTGACCGCCAAGGGCAGTCCAGCCTTGGGGCACGGTGTCAGCTGCTGTTGTCATCACACAGGCTCTGCTTTTCTTCTATCAGAGATGAAGAGATAACTCCAGGGTGCATCCGTGTCCATCAGAAGGTCCCAGATAACAGCCGCGGGTTCCACAAGCACGAGGCTTTGTGGAAATGAGCGATGACATGCTGATGCGGTGTGTGTATGTGTGTGGACGGGATACCGCCTCGATGTGTGTGTGTGTGTGTGTATGAGACACCGCCTCAATGTGTGTGTGTGTGTGTATGGGATACCGCCTCGTGTGTGTGTGTGTGTGTGTATGGGATACCGCCTCGTGTGTGTGTGTGTGGACGGGATACCGCCTCGATCATTCAACAGCCTGTAAAAGCTGACCTGGCAGCCACAGGCCATCCTGTCTGTGCTTGTGGACCCCAGGTCCTGTTTGGATGGAGGGGTTCTAATCCAGCCTCCCCTATGGAGGACACAGATGCTTTTCCCTTACTGCAGCACAGAGATGGGCAGGCAGCCCCGCTGCCACATCTATTTGGTGATTCTTCCAGACACAAGTTAGATAGAAATGTGAATTTTTGTCCCAGTTCCTTCCTGCTCCTTGTACTGAGGTTCAAGGACCTCTGCTCATGCAGGAAGCTGCTTTTCCAAGGATCGTCCACCCATGGAACCAGCAGCAGGGCATCGGGCACGCCGACACCTGTGGAGTTGGGAGTGGCCACCTAGTGCCTTGTGTTGAGACGGATTCTGCACTATGCTACAGGCCATTTTTCAAACACTAACATTGACCAGGGCACCCAAAGGGGAGATGACAAGAGCTACAGGGTCTGTCATCCTGAACCCCAACATCAACAGTGCTCTGAAACTCAACATGAGAAAGAAGACACCCGCAAAATGACACCCCACATACTGCTAGCAATGTTTCTTGTGGTCCAGTCGGTGACACTTTCCAATGAGGGAACAAAGCTGAAAAGCGGAGGCAGCACAAAGGGGCATCCTCTGACACCCAGCTCGGCACACGACGGGACACACAGAATGGAAAGTGTAGTTACCTAAGAAAAATGCTACCGTCTCGGCGAAGGAGGACAGGAAGATGCTAGGGGCTACTTCTCCCAGGACCCTGCCCAGCTGCTGGTCCAGGGTTTCCCCTTGAAGACGTTCATCTCTCTTGAGAAAAACAAGAAGTAAAAGCAACATTAACGTCTCTCAATAACAAGGCTACCTACGTTAACTCAATAGGAAAGAAAAAAGATGGTTGAATAACAGTGGCTTCTAAGCACATACATTTTGGCAAATGTAAGTTCTCATATTAATTTATTCGCAGTATTGCTGAACTACTGCTCTAGGTTCCGGGTGAGAAATGCGAGGAAAGACTGGAGCGTGTTATCTAAAACTACCTGGGACACCAAGTAACACCTACACGCCACGGAGCCTCTGAGGCAGGGGCCGCATGACGCCGCCCGAGACCACTTTCTCCATTAGCGGGCTGTGTGCTGGCCGCCTGCCTCTTCGGTGGCACCTCTACACACAGCACATCTGCCATTCTGCACGCTACACTGAGGACCGTTTTAGCAGCAGTCATTCCCAAAACAGTTTCCAAAAGTGTGGGATAGCCATTTTTGTGCACGTGTAAAATAGGCATTAATTAAAACCAAATTGTCACTTGATGTCTATGCTGCCAGCCAGAGGGAAGAGTGAATTTCTTGGTCCCCACAGATGCAGAACAAGTCACGGAGCTCAAGGGGCCCCACGGGGAAAGGATACAAAGCCCCTCATGCCCTCACTCATGAGCGTGGAGCTGAACACTGCGCACAGAGCCAGGCGCTGGGACGGGGACCGAGTGCCATGAGAACACGCACACACACCTGGTAGGTCTGCACCAGAATGAAGATGTTGTCCACCCCGACAGCCAGCACCAGGAATGGGATGACTTCGATCACGATGAGGGTCAAAGGGATCCCAATGTAGCTGAAGATGCCCAAGGAGCAGGCCACCGAGCTCAGCACAATCAGGATGCCTGTGATGCCCAGGGAGACTTTTGAATCCACCTGAGAGAGGCAAGCAAGCAGAGAGGCCCATCAGAGGGGCTTCTGTCCTCACTTTTACTTCCTTATAGGGGCACATGCCGCCCAGAGTTAGGAGTACGATTCCCAGTTCAAGAGGTGTGGAAAAATGTCGAGGGCTTCCCTAGGAACACAGTTCACGAGCTTGTGTTGTTAGCTGACAGAACAGACAAGTGAGAAAAAGCTGGATGGAAATACACTTTAAATCAAAAAACTGGTCCTGAAGAAAACAGACGCAGGAAACCAACATTACACACCATGAAAATATAGGAACTCACGACAGTTTAGAAGTAGAAGCAAAACAGGACAACAAGCTGTACTGAGGCATTTCCCCGGACACACACACACGACGCACCGAGCCCCCACCTACCAGAAGCCTGCGGCAGCTTTTGATGTGCCCCAAGGCCAGAGAAATATACAGAAACATGATGGCGTAGCTAATGACGACGGTGAAGATGTCGCTGTTACTTTCACGATCTAGTTCATCTTCAATACTGCGCTCGGCAGTGAAAGAGATGGTCAGGTTTGGATTCTTGTAGTTTTTCACAAAATTAATAAATCTGAAGAGTAAGCCAAATTTCATATTTTCAGTGAAAGCTTAGTAACACCTAAGGAAGAGATGTTTCCTGCACTTTCCCAACACAGAGGCCACACTGCACGTGGGCCTTCTACACTGCACACCAGAATGTGAGACACTCCCGGGCAACGGCCACAGTTCCACACACACATGCTGAATTTTCTACTGCTTAACCCAGGTTTAGAACAAGTCTAAAAGTGCTTCAGGCTCTGTTTCTAAGTGAAGTATACCATAATGAAGATATAAACTCATGGAACAAAACTGAAAAACTTTTACAGATTCAACACAATATCCACTGGAATCCCAGATGACTTCTTTGTAGGAACTGACAAGGTGACTCTAAAATTATATGGAATTACACAAGGCCTACACAACAGCTAAATATTCTTTTTTGGGGCTGGCATTGTGGTATGGCGAGTTGGGCTGCTGCTTGCAATGCCAGCATCCCATGTGGGCACTGGTTCAAGTCCTGGCTGTTCCACTTCCCAACCAGCTCCCTGCTGATGTGCCTGGTGGAGCAGCAGAGGATGGCCCAAGAGTTTGGGCTTTTGCTCCCATGTGGGAGACCCAGATGAGGCTCTTGACTTTGGCCTCACCCAACCTGGTTGTTACAGCCGTGTGGGGAGTGCAGCAGCAGATGGAGACTCTCTCTCCTCTCTCTCTCTCTCTCTCTGTAGTTCTGCCTTTGAAATCAATAAATAAATCTTTAAAAAGTAAATAAGTAAAAAAAAAAATCCCTTTTTCAAGAACAAGAACACTTTCTCAATTTCAAAACTTTCTAAAAGGGGGCTGGCACTGTGGCATAGTAGGCTGTAGTGCCTCCGTCTGTAGTGCCACCATCCCATCTGGGTGCCAGTTTATGTCCCAGTTACACCTCTGGTTATGGCCTGGGAAAGCAGTGGAAAATGGTTCAAGCACTTGGGCCCCTGCACCCAAGTGGGAGACCTGGAAGAAACTCCTGGCTCCTGGCTTTAGGTCGGCTCAGCTCTGGCTGTTGTGTCCATTTGGGGAGTGAACCAGAGGATGGAAGACCTTTCTCTGTCTCTCCCTGTCTCTGTCTATAACTCTGCCTCTGAAATAAATAAACAAAAATCTTAAAAAAAAAAAAACTTCCTAAAAAACAACAGTAATCAAGACATTGTGTAATACCAGCACAAGGACAGACATAAGATAAATGGGACATTTAGGGGCCAGTGCTGTGGCACAGTAGGTAAAGCTGCTGCCTTTGACGCCAGCATCCCATATGGGCACCGGTTAGGGTCATGGTTGCTCCTCTTCCAATCCATATCCCTGCTAATGCACCTGTAGAAGCAGCATAAGATGGCCCAAGTGCTTAGGCCCCTGCAGCCACATTGGAGACCCTGAAGAAGTTGCTGGCTCCTGGCTTTGTACCGCTCCTCCTCTGGCCTCTGCGACCATTTGGGGAGTGATGGAAGACCTCTCTCTAACTCTGACTTTCAAATAAATAAATAAATCTTTAATAGGAACAATCAGCATGCTCTTGCTGTTAGAAGAAAATACATATTGTGCATAAATACTTTTGCATTCTTCTTCAGGAGTACCTGTTTAAATCACATGTTTATAGATGAATTTGTTTATAGATTTCTTTTTAGCATCACTAGTGTCAAGCGGAAGCAACCACCCTAACTTGGTCAGTGTGGAGTGATCTTCCAGTGCTTGCAGAGATTCCCCCCGCCCCCCCCTCCTCCCCTAGCGAGGACAGCCTACGTGATCCTGCCAGTGACTCACTCTTTTTCCCAGGCCTTGGCCCTCTGGAGCTTCTCTGTATCATTATAGTAATTACTGACAGGGAAGGTAATCACGAGGGCGGTGGCATTGTTGTAGTTTTGATCTAGAAAGGAAAATAGGACATCAAAAAGCAGATTACAAGGGTGCAGAAGGTCAGATAAATTCAAGGAGAAAAATCAGAACACAACTGAGCTGCCTCTGATCTACACTGGAGCTACAAACGGCAGCTCTGCTCTCGGAACAAAGCAGCAGCGGGCTATAATGTTCTGTACGTTCTACCTGAGGGGTGCACACTTGTCACTCAGGAAGAGTCAACTTGATTTAACTACACAGTATGCTCACGGTGGAAATTTCAAACACAGCAGAAAACTGATCAGTGGAAAGGCATTCCTTCTTTGTCCAATCCCTATCCCCGCCGTGAGTCCCCTCCTAACACTGTGGCCGTCTGTGAATCTCTCGAGAGATACCCCATGCACACAGAGCAAACAGGACTCCTCCTCTTCCCTTCTTACACACACAGGAACAGAAGGCGCCGCACGTGGCATCGACAGACTCTGTGTCTTGCACACTGCGCCATCTGAGCACCTCGCCAGCTTCCTTCTCTTTTTTCTGCTGAGAGTATTTTCTGGTGTAATGTAACCAATCCCCAACAGCTGGAGGGTTGTGCAGCTTTTTTTGCTATTACAAAGAATAATCTATAAATAACTCTGATGTGTAAAATATATATTTATAATCAATTCTTACAATCACTAAATAAAAAACATGCGTTTTTATTTTGATAAATTCTCTCAAATTGCCCTCCAAAGAGAGTGTACTATTTTTCATTCCTTTGTTCAATAAGATATTTATGGAGATCTACTTTGAGCCGGGCTGTATTTTAGGACAATGGATGTTCTAATGAACAAGATAGAGGAATCCCTGTCTTTCTACATTCTAGTAATCAACTGACATTTCCACTGCAGTGGACAATGTCCCATATTTTCACCGACACAGTGGTCTATCCAACTCTTAGGCTCTCGCCGATCCACTAGGTAGAAACACCGGTGAGAGAATACTCTCACTAACAGGCAGATGTTTCCTCCTAGACACTGAGTGTCATGGGAATCTCTTAGCTTTCACACGGCCTCACCCACTGTTCTCACGGGTTGTTTACTCTTTATATAGTAAGGAAACGTTATCTGGCAAGTCTATTAATATGTTTTGTCTGGTTTCTTGTTTCTTTTTAACTGCATGTCTGTTCTTCACATATGAACTTCAAATTTTTATGTAGCCAAGTTCCTCTGCTGGAACTCTGGTGGCTGCTGGGTTTCATGGCTTAGAAATGCCCCTGCCATTTTAAGATTACTTAAAACGTTTTCCCCTGTATTTTCTTCCAGTTCTTTAACAGGGTTGCTTCTTGTATCTCGATATTTGATCCATGTGATGTTTATTTTGGCAGAAGGAGTAAGGCAGAGATCAAATAGAATTTTCTCCCTACGGCCAGCTGTTGACTCCACTGCTCTCCCATCGATGGGAAATGGTGTTATGTAATGTAATGTAATGTAAAGTTATGTTATGTTATATTATGTTATGTTATATTATGTAACGTTATGTTTGTTATGTTATGTTATGTTATATTATTATGACAGAACACATTTTAAATACAAATCCCAACTTCTCCCCTGCTACCGAGTAAGGAGAAAACCCTTCTGGCTTCTTCACTGGCTAAAGAAAAACCGGCTGAGCCTCTGTTTGGGCTTCAGATGCCACAGGTGTCTGATGAATCACCACGCCCTCTTATCTAGCACAGTCTTTCCCAAGGTGTGTCCCAGGAACCAGCAAAGGGCAAACCAACTGCCCTTCCCAATAGCCAAGTGCCCACACTCTTAACTGACTAATTCAAAAGAAAAATCAATCCATCTACTTTGCTTCCCCCGCACTCCACTCACTCTTCCTCTCCCCCACTGGAGGGGCTGGTTCTTAACCTGCGGTCCAGGGACTGACCACCTGGAGTTCTACAGGTGAGCTTCCCAGGCCGGGGACCTCTTTGGCACTGGACAACGTGTGTGGCTGAGTGCAACTGCATTATTCCGGGGAGACGTCCTCAGCTTCTCTGAGGCCAGTGTGACCTCAGAAAGGTGAACATAGCCCACTGCTTTTAAATACAGAATAAAACCCACAGCTAGGTGAGGTACCACATTTGGCATTCATGACATAGGGAATTAACAATCTTCCTAATTACCACTGAGTATGAATGACACAATGGAACAGGACAAGTAAACACATCTCTTACTTACCATCATAGCCTCCTAACACAAGCCACGGGAACACTGGACCACCAAACGTGCCCAGACAAGGATCATGGAGCAAACTTGTATCATTCAGAGAGGCAGGAACCCTGCCAGAAAGTTTAGAAAACCTCCAGTTAGAACAATTCTCGAGACACCACAGGCCTAACCATTTACACAATAAACACTTAATGAGGCAGACGGTATTCTGAGCCCAATGTGGTCCCCAAGGTTCTTTTGCCTAGTAACTCAACAGCTGCCTTTGGGGGCTCAGAAACACTGGGCCAGGGGAAGGCAGATCCAGGCCTGGGCCATCAATAGCAGATGGTGCACGAGGCTGTGTGGGCAGATGAGGCAGCAAATGACACGAGGGCAAACCAACTCCAAAAGCAGAGACCTGATCAGATCTCTACACACAAGGGGACTTCACCGGGGGGGGGGGGGGGGGGCGCGTGGACAAGAGGGTGCGCCGTCCCATGAATGACAGTGGTGGAGGACAGGGGAGTGGGACAGTCAGAAAACAGGCACGTGAGACGGGATGAGAGCCAGAGGACGGCAATTAGGGGAACGGCGAGCAGTTCTGTCCTGGAGCTTCGGGCACCCAGGAAGCGGCTACTGAAGGAGGGAACAGGCCCGGAGAGGGTAAAGGACAGATGATGCGGATCAAAGGACTCAGTGAAGTCGTTAGAATTTTGATGCCAGAGGCACTGGGGAATAAAGAGATTTCCGGGAAAGGGAGGGGGCGAGCTATTTTACAAATATAACTCAGGTGAAAAAAGGGAAGACAGTATGGAAGTGGGAAAGCAGCAGGAAACAAGGGGGCAGGCACGCGGGGCAGAGGTTAAGATGCCGCTTGGTAGGAGCCAGCTCTGTGGCACAGTGGGCTGAGCTGCTGCCTGCAACATGGGCATCCTATATCAGAGTGCTGGCTCGAGTCTTGGCTGTTCTGCTTCTGATCCAGCTAAAGCACCTGGGACGGCAGCAGCAGATGACTCCAGTACTTGGACTCCTGCTACCCATGTGGGAGATGTGGATGGTCAGCTCATCTGTCTCCCTTTCACATGAAACAAAGAAGGAAAAAGAGAAAGAAAAAAAAGAGAAAAACAGAAAGCAAGAAGCGCAACCAGAAGGTCTGTGCAGTGGCCCAGCTGGAGGCACCCGGCAGCAGATGAGCCCTGCCCAGGGCAGTGGCACCTGACGGTAGATCCTTGGTAGAACTCCACTGGGTGTTTGGGGAGGTTCCTGCATATAACCCACCCTTCAGGGCTGCTGGGCAGTGGTGGTTTACGCTCTGGAGGTCAGTCATTTGCAGTAAGAGGCCGAGCACTTAATCCACAGCCCCCCTCTGCCTCCATGTGACAGCTTGGAGAGATCATCCAGAGGTTAAAACCACGAGGATGGCATGAGGCCAGGAGGAGGAGGAGAGGCTCAGGGAGGAAGCTGCGCGTTTGAGGAACTGGTGGATGTCAATGCGAGTAAATGACACGGTGGGAAAGTGGCAGGTCTGTGCTCAGTTCTGGGTGGACAGAGACTGCCATTCCCGCAGGACCTGCAGGTGGAAAAGCCCAGGAAAAGTGCGAAGGCGAGGAAAGAGGTGAGAGCTAGGGATGGGCCCAGGCTCACACAGGACCCACGTCAGCGTGACTACACACCACACATGCATTCCGTATTTTGTTTCAGATTTCCTGTGGCTCCCCTGACTGTTTACCCTCTCCAGAAGGCTGGTTTACGGGGCAGGCATGTGGGCTAGTGGTTGGGACAGCCACATCCTATACTGAGTGCCTGGGTTTGCAACCTGATTCCAGCTTCCTGCCAACATGTACCCTGGGAGGCAGTAGGTAATGGCTCAAGTACTTGAGTCCATGTGGAAGAGCTGCACCGAATTCCTGACACCTGGCTTTGGCCTAGCCCAGCCCCGGAGGTTGTGGGCATTTGAGGAGTCAATCAATAGATAGCAGATCTCTGTCTCTGCCTTTCAAATGAAATGAATTAGAAACAATTATGAGCGTAACTCAAGGTTTTGGAGGCGACACCCTTGCGACAGAGTAAACATGGCCCAGCTGCCTGAAGACACAGTCCAGAAGCACACAGCACTCCAGGTCACGGGAGACCCGAGAAGCAGAAGCCAGAGAGCTCAGCTCTTGAGACGTGCTCAGTGCAGCAATGCACTCAGCGACCACAAGGAATTGCTTCTCGGCACAAAGAACAAACAGCCACTGTGGCTGGGCGACTGAGCAAACAGTCCCCGGGCCAGATCCAAGGCACTCGGGGACAGCAGGCCTGTCTGTGTTATGCTGCTCTTGGGGACACGCCTCGAGATCTCTAAAGGCCTCAAGATCCCCTCGTCGGTGACCCAGACACACTTCCCTTGGTGACTAATCCCCACTGGGAGTGCGCTCTGCCCAGCCGGACATTCCTCCTTAGGGAGGCGGCTACAGGGCCCTGCAGGTAAAACTGCACGCTCACACACTCCCACGGCTTCAGGGGCGCAGGCTGTGCGTTTGGAACACGATTTGCTATCGTGATACGTGACTATATCTGAAAGGCAAGAACTCTCATGATCGACTTCTAGCGTCAGCTCCTAGGGGTGGATGTGGTTATGAAACTGAGTGCTACGCTCCAGCCGTGAATTAAAGGATGAACAATACCATGCTGTTCCTGGATCCCCCGCCACAGAAACTTCCACCCCAGGGCTCTGGCGCTTGCTGCTTGTTCTGCTTGGAACACTTTCCCTGGGATATCCATGTGCTCCCTCCTTTTCTTTCCCCTTTTCCACTCTAAAGCAATACACCCCCATCTTACTTTTCTTCTTATGGTACTCATCTCTACCAACGTAAGTGTGTATATTTATTTATTTATTACCTGTCTCCCTTAATCGGATGTGGGGGCCGGCACTGTGGCGTAATAGGCTAAGCCTCTGCCTGCAGCGCTGGCATCCTGTAGGGGTGCTGGTTCTAGTCCTGGCTACTCCACTTCCGGTCCGGCTCTGTGCTATGGCCTGGGAAAGCAGTAGAAGATGGCCCAAGTGTTTGGGCCCCTGCACCTGCATAGGAGACCTGAAAGAAGCTCCTGGCTCCTGGCTTTGGATCGGCACAGCTCCAGCCGCTGTGGTCATTTGGGAGGTGAACCAGAGGATAGAACTTTGTCTCTACCTCTCTAGTCTGTAACTTTATTTCTCAAACAAATAAATAAAATAAAAATCTTAAAAAAATTTAAAAAAAGATGCAAGCCTGGCAGGGCAGGTCTTGGTCTGTTTGTTCACTGCTGGGTCTCTAACCCCTTGGATCATGTAGCGCTCAAGTATGGGCAGGGGCATTGACTACTGTCATGTACTCACCGCACACAGTAGAGAAAGTGCGTGTGGTAATCGGCGTACACAAAGAAGTCGTCCCCTTGCTCGTGGTCCAGCATGGAATGGCTGTTCTGGAAGTAGTTTAACACGCTCAGGATGGTGCAGTTCTTGTTATATGGTGAGAGAGGGGCCAAGCAGATGTCTTGCAGTGTCACAGTCTCGTTGTTGTAGGATGCAGTAATGTCTTCAATGGCTGTCTGCAAGTCAAGAACCTGGAAGACGATTGTAAAAATAAGCAGACCCAGTAACGAGCCGGACTTCTCTTAGATGCTGACTGAGCAGCACTGCCCTTGGGGTCAAAGACAAGGAGTTCCAGGATCCCCTCCAGATACTGAGCTCCAAGGATGCTCGAGTGCTTTCGGTTCGATGCTGTAGCACTGGCACATGACTGCACACACGCTCTTGCATGATTAAAGCTGTATTGTTTAGGGAATGACAAGGAAAAAAGTCTGAAGTGTTCAGTACAGGCACCACTTTTTCTCCCAGTATTTTCTCTCTGTGGACGCGGTGCCTGTTGTAAGCAGGGCTAGCTGCATTTGGGGAAAACCATTCCTAAGATGAGGGAGAGGACAAAAGCATGTTACGGTAAAACAGTGGTAAAGCCCAAGGCCCACTCTTACAGAAAACCGGGATGAAGATCCTGGCTAGAGGCATCTAAAGATGAGGAGGGGGCACCCTGACCAGACAGGGGTCAGGACACAAGACCGTCTCCCTGCTCCTCTTCTCCAGCAGCAAGGCCCCAGAGGGGGAGACCGGGGCAAGGTGCTGGGCTTCCCGGCACTCCTTGGCCGACAGCAAGCCTCCTAGCCCCCCGGCTGTGCGCAGCCGCTACTGATGGGTACCCCCATCCTCCCTGATGGAGAACATGCTCCCGGGAGCCAAGGGCTGTGCTGTGCACCTGCTGCAGCGAGCTGGTTGCTGGGTGAAGATGTGATTCAAGCATGGGATCATTTGGATGTTTTTCAAGGTTTCAGACTTCCTATACCAAGAGTAACACCTACAGGAAAAACCAGACGAGTGTGCAGTAGTCCATTAAAAAAGAAGCATCTAGCTTCCACACAGGCCCCGCTCTCCAGGGCCACTGTGACAAGGGATAGGAATAGAGGGTTCAGGCGCCTTTGTAAAAGACACACTTGGATCTCGTCAGAAACTCAGGCTGGGAGCCTGGGCTCGGGTCACCTGCGAGGTGGATCGGAGCGATCCCCTGGCTCCCTTCCCAGTCCCCAGGATAGCGCGAAAGGCATCCTTCCTTCGAGTCCTCACACATTACTTTCAGCTATCTGGGAAAACAATCCACAAATTCCTAACGTGAATTTCTCATTACTACACCCTGCTCCAACAGAGTACCGACGCGTGACTCCTCTTATGCCCAGCGCACTTTCAAGGACAAGGCAAGACCTGCTGCCTGGAGCCAACACGAGGAGGGCCACAGCACATTTTTCAAGGTCAACACCTATCACTCACTTTCTTGAAAAGCAAGGTCAAAGCACCCCTTTAATGTTACATTTTATACTTCAACATTCAGCCCCAAATCCACATTAAGTAGAACTGGTCAACAAACCCCAGGTCCCCCAGGCTGACTTATTTTTGTGCACAGCAGGTTACCTGGTGCAAAATCTGTTTGTCGAGCGGTGGTCCAAAGGGCACGTCAGCACCCGAGGGGTACGGCTGGTAGGTGTGCTTGTTGGTGTGGGGGGCTCGGATGATGAGCTGCTCGGTCCGGAAGAAAGGCCCAAAGTGCGCGTCAAAGTACTCTTTGTCCAGGCGGGCCTGGCTGCTGGGCGCTGACCACAGGTCGACGGGGTTGGTGGTGACCCGGACATACACCAGGCCTGAAGAACACGCGGCGATGAAAACGAGCGAGAAGAAGATGACGCAGCCGGGGTTTCGGACACAGAAGGATCCCCAGCGAGTGAAGAGTCGCCTCAGACAGCCCTCAAATGCTGCCCCCAGCAGGTCGCAGCAGGACGCCTCCCCTGGAAGGGCGGGAGAGGAAGGGAGGGTGGAGGTTAAGAGCCAAGCCATTCCTGAAAGTCGGAACAGGGAAAGCATTAGCTAGAGGCACGTGCCAGGAACCGAGCCCGTCTGTGGCTATGCACAGGTATCCCCCCACCCACCCCCCGGCTAGGGATCTGCTCAAGGAAGCCACATGGGAGCCTCGGAGAGGCCAAGCTGTCTGCCACCTGTCCCTCCCCAGCCTGCTACTCCTTCTACACTAGCGCCATCGTGGCTCCTGTCCTCATCCGTAGTTACCTCCCGGCTACTGTTAAGTACTCGGTTCTGATCTGTGCCGCAAAGGCGAAGAGCCGCCTGTGCCTCCATCAGGGCTGCCCTCGGCCCCACCTCCCCCAGAACTGGCTGAGTAACTGAAGTTCGCAGGCCAACACCACCTTAGCGTACGCACGAGCACGCCTACCTTTGTCACTGGCGTTAACAGAGAAAGCTATGTTGCTATCAATGGGAGTGTACTCAGAAACAAAGTACCGCTTTCTGAAAAATAAAAGCAAACGCGGACATTAGCGGGCTTCTGCACAGTGAGGCTGTCACGCTGATGGTTCCATCAACAGCCTGCTCTCGGCAAGTCTTTCTCCTCTCCACCCGTAGCCTTCGTCCCCCCTAAGCCTCCTTGCTCTGCGTCTCTCTGATCACCAGTCTCAGGAGGAAATTTAAGAAAGTATTTTTAAAAATTCGTAAAAGATGATTTCCCTTTGTGGCCCCCACAGACATTGGAAACGTTTAGGTCCTTTAAAACACACTGGCCTCGCCAGCAGCAACAGGCCCCCGACGGGCCGACTTCTTGCATTCTAACAGCACTCGCCATGGAAGGAAGTCTGGTTTCTCACCCACAAGCCTGATCCCAGGGTGAGCCTGGGCTGAGCATGGAGGAGACACAGGAGCCAACCGGAAGGACTCCGAGTGGCCCAAACCGGAAACGCTTGAGCGACAAAACAAATGCCAGTATCGGACAAGACCCCACCGAATAAATAACAAGTCCCTGATATAAATAACAGAGCAAATGCCAGAGGGAGGAGGAAGGGGGAGCCCTCGGTACGGTTAGTAATACACAGCGAATGGGGAAAACCCAACGTCACCACGCGGCCGATGCCACAGTGGAGACTGTCGCAGATGGGGGCTGCCGATGACGCTGGAATCAGTGGGTGACGATGTGAGGAGCAATGAAGGACAAGCACAGTCTCAGAGCACCTCCCCTGGAAAGACTTCCAGTTACCAAGGGAAAACCAGCAACATCACAGCGGACGCTCCCCGGACCACGTGACCCAGGGAACCGCTACCAGGGAGGACACATCCTGCCACCAAGCACCCGTGGAGTGATGCGCCGAGAAAGAGACAGCGGCACACCTGTGACACTCTTGCCAAAACATCAGAGGAAGCCAAGCTGAAGGACACGCTACACAATCAGGAGTGGCATGGCCACAGAAGAAAGGCACTGAGGGACTGTCACAGGCTGGGGGAGACCAACGAACCCCAAAGTGAATATACATGGGACCCCGAAACAGAAAAAAGGCATCCGAGGGAAACCTGGTGCCACGTGAATGAAGCTTGTACTTTAACAAGTAGCATCACACCAATGTTATCTTCATGGTTTTCATGATTATACTACGAGTGCTGTACAATGTTACCTTAGAGGAGGTTAGCTAAGGATAGACACGTAAATCATCATTTGCAACTTCTTGGTAAATCTAAGATTTCAAAAGTTAAAAGCAAACAAACAAACAAACACCTACTGTCTTAAAGCAAATGCAAGTACCTAAAAGGACCAGAGTACTACATTCACTGAGATTTGACTTTCCAAAGAATGGGTAGTTAATGCGCAGTTCTTAAAGTCACACTAATTTCAAGTGTTTAAGTCTGCACAAGGCTCCATTGTCTACTAGCTGCAGGGCACACACGATCCACAGAATGGCATTCATCGAGGTACTCATTTCTTGTTCTAACTAACCAACAGTCTGCCAAGGGAAATCTCAAAGTGCCATTTGGGTAATTTTGCTCTTTTGCCCTGGACAAATAGGACTGCTTACCTGTAGCACCACACTGCAAAAAACGTTCCAAAAAACACAAACAGAAACGCCATGTAGGTGATCCACATGATGACATACATGGCGTCCAAGCCAAAGATTCTCCAGGGTATGGGAGGTGGCGGGGGCTGGGGCTTAGGACCGCAAACGACGGAACAGTCCTGGCAGCTGCAGGGCCCCGTGACCTCATCTACAGCCTCGTTGCAGCCTTTGGTGGCATTATTCATGGGCTCCATCCCATGGGCTGGGAGATCTACAGGGAGGAATTGAGAGAAGAGCTCAATAGAATGCATTACAACCTTTGTGTTAAATTACACTAAAGCCCAACAATAAGCACTCTGAAACACAGGGCAGAAGTAGGAGAGAGAGGACTGGAGGCTTCTGGTTATCAAGTTGGGTTTTCCAGCTCACCCTATTTGTCACTGATATCCAAGTATACTACATGCCAAAGTAGACCCCAAATATACTACATGCCAAAGTAAACCATCCGTCTTGTCTCACCTCCACTCTAAGGAGCAAGGCTGGTATTATCACAGAGATCTGAAAAAGACCTCTAACAGGTTTCAGTCTTAAACATAAATCAGTAAAATAAAATATACACCCCTCATATTATTCTTTCAATTACATAGCAATCCCTAAAGACAATTCTTCCTCCCTCCCCACTCTCAGCCCTGCTTAGTTACCTCTCTCAAGAGAGAGAAAGCCAAGGACCCAGTTATCTGGATTCACCCTCCCACTGCAGATTATGATGCCTTGGCTTCAAAACACAGACTCGGCTAACTGGGCAGTGGTTACGCCTACCTGAGAAGATGGGAGTGATGGTAAAGGGTGCCTGTCCATTGTTCTTGTCGAACATGTACTCGATCCAGTTGGTGGCATTGCAGGCGTTGGCGTCCTTCCCACACAGCAGGCCCAGGGCTTTGTCATTACTGGAGGGGGCCTCCACGTCCCGGCAGGCGTTGTACATGGCTAGGAGAGGAGGCCCAGGGCATGAGATGGAGACAACGTCTGTCTAGGTTCAGATGCCTCTTTAACTTACTGGGCAAGCCCTTTCAAAAATGCCCCTGGACCAGCACAGGGAACTCCACAGGCACAGCCACCATGCAGAGGGCAGTGAGCTCTATGGGAGGAGGGGGGCTTCCGTCTGGGCTGGCTCGTCACCCTGTGAACCACGGGTCAGGCCAGGTCTCAAATCCGCAACTTAGACGTAAAAACCAGACAGGCAGGGGGGAAGGCTTTCATCACCCCACACGGCTGGCACAGCAGCTCCGGATGTCTGCGCCCAGCGCACAGAGACTCAGGAAGCAGCCGTCAGAACCGAGGGCCACTCTGGGCAGTGTGACTACACAGCTGGGGAAGCATGGGGCTTACAGGGAAACTGGCTGTAGGGCAGAGGTCACGTGTGAGTGAAGCCAACAGTGTTCTCTTTGTGGTTTACTGCAGTAACACAGATGACGACCCACGTTGGGATAACGGCAGTGACGCAGACACGTGAGGGAGCAGCGGGAGCTGGTCCTTGTCCCGTCAGTCTTCACGCATTCGGCCCTGCTTGCAAGCGACTGCCCAGGACCTTTTTCCCTAAACTTCAAGGGGACACTCCCCCATTATCTGTGTTCTGCCTGCCCTCCTGAAAGGCAGCTTGGCTGGAGAGATAGTCGCTACCACAGAATTCTGTATTATTCTACTGCCTTCTGCCCTGGGTCACGGCTGGTCAGAAAATCTCCAACTGTCATTCTTGTCACGCGATTCATGTGTTTTCTATCTCCCATAATATTTATCTTTGATGTTTCATCGTATGTTTTCTTTTTTTAAAAATTTTTTTATTTGACAGGTAGAGTCACAGACAGTGAAAGAGAGAGACAGACAGGTCTTCCTTCCATTGGTTCACTCCCCAAATGGCTGCTACAGCCAGCGCTGTGCTGATCGAAGCCAGGAGCCAGGTGCTTCCTCCTGGTCTCCCATGCGGGTCCAGGGCCCAAGCACTTGGGCCATCCTCCACTGCCTTCCCGGGCCACAGCAGAGAGCTGGCCTGGAAAAGGAGCAACAGGGACAGAATCCGGTGCTCATATGGGATGCCGGTGCCACAGGCAGAGGATAAACCAAGTGAGCCAAAGCGCCGGCCTCTCATCGTATTTTTTCTAAGCTATACTTGAGTATAGATTTTTTTCATAAAATATTTCTGAGCTGTAATTTACCCACAACTCAACCACTTAAAGTATACAGTTTAGTGGACTTTAAAATATTCATAAATAAACATGACCATCACCATGTGTCTGTGAGTGTGCAATATGTGAATATGAAATTTTAGGACATCTGCAGCACCTCAAGGAGAAACCCTGTACTCCTTAGCCATCACCCCTACTGTCCCGTCTCCCCAAGCCCTAGCCACCACTCATCTCTCTGACTTCACAACTTCTCTATTTGGAGCATTTCATCTAAATGGATTCACAACATATGGCCTCAGTGGCTGGCTTCTTTCACTCAATACCATGTCTTCAAGGTTCATCCCTGCTGTGGCATGTATCCGTGTGCCCCTATTTTTTCCCAATAAGATACTTACCTATCTATTTATTTGAAAGATAGAGCAACAGAGAGAGGCAGAGACTCAGAGAGGTCTTCTATCTGCTGATTTACTCCTCAAATGGCCCCAGTAGCCAGGCCAGAGCTAGGCTGAAGGGAGGAGCCAGGAACTCCACCCAAATCTCCCATCTTGGTGGCAGGAGCCCAGGTACATGGGTCATCATTTGCTGCTGTTCAGGTGCATTAGCAGGAAGCTGGATTGGAAGCAGAGCAGCCGGGACTTGAACCTGCACTTCAGTATAGTATGCAGGCTTTGAAAACAGTGGCTTAACCTGCTGTGCCACAACACTGGCACCTCTACTCTTTTATGGCTTTTCTTTATGTGGGCATCCCAAGCAGCAGCTTAAGCTGCTGCACCACAAAGCCTGCCCCAAGCCTTTTTAAAAATTATTATTTTAATGAAGTTCAGTTTACATTTTGTTGCTCATGCTTTTGTTTTCATATCTAAACATCCACTGCCAAATTAGAATTCATAAACTTTCCCCTGTGGTTTCTTGTAAGTCTTTTATAGTTTTAGGTCTTTCTTTTATTTTTTAAAGATTTATTTATTTTGAAAGTCAATTACAGATAGAGAGGGATCTTCCATCCATCCCTCGGTTCACTCCCCAAATAGCCACAATGGCCGAGGCTGGGCCAGTCCAAAGCCAGGAGCCAGGAGCTTCTTCCGGGTCTCCCATGTGGGTGCAGCGGCCTAAGCACTTAGGCCATCTTCCACTGCTTTCCCAGGCCATTAGCAGGGAGCTGGACTGGAAGTGGACCAGCTGCGGCTCGAACCAGTACCTATATGGGATGCCAACATCACAGGTGGCAGCTTTACTTGTAATACTGCAATGCTGGCCTCTAGTTTTTACCCTTATATTTAGGTCCTTGATCTATTTAAAAAAATATTTTCATATTATTTGAAAGGCAGAGAGAGACAGAAACAAGCAGAGAGAGATTTTCTACCTGCTGGTTCACTCCCCAACAGCCACGGCTGGGCCAGGCTGAAGCCAGGAGCCCAGAACTTAATTTAGATCTCTCATGTGGGTGGCAGAGGGAACCCAAATACTTGAGCCATTATCTGGTGTCCCTTAGGGTGCCCAGTAGCAGGGAGATGGAATGGAAGCAGAGGCAGGACTTAAACCAAGGCACTTTGATATGGGATGTGGGCATGACAAGTGGCGTCTTAACTGCTGTGCTAAATGCCTATGCCCTTCGATCCACTTTGAATTGACTTTTGTATACGGTGTGAAGTATTTCAGGTTTTCATGTGGACATGTATTCAATTCATTTGGGTAAATACCAAGAAGCAGATCCCTGGATCATTTAAAAGTATGTCCAGTTTTGGCCGGCGCCGCGGCTCACTAGGCTAATCCTCCGCCTGCGGCGCCGGCACCCCAGGTTCTAGTCCCGGTCAGGGTGCCGGATTCTGTCCTGGTTGCCCCTCTTCCAGACCAGCTCTCTGCTGTGGCCAGGGAGTGCAGTGGAGGAGGGCCCAAGTGCTTGGGCCCTGCACCCGCATGGGAGACCAGGAGAAGCACCTGGCTCCTGGCTTCGGATCAGCATGGTGCACCGGCCGCAGCGGCCTTTGCGGAGGGTGAACCAACGGAAGAAAGGAAGACCTTTCTCTCTGTCTCTCTCTCTCACTGTCCACTCTGCCTGTCAAAAAAGAAAAAAAAAAAAAAAAGTATGTCCAGTTTTATAAGAAACTGTCAAAATGACTTCCAAAGTGGCTGCAGCGTTTTGCATTCCCACCAGCAACGAATGAAAGTTCCTCTTGCTCTGCACCCCTGTCAGCATTTTGGGTTTTGGTCATTCTAAGAGGTACACCGTTTATCACATTATTTTCACTTTCAATTGCCTAGTGACATATGTTGAGCTTTCTTTCTTTCTTTCTTTTTTTAAAGGGCCATCTATTTTTCCTGAAAGTCAGAGTTACAGGGAGAGAGGGAGAGGGAGACGGAAAAGCAGAGGGTGGGGGTAACCTCTAACCCCTGGTTCACTCCTCAGATGGCCACAGAGGCTTGGGCTTGGCCAGGCTTGGCCAAAGCCAGGAGCCAGGAGCCAGGAGCCCCATCTGGGTCTCCTACGTGGGTGGCTGAGGCCCAAATATCTAGGCCATCTTCTGCAGCCCTTCCCAGGCCATCATCAGGGAGCTGAATCAGAAGTGGAGGAGCCAGGAAATGAACCGGCTCCCACATGGGATGTGGGTGTCACAGGCAGTGGCTCCCCCTGCTACGTCAAAACACTGGCCTTGGGGTGGGCGCTGTGGCGCAGTGGGTTAAAGCCCTGGCCTGAAGCGCTGGGTATCCCATATGGGCACCAGTTCGAGTCGCAGCTGCTCTTCTTCTGATCCAGTTCTCTGCTATGGCCTGGGAAAGCAGTAGAAGATGACCCAAGTGCTTGGCCCCCTGCACCCACGTGGGAGACCCGGAAGAAGCTCCTGGCTCCTGGCTTTGGTTTGGCTTAGCTCTGGCCGTTGTGGCCATCTAGGGAATGAACCAGCAGATGGAAGACCTCTCTCTCTGTCTCTACCTCTCTCTGTAACTCTGTCTTTCAGATAAATAAATCTTTAAAAACAACAACCACCACCACAACAAAAAAACGCTGGCCTGAGCATCTTGTCATATACTTATTTACCATCTGTATGTCATTTTTGGTGAAATTTCCGTTCAGGTTTTTTACCCATTTTTCAACAAAGTTGTTTGCTCTCTTATTGCTGAGGTTTCAGAGTCTGTTGTATATTTTAGGTAACACTCTGTAATCAACTGTTTTTTTCCAAGTGTTTTCTCCCAGTCTGTGACTTGTCTTCTCATTTTTGGGATGTCTCCAAGTTTTCACAATGACAACAGTGCTTCAGTGGATATTCCCATGTGGATCTCCCTTTATAAATGCACCAAGAGCCTCTCCCAGGCAGAGAGCTTCCAAAGAGGAATTGCTGAGGTGAAAGTGTATTTACCTTCAACTTTATGAGGTATGCAAAGTTAGTTTTCAAACACTTGCGCCCAGTTATGGTTGCCAGGGGTACCATATATTAGCATTCCTATTGTTCTACATTCTCACTAATGATTGGAATTGACCAGCTTCTTAATTTGTGCCAAGGTAATAATGTGAGGAATGGTGCGTCCCTGTGTCAACAGCTGTGTTTCGTTGAATGCTCCAGATACTGTCTACGTTTGTGAATTTTCATTTCCGATTTCTGCTTTTCTTCTCTTGTTACGAAATCCTTCCTTACGTTAATGGTACATTAAGACATTTTGTATTTGCTTGTAACATTTCCAAGATTAAGGTTTTTAAACTATAGTTTTTTAGAATATGTACAAATAAAAATTAGATGAATATAACCCATTTTCTCACCCTGTTTATCAGCCAGCCCCAACTTTCCCTCCATTTGTAACCACACACCTCTCATCTATCAACTTTCCACAGATGCACGGTTCTGTTTTGGACAGATCTCATTTCCAACCATGCAGGGTGGCTTTTACGTCACACCTTTTGCAAGACTGATTCCAAGGGACCTTTCTTTTTTATGCTTTTGCCAATGAGATCTTTTCCCTATGGGATTTTTCTGTTGTATTTTTAATTGGTCATTGCAATTAGCCACTGTTGCTCTAATAACTTTGCTGAATTCTTAATTCTGTTATTTTGTAGATTGCTCTTGGACACTTTGTTTTGTCTGGCTGTGTCTAATCTGCTGTCTACCAATGGCTATTTCTCAGTCACAGTTCCAGTTGGTTCTGTTTCTGAATCACTCATTCTTTCTGTGGCGCATTCTATTTTTTCAGGAGTCTTTTCTCTTGTTTGTAACAGAGGGTCTCTTTTACACTGTCCTGTGTTTTCTAGTTGTTGTTGTTGGGGGGGGGGCGGTCATGTCCCCTCTGCGGTGCTTCCTTTCCCTTAGAGAGAGGTGATGTTTCCAAGCCTCTCTCCCTCTCCAGTGTCAGCTAGTTCTATCTTGCCTCCTGTCTCCCTGACCTTACAGAGATTCATAAGGGCATACCACTGACATTCACTAGAACCGAAGTCCCAAAGGTTGTTAAAAGGTACAGAAGTAAACTTGGACTGACATTCTCTATGCAAGAACTTAAAGTCAGGGAGGGATTGAAGCAAACACTTTAGAAACTGCTACACTGTTTGTAGCTCTAGTCCCAGAGCGCTAGCCAAGCAACAACTCGCATTTCACTGGCAAGGGAACTGAGTATTGTGATTTAAACAAACTTGATCCACTAGCCTGGTGCCAGCTTGCTTACCATCGGCGAACCTCTGTCCAATGTAGTACTGTAATTCCTTTACGTTTGTTCTTGTCTGGTTCGTAGCAGGATCAACATACTCTTCAGTGGCTGTAACATTCAGAAACTGACTCTGCCGAGGGCTGCATGTCAGCTCACAAAACAGGTTCATTAGGTTATAGAAACAGGATGGACATCTAAAGAAAAGTTAAATTATATTCTGTATAATGGGGCCAGTGAAAAAACAACTTAGAACAAAGAATATTTAAAATTCATTGAAATGACAAATGAATTACCATGAGCGCATATCAAACCCAGGAATTCTAACCTTAAAATCTCATGCTCAAATACACAGCTTAAAAATCTTCCCTAATTACTACCTTTATTCTGTCCAGATGTGATTTCAAAAAAAGCAAGATGCTTTTCTGAATTCTGCACTTTCTAATTCAGAGACATGCTTGCTTTGCCCTAGAGCTAAAATCTCTTTTAGGAGCACCACAGTGACAATTCTAAGAAGAAAAGAAAAAACAAGAAGCACACTAGACTTTTTATTTCATAACCTCAAATTGAAGGGTCTTCTTCCAAGCCCCAGATAATGGCAAGGCCCTCCTAAAACAGAAGATTTCTCTGGCTTTTTCCCCCTTTCTATTTTTGCTTTCTTGGAGAGGTAGAGAGAGACACAGACTAAGAAAGCTCCCAGCTGTTGGTTTACTCAGCAAACACCCGCAATAATCAGGGCTGGCTGTGCCAGAGCCAGGAACTGGGAACTCAGTCCAGGTCTCCCAGCCGTGGGTGGCAGGAACCCAATAATTTAAGCCATCGGTGCTGCTTCCCAGGGTCTGCACTGGCAGGAATTTGGAGTTGGGAGATGGAAGCTGGACTCAAATCCAGGTGCTGCGAAATGGGAAGCGGGTGTCCCAACCACCGGGCTAACCACCTGCCCCCTACTAGGGACTTGGAAAGCTAATCTCTGGCAACAGATGTTCCAGAAGCACATGGGTTTTCCTGAGAAAAGCTATCTGCTGTCCCTCGGGTTCAAAGTTTAAGCTCCTATTGTTGACTTGTGTACAGTAAGAGCCCTCCCCTGCCTTTGGTCCACTGCTGCCGTCGCTTCATTGGACTTGCATCCTTGGGACATAACCGAGATTACTTTCCACTCTGATCCAGTCCCGGTGACCAGGCACAGGATGAGGAAGGCATGCCTGGTGTTGAGAGCCTCTGCTCTAGTGAAGGCAAGAGCCGAACAGCCTGTCTTTCAAGACACCTGCGCTTCTCTGAGACAAACCCAGGAATGGCAATGACAATACCGGGTCAAGGCCACTCTTGTGGGCAGCTTCCTCCCATCCTCTGTGAGTCACAAGCCTCCTTCCAGGTTGCTACCTTTAGTCTCCATAACCATCCATTTGGTTACCTGTATAATATTCCCTATCAGGTTCTTTTTCTGCTATTACAAATAAACCTTTGGTTCCTCTGTCCGTGACGGCCCACCCAGAACGGATGCTAAGTAAGTGCCTTTTGATCGAGTGACGGAGGCTCCAGTCTGGTTCTGTCAAAATCCTCCAGCTGTCCACAGGACGCAGTGTCCTTATCAGGGTCTCAACACTGTATCTATTATGTTATTCCATGTCACTCTGAACTTAGTGATGGCCTGCACCCTGTACTGTCAACTCTGGGTAAGCAGCAGGCCTGCCTCCCCGGGAGCGGTCTGCGCCCTGTCACCTGCAGTATCTGGTTTTTCTGCATTTTCCCTTCTCTGTATTTGCTCCCCATGTGAGCTGAAGTCTGAAAGTTTAGGGAGATACTACAGTCTGCTGTTCTAAGGAACGCCACTGAGAGCAGCCTAGTAGGCCTTGAGAAGGATGGCTGTTAACGCACCTTCTTTTCACGGGCCTGGGTCACAGGTAGCAGACTGGAAAGGGGACAACCTTTGACAAAACCAGCCAACTATACCAGAACAAGTTGAGCCAGCCAATGCCTGCTCTACTGGGGACGTGACCCTAGCATGAGGTTTCACTGCACGAAGGGACAGGAGTGACATGCAAGGAAGAGGAAGGGAGGGGACGACAAGAGGACTGCAGAGTTGAGGGTCTCAGGCCGGGCACCTGAGTAGAACCCGCCAGGATCCTCTCCTTCCACAGCACATGGGAGCTCTCTCTGAAAGGAGGTGGCCCACAGGGCGCCCTGCGGGGTGCAGAGGAAGGCAAGTGCCAACTCTGAAGGCAACTAAGAAGAGAAGCACGTCTGATCACTATTACTTCCTCTTTATTTCTGACAAGACATAGAATGCTTTCTTAAAACAAACTGACTTTTGAAAGGCGATGAGAACACTACTGGTTAACAAGTACCTGGAACCCACGGGTTCTGTTTGCCTGGTAGTCACCCTACCTGGACAGAAACTGTAGCGGCAGCTGCAGGTTGTCTTTCAGTGTTTGAAGCTGCTGCACATCACAACAGAGGCTGACGTTGTCAAAGAAAAATCCTGGACAGAGTTCCTTTGGGAAGAGAGAGCAGGGATATCAGTGTGGCACAGCTGAGAATACAGCAATGCTTCTCAAGCCACAGAGACAACCTCATTCACGGGGTTCTTCTTAGGATGCCGGGGCAAGGCATGTATGGGCGAAATTCTTGCAGAATTCTTTTAAAAGGCTGTCATTTACTATGCACAGAGTTTTATAAGTAGAACCCTTTCTAATCTTCTTATTTGGAAGCTTACTGAATCCCCTTGAGAAACCTTTCACGTCTTCTCAGGTTGAAGTTCAACTCTCACTATTTCCCATTTCCATGAGTCACTCCGAGGGAAGCCAAAGCACCCAATGATTCTGACAGAGGCGGAGGGTGAGTGGCAGAGCTTCTGTTGTCATGTGACCTTGATTTTAGATTACTGAGGCCTCTAAAATCAGTCTTTCCCCTCTTGTTTTTCTAGTCTTTTCCCTGGGTTCCTGTGTGTCTGCTACGTGAGAATGGCACAATGCCGACACAATGCTGCCAGCAGCCCAAAGCCACAGGCTTTCGGGGCACACGCAGCACGCACTAAAAGGAACAGGGGAAGAGGAAGATCTCAGCCACCCAGCAGCGGACTCCATCCAATCGCTGAAACCCAGGAACGAAAAAAAGCAAGCTTCTGACAGATTTTGCAGAAGCTGCGAAGAGCAACCCTGGCGCTCGCAGCCTCAGTCTCTAAATAGTAACCCGCCAAGGGGAAACTGTGTGAGGCGTGGAAGTCTGCCCCTGAAGAATGAAGCCTCTGGACTCCCCTCCTCTGCCACCAGGTGCTACAGGTGAGAGTCTGGGCTAAGACTGCAGCCCATCCGGCTCCCCTGCACAACGACATGTTTACTGAGGATCTGAAAAAGAGCAACTTGTGTGCCCAGCACCCAGGAGAATGACCTTACCTGTATTAAGTCGTAGCCATCCTTGGGCAACGGTTTTGGCGGGCCAGAATATTGGCAGTTGTATCTCTTGTCTCCGGAGGCAATGCCACACTCTCCATACCAAACACAGGACTGGGGAAGCACCTACAGAAAGTCAACGTGGGACCCGGCGTCACCAGGGGTCGAGGGGGAAGCGAATGTCAACCACAAAACGCAGCCCCTCAGGCAACACTGCAGAACTCTTCCAACATTATCAGCAAAATGAACTAACAGCGAGGGGTGCACGTTAGTTTAACACTTTGAAAACTCTGGAGATACACCAACGCCTAAGTGGATCTGTCAAGTTGGTGAAGCAGGTAATGGAAATTACTTAGTTTACACGTTTTCTACTTCCTACCTGTTTATTTGTTGCTAAGAGGCAGCTTCAGTTCTGTGTAAGAATCGCTAAGAACCAATATCGAGGAAAGAAAGATAATGCATGAGATTTTGCACATCTGCATGAGGAACTCTTTAAGCTCTAAACAATGAAAGACTATTTCCATACATAGGTTAATTCATATTGGTACACTGTAATGGGAAGAACAAAACCACACAACATCAGTCACCCCACACAAGGAGAAGGAAGAATAAACACACCTTGTCCCTAAGATCTAAGGAGCAAACAAGCAAAGGGCTAATTTTAGGGAAATTCACCTAAGCCATCTTGAGGGAAATATGTAGATTGCTCAAGAGCCACTCACGCTGCCCATGTGAGAGTCATGAGGCTCTCAGAAAGCTCAGAAGAGGGAGGGTTCCACGTGAATCATCAAGCCAGCATCCTCCAACGGGTACAGCCCAGGGCAACCCGATCCTCTGTGCCACAGCCAACTCAGCCAGCCAGGCAGGCCCGAGTTAGCCAGGGCCATGGGCTTGTGCTGTCTGTCCCCTGGGACACAGAAGGGATCAAGAAGCAACCATGACTCCCAAGGTACCTGGAGGAAAAGCCATTAAAAGAAAACAAAAATCTGAACAGAGCAACAGCCTGAATTCTCTCCAGTTCCAATGACACATGACCCATGCATATGCATGAGCCACGTCAGGCTGTATTGGTGCCCAGCATCAAGAGTCACACTCCATAACAGTTGGGGAAGCCCCAACACATGAGGGAGAAAACAGGCAGGATCTGGGGTGTGCCTGGACAGGGGCAGGCAGGGAGGAATCCAAACAGCCAGTGTAACTTGGCTCCAGATTCATCCTTCAGAGAGACTAAAATAACAATAAGGCTGCTCAACCTCTTGACTCAATAAAAATCCTATCTGTAAGCCACAAGGGAGCGAAATTCTACAAACGAGGAAGTGGCAGCCTTCAACGAACACTCATACCATTCCTTGGGCAAGAAGTTATAAAATTCCACCACTGTTTTTATGTAAAGAGAATCCTAAATATTATTCCCATAAACCCAGCCATTCTAAGGAAAATATTCCAGTTCTGGAATCCTCTAACTCAATTTCAGAAAGGAAAAAGCTGGGTACAGAGATGGAAGAAACTGCTAGTGTTTATGTGTAATACAAGAACTCTTGACTGAAGGGCAAGGCCAAGAGGTCTCACCTCCCAGGCACTCTGGCCAGTCACAGGAGCAGGAGCACCAGCGTTGGAAGGAAAATGCTTTAGACAATTAAACTGAGTGAAGTTCACTTGAGCAAAATAAAAATGGTTCATGAAACAGGCACCTCCCAAAAACAGAGCAAGTTCCTGGAACTCTATGTGCATATCACACAGCATTTCTAGAAGAACAGAAGCGAAGCATAAACAAGAGAATTGCTACAGCTGAAGCCAGCAGCAGCCACAGGTTTACAGGCTAGTCAGTCAGCTGGCTGGAGGGCGTCCTGCAACCAACCGAAGCTTGGTTACTGTGATCCAAATCCACACTGCGCGGGCCCAGTGCAAGCCCGTGGCCTTCCTCAGATGTCACTAAACCACAGAAACCCAGTGAAGAAGCCACAGTCCTGGCATGACACCCAGGATGGATGTCTGCAACCTACACCCCCTGGCTCAGCACTCGGTGTAATGGAGGCAAAAAGAGATGACCCGGGGCTGGTTAGGTTCCTTTTCACAAAGATCATCCTTTCGAATTTATGCCAAAATGTATTCCTAAGCAAAATGCTTGTTTCCACCCATCTGGTGGGAGAGGGGAATGCACGGAGGGTGGCCAGGTGTCCTCAGTTCTGGTCCTAAGAATTCACAAGGCTCACGGTAATGTGCTTGGTGAGCCCTGGTGCACCTGCAGCTGGTTACTGACCCAGGCTGAGCAGGCGTCCTCTGCTCAGCTCACAGGTTTGGTGTGAGGATCAAGCCAGGGAATACAGAAGTACACAGAGTAAGTGTAAGACACAATACAGTCAAATCTAAGTGATTATTGCTAATGCCTTCCAACTGTGGCACCTCAACACAGAGGCTCCAGAGACTTGAAGAAAATAAAAAACCTGACCGAGGCCCCCTTGGGTCCAGGAAATGGGCTTGAACCATGGCTCCTGGGTTTGCTTCCCCAAAAGTCGTCCTGCCTAAAGCAGCAGCAACTGGAGCTAGGAGGGCTGGAGGTGAGGGGGATCCAAAAGAACTTAGAAGGCACTCGCTGTGTGCCAGGCGCCCTTCTAAATGCTCTTTAGACACCAATTCAAATAATCCAACAGTTTAAAGGAGTGCTACTATTACACCCATTTTAGAGATGTGGAAATAGATGCACTGAAAAGGCTAAAAAACTTGTTTAAGGGCACACAAGCAACAACAAAGCCAGGACTCAAACCAGGGCATCCTGGCTCCAGAAACAGACTGCAAAAAATCTAGCTGCATAACTGGGGTCATCCCTCCAGCATTGCACGCTCCTCGGCCTTCGCCTTGAACAAGGCCAAGCACTCACTCTCTCACAGCTGCGCTGACCGGAGGCCTCTGTCCCCCTCAAATCTCGACCTTCACCTCCCCGCTTTCAGCTGTAGTTGAAAAGGCAGAGCTCATCTTCCTCACATGAGCTTCCTCAGGGGCCTCCATCGTCCGATCTTTCTCGTCTACATTTTCAACCTCATCTCTTTCTTGGTTCCTGCACCTGACCACAAACACTGCTCCAATGTCATTTGTGGGGCCCTTTCTAAAGCTGCACTTCCAACCTGCTGCCCGGCAGCCTCAGGTGCTCAACAGGGGACTGATCCCCTCCCTCCTCCATTGCCAACGCCTTTTCAAAGGAATTTAAAACAGCATGGGGCTGGAGCCACGTTGGGTAATGGCCTAAGCCTCCGCCTGTGGCACTGGCATCCCATATGGGCTCTGGGTTGAGTCCTGTCTACTCCACTTCCAACCCAGCTCTCTGCTATGGCCTGGGAAAGCAATAGAAAATGGCCTAAGTACTTGGGCCCCTGCACTGCATGGGAGATCTGGAAGAAGCTCTTGGCTCCCAGCATTGGATTGGCCCAGCTCCAGACGTTGTGGCCCTTTGGGGAGTGAACAGGTAAATGGAAGACCTTTCTCTCTGTCTCCACCTCTTAAACAAACAAATAAAATCTAAACAAAAAACAAAAACCAAAAAAACCTGCAGGCATTTTCAGGCCCACCTCCCATAGCTAATCCACGGCCCATGCCTGGGAAGGCCCCTCTGCAGCCTTCTCCCCTCTCATCCAGAGTGAGACATGCAAAGCTCCTACGAACAGCTGCCACTTGGTTCTTTCTGATGTTGGCTCCAGAGTTTTCTGGTGCTCAGAAGCCTACCACCCATACTTCCCCTTGCCTCGGTGACAGGCTCCAGGCATTCCAAAACGTTGCCAAGCAAACACTCTAACTTCCTCCCCTGCTACGCAGGACCTGCCTGTTTCTGCACTGGTCATACAGGTCCAGCCTCCCTCCCCCCACACGCCTTTCCCCTCACTGCCTGCTCAGGCCACCCTCCAGCTGCCACCTCTCCTGCAGTGCCTTGCTGACACACACAAGTGCTGCCTCTCTCCCCAAGTTCCCACCATACACTTTATTCCCCGTAAGGGTCCAACCATCACTTCCCCTACCCTCCTTGGCATCCCCTAGGATCCCATGTAGTCCTTAGAACAGATCGGTGAGGCTGGTACTGAAGGTAGAGATGAGGAAGCAGGGCTAGGCAGGTTAAAAGTGATGTCCCTGGGGTCACACTAATGCAGGGCAGAGCCAGATGCTACCCACAGCTGGCCTGGCTGGGAAGCCAGAGCTCTTCCTCATCCTCTGTGCTGACAGTTAACTCCTGAGTGGACCAGCAGCAGGCAGAGCAGGGCCATGCTCTTCTCTGTGTCCCATGCAGAGCCTAGCTGGTGTCCTAGCGATGGATTTCCAATCACAGCACAGTGGGTAGATGGACTTTATGGACAGAGAGGACAGATGTACCTTAGGATCCCTTGGACTGTCAGAGCAGCACGTGCACATGCCCATGCAAACAAAGCTCCTACAGGCTATGTGCTTCCTTTTTAAACAAAGCCCCTGATTTCTAGGCTAAAGTGCTTGGCTGAAAGCTGCCTTTATACAACATAAGAACACAGCTTGGACAAATTTCATATCCAGTATTATTCACTGGGGAGAGTGTTATATATTAATGTTAGCCGTCGCAAAACACACCGAACACCGGAGTAAGGGAAAGGGTTTATTGGGGAACACCCAACAGACCGGAGTGAAGGGGCGGTGAAGGAAAAAGAGAGAAAGTATAAGAGAGAACCAGAGGAGAGGAGCTAGTGAGGAGAGAAGATAGAGCAGAGAGGAGGAGAGGAGAGCAGAGAGGAGGAGAGGAGAGCCAAGAGAGCGCAGGAGAGAAGGGCCAAGAGAGGGGCCAAGAGAGAAGAGCCAAGAGGGAAGAACTAAGAGGGCAGAGACCAGAGGAGGAGGCTAGAGAGAAGAACCAAGGGAGCACGTGTTCAGGAACAGGCCCTTTTAAAACTTTGCCGGGGGTGGGCAGGGAAGCAGGAGCAGCGAATCCCATTAGGATGGGGGTGGAACCTGGCTCAGGTAGCTGGGCCATGTGGCCACCTGGCTAAAACTGTGCCTGTTTCCTAACAGAAAGGAAATATCACCCTTGGTTGAAACCCACCAGTGTTTGAGATCTACAACAGCAAAAAGGGCACTGGGTCAAAGCATGACCTCAATTCTGGAGATGGATGGTGGTGTTGATAGCAGATGATGTGACAGCCGTTGCTAGACATGGTTAAATGAAAATTTTATAAGCCACATGTCTGAGGGTACTGCAAAAAGGTCACAGAAAAATGGAAGTCAAAGTCAAGCACAGGGGCGGGTGTCACGGCACAGTGTGTTAAGCTGCCATTGGTGTGCCCACATCCCATTTTGGAGTGCCTGGTTTGAGTCCTGGCTACTCTGCTTAATCAGCTTCCTGCTCATGTGCTTCCTGAAAGGCAGCAGGTGATGGTTCAAGTGTTTGGGTCCCTGTCATCCACATAGGAGACAGGATGGAGTTCCTGGCCCCTGGCTTTGGCCTGGCCTAGACCTGGCTATTGTGGGCATTTGAAGAGTGAATCAGTGGGGCTGGCGCTGCGGCTCAACAGGCTAATCCTCCACCTGTGGTGCTGGCACACTGGGTTCTAGTCCTGGTCGGGGCGCCGGATTCTGTCCCGGGTGTCCCTCTTCCAGGCCAGCTCTCTGCTGTGGCCAGGGAGTGCAGTGGAGGATGGCCCAAGTGCTTGGGCCCTGCACCCCATGGGAGACCAGGAGAAGCACCTGGCTCCTGCCTTTGGATCAGCGTGGTGCACTGGCCGCAGCACGCCGGCTGCGGCGGCCATTGGAGGGTGAACCAACGGCAAAGGAAGACCTTTCTCTCTGTCTCTCTCTCTCACTATCCACTCTGCCTGTCAAAAAAAAAAAAAAAAGAGTGAATCAGTGGATTAAGATCTCTTTCTCTGTTATTCTGCCTTTCATATAGACATTTTTAAAAAGAGGTAAGTTTATTTTGGTTAAAAAAGTTTTAAAATACATGAAAAATTTTTTCATAAAATAGCTCAAGGAAAAATGCATATTATTTTTAAATTCCATTTTCGATGAACTTTTTGAAGGACCCTTGTCTTTTATCACCAAAACACTCCCAAGAGCCCAGATGTCCTTGAGTGAGTCCAGTGACAAGGACTGCAGAGTGCACGTCCTTAGTTACCATGCTGTGGATAAACAGAGGCCACAAGTTCCCACAGAATAAAGGACTAAGGCTCTGCAGGTCATGTGAAACATCCCAAGTCTCAAACTACATGTCTTGTTAAAGCTCCACTTAAGTACCAAGGAGTCTGTCCTAGTGCATTTTATGCTGCTGTTACAGGGTACCTGGGACCAGGTAATTTAAAATGAACAGAAATTCATTGGGCTTATGTTTCTGGAGGGTGGGAAGTCCAAGATCCAAGGGCCAAATCTGGCAAGGGCCTTCTCATTGCATTGTCCAATGACAAAAGGCAGAGGGGCAGGAGGGCCTGTGTGCGAGAGCAGGAGGGGCTGAACTCACTGTTCCTTCAGGAGCTCCCTGAAAACCGACCCCACCCACAGAGAACATCAACCAATTCCTGATCTAATCACCATGTCAAGGCTCCACTTTTCAACTGTGTTGCCTTGGGGATTCGGTTTCAAATAGGAGAGCTTTGAGGAACACATTCCAAATCACAGCAGGGTCTAAGTCCAAGTGAGGATCCTAATTCTTCATGCTCACCTCATGGCCACTGGCCAGTCTTACAGAGCTGCCCTGAACCATAAGGATGCATACGTTACTTAAACCTTTAAAAACTTGACCAATTTCTTTTTTTTTTTGGACAGGCAGAGTGGACAGTGAGAGAGAGAGACAGAGAGAAAGGTCTTCCTTTTGCCGTTGGTTCACCCTCCAATGGCCGCCGCGGTTGGCGGGCTGTGGCCGGCACACCACGCTGATCCAAAGCCAGGAGCCAGGTGCTTCTCCTGGTCTCCCATGGGGTGCAGGGCCCAAGGACTTGGGCCATCCTCCACTGCACTCCCTGGCCACAGCAGAGAGCTGGCCTGGAAGAGGGGCAACCGGGACAGAATCCGGTGCCCCGACCGGGACTAGAACCTGGTGTGCCAGCGCCGCAAGGCGGAGGATTAGCCTGTTGAGCCGCAGCGCCGGCCTTGACCAATTTCTAAAATGTTAAAATGACTGTGGGTTTTTCTTCATTACAAGTTCATATATGTCCATTACAAACATACACATTACAGGTGTACAGGAAATAACACTGAAAGTTCTCCATCAGGACAGGAGTTTGGGTTGGCAATTATGACACCTGCATCCTGGGGCCAGCACTGTGGCACAGAGGGTTAAGCCAACTCCTGCAACACTGACATCCCATATCGGAGTGCTGATGTGAATCCCAGCTGCTTTGCTTCTTATCCAGCTTCCTGCTAATGCTCCTGGAAAGGTAGGAAATGATGGTCCAAGTGCTTGGGTTCTTGTCACCCACGTGGGAGACCTGGATGGAGTTCCAGGCTCTTGGCTTTGGTGTAGTCCAGCCCTGGTCATCGTGGCCATATGGGAAGTAAACCAGCAGAAAAAAGATCCATCTCTCTCTCTCTCTCTCTCTCTCTCTATCTCTTTCTGTCACTCTGCCTCTCAAGTAAAACGAATCTTTAAAAAAAAAAAAGTCCTAAAAAAACAGACACTGGATCTGCTATTGGAGTACCCGGGTTTGCTTTCTGGCTCTAGCTCCTGACTCCAGCTTCCTTCTAATACAACGCAGACCCTGGGAGGCAGTGGTGATGACTCAAGTGATCGAGTTCTCGTCACCCACTTGGGAGACCTCGATCGAGTTCCCTGCTCCTGGCTTCTGTCCCAGTTGAAGCCACTCTGGGCATCTGGGGAGTAATCCAGCAGATGGGAGCGCTGTTTCTGTCTCTTGAATAAACTAGTCCTCTCATGTCTCCATCCCCAGTCCCAGTGCTAATTTATCTGATGTGGGTCTTCCAAGCTTTCAATTTCTCCCTACAAATACACACACACAGATGTGTACACAGAAATAAATACACGAGCCCAGTGACTTTTCACACAAATAAACCTCAACTACCCACCCCAGATTGGCTGTTGGCTCTACCTTAACTGTCCTTGACTGTATTTATCCAAATCTCAAAGGCCAAACTCCAGTCCTGGTCTCCAAGTTGGGAAAAACAAATCCACCCATTGTTCCCTCTGCAGGTTTCAGTCTCACCCATCCTGGAACACCCTCTCTAATTGTCTCTACTTACAACAAGGCTGTCCCAAGACTCATTTCCTCCACTGAACTCTGAGTCCTTTCACCCAGGGCCAGCTCCCAGGTTCCCTGAGTTGGTACATGGTCCTTGGGCAAGAGCATACTGGCCCCGGTTGCACTGCACTGAGATTGGAGCAGAGCCATGCTGGGAGCAGCACCCATAGCCCCAGTCACCAAGGCAGCAATGCCCGTGCCACAGCATTCTGCTACACCCTATCTGTTGCTGTCACTCACACTCCATGAGCTCCATGCTGATCCACTAGAACAGGCGCTGACAGGGCCTTAGAAGACCCAGCATTCAACAGCAGGCTTAGGAGCCTTAAGGTATCTGTAGCAAACTCTCAACTCTGCTGCTGAAACTCTAACAGGTAAATGAGTGGGTGTGGGCATGTCCCAATTATACTTCACTCACAGGCTATGAGCAGGCCACAGTTTATTGGCTCCTGCCCTAGGATCAAGCAGCATTTATGAGAATCACAAAGTTGTGATGTTGGGAGAGGTTGCAAGAGTAATTTCTTGCTTTTGCCTGGACTCCCTGGTAACACTACAAAACCTCAAAGGGCAGAGCCCTGATAAAATACTTTGCAATTCCATACAATCACATTCAATGCTGATTGAGAAACCATGAAAGCCCACCAAGAGTTGAAGGAATCTGACTGGATTATGTAAATCCAGAAACGAGAAGTACTGGCGTTTTTGACTTCAACTGAAATTTGAGTAGTTGCAGACTGGTCTCTATTTTTCAAGGTCGGACCATGTAGATGTTTCACAATAGGCTCTGAAGTTTAATTACTGGGTATATGAGTGGGTAAGAAAGCTGCTTTCAACAGTGATAGAACCAATTCAGGAACGGTTAAAAGCCACAAGCCCCTTTAGCTGCATGTTGTGAAACCAGACTCTTACCAGGGAGCTCCCTGAGCACGGAACATCACGTGGAGACGCTCTGAATACAAGGGAGCAAATCTCCTTTCTAACTGCCGTAGGGAATCCTGCCAAAGAGGCAGGGATTGTGGTGCAGTGGGTTCAGTCTCTGTTTGCAACGCTAGCATTTCACATCAGAGTGCTGCATTCTTTTTTTTTTTTTTTTTTTTTTTTTTGACAGGCAGAGTGGACAGTGAGAGAGAGACAGAGAGAAAGGTCTTCCTTTTTTGCCGTTGGTTCACCCTCCAATGGCCGCCGCGGTAGCGCGCTGCGGCCGGCGCACCGCGCTGTTCCGAAGGCAGGAGCCAGGTGCTTCTCCTGGTCTCCCATGGGGTGCAGGACCCAAGGACTTGGGCCATCCTCCACTGCACTCCCTGGCCACAGCAGAGAGCTGGCCTGGAAGAGGGGCAACCGGGACAGGATCGGGGCCCCAACCGGGACTAGAACCCGGTGTGCCGGCACCGCAAGGCGGAGGATTAGCCTGTTGAGCCACGGCGCCGGCCTTTTTTAATTTTTGACAGGCAGAGTGGACAGTGAGAGAGAGACAGAGAGAAAGGTCTTCCTTTTGCCGTTGGTTCACCCTCCAATGGCCGCCGCGGTAGGCGCGCTGCGGCCGGCGCACCGCGCTGTTCCGATGGCAGGAGCCAGGTGCTTCTCCTGGTCTCCCATGGGGTGCAGGACCCAAGGACTTGGGCCATCCTCCACCGCACTCCCTGGCCACAGCAGAGAGCTGGCCTGGAAGAGGGACAACTGGGACAGGATCAGTGCCCCGACCGGGACTAGAACCTGGTGTGCCGGCGCCGCAAGGTGGAGGATTAGCCTAGTGAGCCGCGGCGCCGGCCAAGAGTGCTGCATTCTGTCCCAACCACTCTGCTTCCCATCCAGCTCCCTGCTCATGTGCCTGAGAAGGAAGTAGACGACGGTCCAAGTATTGGGCCCCTGCACCCGTGTGGGAGACCAGGATGGAGTTCCTGGCTCAAGGCTTCAGCCTAAGCCCAGCTATGGTGAGGACAGCCATCTGGGGAGTGAACCAGAGGATGCGAGATCTATCTGTCCCTCTCTCTCTGTTGCTCTGCCTTTCAAATAAATAAATCTTTAAAACAACAAAAAAAAATCCTGCTGAATTTACATTCAGATCCTACCATCAGCCATGTGCCAGGTACAAAGACAGAAGATCTCTCCCTGCTTCCTTCATTTCTCTATGGATTAGAACAGCAGTGTTTTACAGGCGAGGGAGCTAAGGTTCAGAGAAGACACTGAGGTTACGCAGCTTGTAAGTGACATGATTCTGAACGCCAAGTTCAGCTTTGCCACACCTCCCCCAGTCAACGGCGTTGTCCTTCAAACTCCAGCCCCGTCAGTGCACCAAGCTATCATCAGAATCTCTCAGGGCGGGGCTGTCCCTTCCACCATGATCCTGCATGAACAGCCCATCTCCTCAAACGTGCAGACTTGTAGAAATAATGGCCACCATTCCCATCTTGGTAAGCATCTCTCTAGGCAGCTGTCAAGTAATGACTCACTTCCTCAAGGCCACTGACAGTCCTCAGCCCCAGCCCAGCACTGTCATTGGGTGTGCTGGGCTGGGTCCCTCACTTCAGGACCTGGAAACAGGAAACACGCCGGGCTCAAAGGGACAGAGGGGAGGTGGCTGCTGGTGACTCCACTGGTTCTCCAGGGAGCAGAGGCTGGCCACGCTGGTCAGGACAATGCAGCATGGGGGTGGAGGGAATGATGTGGAAAATCCTGTCCAGGGATGAAGCTGCCTGATGCTTCCTTAGACAGGGAAGCAGATCAGGTGAACATGGCAAGAACTTTGAGGTGGAGGCTGCGCTTATCTGACTTCTGACTAACAGCAATCTCTGGAAGTATCAAAAAGATTTATGGGGCTGGTGCTGTGGCGCAGTAGGTTAATCCTCCACCTGGAGTGCTAGCATCCCATAAGGGCACCAATTTGAGTCCCGGCTGCTCCTCTTCCAGCTCTCTGCCATGGCCTGGGAAAGCAGTGGGAGATGGTCCAAGTCCGTGGGCCCCTGCACCTGCGTGGGAGACCCGAAAGAGGCTGCTGGCTCCTGGCTTTGGACTGATTCAGCTCTAGCCATTGCAGCTATTTGGGGAGTGAAGCAGTGGATGGAAGAGTTTTCCCTCTGTCTCTCCCTCTCACTGTCTGTAATTCTGCTTCTCAAATAAATAAATAAATAAAAAGATTTATTTTATTTATTTGAAAGGCAGAGATACAGAGAGAAAGGGAAAGAAAGAGAGACAGAGGCCTTCCATCTGCTGGTTCACTCCCAAAAATGGCTGTAATGGCCAGTGCTAAGTCAGGCCAAAGCCAGAAGCCAGGGGCTTCTTTCAGGTCTCCCTCGTGGGCCATCCTCTGCTGCTTTCCCAGGCACATTAGCAGGGAGCTGGATGAGAAGTGGAGCAGTCGGGATGCAAACTGGTGCCCATATGGAATGCCAGTGCTGCAGGCGGTAGCTTAACTCACTATGCCACACATTGGCCCCTCTGGAACTATCTTACAGCCTACCTGGCATATAGCCACGTAACAAAGGATAATTTGCATGTGCCCCAGAATTGCCTGTGTCTAGGTGTTTAAGTCATACTTTTTTTTAGTTAGGGGTCTCAACTAGCCCAGCTCTTCACTTGCCAGGTAACACCTTCACCTTGCAGTCTGAGCAACTCGCTCAAGATCAGACTAATAGACAAGCATGAGCTCTGGAACCCACAAGTCTGAATTAAACCATGCCAGTGCAGGTCAGTACCCATACTCCTCAGGCTTTTTCCTGTAGAACACTGAGTGTGGCAAGTGAGTCATGGCCGGCCTGGCAGGCTGAGAACAGCCTGATTCACTACTGACTTTCGGGAGAAGCCACATCAGAGACAGGAACACGCCTCGAAGCAGATTTCTTATGGGCCAAATGGAACATCTGCTGAACACCCATGTTCCATCCAGCTTGCTAGACACAAATACTTTGGGAGTAGTATTTTGAATCTGAATAAATCAGAGCACAGAAAGTGGAAGTGGTAGTAGTTCAAGCTCCTACTCTGCCACTGACCATCTATGTGACCTTGGGACAAATCTGAGCCCTAATGTCCATAGTTGTAAAACAGGAAAAACAGCATCCTATGTCTCTTAAAGGTTCTGTGGGGCTAAAACAAGATGAGGTTGTGGCAGCAATGGAATACTACCCAAACACAGGGTAGCAACTTCTCATTTTTAGTCTCCTGTAATCTAGAACAGCCCTCCTGCTAATCTAACAGTGTTGAGATAGTTCACAGATCTTTTCAAGTCAGTGTACAGTTGAATGGCTTTTAGTAACAATTACGTAACCACCACCCCTCCACTCCCCTGCCTGTTTTCTCCAGTTTTCCTCTTATCTACCTGGTACACACGAATTCATCCTGCACAGCTTGGCTCAAAAAATGGACTCCCTTTAACATTCTGTCCTTATCCTTGCTTAAGCACTTTCACGGTATTACAATTTTGGATGTATCCAGCCTTCCCTGCACTGTGAACAAGACAGGAATAGTAACTACTAACATTTACAAAGCGCTTTACAGTGTATGAACTGCTTTCTGAATGGGTTCTTTCTTATGACCTTCGCATCTGACATTGCGCCCAGAACACTCACTTTATATTTATGGAATTAATTTGAGTTCCTTTTGTGACCTACGGAAGGGACAGCAGCAAGATGAAGAACAAAATTTAAAGTTTCTCTTGAACTCAACAGCACACTTGCACAAGAGAGAGCCTTTTTCTTCCGCTTAAGTCTTATTGCCAAAGCAAATGTTCCAGACAGAAGCACAGTCCACAGTTGATCATTGCTGTCACCCAGAACTCAGTTGCAAACTGATCGCCACTAATCTCTACATCCTTCTGCAAAATCCATTTTGAGGTCCAAATATTTGGTATTATAAAGAGACACCTGTCTAGAGTCCTGACCATTTCTTCCCGGAAAGGATACAATAGAGTTCTTGCCCTCAATAAGCCTGTAATCTGGTAGTTCAATGCAAAAATGTTTCTCTGGCTTTTCACAAGCGCCCTGGGAAGAAGGGAGAGCTATTAACTCAGTTACACAGAGGAAGAGACAGGCTCCAGAGGTTAACCGGCCAGCCTAAGATTACCCACAGGAAGAAGCAGAATCAAGATCCACAACGAGGTCTTTCAAGTCTTAAGTCTTTTCCCAGGCAGCAAATGCTTTTGCAGGAGTTTAAACACAGACTTAGAACCTCAGAGGGTGGGCATCCTAGCTTGGTGGGGGGCGGGGGAGGAACAGGACAACAAGGCCACAGATAATGCAGCATGGGAATTGGAGCTCCGAAAGACATGTGAGGTTCTGATCAGCAAGTAGTTTGGTTTGGCTGCTGGGCTGACACCTTTCACAGGGCTATGGGGTAAAGGGCCACTGAGATCAGATTAGAGCTGGCCTACTCCAGGCTTCCAGATAGGTAAGGTACCATGCAGGACACTGCCTCCCTGTGAGGAGGGCAGGGTGAGGAAAGCTCACCCAAGAGAGAGCTCATGCTCATGCTGTCTTCATGCCCAGAGAGATTCTTTGTTCTGGACAACATAACAAACACTGAAGGAATACAAAGACCTATTCAGCAAGTCCCTTTCTCTCTGCCCACTCGCCAAAATAAAAAAATCCATTCTCCCCTTGATTGCTTATGTTGGTAAGACATCAGATCATCCTATCAGTCCAGGGCTGGGAGAGACCAGGAGAGATGACCCTCTGGCCTCCAACCTCAGGTAGTCATTCCTCATCACTGCAGGCCAGAAGCTTAACCCGTTCCTGACCTCCTTGGGAACAGTCATGCTAATGCCGAATTCCCACTCAGTTCTCACTATGTTCCTCTTCCCTCAGGAAAAAGGCTATTAAAAATTACAGCCAAGAGGCACACGCACTATTTCTCTAAATTGCACATAATACCTGGAGGATGACAACGTTTTTAAAACAAAGCAGTCTATTAATGTTATTTCAGCATCTACAAATATGAAAAGTTATAAAAAGGCAAAATTTCCCCCCAAATGTATTTCCGATGGTCTGTAATCCCACGACAGAACTCGATTAGTGATTAGACTAAAACCGGATGAGCTGCTATCCTAGGTGTGCAGTCTAAAAGCAGGTACCCCTCTCCCAATCCGCCTGAGGCCAAGGCTCCGACCCACCAAGCAGGAAGGAGTTAATACGGACACTAACAGCAGGAGCCTTTCACTGAGGATTTCGGACCTTGAAGGGCCCCCAGGATTCTACAAGAGACTCACAACCACCCTCTGACCTATGCCAGCTGTCCTAGGAGAGGCACTCACTGGCCATCAGCCGTGGATACTACCTTGAGGTCAAAGGATTTCAGAGAGAAGTTCGAGCTACTTAAGCCTGCTGCTTACTCCTGATCTAAACTCTGAGGAAATGAAGAGCTGTATTTTCTCAAAGGGACCTAACGGCTACCTCTTGAGCTTTTAAAGTACATTAAACTGAGTGACAAGGTCTCTTCATCTACCACGCTACTTAATGGAACCAATACTTCCAGGTTTATCTGCAACAGAAACCGAGGCTTTGAGCAAAGAGGGAAAGTCACAGAGCTAGGGAGTGGCGTAGCCCAAGCTGCCATCCCGGCACCTGCCTTTCCTCCCAAGAAGGTGTCCTGAAGTTCATTCCCATCCTAGCTGTGCGCTTTCACAACACACACAGCTGAGAGCAACACACGTAAACACACACACACACACACACACACACCCCTCTCCTGGGTCAGAATCACCTGTCCCCTTCTGGAAACTGTACAGCAGTTTGAAAGACAGACTGGTAACATGCGCAGATGCTGGTAACCTGTGCGCCCCTCTGACTCACCACCCTCACACCCAGCTGAGGGGGCGGGACTAGTGGGCACGGGACCCCCGGAGGCCCACTCTTTCACCCTGACTTGCTGCAAGGGACCCCACATCCCCATGCATCTCCTCCCTGGCCCGCAGCGTGAGAAAACTGTAGCCACCCACGCGGCATCGAGACGCACATAGTCCAGGCTCCATCCTCATCGTGACAAGGGGAATCTCAAAGCCTTCCCAGCGGCCAGAACGCAGTGAGGAGCAGCCAGCCAGCGCTCTCGGGACTGCCAGGCTGACCCGAGTGGAGGACCCCCGGGCTGCTCCACTGGGACGCCGGAGGGAATCTGATTCCTTTCTGTCGCTCCCCTTCCACCCCCAGCCTCAGGTCCGAAGGAGGAAACAGGGGTCGGGTCCTCTAAACGACGTATACAGAGCTCCTGTACGTGGAGAACTTCAGGATAAGGTCCTGCCTCTCACCCTGCCTCATCCCACATCTTAAATCGAGCAATCAGCTGCCGACCGCCGAGGCGAGCTCCACACAGGTCCCGCAGGAAGCCCCTCCCGGCTGCCACCCTCTCCCAGACCACCGCGCAGACAGCGTGGCCGGGGGCAGAAGCACGAGACGCCCAGGCGCCTCCGGAGGCTCTCTCCGCGGACCGACTCGCCCAGGGCCGCCGGAGCCGCTGAGGCACCCGCCGCCCACCCCGACTGCCGGCCGCGTCACGCGTCCCTCACAGCCCACCCGGCGGCCGCGCCGAGGCTTACCTGCGCCGGGCACAGCAGCAGCAGCAGGAGCAGGCCGAGCCACCGGCCGCGCGCGCTCACGGGGCCGCCGCGTGGGGCTGCAGACATCGCCGGGGACTCGCCGGGCTCGGCGCTGCGGCGGTTGCTTCACTTCCCCGGGGCTCAATTTCAGGAGCTGGCGCGGGACCACGGACCGAGCAGGTGCCGAAGGCGGCGGGCTATGCGCGCAGGTCAGGAAGGAAGGCGGTGTCGCCGGCTCCTCCCCTCCTGGGGGCGGGCCTGTGTGGACGTGGCGAAGCGGGGGCCTATCCGGGACGGGGACGGGGGCGGGGCCTCCCCAGGTCCGGAGCTGCCCCTCTCCTGCTCTGTGGGTTCCCTGGCCGCTGGCGTGGGGCTGGGGCGTCCCAGACCCCGGCAGCTGAACCTCTGCAAAGAGGCCTGCAAGGAGACTGCTAGCGTTGTGCATCATTTTTATGGCTTTGATCTCGGCAGAGTCTGTGTTTATTTCGGCTCCGATACGTACTCTCTCCTCCCTAGTCCGGTCACCCAAAAGGGATCTCGGCTCGGCCACACGCTAACAGCGTTCGGGGCAGTGACGCGCCGTGGCCTGGCCGCGCAGGGCTCGGGGAGCCCGAGAGGCGGAGCGCGCCGGCGGGCGGTGTCCCTCGGCCGCCTGGTCTTTGTTTACCCCGCAGCGGTCGGCTCTCAGAAAAGCGGTGGTAGCGTGTCCCCTAGTGGCCACGCAGCGCCTGGCCGCGAACTGGCAGCGAGAAAACCCTCAAATTGGGTGCAGAGCTGGGAACCAGAGTTCCTTTCCAGTTCTAAGTGAAGGCAGGGAACACAAAGAAAAAGGAGAGGCGCGCGCACTTGCATAGTTTTAGTCTTGCACCTATTTTGTGCATTTTTGGTAACATTCGCCCTTCAATTTTCAGTTGCACCACTTGAGAGCCCCAGTCATTTCAATTTGAAAGTTAAAATGAGAGTAAGGCTATCTTTCCCAAGAGGGAAGGCCAATTTACAATGAGAAAAGGCTGTCCGTTTGCAGCCATGAATAAGCCCAGCCGCCTATGATGCTGTGAGGGAGGTGGCCTTCCGGGTCCTACCGTACACAGCTCTGCCTCAGTTACTAACTTGCTTCCGCACTTCTTCAGCCCTGAAATGTCCATCCAGCTGAACCAGCCGTGAAAATACAGGGATTTCCTCTAAGGTCGACGCCAGGGCTCCCATGACGACCTCCTGGCCGCCATTTACCAAAACAGCAATAAAAAGGTCCTTTGGGGTCTGGCGTTGTGGTGTAGCTGATAAAGCTGCCGCCTGCAGTGCCGGCATCCCATACGGGCACCGGTTCGAGTGCCTGCTGCTCCATTTCTGATCCAGCTCCCTGCTAATGGCCTGGGAAAGCAGTGGAGGATGGCCCAAGTGCTTGGGCCCCTGCACCCGCCTGGGAGATCTGGATGAAGCTCTTGGTTCCTGGCTTTGGCCTGGCCCAGCTGCAGCCATTTGGGGAGAGAACCGGCAGATAGACGATTTCTCTCTCTCTCTCTCTCTCTCTCTCTCTCTCTCTCTCTCTCTGCGTAATTCTTTCAAATAAATAAAATAAATATTAAAAAATCTTTTAGATTTCTGATTCTCAGTCTTTTATAGTTTCAGCAATGCCCTAAAATCTAGGAAATGTTTTTAAAATAAATGACCATCTCTCCATGAGAAATTTTTGAGAGAATTAGAGGGGTTTTGAAAAATTCATGAAAAATGCAGATTATGAAGAAAACTATGGGTTTCACTATTTTTTGATCCAAATTTGTCTTTTAATTTCCTCTTCCAGGAACTGTTGAAAGCAGTCACATCTGTGAATCTGTGAACTTCTAAAACACGTGGGAACCTACTGCAAGTTTTCATCTGGCTTTCTTACATTTGCCATATGCTTTCTACCTCACTACTTTTGATAATTGTGGAGGCTTTTATTCCACATATGTAACAGTTTTGGAACCTGGATTCCTGCGGGCCAGCCACAGAAGAGTATCTAAATGAAGTGCAGATCATTAACCAGCAAGTATTTCACAAGAGCTCACTTTCTGCACAGCCAGTACCTGCACATGCGAGGAGCGCGTGTGTTCCCAGCTATACCCCATCTGTCCTTTTCCATAGTCTTCTTCATCGCTGAGCGTATCTGGATGCCACACAGCCCTTCTCATGATACTGAATCACCAACGTCCCAAACCTATCGAACGGTTCCCTTAGGGAGGGAGATGGGAGAGTGGACCCAAGACGAAATTCTCTGTAGCTGGCAGAGGAAAGAGAGGGCTACAAGTACTCATGTTAACAGTTTTTGATCCATTATATAATTTATTTAGTCCATCCCTCTCTCTCTTTCTCTCTCTCTTTTTGGACAGGCAGAGTTAGACAGTGACAGAGAGGAGAGAGACAGAGAGAAAGGTCTTGCTTCTGTTGGTTCACCCCCCAAATGGCTGCTACGGCCGATGCACTGCACTGGTCCGAAGCCAGGAGCCAGGTGCCTCCTCCTGGTCTCCCATGCAGATGCAGGGCCCAAGCACTTGGGCCATCCTCCACTGCACTTCCGGGCCACAGCAGAGAGCTGGACTGGAAGAGGAGAGAGGGAGAGAGAGCTTTTCTATCCACTGGTTCATTACCCAAAAGGCCACAATGGCCAGGGCTCCTGTTGGACATTAGTTTGTCACTTACTGAAAATAATGATGCAGTGAATATCCTTGTGGCTCAATCTTTGCAAACATATACAAACTGAACTGTTGGATTTTTTATGTTATTGAGTCAAAAGAAAGATGTGTTGAAGTCTTGATCAGTGTTGAATTGCTCTCCAAAGAGGTTGCAGGTTACCAGCAATGCCAGCCAAGGAGGGAAGGGCTGATGCCCCATACCTTGCTGTGCAGGTGGGTGAAAAACGGCCTTTCTGATTTCACCTCTTATTTTAAGGAATATTAGGATCATTACACAATGTAGGCCTCTATTGAAACAGCACACTGTGTCCCATGAACATGTCCAATTATGTGTCATTTAAAATATATTTTAAAAATTGGGGGGGCTCTAATTTTGTATTTCTTTTGCTATAAGTGAGATATTAAAGAATAGCTTTATATGGTCACAAGTGATTTTATTTCATCTTCTGTGCACTTCCTTTTCTATTACGGTGCTTTAATTTTCATCTTGATTTGTAAAAACTTTTTATTCACTAAGAAAACTAACCTGTGGACCTAGCATATCTGGTGCAGCGACTTTTACCAGGTTACTAGTTTTGTAGGGTCATAAAAACCATTCCATATTTTCCTGTAAAATGTTGCTGATTTCAAGGCAGACATTATGGTGCCATGGGGTAAGCTACTGCTAAAGGACACCCACATCCCATATCAGATTGCCAGTTCGAGTCCTGGCTGCTCTGCGTCCGACCCAGATTCCTGCCGATGCATCCTGGGAAGTAGAGGATAGTGGCTCAAGTGCTTGGGTACCTGGCACCCATATAGGAAAGCATGGATGGAGTTCCTGGCTCCTGGCTTCAGCTTGGCTCAGCCCTGGCTGTGGAAGGCATTTGAAAAGTGAACTAGCAGACTGAAGCTCGCTCTCTCTCCCTCTCTCTCTCTCTCTCTCTCTTTCTTTCTATCCTTCTGCCTTTCAAGTAGATGAAGAAATGAATAAACACTTAAAAGTTGTAAGGAATTCAGGAAAGCAATAACCTACTTGGAGTTATTTTGCTGTACAGTGTGATGTAAGGAGCCAGCTTCCCTCCTTCCTTCAACACCTGGGCGATCTCATGCATACCTGCTCTTCTCAAGGTCATCACTGATTTCCGTGTCGCCAAAACCAGCCACGGTTCCTTTGTTCTCATCTCACTTGACCTCTTAGTTGCATTCAACACAGGTGCCCACTGTGAGACGTATTCTTTATGCCTCACTCTTCAAGTTATCCCACTGGCTAAGCATTGACTATATTTCATTGGCTAGATGAGAGTATGATTTGAGCAGTTTAGCCGTGTCCATAGAATTGAATAACAATAAAATAACCTGGATTTATTCTCAAAGAATTTTTCTCTCTGCTACTGATTTGTAGCCTACAAGGCAGCAGGTTTAACCGCTGCACAGATTTCGACTTGTCTTGTCCCTAACTTACAACCTGAAGTTCAACAACAGAGAAGGAAGGTAGAGCTGAGCCTGTTTCTTTTTATTTTTTATTTATTTATGTATGTTTCCCAAAGAAATCTTTTACTTAAGGGGTACAAATTTCGTAAGTACAACTTTAGGAATACAGTGATTCTTTTTTTTTTTTTTTTTGACAGGCAGAGTGGACAGTGAGAGAGACAGACAGAGAGAAAGGTCTTCCTTTTTGCCATTGGTTCACCCTCCAATGGCCGCCGCAGCCGGCGCATCACGCTGATCCGAAGGCAGGAGCCAGGTGCCTCCTCCTGGTCTCCCATGCGGGTGCAGGGCCCAAGCACTTGGGCCATCCTCCACTGCACTCCCGGGCCACAGCAGAGAGCTGGCCTGGAAGAGGAGCAACCGGGACAGAATCCGGCACCCTGACTGGGACTAGAACCCGGTGTGCCAGCGCCACAGGCGGAGGATTAGCCTATTTAGCCGCGGTGCGGGCCGACTCCTGTTGTTAATTTAACAATGAACACTCTTATGTATGATGTCAGTGATCACCAGAGGCTCTTGACATGAACTGCCTAGGCTATTCAAGCCTTTTGAGTCCACAAACTTTGTCAACATTTAGACAAGGCCATAAGCAAAGTAGAAGTTCTCTTCTCCCTTCAGAGAAAAGTACATCCTCCTTTCCTCCTTTGATGGCCATTTCTTTCCATTGGGGTCTCACTCACAGATATCCTTCGTGTAGGCCAGTTTTTCTTTGGCCACAGTGTCTTGGCTTTCCATGCCTGAAATAGAGCTGAGCCTTTGGAGTATCTGGATGCAACCAACTTCATCGCACAATATCTGAGACCACTGTTGATGCACCTGACAGCTCTCTACTTTGGTTGGTTTATTTTTTCATGTTTTCTGCCATAACAAAATACCATAGACTGGGTGGCTTGAATGATAGGAATTTCTTTCTCACAGTTTTGGAGCCTGGTCCAAGATCTGGTACCAGCAGATTCAGTGTCTGGTAGGGGCCTGCTGTTATAGGTGTTGGCCAGATTCCTGGCTTGTAGGAGCTGCTTTCTCACTGTGTCTTCACATGGCCCTTCCTTGGTGTATGCTCTTCCTAGATGGACACCAACCATATTGGGTTATTGTGACCTCATTTAGACTTAATTACCTCCTAAAAGACCTAGCTCCAAATATAGTCCTGTGGGGGGCAACTTAGGGGGATACAATTCAGCCCATAGCACCCCTCTTTTTGCTTAGGGTTGCACCATGACTTCTGTGGGCCCTAAACCTTTGCTTTTGGGGCCCCTTCCTCTTTCTGAAAGAGCCACCTGGAGGTAGTAGGAAGCTGTCCAGCTGAACACGGGGAACATGTGCAGGTGACCAGTTCATAGCAGTCTTCCTCTGTCTGTCTGCGAATTGCCAACACATTTTGGTGAAATATGGGAGACCTTGAGTTAGTGCTTCTACCAAACCCCTAGGGAGGTTTAGGAGGTTTAGGTAGGACCTTTTTTTTTTTTTTTTTTTTTTTTTTTTTTTTTTTTAAAGATTTATTTACTTATTTGAAAGGCAGAGTTACAGAGTGGTAGAGGCAGAGAGAGGTCAGTCTTCCATCTGCTGGTTCACTCCCCAGATGGCCGCAACAGCTAGAGCTGAGCCAATCCAAAGCCAGGAGACAGGAGCTTCTTCCAAGTCTCTCACATGGGTACAGGGGCCCAAGGACTGGGGCCATCGTCCACTGTTTTCCCAGGTTACAGCAGAGAGCTGGATCAGAAGTGGAGCAGCTGGGACTTGAACCGGTGCCTACATGGGATGTTGGCACTGCAGGCAGCAGCTTCACCTGCGACGCCACAGCGCTGGCTGTGTGGAACATTTTTGAGAGCCTCTTTGTGGTAATAGATTTTTATACACATATATATTTTATGTGTATATATATGCACACATAGATATATATACTTCATATATAAACATTATATATATGTACACATTATATATAAACATACATACATATCTATGAGTCCTTAAAAAAGTTCATGGAAAATTAAAATAATTTTGGTGCAAACACTTTTTGAAATACATGAATAGTTTTTGCATAACATGCATTTCCATGAACTCTTTGAACACCACACACACATGTATAGCATATAAAACTTCCACTTATAGTTGCATTGACATATGAAATACTTAACAGCAGTTCTCAATTATTGCATAAAACGTGATCCCCAAACTTCTTGAGTTAAAAGGACACATATTTAATTATATCCCTGTTTTTTTTTAAAGATTTATTTATTTGAAAAGCAGAACACACACAGACAGAGAGAGAGAGAGAGAGAGAGAGAGAGAGAGATCTTCCACCCTCTCTTTCATTCTCCCCTGATGGTTACAACAGCCAGGTATGGGCCAGGTGGAAGCCAGGATCCAGGAACTCTCCCCTGGTCTCCCACACGGGTGGCGAGGGCTCAAGTATATGAGCCATCATCTGCTGCCTTCCCAGGCTCATTAGGGAACTGGATCAGAAGCAGAGTAGCCAGGATCTGAACCAGTGCTGCAACACATGATGCCATAAGCAGTGTCTTACTCAGCTGTGCCTCAATGCCAGCTTTTTAGCTGGTTAGGGATTGGGTGGTTTGGGTTCAGCGTCTCTTAGGACACTGTGGTCAAGATATTGACCCAGGCTCCAGCATCTTAAGGCTTGCTGGGGCTGGAGGATTTGCTCCCAAGGTGCTTTGGCTGAAGTCTCAGTTCTTCCACTCGTTGGCTGCTCCACAGGCTAGTGAGTGTCTTCAAGCCTTGCAGCTGGCTTCCATCACAGGGAACATTCAAGACTGGGCAAGGCAGAGCTGAAATGTCTTCTACAATGTAGCCGGAAGTGGCATGCTGCTGCTTCTGCCATCTTGTGCAGGTCACACAAGCCAATCCTCATCCAGCGTAGGATGGGGACCACAAAGGCACGAGCAAGGAGGGGAGAATGGGGCACAATCTCGTGGCCTAACAACCACAACATCCACGTAGCCAGAGGGAGGCCATATGACAGTTTCAGCAGTCCAGAAGTTCCTTTCATGCTCTTTCCCAGTCAATATCTTCACCTCCCACCAACCAAGAGGTAACCAGTATTCTGACTTCCATCTCCATTGATTGGTTTTGCCTGGTCTTAAATAGAATCATAATCTCTTGTGTCTGTGTTTTTTTTTTTTTCCACTCCACATTATGTCTGTAGCTCATCCACATTGTTCATAGCAGTAATTCATCCCTTTTTTTTTTTATGGCTGAGTGATAATCCATGATAAAAAAATACCATGGAGAACATTTGGGTTGTATCCAGTTTGCGCCACTGGGAAAAACAGTTGCTGTGAGCATTCTTATGTTTAATTTGTGTGCCCAGTGCTTTGGGGTTCTGCAGTGGACTTTAAAAACTCCTGACTTAAGCAAACTGAATTTTACAGACATCTTCATTTAAAACAGCTCATAGCTGCAACTCATGACTGCAGCGCCACGGTTACAGCTGACTCAGAAATGAGGCATTGTTGGCCAGACTTACGGTAAGTTCTTCAGCCTAGGGAAGATGCTCAAGCTGGTGATGAACCCAGTCACGGGTTGTGACACAACTGCCACTCAGTGCTACCAGCAGGGGGACAACTTGCTGCTGAGCAGTCAGGATCCTGTCACCTGCTGCCGCTGTTTTCCACCTGCAGTGGTTTTCGGCGGAATCTTCCCTAAAATAGGGAGTCCAGCCCCTGTAAACTGAGGGCTTCCTAAGACGGTTGTGAAAACATTCACAGTGGGAAGTAGGAACGGAACCAGCATTTTCCTCATTAAAGATTAGAGGGTCAATGAGAAAGACAAAGTGAGGCAGGGAAGAACGGAAGATAGGGGAAGTCGTTCTTAGTGTTTACAGAGGTTAAGCTGTCAAGGTATCTAAGCACTGCACAGCTTCCACGAACTTCCTTTAGTTGTTAAAGGATAACCTCAGGGCTGGCGCCGTGGCTCACTTAGTTAATCCTCTGCCTGTGGCGCCAGCATCCTATATGGGCACCAGGTTCTGGTTCCGGTTGCTCCTCTTCCAGTCCAGCTCTCTGCTGTGGCCTGGGAGGGCAGTGGAGGATGGCCCAAGTGCTTGGGCCCCTGCACCCGCGTGGGAGACCAGGAAGAAGCACCTGCTCCTGGCTTTGGATCGGCGCAGCGCTGGCCGTGGCGGCCATTTGGGAAGTTAACCAACCTAAGGAAGACCTTTCTCTCTGTCTCTCTCTCTCACTGTCTGTAACTCTACCTGTCAAAAAAAAAAAAAAAAGGATAACCTCATTCATATTTTAAAGTTATCCTAAGGTACTGCTAAAAATAAGGGTAAGGGTATCAGGGAAACATTTTAAATTTTCAGATCCAGTAATACACACATCATTTAATTGTGGGCTGAACATGAACTAGCTTCAGAAAGTTTGTGGACAATGGTATGAAAAGACATGATTATTTTGGTGCAAATTTTTGTTCACCAAATTTTTTCAAAGTATACATTTTTCTTGAAAAATTTGAAGACTCCTTGTATGCATGGATTTCTAATTTTTTTGCACTAAAATAATTTATCTTTTAATTTAATTCCCTGTGCCATAAACTTTTGAAAGTGCCTTCGTAGGGTCAAAGAGCTTGGAGAAAATAACTGTGCTGCTGATTCCTCATTGTGCTGTAGGTTAAGCATGGTGAAGGGGCAGGCTGAACCCTCAGAGGGACGTCAAATCAGGCATCCTCATTTGGCCCACAGACTTTATAACTTGGCTTTTGTCTTTGTCTTTCTCCAGATGTCAAAGCAAAAGTAAGCACCAGGTCATGAGCTGACTTGGGAGAGTAACACGAACAACCTTAACGTGGTGTGATCATTCTGTCCAAGCCAGTTTTCTCAGCTCTAAGATGGGAACAACAACAGTGTCTTTCGTAGGGTTGCTGTCAGAAGGAAATGAGGAAACACACATACACCTTACGAAATTACCTGTGTCAGCATGCAGCAATCCCTGAACAAACCTTAGCTGCTGTTTTCACGGCTGGTAACCATCTGCAGCGATGGGCGTTTCCCACAGTGCTTCAGATGCCACTTGGAGACACCGGCATCCCACATCACAGTGCCTGGGCCTAAGTTCCAACTCTGCTTCTGATTCCAGTCTCCTGCCCGTACAGACTACGGGAGGCAGCAGGTGATGGTTCAAGTACTTGGGTTCCAGCCTCCCACCTGGGAGACCCAGATGTAATCCTGGGTTCCTGGCTTCTGCCTGTCTCTACCCTGGCTGTTGGGGAAGTGAGCCAGTGGATGGAAGATCTGTCTGTCTCTGTCTCTCTGCCTTCCAAATAATAAATAAAGACTTAAAAAGAAATTAACTACAGACTCCTCACCCAGTCACTGTTGGCAATCTCCCAACATAAGACATCTGTGGGGTTTGCCTCTTCAGCTCTGTCCCTGTAGCAGGCCATGCTGGAAAAGATGATGGCATTTTATGCACCAGCTTCTTTCAGAATTGGGCTCAGTGCCCTTGAACGGTGCCACCGGCTGCCCGCTGAGTGTCCATCATTTCTAGATGCTGTGGTGTCACTGCAGCCGTGGGCTCAGCCTCTGCACCACGATGGGTTCTCCCTTCAGCACCTGCTCCTGCGCACCAGCTCCACCGTGGGTAACGCTGAATCCTGAGAGCGCGTCAGCTCCATGTCCAGCCCGGCTCTCTCGCTGCTTCCCCCACATCTGCACTCACCTCCTCCCTGAGCCCTCGCAGTCACCTGTGGGGATCACAATGGACGTCTTCCAGACTCCTGCAGGTGTCAGGACAGTTCTCCGTGAGCTAGAATGGGGCATTGCTTCCAGAACCTTCCAATTCATTGTGCCCAGCTCCAACAGAGGATGCATCGTCGATGGGGCTGAAGCCATGCAAAAAGCAAGTCTGAACGCGACTGGAGGGCCAAAATTTCTCCTCAGCTCATGGGATGCAGAATGGACATTGCGTTAGCAGGCAGGGAGCTCTCGGGAGAATATGGTTTTCTAGGATGAATTTTATTGTGTGCATATTTAAAATATACAAAATGATATTATAGAGAATGATGTTATGAGGTTTTCTTCTTGACGGTTTGCACAGCCATCCTCACACATTTGCCTTCCCAGTTCTTGTCCGTTTGAGACCAACTCCCTCCAGCACAGCCTTCGTAAAATCCTCACCATCATCTAACTTCTTGAAGCCATGACAGCATTCTTCTTGTTTTCCCCCAAATGAAACGTTTATTTATGGAACACAAACTGATGCCCACATCAGCTGGTGCTGGGCCAGGGACAAAGCCAGGCACCTGGGTCTCAGTCTGGCTCTTCCACATGGGAGCAGGGACTTGACCACATCTGCTACCATTGCTGTTTATTTAAGGAACACAAACTTCATGCATTTCACAAGTACAACTTTAGGAACACAGTGATTCTTCCCACCGTACCCGCCCTCCCACTCACTCTCACCCCTCCCCTTCCCTTTCCCATTCCCAGGCTTATTTCTACTAAGATCTATTTTCAACTAACTTTATACAAAGAAAATTAACTCTATACTAGCTAAAGAGTTCAACAAACTGTATGAAAAAAAAAAAAAAAACAACTTCCTCACCAGTCAAGACAAGGGCTGTTCAAAGTTACTGCCTCTTGAAGTTAATTTCACTCTTTTAAGCATTTTTTGAGAAAGTTAATTAACTTTAAAGAAACCAAGAATGATACATTATTTTGTGAGCACTTAGACATAACTGTAACTTAGAGACATAAGAATATCCTCCACTTAATACAGAAAATGCAGTAAATCTTTGAGAACAAGTTTTACTGTTAACTCTCATAGTACAACTCTCTGAGGACAGAGGTCCTGCATGGGAAGTTCATGCACAGTGACTCCTACTGTTAATTTAACAATTAACATTCTTACGTATGATGTCAGTGATCACCCGAGGCTCATGACATGAGCTGCCTGGGCTACGGAAACCTTTTGAATCCATGATGTCCTTCCGTATTTAGACAAGGCCATAAGCAAAGTGGAAGTTCTCTCCTCATTTCAGAGAAAAGTACCTCCTTCTCGCACTCTCCACTGGGGTCTTACCCACCAAGGTCCTTCATGTAGGACATGCTATGCCACAGTGTCTTGGCTTTCCATGCCTGAAATGCTCTCATGGGCTTTTCAGCCAGACCAGGATGCCTTCAGGGCTGATTCTGAGGTCAGAGTGTCAGCAATCTTCTGAAGCCTTCCCCAAACCCTCTCTGTTTTCTGTCAAACCAAAAAGGGATTACTCCTTTCTCTGAATTCTTTTTTTTATTTGACAGATACGGTTAGATACTGAGGGAGAGAGAGAGGCAGAGAGAAAAAACTTCCTTCCGTTGGTTCACCCCACAAATGGCTGCTGTGGCTGGCGCGCTGCGCTGATCTGAAGCCAGGAGCCAGGTGCTTCCTCCTGGTCTCCCATGCGGGTGCAGGGGTCCAAGCACCTTGGCCATCCTCCACTGCCTTCCCCGGCCACAGCAGAGAGCTGGATTGGAAGAGGAGCAACTGGGACTAGAACCAGCGCCCATATGGGATGCCGGCACCGCAGGTGGATTACCCAAGTGAGCCACACAGACAGCACATGTCACTCCGGCCTGCCACAGCACATGGAAGATTTTACTTTCCCTTAAGGACATTTGGGGAGTGAACCAAGGAAAGAAGACCTTTCTGTCTCTCTCTCTCTCACTGTCTGTAACTCTACCTGTCAAATTAAAAAAAAAAAAAGACATTTAAAACATCTTCAGAAAAAAAAAAGAAAGTCTGCCTCCAAAGAGATCATAGGAGTTAAAAGTGGTGCACTTTTGCCACCCGTCACAAGGGTCGTGGCCGGTATCTGTGCAACAGAAGACAGGTTAGAAAACAAAAACATGACAAATTTGTTTAAGAAGAGATTTACATGATTTACACTTTGGGTCTGAAAGGATGGCCCAAAGACCCAGGGAGAGCCATGTTTTCTTGTACTGTTTTGTTTAAATTTTATTTATTTATTTGAAAGTTAGAGTACAGACAGTGAGAGGGAGAGACAGAGAGAAAGGTCTTCTATCCAATGGTTCACTCCCCAAATGGCTGCAACGGCCGAGCTGCGCTGATCCGAAGCCAGGAACCAGGAGTTTCTTCTGGGTCTCCCACGTGGGTGCAGGGGCCCAAGGACTTGGGCCATCTTCCACTGCTTTCCGAGGCCATAGCAGAGTGCTGGATCAGAAGAGGAGCAGCTGGGATTAGAACCCGCACCCATATGGGTTGCTGGCACCATAGGTGGAGGATTAACCTACTGGGCCACAGCCCCGGCCCCAGAGCTGTGTGTTTTAAGGCTTAGACTCAGTGAAGAATGCACAGCCTTGTAGAGAAGCAACTGGAAAGCAAGACTGGGGTCAAAGGGTAACAAACGGAGGGGGCCCGGCCTGGCCCCGCTGCTCAGCAGCTCTCATCCTCTGGGAGTCCATACCCAGCTCCAGTACATGGCATGGCACTTGTCACTTGAGGTTCTCCAGGGAGAGGATAGAGAGGGATTTTCCTAGGTTGGAAGAGGAAGCTTTCTCTCTCTCTCTCTCTCTCTCTCTCTCTCTCTCTCTCTCTCTCTCTCTCCCTCTCTTCTCTCTCTCTCTCTCTCTCTCTCTCAGATTTATTTATAACTTGAGAGGCCAGACAGAGAGAGAGAGAGAGGTCTTCCATCCTCTGGTTTACTCCCCAAATGGCCACAATAGCCAGAGCTGAGCTGATCCAAAGCCAGGAGCCAAGAGCTTCTTCTGGGTCTCCCACACGGGTGTCCAAGCACTCAAGCCATCTTCAACGGCATTCCCAGGCCATCAGCAGGGAGCTGGATCAGAAGTAGAATAGCCAGGACTCAAACCGGTGCCTCCATGGGATGCCCGTATCACAGGCAGATGCTAAACCTACTATACCACAGTACCTGCCCCAAGGAATCTGGCTTCTATAACTTGATTTGGGACAAGGGTTGGAGATTGAATTAACTGAAAGCATATTACTCATCCAACACATACTTGCGAAACAACTATGGAAGGCACTGTTTATATGGAATCAGGAAAATCACTGAATAAGAAAAAAACTCTCCCTTCACATAATAAGGGGAGAAAGGCCGAATATAATAAAATGGATGAATGAATAAACTTGACAGTATGTTCATCATTAATAAGTGGATGGAAGAGTTTAATCACCAGTAACAGATGGAATCCATTGATTTATGTATTTGAGACACAGACAGTGGAATCCATTGATTTATGTATTTGAGACACAGACAGTCGTCCCATTTGCTGACTCACTCCCCAGATGCCCACATCAGCTGGTGCTGGGCCAGGGACAAAGCCAGGCACCTGGGTCTCAGTCTGGCTCCTCCACGTGGGCAGCAGGGACTTGACCACATCTGCTACCACTGCTGTTCCCAGGGTGTGCCTCAGCAGGAAGCTGGCATCAAGAGTGGAGGCAGGACTTGAACCCAGGCCCTGCAAAGTGGGACTTGGGCCTCCCAACTGGTACAGTGACTGCTAAGCCAAACACTTGCCCTGCCAGTAATTGATTTTAAAGTCCTACATGTACGTTGGTAAGAGGAACTTTCAAAAAACAAAACAAAGTCTAAAATAATGCTCTAGGGCCAGCATTGTGGTGCAGTGGGTTAAGCCGCTGCCATGCGACACCAGCATTTCCTATCAGAGCACGGATTCCAGCCCTAGCTCTCTGCTTCCCACCCAGCACCCTGCTAATGCACTTGGGAGGCAGCAGAAGACAGCCCAAGGGCTTGGGCCCCTGCACCCAAGTGGCAGATCCACAAGAGGCTCCTGGATCCTGCTCACAGCCTGGGAAAGCAGAAGATGGCCAGAAAGCTTGGGCCCCTGCTACCCACGTGGGAGATCCAGATGGAGCTCCTGGATCCTGGCTTCGGCCTGGCCCAGCCCTGTGTTGCACGCATTGTATAGGGTGAGCCAGCAGATAACAATCTCTGTCTCTCTCTGTTACTCTGCTTTTCACATAAATTAATGAAATTAATCTTTAAAAAATAAGATAATGCTCTGAGATATTTAAAGGTACATTTTAAGGCAATAAATATGAAAATGTAACTGAATATCCCTGAGGAGAGAGAAAGGGAAATAGGAGCTGGAAAATATGAATTACTTCGTCTGCAACTGTTTTCAATAAAGAGTATAAAGCAAATAAAAAATAGAAGTTTCAGTAAAAACAGAATGTGACCAGTTCACTAGGAGACAGAGCAGGAAACGTAAGACTACTGCAGTGCCAGGATCCCATTTGGACACTGGTTCAAGTCCCGGCTATCTAATTCCGCTACTGCTCTATGGCCTGGGAAGGCAATAGAAGATGGCCCAAGTCCTTGGGCCCCTGCACCCATGTGGAAGACCCGGAAGAAGCTCCTGGCTCCTGGTCAGATTGGAGCAGCTCCAGCTGTTGCGGCCATTTGGAGTGAACCAGCAGATGGAAGATCTCTCTGTCTCTACCTATGCCTCTCTGTAACTTGCCTTCAAATATAACATAAATCTTAAAAAAAAAAAAAAAGATTGGTGGAAAGAATTGTGGAAAGACCCCTGATGGCTACAGGTTTCCGATGGCTCTGACACACTGCCGTTGGCGGGGTCAGGGTCTGGAGAGCAGTGGGGCTCCGTGGCAAGCAGGCCAGACTTTGCAGCATGGGGCTGAAGGTCCTGGGAGAGGACCCGTGTGGTGCTCAGGAGCCCGCTGAAGCTGACACTCGTGTTTGAAGGCTTGGGGGTGTCTGAGACGTGGGAAGGCAGCTCTGTCCTTACAGCAGGACAGAGAGCAAACACTGGTTCCAGCTCAGAGATTTTGACTGGGGGGCAGCGTCTGAGCATGGGAACAACCAGGACCAGACCCGACTCAGGATGGAGGGCCACCCTTGTGGAGTGGAGAAGACCCTGGCCCAGGCTGGGCTTCCACGAGTCACTCAGACTCCAGGTGATGCCATGACCTTGCCACCAGTTCCACCATTCACTCTCAGCATTCTAAATAAAAGCTCACACAGGAGCTGGTGCTGTGCTCTAGCAGGTGAAGCCACCGCCTGCTGTGCCAGCATCCCATAGGGGTGCCGCTTTGTGGCTCAGCTGTGCCACTTCTGATTCTGCTCCCTGCTAATGCACCTGGGAAAGCAGCAGAAGATGGCCTAAGAACTTAGGGTGCGCCTAAGACACTGCCCTTGGCTTTCCTCACTGACCTTAGCTTGGATTTTAGGGGCCTTCCTAAGAAGCAGGCTACTGTCTTTGGGAAATGATAGGAAAAGGAGGTTTAGACTCCAGCTGAGTGCCCTTCAGCCTGGGATCCTGACCCCATCCAGGTCTCCCAGGCACTGAGGGATGGGGCTGTGTTTGCAGAATTGTGCACAGTCAAGGGGATGGCATCGGGGCAGGAGAGGAACAGTCAGCAGCCCAGAGGGCCTTGGGAGCTCTTCCTGCTGGAAGGGTCCATGTCCTGGACCTGGAGGAAGTGACCTCACTTCCTTGGTGACGGGCCACAACAGAACATGGAACTCTGGTAACCAGGCACCCACATTGTAGTGGTAGCCATTGCCAGCTCACTTGATAGGAAGCGTTGCAGGGAGAACTATGTTCCCTTGCTGCTGCCCTTCAAGGCGAGGCTCTGGCCGAGCCAAAGCCCAGAATGAAGGTCTCTTCCAGCGTGTAACACGCTGGCTGAGCTCTCACTATGGACGCCTGTGGCCACGGGGGAGGAGGCAGCCACAGGTAACACGGTTTAGGAGCCCTGGGAAGTCCCGGCCAGGCCCAGAGTCTCTGGTGACCCTGCGTGGGCTGTCCTCCCATCCCCATGAAGGGGACAAGAGGAGGGGCCCTTCCTGCACAGCACCAGGATTCAGGCGTTGGACGAGAGTTGTGGTGTTGTCCGTACCCATTCCAGGGATGGAGCGGATGGGAAAGTGGGTGTTGGGGGCCATTTTGTCTACTCAGGGGTTCCACGTGAGTTCTCCTGTGTCACCTGGAGTCCTCCTGGCTGGGGGTATACCCAGATGTCCCTCCGTATGTGACCTGGGGAGTGGAAATACTCACAGGGGTGTCTCCTGTGGGACACTGACGCCTTCTGGCCTGGCTCCGGGCACTCTGTTTGCAGGGCTCCACGCTGGAGATCAGCAATGATTCCCATGAGGAACTCATCTTCTCAGGCAATGGACAGGTGCGTCAGGCCAACAGCCGTGGACAGCGCTGGGCTGGGCTGAGGGAGGGGCCTAGGGAGATACACAGGTGGGGACTCAAGATGACCAGGCTGGGCCGAGGACCAGAGCCTGGATATAGGCACCTCTGGGCCCCGTCCTGGTGTTTCCCACCCGAGTGACTGACCCCAGTCTCGTTCCTAAGAGATCTCACTCCTTTGCTGCCCACAGACAGCTGGGTTATGGCAACCCCATGTTGGGTACTGGTGGGATGTTCAGGGGACAGGTTACTACTGGTACCCTGGATACAAAGTCAAGAGCGTCCGCATGTGGGACAGCAATGGGTTCCCCCCCAGCCCATGAATCCCGGGCAGGGGTCAGCTCCACTGTGCTTCATGACCTCCCCACAACCCACGACACAGAGAACCCAAACCCCACACACAGGGTGAGGCTTACACGAGAGAGAGAGAGAGACTACTCCATGCATGTGTCAGCAGCATGTCCCTGGGTCTCAGCCCTGGAGCCCCCACCCATCTTCATCCTGTTCCATGAGAAAGGACATTTGTCCTGCGGCTCAGCTGGGATTCCAGTGCTTGTCCCCAGCTGCCCTGCTGCAGGTCACGGCCTCAGAGAGCGCCCCTGGAGCCTGGTCTGCTGGACAGTCACAGCCCAGGGCCCCACACGAGGGCGGCTCTCACACAGGAGTTTGCACACAGTGCTGGGGGCTGGATGTCCCTGTCTCCTGCTTGTACATGTGCATCTCCGTTCCCGTGTTCTCGTGTTCTCCTGTGCTTCTCTGTGTCCTTGTCCCCTCTCCTTATCAGCACGGCAGACCTGGGGCCCACTCCATGGCCTGACCTAACGTCCATCACCTCTTCAGGAGCGCATGTGCACATGCAGCCACACTCGGGGACCCAGGTGTCAGAGCATCACCGTCACTCTCACAGGAGCTAATGCCCTGCTGAGACAGAGGCCCAGACAGCACATTCTGGGAGAGGGGCTGAGGTGTCCCCCTGGAGCAGCCACGGTCAGATCACTGTGCAGAAGGGCTGTGGCCGGGACACCGCCAGCTGCCATCTCTGCACTGCTGCTCCCAGCTGCTGGCCTCCCTGGGGGGATACTCTGCTCTCCCCACTCTCCCAACTGCTCTGTATGTGGCCAACAAAGTCACTCTGGGCCTTCCATGCCCAACCCCCCAGGGATGTGAGGGGTCACCTGCTGCAGCTGGTTGCCCTCTGTGAGGGGGTCTTCTTCCAGCCCAGACTCCCGTGGTTGGGGGTCCCTGGAGCCTCCTCTGACTCCTGTCCCTGCTGGTCCTCCCTAGTTTGGAGGTGTGTCCACACTGCACCTGGCAGAGGTCTGCCCCCTGCGGAGCCTGCAGCCAGGCACCAAGGCGAAACTGGAGGAGTCCCTGGTCCCGGCCTCCCCAGGAAGAACCATCGCTTACATGTCCACTTTGCTGTGCTCATATGGCGACTTCAGCACTGTTCCGTATTTCCTGGACCAGATATTCCACAGGTGAGCGTCTGTGCCCTCCAGGCACAGGGGCCTCTGCTGCCCCCTAGAAATGGCTCTCTGTGCCTGCGTGCTCCTCTGAGAAGGGGGGTGGTGTGGGTGTGAGCCTCAGGAGTTGTACAGGCACCATGTGACTGCAGACATGGCAGGAGCCTGGTGCCTGCTCCGTGGCCAGGGCTGCTGGCACTGCGCTCATCCCTCTTCTTCTGGCCTCTGCACCCTCGGGACTCAATAGCCCACGGCACTCGAGGTTTGGAAAACCCCACAGAGAGCAGCCCTGCCTTCCCATCTGTAAAGGAGGCCTCCCAGCCCCAGTCCCTGATACAGACAGAGCAGGGCCCGGGCACTGGGTATTGGGCCCAGGCCCCTCAGCTCTCTGGCAAGGATCCGTGTGGGGTTCATCCCCACAGCACGTGAATGTTAAGCACTCTGGGCAGTCACTTTGCAGACACGTGTCACAGCTCAGCGAGCAAAGCAGACAGCATTCCCGGGGCCTCATGACCTGGGAGGACCAGACTCTCCCAGCTGAATGCCTGCCCGGATCCTGTCCACAGGGTCAGAGGGGAGAGGATCGTCTTCCCATGGTCTTGCCAGGATGTCAGAGCCCAGGCCCCACTAAGACGTCACAGACTGTGGGTCCAGTCGGAGGCCTTCTGTCCCTGCCAACTGTGGGAGCAAAATGTGGGCTGTGGCTGGGGAGGGACAGACAGGGTGTGGATCTCCCACTTCCTGTGACTCCTCTTAGAGCACTGAGGCCCGGGGACTCCCCGCGAAGGAAAGGAGAACAGAGCTGGGAAGGGGGGTCCCAGACCTGCAAAGGAGAGAGGATGCTAGGGCGCAGAGCAGCCAGGGGTCCATAGCCAGGACAGGTGCTTCCCAGCTCCACCCATGCTCCCGGCCCCCTCCCCAGGATGCCAAGACTACAGAGGTCCTAGATACCTGCTCCTAAGTCTGCCTGGAGCCTCTGTGCTGAGCACCAGGGGCCCTCCCCTCAGGAAAGAAGGTCCCTGGGAGGCTGTCACCACGGGTGTGCACCAGCCCTGTTGACCAGGTCTGCCACGGCCAGGACAGCCCAGGAGGGCTTGGGGGGTGGGTCATGCTCTGGACAGGCTGAGGCATGCCCAGGGCCCCAGAGCCACAGAAGGGCCCCTGGCAGTGCAGTGTGGTGGCCAAGGCCAGCCTCTGACCCCGCTGCCCTCGCTTGCGTCCCCAGCAACATGGCTTCCTTCCTGGGACGCTGCAGAGACCTGTACGAGGCAGAGCTCCATGGCCACACCAGCCTTCCACTGCTGAAGATGAAGGTGGGCTGCAAGCCTGTCAGCCTGCCTGGAGGAGACCTGGGGACCCAGGTGTATTTTCTGTATGCCCTGCCCGGACACGCCCAGCGCCCTGAGGCCACAGCAGACGGTGAGGGGCAGCGCAGTCTGCAGGTCTCTCAGGGGTGGTGTTTGGGGCTGGACTCCCCTTCCAGGCGGTGCGACCCCTCGGGGTTTGCAGAGGCCACTGGAAGGTGATTCACGTTGGCGACCCTTTCTCTTCTTCCAGCTCCCGCTCTGCGTGCAGGGCCACCACCCTTCCGCGCACTGGCTCTCGAGCCAGCTGCAGCACCGCTGGCTCAGCCAGGACCTGCTCCAGAGCCAGGGCCAGCTTCCCCACGGGGCCTGCCCCCATGCGCACAGTCAGCACCAGGGCCAGCTCCACAGGCCTCCTCTGGATGGGCTGGGCCTGCAGAGGAGCTGCCTGGGGCGGAGATGGTTGACATCACCGCCTTCTCCCCCAGGACGATGGCAGAACAGCTCACGCTTCTGGATGCGGTGAGCAGCCGGCTCTGCTGGGCAGGGCCAGGACCACGGCGTCCCTGTGGCAGCTGGCGTCCCACACAAGCCCTGGCCAGAGTCAGCCCAGGCTCCATGTCAGCCCCAGTGTGACCTGGGCTCGTTTCTCATGTCCTAACCCACCTGTCCCCTGTGGACAGCAGAGATGGGACACACTCATGCCAGGTGCTCAGAGCGGCAGACAGAAAGCTGGGCACGGTGTGGCCCGGAGGTGGTGGAGGGCACTCACTGTGGTGCAGCCAGGCCCCTGTCCCTGCCAGTCTGCCCAGAATGCCTTACCTGTCTCAGCACTGATTAGGCTTCAGAGTTGGACGGGGTCCCAGAGCAGACACACAAACAGAGCCCCTTGGTGTAGCTGCCACAGGGAGGTGCGCTGGGATGGGACAAGGAGCATAGGGCTGATGGCGATGGGCTGAGGGATGGGGAGTTGGCCAGGACGCCCGGGAGAAAACACCTCTGTGTCTTCTCTCCAAGAATGGGCTCTGGGCCATGGGGCTCTGGGCACCCACAGTGGGCTGCTGCTCCCACTGCTGTGAGCCCCATGCACAGCATCCTGGGAGTGTGGGCACCGGTGCACTCTGAGTGGGGGTGGCTGTGCCCATGGGTCACTCTCCTCCCCAGGAGCTGTTCCAGAAGGTCGTGCCCTTCCACTGCCTGGGCTCCGTCTGGACCAAGAGCAGCAAGAGAGGCAAGGAACACCTGGCCTCCACTGTCCATGCCACCGTCCAGCAGTTCAACTGCGTGACAAATTGTGTAGTAACCACATGCTTGGGGGACCCCAGCAGGAAGGCCACGGACAGGGCCCGTGTGGTGGAGCACTGGATCAAGGTGGCCAAGGTCAGCTGCGGGCGGCCAGGGCCCTTGCTCCCTGCACTCTGGGAATGGCCACTTTGCTCTATCAGCCCTCGGGAGTACAACCTGTGGCTGAAGACCCTGCACAGACCCTGGGCCCTTCCATGCAGGGAGGGGCCTGACCTGACTCACTTCCTCCAGGGGTGCATGCTCACCTGCCACCTGAACCTCCGTGTGGGTTGAACCCAATCCTCTCCCTGTGAGGGTGGCCATGGTTCCCTCGTGCCTTCCTGTGGCTCCGTGGGCATCTGATGCAGGAGGGGGACGTCAGCCCAGGGGATCCAGGTGACTTCTCCCTCATCCGCTCTGCTCTCCAGGAGTGCCAGACCCTCAGGAACGTTTCCTCGGCCCATGCCATCCTCACTGCTCTACAGACCTCCCCAATTTGTCGCCTGCAAGAGACGTGGGGAGAAGTCTCCAGGTGGGTGCCTTCTCCCACAGGAGCACCAGGGTGTACCTGGGACCCTAGGACTCAGCACTAACCCCATGATCTGGGAGGGACCAGACGTGGACTCTAAGGGGAGGCATGGGGAACGTCACCTTCGAGACCCCTAGACCTTCTGCCTCATGTTTGCCTCAGGATGCTATTTGCTTTGCTGTCAGGCACCAGTTCTTGAATAGTGCTCCTGGGCAGCACCGGAGCTCCCTGTGCAGGTGAACGTGAGGCAGAACGGTGCTGCTCCGTGGAGGGGAGGGGCCCAGGAGAACCACTTGAGCTTCCCCCGTCCCCTGGGCCCCAGGGCTTCGGGAACTCAGTGGAAACTCACCTGGGCCGTGTGCATCCTCCTTGCTCTCGAGCAAAGGGAGCTGCACTCACCACCCTCCCATCACACCGAGTGGCTCCTCCTGGTTTCCCATCTCCACAGGAAAAGCTGCAAAAAATTTGAGCGCCTGTGTGAGAAGGACAATGGCTTGAGCAGGGATCGGCTCACCAAGGTAGGGGGCTGGGAAGTGGGGTAAGTGTTTGGGGGTAGGGTGAGGGGTGGAGTGAGGGCCTGGGGCAGGGGTGGTGTTGGCCGGCAGGACAGGCTCTGTGCGCCTGACCCCACCCGGGCTGTGTGGCAGAGTGGCAGGAAGGACTTCCCTCCTTCCACAGGGTGACCTCGGTTCCTCACAAAGCCAGGCCCTGCCTGGGATCTGCCTGCCCAGGACCTGCATGGGGAAGGCCACCCGCCTGCACTGGGGAGGGGGGAACTGAACACGGGTGTCCCAGGGCCCGTGGTCCATGGTTTCCGAGCATCAGGTGCAGTGGGCACATGAGAAACAGATGCACCTGTGGCTGTGATGCCCGTCCTGCCCTGACCCACTGCCCATCGCCTGAGGTCCTGGGATTCTCACCCTGCCCAGGGCAATGACATCATCTGCAGGTAGACGAGGAGAAGCTCCTGAGGCCTCCTCACACATGCCTGGTGGCTCTGTCCTGACCACATCTCAATGCCTTCCACCTAAGGGAGGAAGCAAAGTGTCGCCACCCAGAGCCTGTGCAGGCCCTGCCTGTCACTCAGAGATGATCCCTGGGGGCCACGCCCTGAGTGGCAGGGGAGATGTGCAGCAGAAGCTGTGGTTCGTCCTTGACCCTGCTGGGGGTGGGGGGAGCACCCAGTGGGGCTGGGTGGCCAGCACCTATCAGCCAGGCCTCCTGAGACCACCTGGCCCTCTCCCTCCATGGCTGCGCCTGGCCAGGGACCAGGACACAGAGAGCCCTGATGGACTCCTGGCCAGGGGTGCAGCTGGGGTTGTGGTGAAGCAGTGGGGTGCCAGTCAGCTGGGGGCAGGGCAGGCTCTCCTGTGTGGCCCTGGGCTGGTCACTGCCCATGGCCTCTGATTTCTCAAGTAGAGGATGGGGCTGGTGAGCCTGTTGTGCAGAGCTCACGGGGGTCGGTGAGGCACCAGGAAGGGTGATGTGTGGTGCAGGGCCTGGCCTTCCTCCCAGGGGACAGTGAGGAGGAGGAGGGCAGAGGTAGGATGCTGAGTCAGGACAGCTGTGGGGGGGGCACCCAGCACCCTCACTAGCCAAGGAGCAGACCCAGGGAGGCCCCTTGCTCAAGGTGCCCCCAGTGAGGGTGGGAGCCACAGCATCCAGACAGAGTGCACTTGGGGGAGGGGCTCAGACATGCAGGGCCCCAGCAGAGGGCCCAGGTGTGGGCAGGGGTGGGAAGGACAGGCCCTATGACCCTGACCTTGATCCTGGCAGAAGGGGGCCTTCAAGCTTGCTGCCCGGGAGCAGAATCCACAGAGAGCCCAGATGAGGCTGCGGAAACAACAGAAGGTGCGTGTGCCCGGGCGAGGGGACTCCTCCGTCACACCGGGGCCCGAGCCACAGGAGCAGGGCTAACACCTCCAGCCCTCCCTGCGGTCCCCACACTGCCTCAGTGGCCTCCACCGGAGAGACCAGAGCCAGGGCCTGGGGCAGCTGGGCTCTCAGTGCACTTGGGGCTGAGGTGGCGCTGGTCGAAACAGGGCCTGTGTGCCCTTGGACATCCCAGCAGGAGTCCTAGGGGTGCCTGCTGTCCTGGGAGTAGCTGGGAGGATGGAGAATGGGGGAGGCTGCCAAGGTCCTGGAGGGCTCCCGGGGGGAGACATGAGCCAGGGTCCAGGAGCTGGGGTGGAGGGGTCTCTGGGGCAGGGCTTGGGTGGCACCTGAGAGCAGGTGCTCATCACCACCCCCTGCGGCACAGGGAGTCGTCCCCTTTCTTGGCACTTACCTGAAATACCTGGTGATGTTGGACACTGTGATGGGGGACTCTGTGCATGTGAGTGATCCTGGGGCAGGTGGGGTGGGCCCGGGTCCCTGAGGCTGGCGGGGGCAGGTGCGGGGAGAGCCTGTACTGCATTCTTAGCCTTCTGCGCTGCCAGCCCTTCTCCTGAACCTCCCAGCCGTCCCTGGGGCTGGGGCTTCACTGCCTCTGCCCTGTGAGTGTCGGGGCCTCCAACTGGGTGCCCCTCCCTCTCCTGGAGGGACAAAGCTACACAAGGTCTTGGCTGAGCCTCCTTGGCCTCCCCCTTGGGTAGGCTCCATGGGCAGGAGAGAAATTGGGCCCAGCAAGGTCAGGAAGCACTGACATGGCCAAGCACCCTCGCCCATCCCAGCCTCTGTTTCCCTCCTGTCACCAGGCAGGGTGAGAACAGCAGGTGCCTGAGCCTCAGCTGCCAGGTCCCCTCTCCAGAGCTCACCCAGATCCTTGTCCTTTCCCACCCGCATCCCCTTGACGGCCTCATGAAGGGGAGGGTCGGGGCTGGGCCTGGCTGGGGGCAGTTCTGATGGACTCTGTCTGCCTTCCAGCAGGCTGACTTCAGCTTCGAGAAACTGAATAAGGTGAGCAGCTGTGGCCTCACTCAGGGCAGGAGGGCACTGGGGGTCACAGGTGGTCCTGTTCAGGACCCCCATGCATCATCCCTGCAGCTTTGCTCTATTAGGAGGGCTGGGTGCACATGAGGGGGAGACCCATCCCTAGGGTGGGTGCGGGTAGAGGACTGGAATCAAGGAGAAGCCCCTGGGGAGGGGCTGTTGGCACCCCTGTCGAAGGCCAGGGTGCGGCCTGCATGGGCTGGATTGGAGGAGGCCTCTTTAGAGGAAACACCCAGAACCCCGCGGCCCCTCCCCTACCAGGTCCCCACAGCGTTCCCAGCCCAGGCGCTGACCGTGTCCTGTGTGCCCCTCTGTCCCCAGGAAATTAAAGTCCTGCAAGAAATCCAACTGCTGCAGGTGGCAGCGAGCAATTATTATTTTAAGCGTGATGAGGAGTTTGGCGTGTGGTTCCGGTCTGTGGAGTATCTCACTGAGAAGGAGAGGTGAGTGATGGGCAGGAATTGGGTGAAGCCCAGGGGTGTTGGGGGTGGGGAGGGCTCTCCCTGCTGTGCAGCTGGGGGAGCACCGTCCAGGCCCCCTGGTGGCAGCAGGCCCTGTCCTATGGGCACTGCTGGCCCCCAGGACTGCAGCTCCTGGGCAGGCCCTGGGAGGGAGGCATGAGCTGAGGCTCTTGGTGGACTCATGGCTGTGCTCTCTCCGTTAGCTATGCCCTGTCCCGCCAGCTGGAGCCCTCTGCCAAGAGGCCCGCAGCAGCCTCAAGGCCATGAACACCATCATGATGCCCTCGTGACTGAGTCCTGGGACCTCAGGGGCAGATCTGAGCTCATTGGGAGCCTGGTGCCTGGGACAGTGGCCTCCCTGCTGTGAAGCTGAGGCCTGCGTTGTGTCAGTTTAATTGCCCCTCTTACGTTCTCTCCTTTCCCCCATTGAACTATAGTCACTGTTAGTAGCTCCCTGTTAGAGTTTTATTAAAGTTAATGTAAATATGTTGCACCATGAGTTTCATGCTTCCTCGTCATCGCTTCCCCGTAACTGAGGTTGTGAGCGGTGTTCCACCGTGCAAATGCGCCGTGGGCATGGGCCCCTCCTAGTTGCAGCTCCTGGAGCTGCACCTCGCTGGGTGAGGTTCCCTGAGGTTCTTCTCCTAAGAGGCGCTGGCAGATCACTTGGTGCCTGGTGTAAAAATCCTGCCTGGCTCCTCTTGCACTTTCTGCCCTGGGTTTAGGATGTTGGGTCCAGCCTGGCCTGGCCTGGCTGTGGTGGGCATATGGGAGGTGAACCAGCAGATGGAAGGTCTCTCTATCTCTGTGTTTGCCTTCCAAATAAATAAAAGAGGGGCTGGTGCTGTGGCATGGTGGGTAAAGCTATCACCTGCAGTGCTGGCATCAGGGGTGTGTTCGAGTCCCGGCTGCTCTCCTTCTAATCCAGTCTCTGCTATGGCCTGGGAAAACAGTGTGGGATGGCCCCAGTCCTTGGGCCCCTGCACCTACGCAGGAGACCCAGAAGAAACTCTGGCTCCTGGCATCTGATCAGCCCAGCTCCAGCCATTGTGGCCATTTGGGGAGTGAACCAGCAAATGGAAGACCTCTCTCTCTCTGCCTCTACCTCTAGCTTTCAAACAAACAAATCTTTTTTTTAAAACTTTTATTTATTGAATATAAATTTGCAAAGTACAGCTTATGGATGACAATGGCTTCCCCCCCCCTATAACTTCCCTCCCACGCCCAACCCTCCCCTTTCTCGCTCCTTCTCCCCTTCCATTCACATCGAGATTCATTTTAATTTCTCTTATATACAGAAGATCAGTTTAGTATATTTTAAGTGAAGATTTCAACAATTTGCAGCCACATAGAAACACAAAGTGAAAAATACTGTTTGAGTACTAGTTGTAGCATTAAATCACAATGTACAGCACATTAAGGACCAAGATCCTACATGAGGAATAAGTGCACAGTGACTCCTGTTGTTGACTTAACAATTTGACACTCTTGTTTATGGTCTCAGTAATCTCCCTAGGCTCCAGTCATGACAAACAAACAAATCTTTAAAAAATAAAGAAAAAAATAGGCCGGCGCCGCGGCTCACTAGGCTAATCCTCCACCTTGCGGCGCTGGCACACCGGGTTCTAGTCCCGGTCGGGGCACCGATCCTGTCCCGGTTGCCCCTCTTCCAGGCCAGCTCTCTGCTGTGGCCAGGGAGTGCAGTGGAGGATGGCCCAAGTTCTTGGGCCCTGTACCCCATGGGAGACAAGGATAAGCACCTGGCTCCTGCCATCGGAACAGCGCGGTGCGCTGGCCGCAGCGCGCCTACCGCGGCAGCCATTGGAGGGTGAACCAACGGCAAAAAGGAAAACCTTTCTCTCTCTGTCTCCCTCTACTGTCCACTCTGCCTGTCAAAAAACAAAACAAAACAAAACAAAACAGAAAAACAAAACAAAAAACACACATTTAAAAAAAAAGAAGAAAATAAAAAAAAAAGCATATTAGATGGAATGTAAAAATACTACCACAATGTCATAGTGCTTTATCAAAAGTTTGTTTTGATATCTGTACCACTACGGGACACACTAATGGCTAGTATCCCTAAGACATCCAGATGAATGTGTTGCCTGCTTTTCACAGGAACAAGCCGTCTGTTCCTGGAAATAATGGACACACTAAGGGCTGGGCTTCCTGGCAGCAGGTGCCCCTTCCTGACAGTTGCTTTGTTTTCTCATTTTCCGTCTTCTCTGTATTAACTGTTCTATGTCTCCACATTTTCACTGGAACTTGCATCTTCAACCTCTGAGGCGACAGCAGTGCTGCAGGGTCAGCACCTGTGCCTGTGGACGGCACATTTGTCTTCAAGTCCCCTTAGGTAGAGTTGTCTTAGGGAACGTTCCTGACACACCTCGGAGTCACCAGCTTTGCAGAAGCTAGGCACACCTGAGGGGAGTCCCAGGGCCTCGGGCACCAGTGCTGACACACGGTGGGGCCAACCAACACCTGACGCTTGCTGTAGATGATGTCGGAGGGCAGGGACTCTACCTGGCCTTTCCAATTCCCAAGGCTGACTTGAACTTGTCTTCTTGCACTTTGCTGTGTCTCACCTTTGCCACCGTTGAATCACTGCGTGAGTATTCACCATCAGGCACATGGCAGGGTGTTCCGGTTGGGGCTCTGAGTGCTGGTATTTCAACTGTGGCACAGGTTTTGGTGACACGGCACAGATCTGTCAGGTATGTATGTAGTGGAGGAGCTACGGCATAGAAGCTGCATCTCTGCACCCTGGGAGACACTGCCGGGTTCCTGGAACGCTTGCAGCATTGCACACCCACAGCACGAGCTCCCTTGCATGCCCCCCTCCCTGCCAACGAGGAGCTGTCATTCCCATGTGATTGCCTGACTGCTCTGTGCATTCATGCTCAAAACATCATGTTATACAAAATAATGTTATCAGTCAATTTAGGAATTCAAGCACCAAAAAGGGCTTCAAGACCAGAAATTAGTGAATTGACTGAGGTATGTAAGTATTAGGCAAACAGAACAAACAAGTTAAAGCTGTAACTTCGACATCATTTAAATAAATAGGCACGTCAGTCTGCTCATCAGGCATGTGGCGTGACCACAGTGTGCATAAGCTGTGCTGGGGGGGGCTGCTTTGCTCTCCTTCATTTTTGGGGTGCAGTTTTCTGTGTGCTCCCCTGAGGCTCCCCGAGGCCAGCGCCTGTCCACATCGGTGTGGTCCGTGCCTGGTCATCCCACCCAGGCACTGAGCCCAGCATCCACAAGCACGTGTTCCCGGAAACTGCACCCCCCAGGGAGCGGCGGCCTCTCCCCCACCCGGGTTGCACCTAGCAAGGACCGGACCTGGGGCCACACATAGATATAGCCCCAATAACGGGAATGACCCCATGGAAGTGGCAGGTGCTGAGATGACCACGCGTGGGAGTCAGGCGAGGGAAGGCTGGTGTGAGGGACAGAGATCCCGGCAGGACAGTGGGGTGTCGTAGCCAGGGTCACCTGGGCCCCCCGAGTCCCCACGCTTACTTCAGCACTGGCTGCTGCTGGGAAGCCCTCCTGAGCCCTGCCGCCGTGGCGAGGAAGCTGTATGTGCAGCTCTGTCGCTGAGGGTCGTGCACGGGGAAGATGAGGAACAGAGCCACGGATCCCCTGCCAAGGACAAGTCTCCTGAGAAGAGATGAGCCTTGCTGGCTCACGCCCCTGATGGGTTGTTAGCATGCCCCAACCTGGCCCATCCCAGTGGAAGGAGAGAAATGGAGCCCAGTGCTGACGGGCTGGGCACGGGTGCTCTTCTTCCACGGCGCTTGTGGGAATAGTTTCCCTCGTTTCTGGGGAAGACTGGACAGTCTAGATTTCGTGAAAACGGAACTCTGTTAATTTCCCCAGCCCCAGAACCTAGAGAGTCACTTTGGACATACAAGTCTCAGTCAACAAACACTTGGCCAAGTGGACGCTACGTGTCGGGTCCTGTTGTCGCAGGAGTTCTGGGTTGGCATGTGGGAGGCGTGAGAGAGCAGTGGCCACATCTGCCGCTCCAACCACTCAGGTCTGTGTCTCTTCCCCACGAGGGGTGCCGGCTGCTTCCTTTTACCGAATCCCTCGGAAGTGACACCGCGTCTGTGTCGCAGCTCTTGCTGTTACAGTTCTGATGTTACCGCTCTGTGGACCACTGCCTCTCCTCTTCCACCGGGTCACAGCTTCTCTCCCCTTTGCTCCCTGAGCATCGTGGTCTCCTGGGCTACAACTGTTCTTCTCTGCCAGATTCTCTGAGGAGTGCGGCAGTCTTTGGTGCCACAGCTCCTGCTGTCTGCCGGATCCTTGTCTGGGACGAGTGAGGCACTGGGACAAGGAGGGAGTGAGCAAAGCGAAGGTTTAAGAAGGAGGCAGAGAAAGCCCCCCCCTCCCCGTAGCCACAGGGCTGCTCCCCAAGTGCCTGGGGAAGGTACCGCCTATGTCACTGGCATTCCACCTGGGAGCTGGTTTGAGTGCCAGCTGCTCCACTTCTTGTCCAGCTCCCTGCCAATGTGCCTGGGGAGAGCGGCAGAAGATGGCCTGGGGGCTTTGGCCCCTGCCACCACATGGGAGACCCAGATGAAGCTCCTGGCTCTGGCTTCAGCCTGGCTCAGCCCCCGCCATTCTGCCAACTGAGGAGTAAACCAGCTGAAGGAAGTTCTCTCTCTCTCTCTCTTTCTCTCCCTCTCCTCCTCTCCCCCTCTCTCCCTCCCTGTAACTCTGACTTTAAAATAAATGAATCAAAAAAAAAAAAAAAACTGCCTGGCTGGGATTTTTATCAATTCCAAAGGTTCAAGTTCACCTGATTGGTCAAGTTGAAGATAATGAGGTAGTATATATAAACCAATCAGGGAGCCACCAGAGCCTGAGTATGATTGGCTTGACCAGGAACCAGTCACGGAGCTCACGCTACACGTGGAAGTGGGAAGTGTGTTCAAACAGGTCCACGACAGGCGGCACCGTTCAGCAGATGGAACCACATCTGGAGGTGACGTTGAACCTGTGTCCCACCCTCCATCCCTCAGAGTTCCTGGATGGCCAAGTCAGGCGGGGTCTTCCTTTCCTACCCAGGGCCCTGGGGTCCCTATCAGAGGCAGGAGGAGTCTATGTCTCCTCCCCAGGAGATGGGGCACATGCTTTCACCTCATTCCATTTTTTAAAATTTTTAAAAATACTTAATTGAAAGAGTTACAGAGAGAGAGGGAGAGACAGGGATAGAGGTCTTCCATCTACTGGCTCACTCTCTAGATGGCCACAATGGCCAGGGTTGGGCCAGGCTGAAGCCAGGAGCCAGGAGCTACTTCCAGGCCTCCCATATGGGTGCACAGCACTTGAGCCATCTTCTGCTGTTTCCCAGGCCACTGGCATGGAGCTAGATCAGAAGTGCAGCAGCTGGGAGAGGAACCAGCACCAGACGGGGTGCGGGCGTCCTGGGTGCCAGCCCCCGCCACATTGTCTGATGGAGCACGGCTCTCTGTTCCAGCTCCCTGACATTCGCAGAGGCTCCTGTGTGACAGCCATCTGTCTCCAGGTCCCTCTCTCGTGTGTGACAGCCGTCTGTCACAGCTCCCTCTCTCGTTTGTGACAGCCGTCTGTCACAGCTCCCTCTCTCCCGTGTGACAGCCGTCTGTCACAGCTCCCTCTCTCCCGTGTGACAGCCGTCTGTCACAGCTCCCTCTCTCCCGTGTGACAGCCGTCTGTCACAGCTCCCTCTCTCCCGTGTGACAGCCGTCTGTCCACAGCTCCCTCTCTCCTGTGTGACAGTCGTCTGTCACAGATCCCTCTCTGCTGTGTGACAGCCGTCTGTCACAGCTCCCTCTCTCCTGTGTGACAGCCGTCTGTCACAGCTCCCTCTCTCGTGTGTGACAGCCGTCTGTCACAGCTCCCTCTCTCCCGTGTGACAGCCGTCTGTCCACAGCTCCCTCTCTCCTGTGTGACAGCCGTCTGTCACAGCTCCCTCTCTCCTGTGTGACAGCCGTCTGTCACAGCTCCCTCTCTCGTGTGTGACAGCCGTCTGTCACAGCTCCCTCTCCCCTGTGTGACAGCCGTCTGTCTCACAGCTTCCTCTCAGCAGGTGTGGGTTGAGTAGCTTCTCAGGCTTCTATGCTGTAGCTTCTCTGCCCAGTGCTTTGTCTCCTGACCACAAAGAATGAGGCCACAGACAGGAAGGGGAGCCGAGTAAGGAAGTTTACTGAAAGGAAAGAGAAAACACCCCGCAACCACCTGCGGCCCCAAGAGAGGGGTTGTCAGCACTGCCTGGCTCTAATTTGTATGTGTTTCTAAAGGAGGACGTTTGCCTGATTGGTCAAGGCATATGCTAATGAGGTAGTCTATGAGAACCTATCAGGCAAGCTGCTGAGCCTGACTGTGATTGGCTTGGCCCTGAACCAATCATCAGAGGGAAGTTAGGCCTAAGCCCACAGGGGCCCATGGTGGGCGGGGCCTGGTGAGAAGCAGGAACCAATCAGCAAAGCCAGGAGGGGCCGGCAGCCCCAGGACTCAGTAAGGTCACCCAACAGCAATGTCCTGGGCTACTCAGGTGGGTGCCTGCCCTCCAGGGGCCGCTGCGTCACTACCTTAATTTTCAAGATAACACATGGACCTTCTGAGCCGGCGCTTCATTAAATTTGCCCTTGAAGAGTTAAAAATAAAAGTGTTGGCCGGCGCCGCGGCTCAATATGCTAACCCTCCACCAGCGGCGCTGGCACACTGGGTTCTAGTCCCGGTTGGGGCGCTGGATTCTGTCCCGGTTGCTCCTCTTCCAGGCCAGCTCTCTGCTGTGGCCCAGCAGTGCAGTGGAGAATGGCCCAGGTGCTTGGGCCCTGCACCCCATGGGAGACCGGGAGAAGCACCTGGCTCCTGGCTTTGCATCAGCGCAGTGCTCTGGCTGCAGTGGCCATGAGTGAGTGAACCAATGGAAAAGGAAGACCTTTCTTTTCTCTCTGTCTCTCTCTCTCACTGTCCACTCTGCCTGTCAAAATAAATAAATACATAAATACATAAATACATAAATAAAATGTTAAGACATCACCTCTGAGCACACTTATGGCAGCATCGTTGCTTGGTAGCAGAGAAAATGCACACAAAGTGAACGCCACGTGAGAGAGGCTGACAGACCCACGCTAGGAGCAGCATCAGCCACAGAAAGGAACACGTCCGCTGACCAGACTTCCCTGAGAATGCAGAGAAAACAGAAATAACACGTATGATGGAACCCACCCTTTCACCAAGGCAGGCCAAACGAAGCCCGAAAAGTAGGCAGAGTAGTTGGGGGTTAGCAGCAGCCCCTGGGGACAGGTGGAAGCTGGCCCTCACGACAGAGAAATCCCCCCAGGTCCTCGATTTCTGCATATCGGAACCTCACGATCACAGTTCCCAGTCGCCAGACAGTCGAGAGAGGGCCCCTGTGACCATCAGCAGAAGAAGGTCAGGAAGTTCAGACCCCTGTGGACCACACATGTGGACAACGGCAGGCCTGCAGCACACGGTGCTTGAGAGGTTAGAAAAGTGGTCCCCAGGCCTGTTTGGTCCATCCCACGGGTCCATTCAGCATCTGGAAGCCCAGGGCCACTGCTAGTGGTAGGTCAGCAGTCAAGAGGGCTGGATTTGGGGTATCCAGAGAGAAGCAAGGACAAGCCAGACCTCGCTTTGTCTTTGCACCTGCATGGCCGGCTCGCGAGAGTGTAGGCTGTTGCTGCTGCTCTGCCTTCTAAGTCCCCCACGTGCCATGCTCTAGGGCGACTCCACACAGGACCCAAACCAGGAAACCATGGCTGCCATGAAGATGCACCAGTGGGGCCGGGGCCCTGGGGCATCACGGGCACCCGGCCTGCTCGTGAACCCACCAGCGCGCTCACCCGAGACAGTGCTTCGGGGGCGGCTCTACCAAGCTTGGGGCAGGGATTCTGAGACACGCCTACTCCATGGGCTGGAATCTGAGAAGTGAGCCGGCTCTGGAGTATGCCTGGTCAGGCCTTGCTGGAGCTGAACCCCGTCGCACCTCGGCCTGCCGCTCCCTTGTCATCACTGGGTCTGCAACGTGGGCTGCCGACTGCCAGGACTCATCCAGATCTTTCCCTGGACACACTGCTGCACGGGTACTCGCATGTTGGTGTCTGCTTCAAACGGGACTGTGTTTAAACAGCCAGTGCTGAGAAGGTGGGAAGATGGGGGGCTGGCACTGGCTGCTCACCACTGGTAGATGAAGAAGCAGCCACGCTGGCTGGCTGGGGAATGGATGGTGCCCAGCGCAAGGTAGGAGGCTTTGGGAAAATGTCCCAGAAGACAGATACCGTGCACAATGCAATGATCCAGACGCCCAAATAACCTGGGGCAACCGCGAGCAGAGGGTTGGCTGCTGCTGCCCACCTGTACCAACACACCGCAAAGGGATGGTGAGGGACCGAGGGCTGTTGCTGAATGGCTAATTGGCAAACGTGGAGGCTGGAGAGGCTCTGAGGGGCTTACAGAGAAAGCTGCATCTCTCACGGGGCACAAGGCAGAGTAGTGGGCAGCTGGCCCAGTGTTAAAATCAGAATTCCTAAGACGCTACTTGGCAGGGCCAGTGCAGTGGCATAGCGGGCAAAGCCACCCTGCAAAGCCAGCATCCTGCATGGCTGGAGCCCTGGAAGCTCCACTTTTGGTCCAGCTCCCTGCTAATCCACCTGTGAAAGCAGCAAAGGATGGCCCAAGTGATTGGGCCCCTGCAGCCATGTGGGAGACCCGGAAGAAGCTCCTGGCTCCTGATTTGGCCTGGCCCAGCCCTGCACACTGCTGCCCTCTGGGGAATGAACCAGCAAATGGAAGAGATTCTCTCTCTCTCTCTCTCCCTCTCTCCCTCTCTCTCTCTCTCTCTCTCTCCACCCCTGTCTCTTTCTCTCTCTCTCTCTCTCCCTCTCCCCCTCCCTGCCTCCTTCCCTCCCTGTCTCTTTCACTCTCTTTGCCTTTCAAACAAATAAATAAATGTTTTTTTGAAAAAAGACTGGAAATCCATGCATATAAGAGGTCTTCAAAAAGTTATGAATTGTGAAAAAACCATGCATAGATCTCAAAGCTGTTTGTATTAATAGAAATGGATGTTTTTGTTGCAGTTTCCATGAACTTTTGTAGGAGTTCTTGTAACACTGAACACTTCCTCAGAAGCAAGGACAAAAGAACCACTCAAGGAGCCAATGTCAAAGTCACTGCTGGGTGCCTCGCAGCATTGTCTCTCCCGGCTGGGGTGTGGCAGCCGCTATTTGGTGAGCGGACTTGCCAGGGAAAGGCCTGGCTCTCACCAGAAGATCATTGCATGAGGATGCATGGAAAGAGGGGTGAACCAGGCACTCGAGGCTGAGAAGAATGAGTGTCCCAGGGGCTGACGGGGCACAGAGGAGGGACACTGAGGAGGCAGACAGTGAAACGGGGGCTGCAAGGTCACTCCCCAGAGGACACGTCACCACCCAGGGACACGTCACTCCCCAGGAACACCTCATTCCCAAGAACACATCATTCCCCAAGGACACATCATCCCAAGGCCTTCCAGTCACTGCATCCATGATGGAGACCCCAGGATCACTAAGAAGCTCACAGTCAGCACTGAGGTGAGAGAGCTGGACACGAAGCTTGTGTCCCGAAGCCACAGAGGCTGGTGGCAGCAATGACTAAATGCATGTGAACTAGGAGCTTGGAGGGACCAGCATGTGGGGAGTGGGCAGACGGCCAACTGCAATCTCAGGAGCAAACAGACGCACAAGCAGCTTGCTCTTAGCCAAGCAACCCCCAAGGCCAACATCAGAGGTGGAGACTAAAGCTGTTGTCCAGTCTAGAGTCCCAGTTGCACACTTTGTTCTCCATCCCTACACAACACTCAGGGCCAGAACCCACTGATGGAAGCAGACTCAGATTCACGGAGTGAGCAGCCGGCAGGGCGATGGCGAGCGTGTCCAGGCCGCACATCTCTACTCTGAGGTGCTCCTAGATTGCTCCAACTGCCACACTTCCCACGAGCTAGCAGGCAGCTGCCACAAGAAAGGTTCACGCACAGAACTGTGTGGCTGCGTGTGGACAGATTGCTCGGGGAGGGGTGCAAGTCTGGGAAGAGACCCTCTGAGGTGTCAGGGAGGGCCTCACGGGAAGAGAGTGAACAGGGAGAGAAGCCCACGTGGCTGTCCAGGGACACAGTGGCCCCGGGGTGTGCAGTGCACTGACCCAGAGTCCGACCCTTCCCCTGCAAGGCAGGGAAGCTGGAGCCTGGAATGTGCATGTTTAGCTGTGGAGATCATGGCAGCTCATCGTGTGAGGCAAAGGCATACTCACATGACGCTGCCCTGAGAGTGCGCGCTCACGCCTCGAACGTGAACCCCGGTAGGTGCACCCCACACCTGGGGCTCAATAAGCCCCTTTCATGAGCATCTTGCACTACAGGAGATGCCATCAGGGTGCAGATTGGACTTTGGAATTAAAATGATTTGCTCTGCTAAATACCAGACACACTTGGCAAAGGTGAACCCATTTTGTGACCCCAGCATGGGTTCCTAATGTATTTGCAGGAACTTTAGAGATTTCAGAGCCGATTTAATGAAAACATGAAAGAATTGTAATAGGTTCCTGACTTGATAAGGCTCCAGGGATATTTACAACAAAAGCAAAGCAGCCTCCTGCAGAGGTCTGGGACTCACAGCCAAAACTTCATTCAGAAAGAACTCTCATCATGGTCTCCTGAAGCCGCGAGCACAGCCCGCTCCCCCAGCCCGGCCTCTGCTCTGCTCACCCCCACAGCCTGTCGCTGTCTCCGCTCCCTAGGAAGCCCCACACCTCCCCGCCAGCTTCCGGAGTGCAGCCAGCACCTCCTTGTTCCTCAGGCTGTAGATGAGGGGGTTCAGCATCGGGGTGAGCACGTTGCTGAACACAGACAGCGCCCGGTCCTGCTCTGGGCTGTGGGAAGAGGTGAAGCTCATGTAAATGAAGATGTTTGGGCGGGCGGAAGAAGAGACTCACCACCGTGAGGTGGGAGGAGCAGGTGGCCAGGACCTTCCGCCTGCCCTTGACGGAGCTCATGCGGACCACAGCGAGGAAGATGAGCATGTAGGAGGCTGTGATGAGACCGAAGGGGACGACCAGCAGCACCACGCTGGTCACCACCACCACGGACTGATACACGGACGTGTCCTCGCAGGACAGCTTGATGAGGACAGGGACCTCGCAGAAGAAGTGCTGGATCTCCCGGGACCCACAGATGGGGAAGTGCAGAGGGTAAACTGTGTGAACCAAGGAGCTGGCCGAGCCTCCAACCCAACACCCAGCCACCATGTGCAGGCAGAACCTGGGGCTCATGATGGCGGGGTAGCGCAGTGGGTTGCACACAGCCACGTAGCGGTCATACGCCATGAGGGTCAGGATGAGGCACTCAGACATCCCCAGCAACAGGAAGAAGAAGCTCTGTGTCCCGCAGCCAACCCAGGAGATGCCCCTCTCCCCTGTGAAGAAGTTGGTGGCCATCTTGGGGACGATGGTGGAGGTCAGTGTCAGGTCGATGAGGGAGAGCTGGCTGAGCAGGACGTACATGGGCGTGTGCAGCCGGGCGTCCCCCAGGATCAGGACGATCAGAAGAGCGTTTCCCAGGAAGGCCAGGACGTAGACGAGGACCACGGCGGCATTGAGGAGCAGGGAGTGCCGGGACCCAGGGAAGAGCCCGGCCAGGAGGAAGTCCGTGGCCGAAGAGGCGTTCCCACCCACCATGCCGCTGCAGGCACAAGGGAGACCACAAGTGCCACCACCACGCGTGACAGACTCGTGTCAGTCTGGGGGCCAGCGTTCGAGAACCTTCCCCCCAGCTCCGGGTTCTCACATAGCCTTTGCCCGCATCTCAGGGAGAGCACTTTCCCGTGTCTCTTGAACAATCACCTGACTTGGTAAATACAGAATACTGGACACACGACCCACGCCAGCACTAACCGGCCTCTGCTGAGCTGAGTTCTTCCGATTTTCTTCTTTCTTTCTTTCTTCTTTCTAAGTTGGAGAATCCTGTAAATACGAACACCCATTTCTAGAAATACAGGCTTAAACTGCTACACACTGTTTATGTTAGCCGTGGGCCCTAGCTAAGAACTTTTGTGCATTGGAGCACAAATGAAGGAAATTCTAATCAGTTCTTTCAATTTGGCTTTATAAATTATAAATCAATTACTTGGTTACATCCTAATGAAATAGCCTACTGTTTGCTTTCCTCTTGTTTGGTAATTGTCCTTATGTTATACACAGGGTGACAGAAATTGCTAGACGCACAGAACTGCCAACCATCAGTGTTCTGAATTACTGACCGAGGAAAGCTCTGGGATTTAACAGAGAATCTGACATCTACAGTGACTGATGACACGTCTGTCCTGTGTCTCAGACACAGACCTGGAGCTCTGCCCAGTGGTCTCCGCGGCCCCTGGCCCTGCTGCACGCGCCGCTGCACCTCTGCTCTCTGCAGGTTGAGCAGCTCCAGGAGCGCAGCCGCCCACACTTGCACAGGCACCTGCATGCAATGAACTTCTGGCGAGAGCCAGGCCTTTCCCTGGCAAGTCAGCTCACAGAAAGGTGGCCGCCCCACCCCAGCCTGGAGAGACAGTGCTGCCAGGCAGAAGTTTCCAGATGCTCAGCCTCCCGAACAGAGGGGCTCTGCTCAGCACGGGTCAAAACTCCCTGAAGTCCAGTCTGTTACTGCAGCCAGAGACCACTAATGTAAAGCCATGCCCCCCTCGGTCTTACACTGGCTGTTCAGCTGGCCGTCTGTATTCACAGTACTGTGTGCGTTTTGGACAAAAGATCAGTTCAGAAGAAAAACCACTGCTTGGATTTGAGCCGTCAGTCCAGTGAACTACAAATGCGGCGGGACTGGCTGACCTTGCCGGTCAGCGACCATGAGCACAAATTTGCTGCACACCACACTCACATCAGTTCAGGGAGTGCCAGCAACGAGTGCGTGTGCAGCCTGCGTGGTCCACTCACTATCATAGCACACTTGCTGAGCGCTCACGAGGGCAGCAGTGACCCGGGACAGGGCCTAAGCAGATCAGAGGCCAGTGTGCAGCACTGCCCAGCACCAGCCCCTGCGGTGCCCCTTGACAGTGGCCGTCAGCACCTTTAACTGCCCTGTTCTGTAATCCTCCCCTCTCCAGACGCCACCTGTCCGTCATAAGGCTGTGGGCTTACAACTCAGAGAATGCAACTGTCAAGTTTAGACACAGCCAACTAATGTTCAAACACTAAAAGCTGGAGCAAAGAAACATTCAAATGTGTCTAGCTCACTCCCACTTTAACTTAAGGACATCAAACTTTTACTTTGTATCTTGTAAATACACATTAACTAGCAGCCAACCACCTGAATCAAGAGGGGGTGCCTTTTAGGAAGGAAACTCTGTGGGGACTGAAACCAGACCCTGACAGTGTTCTTTGAGTAGAAATGCAAACATCACAGCAAAGAACTCTGCATCACTTCATACAATAAAGCCTATTGCGCCATTAAATGATTTCAGCTGACTAAGCCTTTTTGGGGTCAGCTCTGCACATGTTTCTGTTACTTGCTTTGTAAACAAGAAGGCTGAGCTGTGGGAGGGAAGAGTGCGATGCTGTGTGCGTTAGCCTGTAGGCTGCACTGCAGTCTCCCAGGTCCTGACGACCTTCCGGGCTCCGGGCCCCTCTTGTTAGCGTGCTCGAGGTTGGGCTGTGAGGGCACAGACAGTGCAGACATCGACAAAGTCAGCAAACGGCCATAGCTCAGGAAGCAAACCACCACAAGCCACAGGATAAGTTCAACGGGTTGTCCTACCTGCTGACTGAGTTTGGGCACATGATGGTGCCCCGTGTTCTACTGGGTTTGGTCAGACAAGAGTACCGATCACACCACAACCCCTGCCTTATACCCTCGACAAAAAACAGCTCAAAATGGATCAGGGATTTAAACATAAGACGAGAAACCGTAAAACCACTGGAGGAAAACACAGGGCAAGGACTCCAAGACATCGGCACAGGCAGTGGCTTTTTGGATCAGACTCCCCAAGTCCCAGCAATAAAGGCAAAAGTAGACAAATGGGAGTGCATAAAGCCAAGCAGCTTCTGTACAGCCCGGGAAAGTGAAGCGGGAGGAGAGAGCTGACAGAATGGGATCATATGTCTGCACACCTTGCGTCTGGATCTTTCACACAGAGCCCAAACAGAAATACCGATTCCAGGCAGACTTCCCCTCCACGCGGACTCTGAGCAGGCTGAGCCTAACACAGGCCTGGCCCAGCGCTGTGTTGCACGCATTGTATAGGGTGAACCAGCAGATGAACAATCTCTGTCTCTCTCTGTTACTCTGCTTTTCACATAAATTAATGAAATTAATCTTTAAAAAATAAAATAATGCACTGAGATACTTAAATATATATTTTAAGGCAATAAATATGCAAATGTAACTGAATATCTCTGAGGAGAAAGGGAAATAGGATCTGGAAAATATGAATTACTTTACCTGCAACTGTTTTCAATAAAACGTATAAAGCAAATAAAAAATAGAAGTTTCAGTAAAAACAGAATGTGACCAGTTCAGTAGGAGACAGAGCAGGAAACGTAAGACTACTGCAGTGCCAGGATCCCATTTGGACACTGGTTCAAGTCCCGGCTATCTACTTCCGCTACTGCTCTATGGCCTGGGAAGGCAATAGAAGATGGCCCAAGTCCTTGGGCCCCTGCACCCATGTGGAAGACCCAGAAGAAGCTCCTGGCTCCTGGTCAGATTGGAGCAGCTCCAGCTGTTGCGGCCATTTGGAGTGAACCAGCAGATGGAAGACCTCTCTGTCTCTACCTCTGCCTCTCTGTAACTCTGCCTTCAAATAAATACATAAATCTTAAAAAAAAAGAAAAAAGATTGGTGGAAAGAATTGTGGAAAGACCCCTGATGGCTACAGGTTTCCGATGGCTCTGACACACTGCCGTTGGCGGGGTCAGGGTCTGGAGAGCAGTGGGGCTCCGTGGCAAGCAGGCCAGACTTTGCAGCGTGGGGCTGAAGGTCCTGGGAGAGGACCCGTGTGGTGCTCAGGAGCCCGCTGAAGCTGACACTCGTGTTTGAAGGCTTGGGGGTGTCTGAGACGTGGGAAGGCAGCTCTGTCCTTACAGCAGGACAGAGAGCAAACACTGGTTCCAGCTTAGAGATTTTGACTGGGGGGCAGCGTCTGAGCATAGGAACAACCAGGACCAGACCCGACTCAGGATGGAGGGCCACCCTTGTGGAGTGGAGAAGACCCTGGCCCAGGCTGGGCTTCCACGAGTCACTCAGACTCCAGGTGATGCCATGACCTTGCCACCAGTTCCACCATTCACTCTCAGCATTCTAAATAAAAGCTCACACAGGAGCTGGTGCTGTGCTCTAGCAGGTGAAGCCACCGCCTGCTGTGCCAGCATCCCCATAGTGGTGCTGCTTTGTGGCTCAGCTGTGCCAATTCTGATTCAGCTCCCTGCTAATGCGCCTGGGAAAGCAGCAGAAGATGGCCTAAGAACTTAGGGTGCGCCTAAGACACTGCCCTTGGCTTTCCTCACTGACCTTAGCTTGGATTTTAGGGGTCTTCCTAAGAAGCAGGCTACTGTCTTTGGGAAATGATAGGAAAAGGAGGTTTAGACTCCAGCTGAGTGCCCTTCAGCCTGGGATCCTGACCCCATCCAGGTCTCCCAGGCACTGAGGGATGGGGCTGTGTTTGCCTAATTGTGCACAGTCAAGGGGATGGCATCGGGGCAGGAGAGGAACAGTCAGCAGCCCAGAGGGCCTTGGGAGCTCTTCCTGCTGGAAGGGTCCATGTCCTGGACCTGGAGGAAGTGACCTCACTTCCTTGGTGACGGGCCACAACAGAACATGGAACTCTGGTAACCAGGCACCCACATTGTAGTGGTAGCCATTGCCAGCTCACTTGATAGGAAGCGTTGCAGGGAGAACTATGTTCCCTTGCTGCTGCCCTTCAAGGCGAGGCTCTGGCCGAGCCAAAGCCCAGAATGAAGGTCTCTTCCAGCGTGTAACACGCTGGCTGAGCTCTCACTATGGACGCCTGTGGCCACGGGGGAGGAGGCAGCCACAGGTAACAGGGTTTAGCATCCCCTGGAAGTTCTATCCAGGCCCAGAGTCTCTGGTGACCCCGCGTGGGCTGTCCTCCCAACCCCATGAAGGGGACAAGAGGAGGGGCCCTTCCTGCACAGCACCAGGATTCAGGCATTGGACGAGGGTTGTGGTGTTGTCCGTACCCATTCCAGGGATGGAGCGGATGGGAAATTGGGTGTTGGGGGCCATTTTGTCTACTCAGGGGTTCCACGTGAGTTCTCCTGTGTCACCTGGAGTCCTCCTGGCTGGGGGTATACCCAGATGTCCCTCCGTATGTGACCTGGGGAGTGGAAATACTCACAGGGGTGTCTCCTGTGGGACACTGACGCCTTCTGGCCTGGCTCCGGGCACTCTGTTTGCAGGGCTCCACGCTGGAGATCAGCAATGATTCCCATGAGGAACTCATCTTCTCAGGCAATGGACAGGTGCGTCAGGCCAACAGCCGTGGACAGTGCTGGGCTGGGCTGAGGGAGGGGCCTAGGGAGATACACAGGTGGGGACTCAAGATGACCAGGCTGGGCCGAGGACCAGAGCCTGGATATAGGCACCTCTGGGCCCTGTCCTGGTGTTTCCCACCCGAGTGACTGACCCCAGTCTCGTTCCTAAGAGATCTCACTCCTTTGCTGCCCACAGACAGCTGGGTTATGGCAACCCCATGTTGGGTACTGGTGGGATGTTCAGGGGACAGGTTACTACTGGTACCCTGGATACAAAGTCAAGAGCGTCCACGTGTGTGACAGCAATGGGTTCCCCCCCAGCCCATGAATCCCGGGCAGGGGTCAGCTCCACTGTGCTTCATGACCTCCCCACAACCCACGACAGAGAACCCAAACCCCACACACAGGGTGAGGCTTACACGAGAGAGAGAGAGAGAGAGAGAGAGAGAGAGAGAGAGAGAGAGAGAGACTACTCCATGCATGTGTCAGCAGCATGTCCCTGGGTCTCAGCCCTGGAGCCCCCACCCATCTTCATCCTGTTCCATGAGAAAGGACATTTGTCCTGTGGCTCAGAGGGGATTCCAGTGCTTGTCCCCAGCTGCCCTGCTGCAGGTCACGGCCTCAGAGAGCGCCCCTGGAGCCTGGTCTGCTGGACAGTCACAGCCCAGGGCCCCACACGAGGGCGGCCCTCACACAGGAGTTTGCACACAGTGCTGGGGGCTGGATGTCCCTGTCTCCTGCTTGTGCATGTCCATCTCCGTTCCCGTGTTCTCGTGTTCTCCTGTGCTTCTCTGTGTCCTTGTCCCCTCTCCTTATCAGCACGGCAGTCCTGGGGCCCACTCCATGGCCTGGCCTAACGTCCATCAACTCCTCAGGAGTGCATGGCACATGCAACCACACTCAGGGACCCAGGTGTCAGAGCATCACCGTCACTCTCACAGGAGCTAATGCCCTGCTGAGACAGAGGCCCAGACAGCACATTCTGGGAGAGGGGCTGAGGTGTCCTCCTGGAGCAGCCATGGTCAAATCACCGTGCAGAAGGGCTGTGGCCGGGACACTGCCAGCTGCCATCTCTGCACTGCTGCTCCCAGCTGCTGGCCTCCCTGGGGGGATACTCTGCTCTCCCCACTCTCCCACACTGCTCTGTATGTGGCCAACAAAGTCACTCTGGGCCTTTCATGCCCAACCCCCCAGGGATGTGAGCGGTCACCTGCTGCAGCTGGTTGCCCTCTGTGAGGGGGTCTTCTCCCAGCCCAGACTCCCGTGGTTGGGGGTCCCTGGAGCCTCCTCTGACTCCTGTCCCTGCTGGTCCTCCCTAGTTTGGAGGTGTGTCCACACTGCACCTGGCAGAGGTCTGCCCCCTGCGGAGCCTGCAGCCAGGCACCAAGGCGAAGCTGGAGGAGTCCCTGGTCCCGGCCTCCCCAGGAAGAACCATCGCTTACCTGTCCACTTTGCTGTGCTCATATGGTGACTTCAGCACTGTTCCGTATTTCCTGGACCAGATATTCCACAGGTGAGCGTCTGTGCCCTCCAGGCACAGGGGCCTCTGCTGCCCCCTAGCCGTGGCTCTCTGTGCCTGCGTGCTCCTCTGAGAAGGGGGTGGTGTGGGTGTGAGCCTCAGGGGATGTACAGGGACCATGTGACTGCAGACATGGCAGGGGCCTGGTGCCTGCTCCGTGGCCAGGGCTGCTGGCACTGCGCTCATCCCTCTTCTTCTGGTCTCTGCACCCTCGGGACTCAATAGCCCACGGCACTCGAGGTTTGGAAAACCCCACAGAGAGCAGCCCTGCCTTCCCATCTGTAAAGGAGGCCTCCCAGCCCCAGTCCCTGATACAGACAGAGCAGGGCCCGGGCACTGGGTGTTGGGCCCAGGCCCCTCAGCTCTCTGGCAAGGATCCGTGTGGGGTTCATCCCCACAGCACGTGAATATTAAACACTCTGGGCAGTCACTTTGCAGACACGTGTCACAGCTCAGCGAGCAAAGCAGACAGCATTCCCGGGGCCTCATGACCTGGGAGGACCAGACTCTCCCAGCTGAACGCCTGCCCGGGTCCTGTCCACAGGGTCAGAGGGGAGAGGATCGTCCTCCCATGGTCTTGCCAGGATGTCAGAGCCCAGGCCCCACTAGGACGTCACGGACTGTGGGTCCAGTCGGAGGCCTTCTGTCCCTGCCAACTGTGGGAGCAAAATGTGGGCTGTGGCTGGGGAGGGACAGACAGGATGTGGATCTCCCACTTCCTGTGACTCCTCTTAGAGCACCGAGGCCCGGGGACTCCCCACGAAGGAAAGGAGAACAGAGCTGGGAAGGGGGTCCCAGACCTGCAAAGGAGAGAGGATGCTAGGGCGCAGAGCAGCCAGGGGTCCATAGCCAGGACAGGTGCTTCCCAGCTCCACCCATGCTCCCGGCCCCCTCCCCAGGATGCCAAGACTACAGAGGTCCTAGATACCTGCTCCTAAGTCTGCCTGGAGCCTCTGTGCTGAGCACCAGGGGCCCTCCCCTCAGGAAAGAAGGTCCCTGGGAGGCTGTCACCACGGGTGTGCACCAGCCCTGTTGACCAGGTCTGCCACGGCCAGGACAGCCCAGGAGGGCTTGGGGGGTGGGTCATGCTCTGGACAGGCTGAGGCATGCCCAGGGCCCCAGAGCCACAGAAGGGCCCCTGGCAGTGCAGTGTGGTGGCCAAGGCCAGCCTCTGACCCCGCTGCCCTCGCTTGCGTCCCCAGCAACATGGCTTCCTTCCTGGGACGCTGCAGAGACCTGTACGAGGCAGAGCTCCATGGCCACACCAGCCTTCCACTGCTGAAGATGAAGGTGGGCTGCAAGCCTGTCAGCCTGCCTGGAGGAGACCTGGGGACCCAGGTGTATTTTCTGTATGCCCTGCCCGGACACGCCCAGCGCCCTGAGGCCACAGCAGACGGTGAGGGGCAGCGCAGTCTGCAGGTCTCTCAGGGGTGGTGTTTGGGGCTGGACTCCCCTTCCAGGCGGTGCGACCCCTCGGGGTTTGCAGAGGCCACTGGAAGGTGATTCACGTTGGCGACCCTTTCTCTTCTTCCAGCTCCCGCTCTGCGTGCAGGGCCACCACCCTTCCGCGCACTGGCTCTCGAGCCAGCTGCAGCACCGCTGGCTCAGCCAGGACCTGCTCCAGAGCCAGGGCCAGCTTCCCCACGGGGCCTGCCCCCATGCGCACAGTCAGCACCAGGGCCAGCTCCACAGGCCTCCTCTGGATGGGCTGGGCCTGCAGAGGAGCTGCCTGGGGCGGAGATGGTTGACATCACCGCCTTCTCCCCCAGGACGATGGCAGAACAGCTCACGCTTCTGGATGCGGTGAGCAGCCGGCTCTGCTGGGCAGGGCCAGGACCACGGCGTCCCTGTGGCAGCTGGCGTCCCACACAAGCCCTGGCCAGAGTCAGCCCAGGCTCCATGTCAGCCCCAGTGTGACCTGGGCTCGTTTCTCATGTCCTAACCCACCTGTCCCCTGTGGACAGCAGAGATGGGGCACACTCATGCCAGGTGCTCAGAGCGGCAGACAGAAAGCTGGGCACGGTGTGGCCCGGAGGTGGTGGAGGGCACTCACTGTGGTGCAGCCAGGCCCCTGTCCCTGCCAGTCTGCCCAGAATGCCTTACCTGTCTCAGCACTGATTAGGCTTCAGAGTTGGACGGGGTCCCAGAGCAGACACACAAACAGAGCCCCTTGGTGTAGCTGCCACAGGGAGGTGCGCTGGGATGGGACAAGGAGCATAGGGCTGATGGTGATGGGCTGAGGGATGGGGAGTTGGCCAGGATGCCCGGGAGAAAACACCTCTGTGTCTTCTCTCCAAGAATGGGCTCTGGGCCATGGGGCTCTGGGCACCCTCAGTGGGCTGCTGCTCCCACTGCTGTGAGCCCCATGCACAGCATCCTGGGAGTGTGGGCACCGGTGCACTCTGAGTGGGGGTGGCTGTGCCCATGGGTCACTCTCCTCCCCAGGAGCTGTTCCAGAAGGTCGTGCCCTTCCACTGCCTGGGCTCCGTCTGGACCAAGAGCAGCAAGAGAGGCAAGGAACACCTGGCCTCCACTGTCCATGCCACCGTCCAGCAGTTCAACTGCGTGACAAATTGTGTAGTAACCACATGCTTGGGGGACCCCAGCAGGAAGGCCACGGACAGGGCCCGTGTGGTGGAGCACTGGATCAAGGTGGCCAAGGTCAGCTGCGGGCAACCAGGGCCCTTGCTCCCTGCACTCTGGGAATGGCCACTTTGCTCTATCAGCCCATGGGAATACAACCTGTGGCTGAAGACCCTGCACAGACCCTGGGCCCTTCCTGGCAGGGAGGGGCCTGACCTGACTCACTTCCCCCAGGGGTGCATGCTCACCTGCCACCTGAACCTCCGTGTGGGTTGAACCCAATCCTCTCCCTGTGAGGGTGGCCATGGTTCCCTTGTGCCTTCCTGTGGCTCCGTGGGCATCTGATGCAGGAGGGGGACGTCAGCCCAGGGGATCCAGGTGACTTCTCCCTCATCCACTCTGCTCTCCAGGAGTGCCAGACCCTCAGGAACGTTTCCTCGGCCCATGCCATCCTCACTGCTCTACAGACCTCCCCAATTTGTCGCCTGCAAGAGACGTGGGGAGAAGTCTCCAGGTGGGTGCCTTCTCCCACAGGAGCACCAGGGTGTACCTGGGACCCTAGGACTCAGCACTAACCCCATGATCTGGGAGGGGCCAGACGTGGACTCTAAGGGGAGGCATGGGGAACGTCACCTTCGAGACCCCTAGACCTTCTGCCTCATGTTTGCCTCAGGATGCTATTTGCTTTGCTGTCAGGCACCAGTTCTTGAATAGTGCTCCTGGGCAGCACCGGAGCTCCCTGTGCAGGTGAACGTGAGGCGGAACGGTGCTGCTCCGTGGAGGGGAGGGGCCCAGGAGAACCACTTGAGCTTCCCCCGTCCCCTGGGCCCCAGGGCTTCGGGAACTCAGTGGAAACTCACCTGGGCCGTGTGCATCCTCCTTGCTCTCGAGCAAAGGGAGCTGCACTCACCACCCTCCCATCACACCGAGTGGCTCCTCCTGGTTTCCCATCTCCACAGGAGAAGCTGCAAAAAATTTGAGCGCCTGTGTGAGAAGGACAATGGCTTGAGCAGGGATCGGCTCACCAAGGTAGGGGGCTGGGAAGTGGGGTAAGTGTTTGGGGGTAGGGTGAGGGGTGGAGTGAGGGCCTGGGGCAGGGGTGGTGTTGGCCGGCAGGACAGGCTCTGTGCGCCTGACCCCACCCGGGCTGTGTGGCAGAGTGGCAGGAAGGACTTCCCTCCTTCCACAGGGTGACCTCGGTTCCTCACAAAGCCAGGCCCTGCCTGGGATCTGCCTGCCCAGGACCTGCATGGGGAAGGCCACCTGCCTGCACTGGGGAGGGGGGAACTGAACACGGGTGTCCCAGGGCCCGTGGTCCATGGTTTCCGAGCATCAGGTGCAGTGGGCACATGAGAAACAGATGCACCTGTGGCTGTGATGCCCATCCTGCCCTGACCCACTGCCCATCGCCTGAGGTCCTGGGATTCTCACCCTGCCCAGGGCAATGACATCATCTGCAGGTAGACGATGAGAAGCTCCTGAGGCCTCCTCACACACGCCTGGTGGCTCTGTCCTGACCACATCTCAATGCCTTCCACCTAAGGGAGGAAGCAAAGTGTCGCCACCCAGAGCCTGTGCAGGCCCTGCCTGTCACTCAGAGATGATCCCTGGGGGCCACGCCCTGAGTGGTAGGGGAGATGTGCAGCAGAAGCTGTGGTTCGTCCTTGACCCTGCTGGGGGTGGGGGGAGCACCCAGTGGGGCTGGGTGGCCAGCACCTATCAGCCAGGCCTCCTGAGACCACCTGGCCCTCTCCCTCCATGGCTGTGCCTGGCCAGGGACCAGGACACAGAGAGCCCTGATGGACTCCTGGCCAGGGGTGCAGCTGGGGTTGTGGTGAAGCAGTGGGGTGCCAGTCGGCTGGGGGCAGGGCAGGCTCTCCTGTGTGGCCCTGGGCTGGTCACTGCCCATGGCCTCTGATTTCTCAAGTAGAGGATGGGGCTGGTGAGCCTGTTGTGCAGAGCTCACGGGGGTCGGTGAGGCACCAGGAAGGGTGATGTGTGGTGCAGGGCCTGGCCTTCCTCCCAGGGGACAGTGAGGAGGAGGAGGGCAGAGGTAGGATGCTGAGTCAGGACAGCTGTGGGGGGGGCACCCAGCACCCTCACTAGCCAAGGAGCAGACCCAAGGAGGCCCCTTGCTCAAGGTGCCCCCAGTGAGGGTGGGAGCCACAGCATCCAGACAGAGTGCACTTGGGGGAGGGGCTCAGACATGCAGGGCCCCAGCAGAGGGCCCAGGTGTGGGCAGGGGTGGGAAGGACAGGCCCTATGACCCTGACCTTGATCCTGGCAGAAGGGGGCCTTCAAGCTTGCTGCCCGGGAGCAGAATCCACAGAGAGCCCAGATGAGGCTGCGGAAACAACAGAAGGTGCGTGTGCCCGGGCGAGGGGACTCCTCCGTCACACCGGGGCCCGAGCCACAGGAGCAGGGCTAACACCTCCAGCCCTCCCTGCGGTCCCCACACTGCCTCAGTGGCCTCCACCGGAGAGACCAGAGCCAGGGCCTGGGGCAGCTGGGCTCTCAGTGCACTTGGGGCTGAGGTGGCGCTGGTCGAAACAGGGCCTGTGTGCCCTTGGACATCCCAGCAGGAGTCCTAGGGGTGCCTGCTGTCCTGGGAGTAGCTGGGAGGATGGAGAATGGGGGAGGCTGCCAAGGTCCTGGAGGGCTCCCGGGGGGAGACATGAGCCAGGGTCCAGGAGCTGGGGTGGAGGGGTCTCTGGGGCAGGGCTTGGGTGGCACCTGAGAGCAGGTGCTCATCACCACCCCCTGCGGCACAGGGAGTCGTCCCCTTTCTTGGCACTTACCTGAAATACCTGGTGATGTTGGACACTGTGATGGGGGACTCTGTGCATGTGAGTGATCCTGGGGCAGGTGGGGTGGGCCCGGGTCCCTGAGGCTGGCGGGGGGAGGTGCGGGGAGAGCCTGTACTGCATTCTTAGCCTTCTGCGCTGCCAGCCCTTCTCCTGAACCTCCCAGCCGTCCCTGGGGCTGGGGCTTCACTGCCTCTGCCCTGTGAGTGTCGGGGCCTCCAACTGGGTGCCCCTCCCTCTCCTGGAGGGACAAAGCTACACAAGGTCTTGGCTGAGCCTCCTTGGCCTCCCCCTTGGGTAGGCTCCATGGGCAGGAGAGAAATTGGGCCCAGCAAGGTCAGGAAGCACTGACATGGCCAAGCACCCTCGCCCATCCCAGCCTCTGTTTCCCTCCTGTCACCAGGCAGGGTGAGAACAGCAGGTGCCTGAGCCTCAGCTGCCAGGTCCCCTCTCCAGAGCTCACCCAGATCCTTGTCCTTTCCCACCCGCATCCCCTTGACGGCCTCATGAAGGGGAGGGTCGGGGCTGGGCCTGGCTGGGGGCAGTTCTGATGGACTCTGTCTGCCTTCCAGCAGGCTGACTTCAGCTTCGAGAAACTGAATAAGGTGAGCAGCTGTGGCCTCACTCAGGGCAGGAGGGCACTGGGGGTCACAGGTGGTCCTGTTCAGGACCCCCATGCATCACCCCTGCAGCTTTGCTCTATTAGGAGGGCTGGGTGCACATGAGGGGGAGACCCATCCCTAGGGTGGGTGCGGGTAGAGGACTGGAATCAAGGAGATGCCCCTGGGGAGGGGCTGTTGGCACCCCTGTCGAAGGCCAGGGTGCGGCCTGCATGGGCTGGATTGGAGGAGGCCTCTTTAGAGGAAACACCCAGAACCCCGCGGCCCCTCCCCTACCAGGTCCCCACAGCGTTCCCAGCCCAGGCGCTGACCGTGTCCTGTGTGCCCCTCTGTCCCCAGGAAATTAAAGTCCTGCAAGAAATCCAACTGCTGCAGGTGGCAGCGAGCAATTATTATTTTAAGCGTGATGAGGAGTTTGGCGTGTGGTTCCGGTCTGTGGAGTATCTCACTGAGAAGGAGAGGTGAGTGATGGGCAGGAATTGGGTGAAGCCCAGGGGTGTTGGGGGTGGGGAGGGCTCTCCCTGCTGTGCAGCTGGGGGAGCACCGTCCAGGCCCCCTGGTGGCAGCAGGCCCTGTCCTATGGGCACTGCTGGCCCCCAGGACTGCAGCTCCTGGGCAGGCCCTGGGAGGGAGGCCTGAGCTGAGGCTCTTGGTGGACTCATGGCTGTGCTCTCTCCGTTAGCTACGCCCTGTCCCGCCAGCTGGAGCCCTCTGCCAAGAGGCCCGCAGCAGCCTCAAGGCCATGAACACCATTGTGATGCCCTTGTGACCGAGTGCTGGGACCTCAGGGGCAGATCTGAGCTCATTGGGAGCCTGGTGCCTGGGACAGTGGCCTCCCTGCTGTGAAGCTGAGGCCTGCGTTGTGTCAGTTTAATTGCCCCTCTTATGTTCTCTCCTTTCCCCCATTGAACTATAGTCACTGTTAGTAGCTCCCTGTTAGAGTTTTATTAAAGTTAATGTAAATATGTTGCACCATGAGTTTCATGCTTCCTCGTCATCGCTTCCCCGTAACTGAGGTTGTGAGCGGTGTTCCACCGTGCAAATGCGCCGTGGGCATGGGCCCCTCCTAGTTGCAGCTCCTGGAGCTGCACCTCGCTGGGTGAGGTTCCCTGAGGTTCTTCTCCTAAGAGGCGCTGGCAGATCACTTGGTGCCTGGTGTAAAAATCCTGCCTGGCTCCTCTTGCACTTTCTGCCCTGGGTTTAGGATGTTGGGTGCAGCCTGGCCTGGCCTGGCTGTGGTGGGCATATGGGAGGTGAACCAGCAGATGGAAGGTCTCTCTATCTCTGTGTTTGCCTTCCAAATAAATAAAAGAGGGGCTGGTGCTGTGGCATGGTGGGTAAAGCTATCACCTGCAGTGCTGGCATCAGGGGTGTGTTCGAGTCCCGGCTGCTCTCCTTCTAATCCAGTCTCTGCTATGGCCTGGGAAAACAGTATGGGATGGCCCCAGTCCTTGGGCCCCTGCACCTACGCAGGAGACCCAGAAGAAACTCTGGCTCCTGGCATCTGATCAGCCCAGCTCCAGCCATTGTGGCCATTTGGGGAGTGCACCAGCAAATGGAAGACCTCTCTCTCTCTGCCTCTACCTCTAGCTTTCAAACAAACAAATCTTTTTTTAAAACTTTTATTTATTGAATATAAATTTGCAAAGTACAGCTTATGGATGACAATGGCTTCCCCCCCCCCATAACTTCCCTCCCACCCCCAACCCTCCCCTTTCTCGCTCCTTCTCCCCTTCCATTCACATAGAGATTCATTTTCATTTCTCTTATATACAGAAGATCAGTTTAGTATATTTTAAGTGAAGATTTCAACAATTTGCAGCCACATAGAAACACAAAGTGAAAAATACTGTTTGAGTACTAGTTGTAGCATTAAATCACAATGTACAGCACATTAAGGACCAAGATCCTACATGAGGAATAAGTGCACAGTGACTCCTGTTGTTGACTTAACAATTTGACACTCTTGTTTATGGTCTCAGTAATCTCCCTAGGCTCCAGTCATGACAAACAAACAATTCTTTAAAAAATAAAGAAAAAAATAGGCCGGCGCCGCGGCTCACTAGGCTAATCCTCCGCCTTGCGGCGCTGGCACCCCGGGTTCTAGTCCCGGTCGGGGCAGCGATCCTGTCCCGGTTGCCCCTCTTCCAGGCCAGCTCTCTGTTGTGGCCAGGGAGTGCAGTGGAGGATGGCCCAAGTTCTTGGGCCCTGTACCCCATGGGAGACAAGGATAAGCACCTGGCTCCTGCCATCGGAACAGCGTGGTGCGCTGGCCGCAGCGCGCCTACCGCGGGAGCCATTGGAGGGTGAACCAACGGCAAAAAGGAAGACCTTTCTCTCTCTGTCTCCCTCTACTGTCCACTCTGCCTGTCAAAAAACAAAACAAAACAAAACAAAACAGAAAAACAAAACAAAAAACACACATTTAAAAAAAAAGAAGAAAATAAAAAAATAAAAAGCATATTAGACGGAATGTAAAAATACTACCACAATGTCATAATGCTTTATCAAAAGTTTGTTTTGATATCTGTACCACTACGGGACACACTAATGGCTAGTATCCCTAAGACATCCAGATGAATGTGTTGCCTTTTTTCACAGGAACGAGCCGTCTGTTCCTGGAAATAATGGACACACTAAGGGCTGGGCTTCCTGGCAGCAGGTGCCCCTTCCTGACAGTTGCTTTGTTTTCTCATTATCCCTCTTCTCTGTATTAACTGTTCTATGTCTCCGCATTTTCACTGGAACTTGCATCTTCAACCTCTGAGGCGACAGCAGTGCTGCAGGGTCAGCACCTGTGCCTGTGGACGGCACATTTGTCTTCAAGTCCCCTTAGGTAGAGTTGTCTTAGGGAACGTTCCTGACACACCTCGGAGCCACCAGCTTTGCAGAAGCTAGGCACACCTGAGGGGAGTCCCAGGGCCTCGGGCACCAGTGCTGACACACGGTGGGGCCAACCAACACCTGACGCTTGCTGTAGATGATGTCGGAGGGCAGGGGCTCTACCTGGCCTTTCCAATTCCCAAGGCTGACTTGAACTTGTCTTCTTGCACTTTGCTGTGTCTCACCTTTGCCACCGTTGAATCACTGCGTGAGTATTCACCATCAGGCACATGGCAGGGTGTTCCGGTTGGGGCTCTGAGTGCTGGTATTTCAACTGTGGCACAGGTTTTGGTGACACGGCACAGATCTGTCAGGTATGTACGTAGTGGAGGAGCTATGGCGTAGAAGCTGCATCTCTGCACCCTGGGAGACACTGCCGGGTTCCTGGAATGCTTGCAGCATTGCACACCCACAGCACGAGCTCCCTTGCATGCCCCCCTCCCTGCCAACGAGGAGCTGTCATTCCCATTGTGATTGCCTGACTGCTCTGTGCATTCATGCTCAAAACATCATGTTATACAAAATAATGTTATCAGTCAATTTAGGAATTCAAGCACCAAAAAGGGCTTCAAGACCAGAAATTAGTGAATTGACTGAGGTATGTAAGTATTAGGCAAACAGAACAAACAAGTTAAAGCTGTAACTTCGGCCGGCGCCGTGGCTCAACAGGCTAATCCTCCGCCTTGCGGCGCCGGCACACCGGGTTCTAGTCCCGGTCGGGGCACCAATCCTGTCCCGGTTGCCCCTCTTCCAGGCCAGCTCTCTGCTGTGGCCAGGGAGTGCAGTGGAGGATGGCTCAAGTGTTTGGGCTCTGCACCCCATGGGAGACCAGGAGAAGCACCTGGCTCCTGCCATCGGAACAGCGCGGTGTGCTGGCCGCAGCGCGCTACCGCGGCGGCCATTGGAGGGTGAACCAACGGCAAAAGGAAGACCTTCCTCTCTGTCTCTCTCTCACTGTCCACTCTGCCTGTCAAAAAAAAAAAAAAAAAAAAAAAAAAGCTGTAACTTCGACATCATTTAAATAAATATGCACGTCAGTCTGCTCATCAGGCATGTGGCGTGACCACAGTGTGCATAAGCTGTGCTGGGGGGGGCTGCTTTGCTCTCCTTCATTTTTGGGGTGCAGTTTTCTGTGTGCTCCCCTGAGGCTCCCCGAGGCCAGCGCCTGTCCACATAGGTGTGCTCCATGCCTGGTCATCCCACCCAGGCACTGAGCCCAGCATCCACAAGCACGTGTTCCCGGAAACTGCACCCCCCAGGGAGCGGCGGCCTCTCCCCCACCCGGGTTGCACCTAGCAAGGACCGGACCTGGGGCCACACATAGATATAGCCCCAATAACGGGAATGACCCCATGGAAGTGGCAGGTGCTGAGATGACCACGCGTGGGAGTCAGGCGAGGGAAGGCTGGTGTGAGGGACAGAGATCCCGGCAGGACAGTGGGGTGTCGTAGCCAGGGTCACCTGGGCCCCCCGAGTCCCCACGCTTACTTCAGCACTGGCTGCTGCTGGGAAGCCCTCCTGAGCCCTGCCGCCGTGGCGAGGAAGCTGTATGTGCAGCTCTGTCGCTGAGGGTCGTGCACGGGGAAGATGAGGAACAGAGCCACGGATCCCCTGCCAAGGACAAGTCTCCTGAGAAGAGATGAGCCTTGCTGGCTCACGCCCCTGATGGGTTGTTAGCGCGCCCCAACCTGGCCCATCCCAGTGGAAGGAGAGAAATGGAGCCCAGTGCTGACGGGCTGGGCACGGGTGCTCTTCTTCCACGGCGCTTGTGGGAATAGTTTCCCTCGTTTCTGGGGAAGACTGGACAGTCTAGATTTCGTGAAAATGGAACTCTGTTAATTTCCCCAGCCCCAGAACCTAGAGAGTCACTTTGGACATACAAGTCTCAGTCAACAAACACTTGGCCAAGTGGACGCTACGTGTCGGGTCCTGTTGTCGCAGGAGTTCTGGGGTTGGCATGTGGGAGGCGTGAGAGAGCAGTGGCCGCATCTGCCACTCCAACCACTCAGGTCTGTGTCTCTTCCCCACGAGGGGTGCCGGCTGCTTCCTTTTACCGAATCCCTCGGAAGTGACACCGCGTCTGTGTCGCAGCTCTTGCTGTTACAGTTCTGATGTTACCGCTCTGTGGACCACTGCCTCTCCTCTTCCACCGGGTCACAGCTTCTCTCCCCTTTGCTCCCTGAGCATCGTGGTCTCCTGGGCTACAACTGTTCTTCTCTGCCAGATTCTCTGAGGAGTGCGGCAGTCTTTGGTGCCACAGCTCCTGCTGTCTGCCGGATCCTTGTCTGGGACGAGTGAGGCACTGGGACAAGGAGGGAGTGAGCAAAGCGAAGGTTTAAGGAGGCAGAGAAAGCCCCCCCTCCCCGTAGCCACAGGGCTGCTCCCCAAGTGGCTGGGGAAGGTACCGCCTATGTCACTGGCATTCCACCTGGGAGCTGGTTTGAGTCCCAGCTGCTCCACTTCTTGTCCAGCTCCCTGCCAATGTGCCTGGGGAGAGTGGCAGAAGATGGCCTGGGGGCTTTGGCCCCTGCCACCACATGGGAGACCCAGATGAAGCTCCTGGCTCTGGCTTCAGCCTGGCTCAGCCCCCGCCATTCTGCCAACTGAGGAGGAAACCAGCTGAAGGAAGTTCTCTCTCTCTCTCTCTTTCTCTCCCTCTCCTCCTCTCCCCCTCTCTCCCTCCCTGTAACTCTGACTTTAAAATAAATGAATCTTAAAAAAAAAAAAAAAAACTGCCTGGCTGGGATTTTTATCAATTCCAAAGGTTCAAGTTCACCTGATTGGTCAAGTTGAAGATAATGAGGTAGTATATATAAACCAATCAGGGAGCCACCAGAGCCTGAGTATGATTGGCTTGACCAGGAACCAGTCACGGAGCTCACGCTACACGTGGAAGTGGGAAGTGTGTTCAAACAGGTCCACGACAGGCGGCACCGTTCAGCAGATGGAACCACATCTGGAGGTGACGTTGAACCTGTGTCCCACCCTCCATCCCTCAGAGTTCCTGGATGGCCAAGTCAGGCGGGGTCTTCCTTTCCTACCCAGGGCCCTGGGGTCCCTATCAGAGGCAGGAGGAGTCTATGTCTCCTCCCCAGGAGATGGGGCACATGCTTTCACCTCATTCCATTTTTTAAAATTTTTAAAAATACTTAATTGAAAGAGTTACAGAGAGAGAGGGAGAGACAGGGATAGAGGTCTTCCATCTACTGGCTCACTCTCTAGATGGCCACAATGGCCAGGGTTGGGCCAGGCTGAAGCCAGGAGCCAGGAGCTACTTCCAGGCCTCCCATATGGGTGCACAGCACTTGAGCCATCTTCTGCTGTTTCCCAGGCCACTGGCATGGAGCTAGATCAGAAGTGCAGCAGCTGGGAGAGGAACCAGCACCAGACGGGGTGCGGGCGTCCTGGGTGCCAGCCCCCGCCACATTGTCTGATGGAGCACGGCTCTCTGTTCCAGCTCCCTGACGTTCGCAGAGGCTCCTAGTGACAGCCATCTGTCTCCAGGTCCCTCTCTCGTGTGTGACAGCCGTCTGTCACAGCTCCCTCTCTCGTGTGTGACAGCCGTCTGTCACAGCTCCCTCTCTCGTGTGTGACAGCTGTCTGTCACAGCTCCCTCTCTCCCGTGTGACAGCCGTCTGTCACAGCTCCCTCTCTCCCGTGTGACAGCCGTCTGTCACAGCTCCCTCTCTGCTGTGTGACAGCCGTCAGTCACAGCTCCCTCTCTCCCGTGTGACAGCCGTCTGTCACAGCTCCCTCTCTCCCGTGTGACAGCCGTCTGTCACAGCTCCCTCTCTCGTGTGTGACAGCCGTCTGTCACAGATCCCTCTCTGCTGTGTGACAGCCGTCTGTCACAGCTCCCTCTCTCGTGTGTGACAGCCATCTGTCACAGCTCCCTCTCTGCTGTGTGACAGCCGTCTGTCACAGCTCCCTCTCTCCCATGTGACAGCCGTCTGTCACAGCTCCCTCTCTCCCGTGTGACAGCCGTCTGTCACAGCTCCCTCTCTCGTGTGTGACAGCCGTCTGTCACAGCTCCCTCTCCCCTGTGTGACAGCCGTCTGTCACAGCTCCCTCTCTCCACTGTGACAGCCATCTGTCTCTCAGCTCCCTCTCTGCTGTGTGACAGCCGTCTGTCACAGCTCCCTCTCTCCAGTGTGACAGCCATCTGTCTCACAGCTCCCTCTCTGCTGTGTGACAGCCGTCTGTCACAGCTCCCTCTCTCCCGTGTGACAGCCGTCTGTCCACAGCTCCCTCTCTCGTGTGTGACAGCCGTCTGTCACAGCTCCCTCTCTCCCGTGTGACAGCCGTCTGTCACAGCTCCCTCTCTCCCGTGTGACAGCCGTCTGTCACAACTCCCTATCTCCAGTTTGACAGCCGTCTGTCACAGCTCCCTCTCTCCCGTGTGACAGCCGTCTGTCACAGCTTCCTCTCTCCTGTGTGACAGCCGTCTGTCACAGATCCCTCTCCCCTGTGTGACAGCCGTCTGTCACAGCTCCCTCTCTGCTGTGTGACAGCCGTCTGTCACAGCTCCCTCTCTGCTGTGTGACAGCCGTCTGTCACAGCTCCCTCTCTGCTGTGTGACAGCCGTCTGTCACAGCTCCCTCTCTGCTGTGTGACAGCCGTCTGTCACAGCTCCCTCTCTCCCATGTGACAGCCGTCTGTCACAGCTCCCTCTCTCCCGTGTGACAGCCGTCTGTCACAGCTCCCTCTCTGCAGTGTGACAGCCGTCTGTCACAGCTCCCTCTCTCCCGTGTGACAGCCATCTGTCCACAGCTCCCTCTCATGTGTGACAGCCGTCTGTCACAGCTCCCTCTCTCCCGTATGACAGCCGTCTGTCACAGCTCCCTCTCTCCTGTGTGACAGCCTTCTGTCACAGATCCCTCTCTCGTGTGTGACAGCCGTCTGTCACAGATCCCTCTCTGCTGTGTGACAGCCGTCTGTCACAGCTCCCTCTCTGCTGTGTGACAGCCGTCTGTCACAGCTCCCTCTCTGCTCTGTGACAGCCATCTGTCCACAGCTCCCTCTCTCCCGTGTGACAGCCGTCTGTCACAGCTCCCTCTCTGCTGTGTGACAGCCGTCTGTCACAGCTCCCTCTCTCGTGTGTGACAGCCGTCTGTCACAGCTCCCTCTCTCCCGTGTGACAGCTGTCTGTCACAGCTCCCTCTCTCCCGTGTGACAGCCGTCTGTCACAGCTCCCTCTCCCCTGTGTGACAGCCGTCTGTCACAGCTCCCTCTCTCCCGTGTAACAGCCGTCTGTCACAGCTCCCTCTCTGCAGTGTGACAGCCGTCTGTCACAGCTCCCTCTCTCCCGTGTGACAGCCATCTGTCCACAGCTCCCTCTCTGCTGTGTGACAGCCGTCTGTCACAGCTCCCTCTCCCCTGTGTGACAGCCGTCTGCCTCACAGCTTCCTCTCAGCAGGTGTGGGTTGAGTAGTTTCTCAGGCTTCTATGCTGTAGCTTCTCTGCCCAGTGCTTTGTCTCCTGACCACAAAGAATGAGGCCACAGACAGGAAGGGGAGCCGAGTAAGGAAGTTTACTGAAAGGAAAAAGAAAATACCCTGCAACCACCTGCGGCCCCAAGAGAGGGGCTGGGCAGCACCGCCTGGCTCTAATTTGTATGTGTTTCTAAAGGAGGACGTTTGCCTGATTGGTCAAGGCATATGCTAATGAGGTAGTCTATGAGAACCTATCAGGCAAGCTGCTGAGCCTGACTGTGATTGGCTTGGCCCTGAACCAATCATCAGAGGGAAGTTAGGCCTAAGCCCACAGGGGCCCATGGTGGGCGGGGCCTGGTGAGAAGCAGGAACCAATCAGCAAAGCCAGGAGGGGCCGGCAGCCCCAGGACTCAGTAAGGTCACCCAACAGCAATGTCCTGGGCTACTCAGGTGGGTGCCTGCCCTCCAGGGGCCGCTGCGTCACTACCTTAATTTTCAAGATAACACATGGACCTTCTGAGCCGGCGCTTCATTAAATTTGCCCTTGAAGAGTTAAAAATAAAAGTGTTGGCCGGCGCCGCGGCTCAATATGCTAACCCTCCACCAGCGGCGCTGGCACACTGGGTTCTAGTCCCGGTTGGGGCGCTGGATTCTGTCCCGGTTGCTCTTCTTCCAGGCCAGCTCTCTGCTGTGGCCCAACAGTGCAGTGGAGAATGGCCCAGGTGCTTGGGCCCTGCACCCCATGGGAGACCAGGAGAAGCACCTGGCTCCTGGCTTTGCATCAGCGCAGTGCTCTGGCTGCAGTGGCCATGAGTGAGTGAACCAATGGAAAAGGAAGACCTTTCTTTTCTCTCTGTCTCTCTCTCTCACTGTCCGCTCTGCCTGTCAAAATAAATAAATAAATAAATACATAAATACATAAATAAAATGTTAAGACATCACCTCTGAGCACACTTATGGCAGCATTGTTGCTTGGTAGCAGAGAAAATGCACACAAAGTGAACGCCACGTGAGAGAGGCTGACAGACCCACGCTAGGAGCAGCATCAGCCACAGAAAGGAACACGTCCGCTGACCAGACTTCCCTGAGAATGCAGAGAAAACAGAAATAACACGTATGATGGAACCCACCCTTTCACCAAGGCAGGCCAAACGAAGCCCGAAAAGTAGGCAGAGTAGTTGGGGGTTAGCAGCAGCCCCTGGGGACAGGTGGAAGCTGGCCCTCACGACAGAGAAATCCCCCCAGGTCCTCGATTTCTGCATATCGGAACCTCACGATCACAGTTCCCAGTCGCCAGACAGTCGAGAGAGGGCCCCTGTGACCATCAGCAGAAGAAGGTCAGGAAGTTCAGACCCCTGTGGACCACACATGTGGACAACGGCAGGCCTGCAGCACACGGTGCTTGAGAGGTTAGAAAAGTGGTCCCCAGGCCTGTTTGGTCCATCCCACGGGTCCATTCAGCATCTGGAAGCCCAGGGCCACTGCTAGTGGTAGGTCAGCAGTCAAGAGGGCTGGATTTGGGGTATCCAGAGAGAAGCAAGGACAAGCCAGACCTCGCTTTGTCTTTGCACCTGCATGGCCGGCTCGCGAGAGTGTAGGCTGTTGCTGCTGCTCTGCCTTCTAAGTCCCCCACGTGCCATGCTCTAGGGCGACTCCACACAGGACCCAAACCAGGAAACCATGGCTGCCATGAAGATGCACCAGTGGGGCCGGGGCCCTGGGGCATCACGGGCACCCGACCTGCTCGTGAACCCACCAGCGCGCTCACCCGAGACAGTGCTTCGGGGGCGGCTCTACCAAGCTTGGGGCAGGGATTCTGAGACACGCCTACTCCATGGGCTGGAATCTGAGAAGTGAGCCGGCTCTGGAGTATGCCTGGTCAGGCCTTGCTGGAGCTGAACCCCGTCGCACCTCGGCCTGCCGCTCCCTTGTCATCACTGGGTCTGCAACGTGGGCTGCCGACTGCCAGGACTCATCCAGATCTTTCCCTGGACACACTGCTGCACGGGTACTCGCATGTTGGTGTCTGCTTCAAACGGGACTGTGTTTAAACAGCCAGTGCTGAGAAGGTGGGAAGATGGGGGGCTGGCGCTGGCTGCTCACCACTGGTAGATGAAGAAGCAGCCACGCTGGCTGGCTGGGGAATGGATGGTGCCCGGCGCAAGGTAGGAGGCTTTGGGAAAATGTCCCAGAAGACAGATACCGTGCACAATGCAATGATCCAGACGCCCAAATAACCTGGGGCGACTGCGAGCAGAGGGTTGGCTGCTGCTGCCCACCTGTACCCACACACCGCAAAGGGATGGTGAGGGACCGAGGGCTGTTGCTGAATGGCTAATTGGCAAACGTGGAGGCTGGAGAGGCTCTGAGGGGCTTACAGAGAAAGCTGCATCTCTCACGGGGCACAAGGCAGAGTAGTGGGCAGCTGGCCCAGTGTTAAAATCAGAATTCCTAAGACGCTACTTGGCAGGGCCAGTGCAGTGGCATAGCGGGCAAAGCCACCCTGCAAAGCCAGCATCCTGCATGGCTGGAGCCCTGGAAGCTCCACTTTTGGTCCAGCTCCCTGCTAATCCACCTGTGAAAGCAGCAAAGGATGGCCCAAGTGATTGGGCCCCTGCAGCCATGTGGGAGACCTGGAAGAAGCTCCTGGCTCCTGATTTGGCCTGGCCCAGCCCTGCACACTGCTGCCCTCTGGGGAATGAACCAGCAAATGGAAGAGATTCTCTCTCTCTCTCTCTCCTCTCTCTCTCTCTCTCTCTCTCTCTCTCTCTCTCTCTCTCTCTCTCCACCCCTGTCTCTTTCTCTCTCTCTCTCTCTCCCTCTCCCCCTCCCTGCCTCCTTCCCTCCCTGTCTCTTTCACTCTCTTTGCCTTTCAAACAAATAAATAAATGTTTTTTTGAAAAAAGACTGGAAATCCATGCATATAAGAGGTCTTCAAAAAGTTATGAATTGTGAAAAAACCATGCATAGATCTCAAAGCTGTTTGTATTAATAGAAATGGATGTTTTTGTTGCAGTTTCCATGAACTTTTGTAGGAGTTCTTGTAACACTGAACACTTCCTCAGAAGCAAGGACAGAAGAACCACTCAAGGATCCAATGTCAAAGTCACTGCTGGGTGCCTCGCAGCACTGTCTCTCCCGGCTGGGGTGTGGCGGCCGCTATTCGGTGAGCGGACTTGCCAGGGAAAGGCCTGGCTCTCACCAGAAGATCATTGCATGAGGATGCATGGAAAGAGGGGTGAACCAGGCACTCGAGGCTGAGAAGAATGAGTGTCCCAGGAGGCTGACGGGGCACAGAGGAGGGACACTGAGGAGGCAGACAGTGAAACGGGGGCCGCAAGGTCACTCCCCAGAGGACACGTCACTCCCCAGGGACACCTCATTCCCCAAGGACACGTCACTCCCCAGGGACACATCATCCCAAGGCCATCCAGTCACTGCATCCATGATGGAGACCCCAGGATCACTAAGAAGCTCACAGTCAGCACTGAGGTGAGAGAGCTGGACACGAAGCTTGTGTCCCGAAGCCACAGAGGCTGGTGGCAGCAATGACTAAATGCAGGTGAACTAGGAGCTTGGAGGGACCAGCATGTGGGGAGTGGGCAGACGGCCAACTGCAATCTCAGGAGCAAACAGACGCACAAGCAGCTTGCTCTTAGCCAAGCAACCCCCAAGGCCAACATCAGAGGTGGAGACTAAAGCTGTTGTCCAGTCTAGAGTCCCAGTTGCACACTTTGTTCTCCATCCCTACACAACACTCAGGGCCAGAACCCACTGATGGAAGCAGACTCAGATTCACGGAGTGAGCAGCCGGCAGGGCGATGGCGAGCGTGTCCAGGCCGCACATCTCTACTCTGAGGTGCTCCTAGATTGCTCCAACTGCCACACTTCCCACGAGCTAGCAGGCAGCTGCCACAAGAAAGGTTCACGCACAGAACTGTGCGGCTGCGTGTGGACAGATTGCTCGGGGAGGGGTGCAAGTCTGGGAAGAGACCCTCTGAGGTGTCAGGGAGGGCCTCACGGGAAGAGAGTGAACAGGGAGAGAAGCCCACGTGGCTGTCCAGGGACACAGTGGCCCCGGGGTGTGCAGTGCACTGACCCAGAGTCCGACCCTTCCCCTGCAAGGCAGGGAAGCTGGAGCCTGGAATGTGCATGTTTAGCTGTGGAGATCATGGCAGCTCATCGTGTGAGGCAAAGGCATACTCACATTATGCTGCCCTGAGAGTGCGCGCTCACGCCTCGAACGTGAACCCCGGTAGGTGCACCCCACACCTGGGGCTCAATAAGCCCCTTTCATGAGCATCTTGCACTACAGGAGATGCCATCAGGGTGCAGATTGGACTTTGGAATTAAAATGATTTGCTCTGCTAAATACCAGACACACTTGGCAAAGGTGAACCCATTTTGTGACCCCAGCATGGGTTCCTAATGTATTTGCAGGAACTTTAGAGATTTCAGAGCCGATTTAATGAAAACATGAAAGAATTGTAATAGGTTCCTGACTTGATAAGGCTCCAGGGATATTTACAACAAAAGCAAAGCAGCCTCCTGCAGAGGTCTGGGACTCACAGCCAAAACTTCATTCAGAAAGAACTCTCATCATGGTCTCCTGAAGCCGCGAGCACAGCCCGCTCCCCCAGCCCGGCCTCTGCTCTGCTCACCCCCACAGCCTGTCGCTGTCTCCGCTCCCTAGGAAGCCCCACACCTCCCCGCCAGCTTCCGGAGTGCAGCCAGCACCTCCTTGTTCCTCAGGCTGTAGATGAGGGGGTTCAGCATCGGGGTGAGCACGTTGCTGAACACAGACAGCGCCTGGTCCTGCTCTGGGCTGTGGGAAGAGGTGAAGCTCATGTAAATGAAGATGTTTGGGCGGGCGGAAGAAGAGACTCACCACCGTGAGGTGGGAGGAGCAGGTGGCCAGGACCTTCCGCCTGCCCTTGACGGAGCTCATGCGGAGCACAGCGAGGAAGATGAGCATGTAGGAGGCTGTGATGAGACCGAAGGGGACGACCAGCAGCACCACGCTGGTCACCACCACCACGGACTGATACACGGACGTGTCCTCGCAGGACAGCTTGATGAGGACAGGGACCTCGCAGAAGAAGTGCTGGATCTCCCGGGACCCACAGATGGGGAAGTGCAGAGGGTAAACTGTGTGAACTAAGGAGCTGGCCGAGCCTCCAACCCAACACCCAGCCACCATGTGCAGGCAGAACCTGGGGCTCATGATGGCGGGGTAGCGCAGTGGGTTGCACACAGCCACGTAGCGGCCGTACGCCATGAGGGTCAGGATGAGGCACTCAGACATCCCCAGCAACAGGAAGAAGAAGCTCTGTGTCCCGCAGCCAACCCAGGAGATGCCCCTCTCCCCTGTGAAGAAGTTGGTGGCCATCTTGGGGATGATGGTGGAGGTCAGTGTCAGGTCGATGAGGGAGAGCTGGCTGAGCAGGACGTACATGGGCGTGTGCAGCCGGGCGTCCCCCAGGATCAGGACGATCAGAAGAGCGTTTCCCAGGAAGGCCAGGACGTAGACGAGGACCACGGCGGCATTGAGGAGCAGGGAGTGCCGGGACCCAGGGAAGAGCCCGGCCAGGAGGAAGTCCGTGGCCGAAGAGGCGTTCCCACCCACCATGCCGCTGCAGGCACAAGGGAGACCACAAGTGCCACCACCACGCGTGACAGACTCGTGTCAGTCTGGGGGCCAGCGTTCGAGAACCTTCCCCCCAGCTCCGGGTTCTCACATAGCCTTTGCCCGCATCTCAGGGAGAGCACTTTCCCGTGTCTCTTGAACAATCACCTGACTTGGTAAATACAGAATACTGGACACACGACCCACGCCAGCACTAACCGGCCTCTGCTGAGCTGAGTTCTTCCGATTTTCTTCTTTCTTTCTTCTTTCTAAGTTGGAGAATCCTGTAAATACAAACACCCATTTCTAGAAATACAGGCTTAAACTGCTACACACTGTTTATGTTAGCTGTGGGCCCTAGTTAAGAACTTTTGTGCATTGGAGCACAAATGAAGGAAATTCTAATCAGTTCTTTCAATTTGGCTTTATAAATTATAAATCAATTACTTGGTTACATCCTAATGAAATATCCTACTGTTTGCTTTCCTCTTGTTTGGTAATTGTCCTTATGTTATACACAGGGTGACAGAAATTGCTAGACGCACAGAACTGCCAACCATCAGTGTTCTGAATTACTGACCGAGGAAAGCTCTGGGATTTAACAGAGAATCTGACATCTACAGTGACTGATGACACGTCTGTCCTGTGTCTGAGACACAGACCTGGAGCTCTGCCCAGTGGTCTCCGCGGCCCCTGGCCCTGCTGCACGCGCCGCTGCACCTCTGCTCTCTGCAGGTTGAGCAGCTCCAGGAGCGCAGCCGCCCACACTTGCACAGGCACCTGCATGCAATGAAGTTCTGGCGAGAGCCAGGCCTTTCCCTGGCAAGTCAGCTCACAGAAAGGTGGCCGCCCCACCCCAGCCTGGAGAGACAGTGCTGCCAGGCAGAAGTTTCCAGATGCTCAGCCTCCTGAACAGAGGGGCTCTGCTCAGCACGGGTCAAAACTCCCTGAAGTCCAGTCTGTTACTGCAGCCAGAGACCACTAATGTAAAGCCATGCCCCCCTCGGGCTTACACTGGCTGTTCAGCTGGCCGTCTGTATTCACAGTACTGTGTGCATTTTGGACAAAAGATCAGTTCAGAAGAAAAACCACTGCTTGGATTTGAGCCGTCAGTCCAGTGAACTACAAATGCGGCGGGACTGGCTGACCTTGCCGGTCAGCGACCATGAGCACAAATTTGCTGCACACCACACTCACATCAGTTCAGGGAGTGCCAGCAACGAGTGCGTGTGCAGCCTGCGTGGTCCACTCACTATCATAGCACACTTGCTGAGCGCTCACGAGGGCAGCAGTGACCCGGGACAGGGCCTAAGCAGATCAGAGGCCAGTGTGCAGCACTGCCCAGCACCAGCCCCTGCGGTGCCCCTTGACAGTGGCCGTCAGCACCTTTAACTGCCCTGTTCTGTAATCCTCCCCTCTCCAGACGCCACCTGTCCGTCATAAGGCTGTGGGCTTACAACTCAGAGAATGCAACTGTCAAGTTTAGACACAGCCAACTAATGTTCAAACACTAAAAGCTGGAGCAAAGAAACATTCAAATGTGTCTAGCTCACTCCCACTTTAACTTAACGACATCAAACTTTTACTTTGTATCTTATAAATACACATTAACTCTGTGGGGACTGAAACCAGACCCTGACAGTGTTCTTTGAGTAGAAATGCAAACATCACAGCAAAGAACTCTGCATCACTTCATACAATAAAGCCTATTGCGCCATTAAATGATTTCAGCTGACTAAGCCTTTTTGGGGTCAGCTCTGCACATGTTTCTGTTACTTGCTTTGTAAACAAGAAGGCTGAGCTGTGGGAGGGAAGAGTGCGATGCTGTGTGCGTTAGCCTGTAGGCTGCACTGCAGTCTCCCAGGTCCTGACGACCTTCCGGGCTCCGGGCCCCTCTTGTTAGCGTGCTCGAGGTTGGGCTGTGAGGGCACAGACAGTGCAGACATCGACAAAGTCAGCAAACGGCCATAGCTCAGGAAGCAAACCACCACAAGCCACAGGATAAGTTCAACGGGTTGTCCTACCTGCTGACTGAGTTTGGGCACATGATGGTGCCCCGTGTTCTACTGGGTTTGGTCAGACAAGAGTACCGATCACACCACAACCCCTGCCTTATACCCTCGACAAAAAACAGCTCAAAATGGATCAGGGATTTAAACATAAGACGAGAAACCGTAAAACCACTGGAGGAAAACACAGGGCAAGGACTCCAAGACATCGGCACAGGCAGTGGCTTTTTGGATCAGACTCCCCAAGTCCCAGCAATAAAGGCAAAAGTAGACAAATGGGAGTGCATAAAGCCAAGCAGCTTCTGTACAGCCCGGGAAAGTGAAGCGGGAGGAGAGAGCTGACAGAATGGGATCATATGTCTGCACACCTTGCGTCTGGATCTTTCACACAGAGCCCAAACAGAAATACCGATTCCAGGCAGACTTCCCCTCCACGCGGACTCTGAGCAGGCTGAGCCTAACACAGGCCTGGCCCAGCGCTGTGTTGCACGCATTGTATAGGGTGAACCAGCAGATGAACAATCTCTGTCTCTCTCTGTTACTCTGCTTTTCACATAAATTAATGAAATTAATCTTTAAAAAATAAAATAATGCACTGAGATACTTAAATATATATTTTAAGGCAATAAATATGCAAATGTAACTGAATATCTCTGAGGAGAAAGGGAAATAGGATCTGGAAAATATGAATTACTTTACCTGCAACTGTTTTCAATAAAACGTATAAAGCAAATAAAAAATAGAAGTTTCAGTAAAAACAGAATGTGACCAGTTCAGTAGGAGACAGAGCAGGAAACGTAAGACTACTGCAGTGCCAGGATCCCATTTGGACACTGGTTCAAGTCCCGGCTATCTACTTCCGCTACTGCTCTATGGCCTGGGAAGGCAATAGAAGATGGCCCAAGTCCTTGGGCCCCTGCACCCATGTGGAAGACCCAGAAGAAGCTCCTGGCTCCTGGTCAGATTGGAGCAGCTCCAGCTGTTGCGGCCATTTGGAGTGAACCAGCAGATGGAAGACCTCTCTGTCTCTACCTCTGCCTCTCTGTAACTCTGCCTTCAAATAAATACATAAATCTTAAAAAAAAAGAAAAAAGATTGGTGGAAAGAATTGTGGAAAGACCCCTGATGGCTACAGGTTTCCGATGGCTCCGACACACTGCCGTTGGCGGGGTCAGGGTCTGGAGAGCAGCGGGGCTCCGTGGCAAGCAAGCCAGACTTTGCAGCATGGGGCTGAAGGTCCTGGGAGAGGACCCGTGTGGTGCTCAGGAGCCCGCTGAAGCTGACACTCGTGTTTGAAGGCTTGGGGGTGTCTGAGACGTGGGAAGGCAGCTCTGTCCTTACAGCAGGACAGAGAGCAAACACTGGTTCCAGCTTAGAGATTTTGACTGGGGGGCAGCGTCTGAGCATGGAACAACCAGGACCAGACCCGATTCAGGGTGGAGGGCCACCCTTGTGGAGTGGAGAAGACCCTGGCCCAGGCTGGGCTTCCACGAGTCACTCAGACTCCAGGTGATGCCATGACCTTGCCACCAGTTCCACCATTCACTCTCAGCATTCTAAATAAAAGCTCACACAGGAGCTGGTGCTGTGCTCTAGCAGGTGAAGCCACCGCCTGCTGTGCCAGCATCCCATAGGGGTGCCGCTTTGTGGCTCAGCTGTGCCACTTCTGATTCAGCCCCCTGCTAATGCGCCTGGGAAAGCAGCAGAAGATGGCCTAAGAACTTAGGGTGCGCCTAAGACACTGCCCTTGGCTTTCCTCACTGACCTTAGCTTGGATTTTAGGGGTCTTCCTAAGAAGCAGGCTACTGTCTTTGGAAATGATAGGAAAAGGAGGTTTAGACTCCAGCTGAGTGCCCTTCAGCCTGGGATCCTGACCCCATCCAGGTCTCCCAGGCACTGAGGGATGGGGCTGTGTTTGCAGAATTGTGCACAGTCAAGGGGATGGCATCGGGGCAGGAGAGGAACAGTCAGCAGCCCAGAGGGCCTTGGGAGCTCTTCCTGCTGGAAGGGTCCATGTCCTGGACCTGGAGGAAGTGACCTCACTTCCTTGGTGATGGGCCACAACAGACCATGGAACTCTGGTAACCAGGCACCCAGATTCTAGTGGTAGCCATTGCCAGCTCACTTGATAGGAAGCGTTGCAGGGAGAACTATGTTCCCTTGCTGCTGCCCTTCAAGGCGAGGCTCTGGCCAAGCCAAAGCCCAGAATGAAGGTCTCTTCCAGCGTGTAACACGCTGGCTGAGCTCTCACTATGGACGCCTGTGGCCACGGGGCAGGAGGCAGCCACAGGTAACAGGGTTTAGCAGCCCCGGGAAATCCCGGCCAGGCCCAGAGTCTCTGGTGACCCCGCGTGGGCTGTCCTCCAGTCCCCATGAAGGGGACAAAAGGAGGGGCCCTTCCTGCACAGCACCAGGATTCAGGCGTTGGACGAGAGTTGTGGTGTTGTCCGTACCCATTCCAGGGATGGCGGATGGGAAAGTGGGTGCTGGGGGCCATTTTGTCTACTCAGGGGTTCCACGTGAGTTCTCCTGTGTCACCTGGAGTCCTCCTGGCTGGGGGTATACCCAGATGTCCCTACGTATGTGACCTGGGGAGTGGAAATACTCACGGGGGTGTCTCCTGTGGGACACTGACGCCTTCTGGCCTGGCTCCGGGCACTCTGTTTGCAGGGCTCCACGCTGGAGATCAGCAATGATTCCCATGAGGAACTCATCTTCTCAGGCAATGGACAGGTGCGTCAGGCCAACAGCCGTGGACAGCGCTGGGCTGGGCTGAGGGAGGGGCCTAGGGAGATACACAGGTGGGGACTCAGGATGACCAGGCTGGGCCAGGGACCAGAGCCTGGATATAAGCACCTCTGGGCCCTGTCCTGGTGTTTCCCACCCGAGTGATTGACCCCAGTCTCGTTCCTAAGAGATCTCGCCCCTCTGTTGCCCACAGACAGCTGGGTTATGGCAACCCCATGTTGGGTCCTGGTGGGATGTTCAGGGGACAGTGTACTACTGGTTTCCTGGATACGAAGTCAAGAGCGTCCGCATGTGGGACAGCACTGTTTCCCCCCCAGCCCAGGAATCCCGGGCAGGGGTCAGCTCTGCTGTGCGTCCATACCTCCCCACAACCTACGACGGAGAACCCAAACCCCACACACAGGGGTGAGGCTTACACTCGTGAGAGAGAGACTACTCCATGCACGTGTCAGCAGTGTGTCTCTCGGTCTCAGCCCTGGAGCCCCCACCCGTCTCCATCCTGTTCCATGAGAAAGGACATTTGTCCTGCGGCTCAGCTGGGATTCCGGTGCTCGTCCCCAGCTGCCCAGCTGCAGGTCACGGCCTCAGAGAGCGCCCCTGGAAGCCTGGTCTGCTGGGCAGTCACAGCCCAGGGCCCCACACGAGGGCGGCCCTCACACAGGAATTTGCACACAGTGCTGGGGGCTGGATGTCCCTGTGTCTCCTGCTTGTACATGTGCATCTCCGTTCCCGTGTTCTCGTGTTCTCCTGTGCTTCTCTGTGTCCTTGTCCCCTCTCCTTATCAGCACGGCAGTCCTGGGGCCCACTCCATGGCCTGACCTAACGTCCATCACCTCTTCAGGAGTACATGTGCACATGCAGCCACACTCAGGGACCCAGGTGTCAGAGCATCACCGTCACTCTCACAGGAGCTAATGCCCTGCTGAGACAGAGGCCCAGACAGCACATTCTGGGAGAGGGGCTGAGGTGTCCTCCTGGAGCAGCCATGGTCAAATCACCGTGCAGAAGGGCTGTGGCCGGGACACCGCCAGCTGCCATCTCTGCACTGCTGCTCCCAGCTGCTGGCCTCCCTGGGGGGATACTCTGCTCTCCCCACTCTCCCAAGCTGCTCTGTACGTGGCCAACAAAGTCACTCTGGGCCTTCCATGCCCAACCCCCCAGGGATGTGAGGGGTCACCTGCTGCAGCTGGTTGCCCTCTGTGAGGGGGTCTTCTCCCAGCCCAGACTCCCGTGGTTGGGGGTCCCTGGAGCCTCCTCTGACTCCTGTCCCTGCTGGTCCTCCCTAGTTTGGAGGTGTGTCCACACTGCACCTGGCAGAGGTCTGCCCCCTGCGGAGCCTGCAGCCAGGCACCAAGGCGAAGCTGGAGGAGTCCCTGGTCCCGGCCTCCCCAGGAAGAACCATCGCTTCCCTGTCCACTCTGCTGTGCTCATATGGCGACTTCAGCACTGTTCCGTATTTCCTGGACCAGATATTCCACAGGTGAGCGTCTGTGCCCTCCAGGCACAGGGGCCTCTGCTGCCCCCTAGCCATGGCTCTCTGTGCCTGTGTGCTCCTCTGAGAAGGGGGGTGGTGTGGGTGTGAGCCTCAGGAGTTGTACAGGGACCATGTGACTGCAGACATGGCAGGGGCCTGGTGCCTGCTCCGTGGCCAGGGCTGCTGGCGCTGCGCTCATCCCTCTTCTTCTGGCCTCTGCACCCTCGGGACTCAATAGCCCACGGCACTCGAGGTTTGGAAAACCCCACAGAGAGCAGCCCTGCCTTCCCGTCTGTAAAGGAGGCCTCCCAGCCCCAGTCCCGGATACAGACAGAGCAGGGCCCGGGCACTGGGTGTTGAGCCCAGGCCCCTCAGCTCTCTGGCAAGGGTCCATGTGGGGTTCATCCCCACAGCACGTGAATGTTAAACACTCTGGGCAGTCACTTTGCAGACACGTGTCACAGCTCAGCGAGCAAAGCAGACAGCATTCCCGGGGCCTCATGACCTGGGAGGACCAGACTCTCCCAGCTGAACGCCTGCCCGGGTCCTGTCCACAGGGTCAGAGGGGAGAGGATCGTCCTCCCATGGTCTTGCCAGGATGTCAGAGCCCAGGCCCCACTAGGACGTCACGGACTGTGGGTCCAGTCGGAGGCCTTCTGTCCCTGCCAACTGTGGGAGCAAAATGTGGGCTGTGGCTGGGGAGGGACAGACAGGGTGTGGATCTCCCACTTCCTGTGACTCCTCTTAGAGCACTGAGGCCCGGGGACTCCCCGCGAAGGAAAGGAGAACAGAGCTGGGAAGGGGGTCCCAGACCTGCAAAGGAGAGAGGATGCTAGGGCGCAGAGCAGCCAGGGGTCCATAGCCAGGACAGGTGCTTCCCAGCTCCACCCATGCTCCCGGCCCCCTCCCCAGGATGCCAAGACTACAGAGGTCCTAGATACCTGCTCCTAAGTCTGCCTGGAGCCTCTGTGCTGAGCACCAGGGGCCCTCCCCTCAGGAAAGAAGGTCCCTGGGAGGCTGTCACCACGGGTGTGCACCAGCCCTGTTGACCAGGTCTGCCACGGCCAGGACAGCCCAGGAGGGCTTGGAGGGTGGGTCATGCTCTGGACAGGCTGAGGCATGCCCAGGGCCCCAGAGCCACAGAGGGGCCCCTGGCAGTGCAGTGTGGTGGCCAAGGCCAGCCTCTGACCCCGCTGCCCTCGCTTGCGTCCCCAGCAACATGGCTTCCTTCCTGGGATGCTGCAGAGACCTGTACGAGGCAGAGCTCCATGGCCACACCAGCCTTCCACTGCTGAAGATGAAGGTGGGCTGCAAGCCTGTCAGCCTGCCTGGAGGAGACCTGGGGACCCAGGTGTATTTTCTGTATGCCCTGCCCGGACACGCCCAGCGCCCTGAGGCCACAGCAGACGGTGAGGGGCAGCGCAGTCTGCAGGTCTCTCAGGGTGGTGTTTGGGGCTGGACTCCCCTTCCAGGCGGTGCGACCCCTCGGGGTTTGCAGAGGCCACTGGAAGGTGATTCACGTTGGCGACCCTTTCTCTTCTTCCAGCTCCCGCTCTGCATGCAGGGCCACCACCCTTCCGCGCACTGGCTCTCGAGCCAGCTGCAGCACCGCTGGCTCAGCCAGGACCTGCTCCAGAGCCAGGGCCAGCTTCCCCACGGGGCCTGCCCCCATGCGCACAGTCAGCACCAGGGCCAGCTCCACAGGCCTCCTCTGGATGGGCTGGGCCTGCAGAGGAGCTGCCTGGGGCGGAGATGGTTGACATCACCGCCTTCTCCCCCAGGACGATGGCAGAACAGCTCACGCTTCTGGATGCGGTGAGCAGCCGGCTCTGCTGGGCAGGGCCAGGACCACGGCGTCCCTGTGGCAGCTGGCGTCCCACACAAGCCCTGGCCAGAGTCAGCCCAGGCTCCATGTCAGCCCCAGTGTGACCTGGGCTCGTTTCTCATGTCCTAACCCACCTGTCCCCTGTGGACAGCAGAGATGGGGCACACTCATGCCAGGTGCTCAGAGCGGCAGACAGAAAGCTGGGCACGGTGTGGCCCGGAGGTGGTGGAGGGCACTCACTGTGGTGCAGCCAGGCCCCTGTCCCTGCCAGTCTGCCCAGAATGCCTTACCTGTCTCAGCACTGATTAGGCTTCAGAGTTGGACGGGGTCCCAGAGCAGACACACAAACAGAGCCCCTTGGTGTAGCTGCCACAGGGAGGTGCGCTGGGATGGGACAAGGAGCATAGGGCTGATGGTGATGGGCTGAGGGATGGGGAGTTGGCCAGGACGCCCGGGAGAAAACACCTCTGTGTCTTCTCTCCAAGAATGGGCTCTGGGCCATGGGGCTCTGGGCACCCTCAGTGGGCTGCTGCTCCCACTGCTGTGAGCCCCATGCACAGCATCCTGGGAGTGTGGGCACCGGTGCACTCTGAGTGGGGGTGGCTGTGCCCATGGGTCACTCTCCTCCCCAGGAGCTGTTCCAGAAGGTCGTGCCCTTCCACTGCCTGGGCTCCGTCTGGACCAAGAGCAGCAAGAGAGGCAAGGAACACCTGGCCTCCACTGTCCATGCCACCGTCCAGCAGTTCAACTGCGTGACAAATTGTGTAGTAACCACATGCTTGGGGGACCCCAGCAGGAAGGCCACGGACAGGGCCCGTGTGGTGGAGCACTGGATCAAGGTGGCCAAGGTCAGCTGCGGGCGGCCAGGGCCCTTGCTCCCTGCACTCTGGGAATGGCCACTTTGCTCTATCAGCCCTTGGGAATACAACCTGTGGCTGAAGACCCTGCACAGACCCTGGGCCCTTCCTGGCAGGGAGGGGCCTGACCTGACTCACTTCCCCCAGGGGTGCATGCTCACCTGCCACCTGAACCTCCGTGTGGGTTGAACCCAATCCTCTCCCTGTGGGGTGGCCATGGTTCCCTCGTGCGTTCCTGTGGCTCCGTGGGCATCTGATGCAGGAGGGGGACGTCAGCCCAGGGGATCCAGGTGACTTCTCCCTCATCCGCTCTGCTCTCCAGGAGTGCCAGACCCTCAGGAACGTTTCCTCGGCCCATGCCATCCTCACTGCTCTACAGACCTCCCCAATTTGTCGCCTGCAAGAGACGTGGGGAGAAGTCTCCAGGTGGGTGCCTTCTCCCACAGGAGCACCAGGGTGTACCTGGGACCCTAGGACTCAGCACTAACCCCATAATCTGAGAGGGGCCAGACGTGGACTCTAAGGGGAGGCATGGGGAACGTCACCTTCGAGACCTCTAGACCTTCTGCCTCATGTTTGCCTCAGGATGCTATTTGCTTTGCTGTCAGGCACCAGTTCTTGAATAGTGCTCCTGGGCAGCACCGGAGCTCCCTGTGCAGGTGAACGTGAGGCAGAATGGTGCTGCTCCGTGGAGGGGAGGGGCCCAGGAAAACCACTTGAGCTTCCCCCGTCCCCTGGGCCCCAGGGCTTCGGGAACTCAGTGGAAACTCACCTGGGCCGTGTGCATCCTCCTTGCTCTCGAGCAAAGGGAGCTGCACTCACCACCCTCCCATCACACCGAGTGGCTCCTCCTGGTTTCCCATCTCCACAGGAAAAGCTGCAAAAAATTTGAGCGCCTGTGTGAGAAGGACAATGGCTTGAGCAGGGATCGGCTCACCAAGGTAGGGGGCTGGGAAGTGGGGTAAGTGTTTGGGGGTAGGGTGAGGGGTGGAGTGAGGGCCTGGGGCAGGGGTGGTGTTGGCCGGCAGGACAGGCTCTGTGCGCCTGACCCCACCCGGGCTGTGTGGCAGAGTGGCAGGAAGGACTTCCCTCCTTCCACAGGGTGACCTCGGTTCCTCACAAAGCCAGGCCCTGCCTGGGATCTGCCTGCCCAGGACCTGCATGGGGAAGGCCACCTGCCTGCACTGGGGATGGGGGAACTGAACACGGGTGTCCCAGGGCCCGTGTCCATGGTTTCTGAGCATCAGGTGCAGTGGGCACATGAGAAACAGATGCACCTGTGGCTGTGATGCCCGTCCTGCCCTGACCCACTGCCCATCGCCTGAGGTCCTGGGATTCTCACCCTGCCCAGGGCAATGACATCATCTGCAGGTAGACGAGGAGAAGCTCCTGAGGCCTGCTCACACATGCCTGGTGGCTCTGTCCTGACCACATCTCAATGCCTTCCACCTAAGGGAGGAAGCAAAGTGTCGCCACCCAGAGCCTGTGCAGTCCCTGCCTGTCACTCAGAGATGATCCCTTGGGTCCACTCCCTGAGTGGCAGGGGAGATGTGCAGCAGAAGCTGTGGTTCGTCCTTGACCCTGCTGGGGGTTGGGGGAGCACCCAGTGGGGCTGGGTGGCCAGCACCTATCAGCCAGGCCTCCTGAGACCACCTGGCCCTCTCCCTCCATGGCTGTGCCTGGCCAGGGACCAGGACACAGAGAGCCCTGATGGACTCCTGGCCAGGGGTGCAGCTGGGGTTGTGGTGAAGCAGTGGGGTGCCAGTCAGCTGGGGGCAGGGCAGGCTCTCCTGTGTGGCCCTGGGCTGGTCACTGCCCATGGCCTCTGATTTCTCAAGTAGAGGATGGGGCTGGTGAGCCTGTTGTGCAGAGCTCACGGGGGTCGGTGAGGCACCAGGAAGGGTGATGTGTGGTGCAGGGCCTGGCCTTCCTCCCAGGGGACAGTGAGGAGGAGGAGGGCAGGCGTAGGATGCTGAGTCAGGACAGCTGTGGGGGGGGGCACCCAGCACCCTCACTAGCCAAGGAGCAGACCCAGGGAGGCCCCTTGCTCAAGGTGCCCCCAGTGAGGGTGGGAGCCACAGCATCCAGACAGAGTGCACTTGGGGGAGGGGCTCAGACATGCAGGGCCCCAGCAGAGGGCCCAGGTGTGGGCAGGGGTGGGAAGGACAGGCCCTATGACCCTGACCTTGATCCTGGCAGAAGGGGGCCTTCAAGCTTGCTGCCCGGGAGCAGAATCCACAGAGAGCCCAGATGAGGCTGCGGAAACAACAGAAGGTGCGTGTGCCCGGGCGAGGGGACTCCTCCGTCACACCGGGGCCCGAGCCACAGGAGCAGGGCTAACACCTCCAGCCCTCCCTGCGGTCCCCACACTGCCTCAGTGGCCTCCACCGGAGAGACCAGAGCCAGGGCCTGGGGCAGCTGGGCTCTCAGTGCACTTGGGGCTGAGGTGGCGCTGGTCGAAACAGGGCCTGTGTGCCCTTGGACATCCCAGCAGGAGTCCTAGGGGTGCCTGCTGTCCTGGGAGTAGCTGGGAGGATGGAGAATGGGGGAGGCTGCCAAGGTCCTGGAGGGCTCCCGGGGGGAGACATGAGCCAGGGTCCAGGAGCTGGGGTGGAGGGGTCTCTGGGGCAGGGCTTGGGTGGCACCTGAGAGCAGGTGCTCATCACCACCCCCTGCGGCACAGGGAGTCGTCCCCTTTCTTGGCACTTACCTGAAATACCTGGTGATGTTGGACACTGTGATGGGGGACTCTGTGCATGTGAGTGATCCTGGGGCAGGTGGGGTGGGCCCGGGTCCCTGAGGCTGGCGGGGGGAGGTGCGGGGAGAGCCTGTACTGCATTCTTAGCCTTCTGCGCTGCCAGCCCTTCTCCTGAACCTCACAGCCGTCCCTGGGGCTGGGGCTTCACTGCCTCTGCCCTGTGAGTGTCGGGGCCTCCAACTGGGTGCCCCTCCCTCTCCTGGAGGGACAAAGCTACACAAGGTCTTGGCTGAGCCTCCTTGGCCTCCCCCTTGGGTAGGCTCCATGGGCAGGAGAGAAATTGGGCCCAGCAAGGTCAGGAAGCACTGACATGGCCAAGCACCCTCGCCCATCCCAGCCTCTGTTTCCCTCCTGTCACCAGGCAGGGTGAGAACAGCAGGTGCCTGAGCCTCAGCTGCCAGGTCCCCTCTCCAGAGCTCACCCAGATCCTTGTCCTTTCCCACCCGCATCCCCTTGACGGCCTCATGAAGGGGAGGGTCGGGGCTGGGCCTGGCTGGGGGCAGTTCTGATGGACTCTGTCTGCCTTCCAGCAGGCTGACTTCAGCTTTGAGAAACTGAATAAGGTGAGCAGCTGTGGCCTCACTCAGGGCAGGAGGGCACTGGGGGTCACAGGTGGTCCTGTTCAGGACCCCCATGCATCACCCCTGCAGCTTTGCTCTATTAGGAGGGCTGGGTGCACATGAGGGGGAGACCCATCCCTAGGGTGGGTGCGGGTAGAGGACTGGAATCAAGGAGAAGCCCCTGGGGAGGTGCTGTTGGCACCCCTGTCGAAGGCCAGGGTGCGGCCTGCATGGGCTGGATTGGAGGAGGCCTCTTTAGAGGAAACACCCAGAACCCCGCGGCCCCTCCCCTACCAGGTCCCCACAGCGTTCCCAGCCCAGGCGCTGACCGTGTCCTGTGTGCCCCTCTGTCCCCAGGAAATTAAAGTCCTGCAAGAAATCCAACTGCTGCAGGTGGCAGCGAGCAATTATTATTTTAAGCGTGATGAGGAGTTTGGCGTGTGGTTCCGGTCTGTGGAGTATCTCACTGAGAAGGAGAGGTGAGTGATGGGCAGGAATTGGGTGAAGCCCAGGGGTGTTGGGGGTGGGGAGGGCTCTCCCTGCTGTGCAGCTGGGGGAGCACCGTCCAGGCCCCCTGGTGGCAGCAGGCCCTGTCCTATGGGCACTGCTGGCCCCCAGGACTGCAGCTCCTGGGCAGGCCCTGGGAGGGAGGCCTGAGCTGAGGCTCTTGGTGGACTCATGGCTGTGCTCTCTCCGTTAGCTACGCCCTGTCCCGCCAGCTGGAGCCCTCTGCCAAGAGGCCCGCAGCAGCCTCAAGGCCATGAACACCATTGTGATGCCCTTGTGACCGAGTGCTGGGACCTCAGGGGCAGATCTGAGCTCATTGGGAGCCTGGTGCCTGGGACAGTGGCCTCCCTGCTGTGAAGCTGAGGCCTGCGTTGTGTCAGTTTAATTGCCCCTCTTATGTTCTCTCCTTTCCCCCATTGAACTATAGTCACTGTTAGTAGCTCCCTGTTAGAGTTTTATTAAAGTTAATGTAAATATGTTGCACCATGAGTTTCATGCTTCCTCGTCATCGCTTCCCCGTAACTGAGGTTGTGAGCGGTGTTCCACCGTGCAAATGTGCCGTGGGCATGGGCCCCTCCTAGTTGCGGCTCCTGGAGCTGCACCTCGCTGGGTGAGGTTCCCTGAGGTTCTTCTCCTAAGAGGCGCTGGCAGATCACTTGGTGCCTGGTGTAAAAATCCTGCCTGGCTCCTCTTGCACTTTCTGCCCTGGGTTTAGGATGTTGGGTGCAGCCTGGCCTGGCCTGGCTGTGGTGGGCATATGGGAGGTGAACCAGCAGATGGAAGGTCTCTCTATCTCTGTGTTTGCCTTCCAAATAAATAAAAGAGGGGCTGGTGCTGTGGCATGGTGGGTAAAGCTATCACCTGCAGTGCTGGCATCAGGGGTGTGTTCGAGTCCCGGCTGCTCTCCTTCTAATCCAGTCTCTGCTATGGCCTGGGAAAACAGTGTGGGATGGCCCCAGTCCTTGGGCCCCTGCACCTACGCAGGAGACCCAGAAGAAACTCTGGCTCCTGGCATCTGATCAGCCCAGCTCCAGCCATTGTGGCCATTTGGGGAGTGCACCAGCAAATGGAAGACCTCTCTCTCTCTGCCTCTACCTCTAGCTTTCAAACAAACAAATCTTTTTTTAAAACTTTTATTTATTGAATATAAATTTGCAAAGTACAGCTTATGGATGACAATGGCTTCCCCCCCCCCCCATAACTTCCCTTCCACGCCCAACCCTCCCCTTTCTCGTTCCTTCTCCCCTTCCATTCACATCGAGATTCATTTTCATTTCTCTTATATACAGAAGATCAGTTTAGTATATTTTAAGTGAAGATTTCAACAATTTGCAGCCACATAGAAACACAAAGTGAAAAATACTGTTTGAGTACTAGTTGTAGCATTAAATCACAATGTACAGCACATTAAGGACCAAGATCCTACATGAGGAATAAGTGCACAGTGACTCCTGTTGTTGACTTAACAATTTGACACTCTTGTTTATGGTCTCAGTAATCTCCCTAGGCTCCAGTCATGACAAACAAACAAATCTTTAAAAAATAAAGAAAAAAATAGGCCGGCGCCGCGGCTCACTAGGCTAATCCTCCGCCTTGCGGCACTGGCACACCGGGTTCTAGTCCCGGTCGGGGCACCGATCCTGTCCCGGTTGCCCCTCTTCCAGGCCAGCTCTCTGCTGTGGCCAGGGAGTGCAGTGGAGGATGGCCCAAGTTCTTGGGCCCTGTACCCCATGGGAGACAAGGATAAGCACCTGGCTCCTGCCATCGGAACAGCGCGGTGCGCTGGCCGCAGCGTGCCTACCGCGGCGGCCATTGGAGGGTGAACCAACGGCAAAAAGGAAGACCTTTCTCTCTCTGTCTCCCTCTACTGTCCACTCTGCCTGTCAAAAAACAAAACAAAACAAAACAAAAAAGAAAAACAAAACAAAAAACACACATTTAAAAAAAAAAGAAGAAAATAAAAAAATAAAAAGCATATTAGATGGAATGTAAAAATACTACCACAATGTCATAGTGCTTTATCAAAAGTTTGTTTTGATATCTGTACCACTACGGGACACACTAATGGCTAGTATCCCTAAGACATCCAGATGAATGTGTTGCTTGCTTTTCACAGGAACAAGCCGTCTGTTCCTGGAAATAATGGACACACTAAGGGCTGGGCTTCCTGGCAGCAGGTGCCCCTTCCTGACAGTTGCTTTGTTTTCTCATTTACCGTCTTCTCTGTATTAACTGTTCTATGTCTCCGCATTTTCACTGGAACTTGCATCTTCAACCTCTGAGGCGACAGCAGTGCTGCAGGGTCAGCACCTGTGCCTGTGGACGGCACATTTGTCTTCAAGTCCCCTTAGGTAGAGTTGTCTTAGGGAACGTTCCTGACACACCTCGGAGCCACCAGCTTTGCAGAAGCTAGGCACACCTGAGGGGAGTCCCAGGGCCTCGGGCACCAGTGCTGACACACGGTGGGGCCAACCAACACCTGACGCTTGCTGTAGATGATGTCGGAGGGCAGGGACTCTACCTGGCCTTTCCGATTCCCAAGGCTGACTTGAACTTGTCTTCTTGCACTTTGCTGTGTCTCACCTTTGCCACCGTTGAATCACTGCGTGAGTATTCACCATCAGGCACATGGCAGGGTGTTCCGGTTGGGGCTCTGAGTGCTGGTATTTCAACTGTGGCACAGGTTTTGGTGACACGGCACAGATCTGTCAGGTATGTACGTAGTGGAGGAGCTACGGCATAGAAGCTGCATCTCTGCACCCTGGGAGACACTGCCGGGTTCCTGGAACGCTTGCAGCATTGCACACCCACAGCACGAGCTCCCTTGCATGCCCCCCTCCCTGCCAACGAGGAGCTGTCATTCCCATGTGATTGCCTGACTGCTCTGTGCATTCATGCTCAAAACATCATGTTATACAAAATAATGTTATCAGTCAATTTAGGAATTCAAGCACCAAAAAGGGCTTCAAGACCAGAAATTAGTGAATTGACTGAGGTATGTAAGTATTAGGCAAACAGAACAAACAAGTTAAAGCTGTAACTTCGACATCATTTAAATAAATAGGCACGTCAGTCTGCTCATCAGGCATGTGGCGTGACCACAGTGTGCATAAGCTGTGCTGGGGGGGGCTGCTTTGCTCTCCTTCATTTTTGGGGTGCAGTTTTCTGTGTGCTCCCCTGAGGCTCCCCGAGGCCAGCGCCTGTCCACATCGGTGTGGTCCGTGCCTGGTCATCCCACCCAGGCACTGAGCCCAGCATGCACAAGCATGTGTTCCCGGAAACTGCACCCCCCAGGGAGCGGCGGCCTCTCCCCCACCCGGGTTGCACCTAGCAAGGACCGGACCTGGGGCCACACATAGATATAGCCCCAATAACGGGAATGACCCCATGGAAGTGGCAGGTGCTGAGATGACCACGCGTGGGAGTCAGGCGAGGGAAGGCTGGTGTGAGGGACAGAGATCCCGGCAGGACAGTGGGGTGTCGTAGCCAGGGTCACCTGGGCCCCCCGAGTCCCCACGCTTACTTCAGCACTGGCTGCTGCTGGGAAGCCCTCCTGAGCCCTGCCGCCGTGGCGAGGAAGCTGTATGTGCAGCTCTGTCGCTGAGGGTCGTGCACGGGGAAGATGAGGAACAGAGCCACGGATCCCCTGCCAAGGACAAGTCTCCTGAGAAGAGATGAGCCTTGCTGGCTCACGCCCCTGATGGGTTGTTAGCGCGCCCCAACCTGGCCCATCCCAGTGGAAGGAGAGAAATGGAGCCCAGTGCTGACGGGCTGGGCACGGGTGCTCTTCTTCCACGGCGCTTGTGGGAATAGTTTCCCTCGTTTCTGGGGAAGACTGGACAGTCTAGATTTCGTGAAAACGGAACTCTGTTAATTTCCCCAGCCCCAGAACCTAGAGAGTCACTTTGGACATACAAGTCTCAGTCAACAAACACTTGGCCAAGTGGACGCTACGTGTCGGGTCCTGTTGTCGCAGGAGTTCTGGGGTTGGCATGTGGGAGGCGTGAGAGAGCAGTGGCCGCATCTGCCGCTCCAGCCACTCAGGTCTGTGTCTCTTCCCCACGAGGGGTGCCGGCTGCTTCCTTTTACCGAATCCCTCGGAAGTGACACCGCGTCTGTGTCGCAGCTCTTGCTGTTACAGTTCTGATGTTACCGCTCTGTGGACCACTGCCTCTCCTCTTCCACCGGGTCACAGCTTCTCTCCCCTTTGCTCCCTGAGCATCGTGGTCTCCTGGGCTACAACTGTTCTTCTCTGCCAGATTCTCTGAGGAGTGCGGCAGTCTTTGGTGCCACAGCTCCTGCTGTCTGCCGGATCCTTGTCTGGGACGAGTGAGGCACTAGGACAAGGAGGGAGTGAGCAAAGCGAAGGTTTAAGAAGGAGGCAGAGAAAGCCCCCCCTCCCCGTAGCCACAGGGCTGCTCCCCAAGTGGCTGGGGAAGGTACCGCCTATGTCACTGGCATTCCACCTGGGAGCTGGTTTGAGTCCCAGCTGCTCCACTTCTTGTCCAGCTCCCTGCCAATGTGCCTGGGGAGAGTGGCAGAAGATGGCCTGGGGGCTTTGGCCCCTGCCACCACATGGGAGACCCAGATGAAGCTCCTGGCTCTGGCTTCAGCCTGGCTCAGCCCCCGCCATTCTGCCAACTGAGGAGGAAACCAGCTGAAGGAAGTTCTCTCTCTCTCTCTCTTTCTCTCCCTCTCCTCCTCTCCCCCTCTCTCCCTCCCTGTAACTCTGACTTTAAAATAAATGAATCTTAAAAAAAAAAAAAACTGCCTGGCTGGGATTTTTATCAATTCCAAAGGTTCAAGTTCACCTGATTGGTCAAGTTGAAGATAATGAGGTAGTATATATAAACCAATCAGGGAGCCACCAGAGCCTGAGTATGATTGGCTTGACCATGAACCAGTCATGGAGCTCACGCTACATGTGGAAGTGGGAAGTGTGTTCAAACAGGTCCACGACAGGCAGCACCGTTCAGCAGATGGAACCACATCTGGAGGTGACGTTGAACCTGTGTCCCACCCTCCATCCCTCAGAGTTCCTGGATGGCCAAGTCAGGCGGGGTCTTCCTTTCCTACCCAGGGCCCTGGGGTCCCTATCAGAGGCAGGAGGAGTCTATGTCTCCTCCCCAGGAGATGGGGCACATGCTTTCACCTCATTCCATTTTTTAAAATTTTTAAAAATACTTAATTGAAAGAGTTACAGAGAGAGAGGGAGAGACAGGGATAGAGGTCTTCCATCTACTGGCTCACTCTCTAGATGGCCACAATGGCCAGGGTTGGGCCAGGCTGAAGCCAGGAGCCAGGAGCTACTTCCAGGCCTCCCATATGGGTGCACAGCACTTGAGCCATCTTCTGCTGTTTCCCAGGCCACTGGCATGGAGCTAGATCAGAAGTGCAGCAGCTGGGAGAGGAACCAGCACCAGACGGGGTGCGGGCGTCCTGGGTGCCAGCCCCCGCCACATTGTCTGATGGAGCACGGCTCTCTGTTCCAGCTCCCAGACGTTCGCAGAGGCTCCTGTGTGACAGCCATCTGTCTCCAGGTCCCTCTCTCGTGTGTGACAGCCGTCTGTCACAGCTCCCTCTCTCCCGTGTGACAGCCGTCTGTCACAGCTCCCTCTCTCCCGTGTGACAGCCGTCTGTCACAGCTCCCTCTCTCCCGTGTGACAGCCATCTGTCACAGCTCCCTCTCTCCCGTGTGACAGCCGTCTGTCACAGCTTCCTCTCTCGTGTGTGACAGCCGTCTGTCACAGCTCCCTCTCTCCCGTGTGACAGCCGTCTGTCACAGAACCCTCTCTCCTGTGTGACAGCCGTCTGTCACAGCTTCCTCTCTCGTGTGTGACAGCCGTCTGTCACAGCTCCCTCTCTCCCGTGTGACAGCCGTCTGTCACAGCTCCCTCTCTCGTGTGTGACAGCCGTCTGTCACAGCTCCCTCTCTCGTGTGTGACAGCCGTCTGTCACAGCTCCCTCTCTCGTGTGTGAGAGCCGTCTGTCACAGCTCCCTCTCTCGTGTGTGACAGCCGTCTGTCCACAGCTCCCTCTCTCCTGTGTGACAGCTGTCTGTCACAGCGCCCTCTATCGTGTGTGACAGCCGTCTGTCACAGCTCCCTCTCTCCCGTGTGACAGCCGTCTGTCACAGCTCCCTCTCTCCCGTGTGACAACCGTCTGTCACAGCTCCCTCTCTCGTGTGTGACAGCCGTCTGTCACAGCTCCCTCTCTCGTGTGTGACAGCCGTCTGTCACAGCTCCCTCTCTGCTGTGTGACAGCCGTCTGTCACAGCTCCCTCTCTCGTGTGTGACAGCCGTCTGTCACAGCTCCCTCTCCCCTGTGTGACAGCTATCTGTCTCCAGGTCCCTCTCTCCTGTGTGACAGCCGTCTGTCACAGATCCCTCTCTCCTGTGTGACAGCCATCTGTCTCACAGCTCCCTCTCTCCTGTGTGACAGCCGTCTGTCACAGCTCCCTCTCTCGTGTGTGACAGCCGTCTGTCACAGCTCCCTCTCTCGTGTGTGACAGCCGTCTGTCACAGCTCCCTCTCTGCTGTGTGACAGCCGTCTGTCACAGCTCCCTCTCTGCTGTGTGACAGCCGTCTGTCACAGCTCCCTCTCTGCTGTGTGACAGCCGTCTGTCACAGCTCCCTCTCTGCTGTGTGACAGCTGTCTGTCACAGCTCCCTCTCTCCCGTGTGACAGCCGTCTGTCCACAGCTCCCTCTCTCCCGTGTGACAGCCGTCTGTCACAGATCCCTCTCTGCTGTGTGACAGCCGTCTGTCACAGCTCCCTCTCTGCTGTGTGACAGCCGTCTGTCACAGCTCCCTCTCTGCTGTGTGACAGCTGTCTGTCACAGCTCCCTCTCTCCCGTGTGACAGCCGTCTGTCCACAGCTCCCTCTCTCCCGTGTGACAGCCGTCTGTCACAGCTCCCTCTCTGCTGTGTGACAGCCGTCTGTCACAGCTCCCTCTCTGCTGTGTGACAGCCGTCTGTCACAGCTCCCTCTCTGCTGTGTGACAGCTGTCTGTCACAGCTCCCTCTCTCCCGTGTGACAGCCGTCTGTCACAGCTCCCTCTCTCCCGTGTGACAGCCTTCTGTCACAGCTCCCTCTCTCCCGTGTGACAGCCGTCTGTCACAGCTCCCTCTCTCCTGTGTGACAGCCGTCTGTCACAGCTCCCTCTCTCCTGTGTGACAGCCGTCTGTCACAGATCCCTCTCTCCTGTGTGACAGCCGTCTGTCACAGCTCCCTCTCTCCCGTGTGACAGCCGTCTGTCACAGCTCCCTCTCTCCCGTGTGACAGCCGTCTGTCACAGCTCCCTCTCTCCTGTGTGACAGCCGTCTGTCACAGCTCCCTCTCTCGTGTGTGACAGCCGTCTGTGACAGCTCCCTCTCTCGTGTGTGACAGCCGTCTGTCACAGCTCCCTCTCCCCTGTGTGACAGCCGTCTGTCACAGCTCCCTCTCCCCTGTGTGACAGCCGTCTGTCTCACAGCTCCCTCTCTCCCGTGTGACAGCCATCTGTCCACAGCTCCCTCTCTCGTGTGTGACAGCCGTCTGTCACAGCTCCCTCTCTCGTGTGTGACAGCCGTCTGTCACAGCTCCCTCTCTCGTGTGTGACAGCCGTCTGTCTCACAGCTTCCTCTCAGCAGGTGTGGGTTGAGTAGCTTCTCAGGCTTCTATGCTGTAGCTTCTCTGCCCAGTGCTTTGTCTCCTGACCACAAAGAATGAGGCCACAGACAGGAAGGGGAGCCGAGTAAGGAAGTTTACTGAAAGGAAAAAGAAAACACCCCGCAACCACCTGCGGCCCCAAGAGAGGGGCTGGGCAGCACTGCCTGGCTCTAATTTGTATGTGTTTCTAAAGGAGGACGTTTGCCTGATTGGTCAAGGCATATGCTAATGAGGTAGTCTATGAGAACCTATCAGGCAAGCTGCTGAGCCTGACTGTGATTGGCTTGGACCTGAACCAATCATCAGAGGGAAGTTAGGCCTAAGCCCACAGGGGCCCATGGTGGGCGGGGCCTGGTGAGAAGCAGGAACCAATCAGCAAAGCCAGGAGGGGCTGGCAGCCCCAGGACTCAGTAAGGTCACCCAACAGCAATGTCCTGGGCTACTCAGGTGGGTGCCTGCCCTCCAGGGGCCGCTGCGTCACTACCTTAATTTTCAAGATAACACATGGACCTTCTGAGCCGGCGCTTCATTAAATTTGCCCTTGAAGAGTTAAAAATAAAAGTGTTGGCCGGCGCCGCGCTGGCACACTGGGTTCTAGTCCCGGTTGGGGCGCTGGATTCTGTCCCGGTTGCTCCTCTTCCAGGCCAGCTCTCTGCTGTGGCCCAACAGTGCAGTGGAGAATGGCCCAGGTGCTTGGGCCCTGCACCCCATGGGAGACCAGGAGAAGCACCTGGCTCCTGGCTTTGCAACAGCGCAGTGCTCTGGCTGCAGTGGCCATGAGTGAGTGAACCAATGGAAAAGGAAGACCTTTCTTTTCTCTCTGTCTCTCTCTCTCACTGTCCACTCTGCCTGTCAAAATAAATAAATACATAAATACATAAATACATAAATAAAATGTTAAGACATCATCTCTGAGCACACTTATGGCAGCATCGTTGCTTGGTAGCAGAGAAAATGCACACAAAGTGAACGCCACGTGAGAGAGGCTGACAGACCCACGCTAGGAGCAGCATCAGCCGCAGAAAGGAACACGTCCGCTGACCAGACTTCCCTGAGAATGCAGAGAAAACAGAAATAACACGTATGATGGAACCCACCCTTTCACCAAGGCAGGCCAAACGAAGCCTGAAAAGTAGGCAGAGTAGTTGGGGGTTAGCAGCAGCCTCTGGGGACAGGTGGAAGCTGGCCCTCACGACAGAGAAATCCCCCCAGGTCCTCGATTTCTGCGTATCGGAACCTCACGATCACAGTTCCCAGTCACCAGACAGTCAAGAGAGGGCCCCTGTGACCATCAGCAGAAGAAGGTCAGGAAGTTCAGACCCCTGTGGACCACACATGTGGACAACGGCAGGCCTGCAGCACACGGTGCTTGAGAGGTTAGAAAAGTGGTCCCCAGGCCTGTTTGGTCCATCCCACGGGTCCATTCAGCATCTGGAAGCCCAGGGCCACTGCTAGTGGTAGGTCAGCAGTCAAGAGGGCTGGATTTGGGGTATCCAGAGAGAAGCAAGGACAAGCCAGACCTCGCTTTGTCTTTGCACCTGCATGGCCGGCTCGAGAGAGTGTAGGCTGTTGCTGCTGCTCTGCCTTCTAAGTCCCCCACGTGCCATGCTCTAGGGCGACTCCACACAGGACCCAAACCAGGAAACCATGGCTGCCATGAAGATGCACCAGTGGGGCCGGGGCCCTGGGGCATCACGGGCACCCGGCCTGCTCGTGAACCCACCAGCGCGCTCACCCGAGACAGTGCTTCGGGGGCGGCTCTACCAAGCTTGGGGCAGGGATTCTGAGACACGCCTACTCCATGGGCTGGAATCTGAGAAGTGAGCCGGCTCTGGAGTATGCCTGGTCAGGCCTTGCTGGAGCTGAACCCCGTCGCACCTCGGCCTGCCGCTCCCTTGTCATCACTGGGTCTGCAACGTGGGCTGCCGACTGCCAGGACTCATCCAGATCTTTCCCTGGACACACTGCTGCACGGGTACTCGCATGTTGGTGTCTGCTTCAAACGGGACTGTGTTTAAACAGCCAGTGCTGAGAAGGTGGGAAGATGGGGGGCTGGCGCTGGCTGCTCACCACTGGTAGATGAAGAAGCAGCCACGCTGGCTGGCTGGGGAATGGATGGTCCCTGGCGCAAGGTAGGAGGCTTTGGGAAAATGTCCCAGAAGACAGATACCGTGCACAATGCAATGATCCAGACGCCCAAATAACCTGTGGCAACCGCGAGCAGAGGGTTGGCTGCTTCTGCCCACCTGTACCCACACACCGCAAAGGGATGGTGAGGGACCGAGGGCTGTTGCTGAATGGCTAATTGGCAAACGTGGAGGCTGGAGAGGCTCTGAGGGGCTTACAGAGAAAGCTGCATCTCTCACGGGGCACAAGGCAGAGTAGTGGGCAGCTGGCCCAGTGTTAAAATCAGAATTCCTAAGACGCTACTTGGCAGGGCCAGTGCAGTGGCATAGCGGGCAAAGCCACCCTGCAAAGCCAGCATCCTGCATGGCTGGAGCCCTGGAAGCTCCACTTTTGGTCCAGCTCCCTGCTAATCCACCTGTGAAAGCAGCAAAGGATGGCCCAAGTGATTGGGCCCCTGCAGCCATGTGGGAGACCCGGAAGAAGCTCCTGGCTCCTGATTTGGCCTGGCCCAGCCCTGCACACTGCTGCCCTCTGGGGAATGAACCAGCAAATGGAAGAGATTCTCTCTCTCTCTCTCTCCCTCTCTCCCTCTCTCTCTCTCTCTCTCTCTCCACCCCTGTCTCTTTCTCTCTCTCTCTCTCTCCCTCTCCCCCTCCCTGCCTCCTTCCCTCCCTGTCTCTTTCACTCTCTTTGCCTTTCAAACAAATAAATAAATGTTTTTTTGAAAAAAGACTGGAAATCCATGCATATAAGAGGTCTTCAAAAAGTTATGAATTGTGAAAAAACCATGCATAGATCTCAAAGCTGTTTGTATTAATAGAAACGGATGTTTTTGTTGCAGTTTCCATGAACTTTTGTAGGAGTTCTTGTAACACTGAACACTTCCTCAGAAGCAAGGACAAAAGAACCACTCAAGGAGCCAATGTCAAAGTCACTGCTGGGTGCCTCGCAGCACTGTCTCTCCCGGCTGGGGTGTGGCGGCCGCTATTTGGTGAGCGGACTTGCCAGGGAAAGGCCTGGCTCTCACCAGAAGATCATTGCATGAGGATGCATGGAAAGAGGGGTGAACCAGGCACTCGAGGCTGAGAAGAATGAGTGTCCCAGGAGGCTGACGGGGCACAGAGGAGGGACACTGAGGAGGCAGACAGTGAAACGGGGGCCGCAAGGTCACTCCCCAGAGGACACGTCACTCCCCAGGGACACCTCATTCCCCAAGGACACATCACTCCCCAGGGACACATCATCCCAAGGCCATCCAGTCACTGCATCCATGATGGAGACCCCAGGATCACTAAGAAGCTCACAGTCAGCACTGAGGTGAGAGAGCTGGACACGAAGCTTGTGTCCCGAAGCCACAGAGGCTGGTGGCAGCAATGACTAAATGCAGGTGAACTAGGAGCTTGGAGGGACCAGCATGTGGGGAGTGGGCAGACGGCCAACTGCAATCTCAGGAGCAAACAGACGCACAAGCAGCTTGCTCTTAGCCAAGCAACCCCCAAGGCCAACATCAGAGGTGGAGACTAAAGCTGTTGTCCAGTCTAGAGTCCCAGTTGCACACTTTGTTCTCCATCCCTACACAACACTCAGGGCCAGAACCCACTGATGGAAGCAGACTCAGATTCACGGAGTGAGCAGCCGGCAGGGCGATGGCAAGCGTGTCCAGGCCGCACATGTCTACTCTGAGGTGCTCCTAGATTGCTCCAACTGCCACACTTCCCACGAGCTAGCAGGCAGCTGCCACAAGAAAGGTTCACGCACAGAACTGTGCGGCTGCGTGTGGACAGATTGCTCGGGGAGGGGTGCAAGTCTGGGAAGAGACCCTCTGAGGTGTCAGGGAGGGCCTCACGGGAAGAGAGTGAACAGGGAGAGAAGCCCACGTGGCTGTCCAGAGACACAGTGGCCCCGGGGTGTGCAGTGCACTGACCCAGAGTCCGACCCTTCCCCTGCAAGGCAGGGAAGCTGGAGCCTGGAATGTGCATGTTTAGCTGTGGAGATCATGGCAGCTCATCGTGTGAGGCAAAGGCATACTCACATTATGCTGCCCTGAGAGTGCGCGCTCACGCCTCGAACGTGAACCCCGGTAGGTGCACCCCACACCTGGGGCTCAATAAGCCCCTTTCATGAGCATCTTGCACTACAGGAGATGCCATCAGGGTGCAGATTGGACTTTGGAATTAAAATGATTTGCTCTGCTAAATACCAGACACACTTGGCAAAGGTGAACCCATTTTGTGACCCCAGCATGGGTTCCTAATGTATTTGCAGGAACTTTAGAGATTTCAGAGCCGATTTAATGAAAACATGAAAGAATTGTAATAGGTTCCTGACTTGATAAGGCTCCAGGGATATTTACAACAAAAGCAAATTGCCTTCTGCAGAGGTCTGGGACTCACAGCCAAAACTTCATTCAGAAAGAACTCTCATCATGGTCTCCTGAAGCCGCGAGCACAGCCCGCTCCCCCAGCCCAGCCTCTGCTCTGCTCACCCCCACAGCCTGTCGCTGTCTCCGCTCCCTAGGAAGCCCCACACCTCCCCGCCAGCTTCCGGAGTGCAGCCAGCACCTCCTTGTTCCTCAGGCTGTAGATGAGGGGGTTCAGCATCGGGGTGAGCACGTTGCTGAACACAGACAGCGCCTGGTCCTGCTCTGGGCTGTGGGAAGAGGTGAAGCTCATGTAAATGAAGATGTTTGGGCGGAAGAAGAGACTAACCACCGTGAGGTGGGAGGAGCAGGTGGCCAGGACCTTCCGCCTGCCCTTGACGGAGCTCATGCGGAGCACAGCGAGGAAGATGAGCGTGTAGGAGGCTGTGATGAGACCGAAGGGGACGACCAGCAGCACCACGCTGGTCACCACCACCACGGACTGATACACGGACGTGTCCTCGCAGGACAGCTTGATGAGGACAGGGACCTCGCAGAAGAAGTGCTGGATCTCCCGGGACCCACAGATGGGGAAGTGCAGAGGGTAAACTGTGTGAACCAAGGAGCTGGCCGAGCCTCCAACCCAACACCCAGCCACCATGTGCAGGCAGAACCTGGGGCTCATGATGGCGGGGTAGCGCAGTGGGTTGCACACAGCCACGTAGCGGTCATACGCCATGAGGGTCAGGATGAGGCACTCAGACATCCCCAGCAACAGGAAGAAGAAGCTCTGTGTCCCGCAGCCAACCCAGGAGATGCCCCTCTCCCCTGTGAAGAAGTTGGTGGCCATCTTGGGGACGATGGTGGAGGTCAGTGTCAGGTCGATGAGGGAGAGCTGGCTGAGCAGGACGTACATGGGCGTGTGCAGCCGGGCGTCCCCCAGGATCAGGACGATCAGAAGAGCGTTTCCCAGGAAGGCCAGGACGTAGACGAGGACCACGGCGGCATTGAGGAGCAGGGAGTGCCGGGACCCAGGGAAGAGCCCGGCCAGGAGGAAGTCCGTGGCCGAAGAGGCGTTCCCACCCACCATGCCGCTGCAGGCACAAGGGAGACCACAAGTGCCACCACCACGCGTGACAGACTCGTGTCAGTCTGGGGGCCAGCGTTCGAGAACCTTCCCCCCAGCTCCGGGTTCTCACATAGCCTTTGCCCGCATCTCAGGGAGAGCACTTTCCCGTGTCTCTTGAACAATCACCTGACTTGGTAAATACAGAATACTGGACACATGACCCACGCCAGCACTAACCGGCCTCTGCTGAGCTGAGTTCTTCCGATTTTCTTCTTTCTTTCTAAGTTGGAGAATCCTGTAAATACGAACACCCATTTCTAGAAATACAGGCTTAAACTGCTACACACTGTTTATGTTAGCCGTGGGCCCTAGCTAAGAACTTTTGTGCATTGGAGCACAAATGAAGGAAATTCTAATCAGTTCTTTCAATTTGGCTTTATAAATTATAAATCAATTACTTGGTTACATCCTAATGAAATAGCCTACTGTTTGCTTTCCTCTTGTTTGGTAATTGTCCTTATGTTATACACAGGGTGACAGAAATTGCTAGACGCACAGAACTGCCAACCATCAGTGTTCTGAATTACTGACCGAGGAAAGCTCTGGGATTTAACAGAGAATCTGACATCTACAGTGACTGATGACACGTCTGTCCTGTGTCTCAGACACAGACCTGGAGCTCTGCCCAGTGGTCTCCGCGGCCCCTGGCCCTGCTGCACGTGCCGCTGCACCTCTGCTCTCTGCAGGTTGAGCAGCTCCAGGAGCGCAGCCGCCCACACTTGCACAGGCACCTGCATGCAATGAACTTCTGGCGAGAGCCAGGCCTTTCCCTGGCAAGTCAGCTCACAGAAAGGTGGCCGCCCCACCCCAGCCTGGAGAGACAGTGCTGCCAGGCAGAAGTTTCCAGATGCTCAGCCTCCCGAACAGAGGGGCTCTGCTCAGCACGGGTCAAAACTCCCTGAAGTCCAGTCTGTTACTGCACCCAGAGACCACTAATGTAAAGCCACGCCCCCCTCGGGCTTACACTGGCTGTTCAGCTGGCCGTCTGTATTCACAGTACTGTGTGCATTTTGGACAAAAGATCAGTTCAGAAGAAAAACCACTGCTTGGATTTGAGCCGTCAGTCCAGTGAACTACAAATGCGGCGGGACTGGCTGACCTTGCCGGTCAGCGACCATGAGCACAAATTTGCTGCACACCACACTCACATCAGTTCAGGGAGTGCCAGCAACGAGTGCGTGTGCAGCCTGCGTGGTCCACTCACTATCATAGCACACTTGCTGAGCGCTCACGAGGGCAGCAGTGACCCGGGACAGGGCCTAAGCAGATCAGAGGCCAGTGTGCAGCACTGCCCAGCACCAGCCCCTGCGGTGCCCCTTGACAGTGGCCGTCAGCACCTTTAACTGCCCTGTTCTGTAATCCTCCCCTCTCCAGACGCCACCTGTCCGTCATAAGGCTGTGGGCTTACAACTCAGAGAATGCAACTGTCAAGTTTAGACACAGCCAACTAATGTTCAAACACTAAAAGCTGGAGCAAAGAAACATTCAAATGTGTCTAGCTCACTCCCACTTTAACTTAACGACATCAAACTTTTACTTTGTATCTTATAAATACACATTAACTCTGTGGGGACTGAAACCAGACCCTGACAGTGTTCTTTGAGTAGAAATGCAAACATCACAGCAAAGAACTCTGCATCACTTCATACAATAAAGCCTATTGCGCCATTAAATGATTTCAGCTGACTAAGCCTTTTTGGGGTCAGCTCTGCACATGTTTCTGTTACTTGCTTTGTAAACAAGAAGGCTGAGCTGTGGGAGGGAAGAGTGCGATGCTGTGTGCGTTAGCCTGTAGGCTGCACTGCAGTCTCCCAGGTCCTGACGACCTTCCGGGCTCCGGGCCCCTCTTGTTAGCGTGCTCGAGGTTGGGCTGTGAGGGCACAGACAGTGCAGACATCGACAAAGTCAGCAAACGGCCATAGCTCAGGAAGCAAACCACCACAAGCCACAGGATAAGTTCAACGGGTTGTCCTACCTGCTGACTGAGTTTGGGCACATGATGGTGCCCCGTGTTCTACTGGGTTTGGTCAGACAAGAGTACCGATCACACCACAACCCCTGCCTTATACCCTCGACAAAAAACAGCTCAAAATGGATCAGGGATTTAAACATAAGACGAGAAACCGTAAAACCACTGGAGGAAAACACAGGGCAAGGACTCCAAGACATCGGCACAGGCAGTGGCTTTTTGGATCAGACTCCCCAAGTCCCAGCAATAAAGGCAAAAGTAGACAAATGGGAGTGCATAAAGCCAAGCAGCTTCTGTACAGCCCGGGAAAGTGAAGCGGGAGGAGAGAGCTGACAGAATGGGATCATATGTCTGCACACCTTGCGTCTGGATCTTTCACACAGAGCCCAAACAGAAATACCGATTCCAGGCAGACTTCCCCTCCACGCGGACTCTGAGCAGGCTGAGCCTAACACAGGCCTGGCCCAGCGCTGTGTTGCACGCATTGTATAGGGTGAACCAGCAGATGAACAATCTCTGTCTCTCTCTGTTACTCTGCTTTTCACATAAATTAATGAAATTAATCTTTAAAAAATAAAATAATGCACTGAGATACTTAAATATATATTTTAAGGCAATAAATATGCAAATGTAACTGAATATCTCTGAGGAGAAAGGGAAATAGGATCTGGAAAATATGAATTACTTTACCTGCAACTGTTTTCAATAAAACGTATAAAGCAAATAAAAAATAGAAGTTTCAGTAAAAACAGAATGTGACCAGTTCAGTAGGAGACAGAGCAGGAAACGTAAGACTACTGCAGTGCCAGGATCCCATTTGGACACTGGTTCAAGTCCCGGCTATCTACTTCCGCTACTGCTCTATGGCCTGGGAAGGCAATAGAAGATGGCCCAAGTCCTTGGGCCCCTGCACCCATGTGGAAGACCCAGAAGAAGCTCCTGGCTCCTGGTCAGATTGGAGCAGCTCCAGCTGTTGCGGCCATTTGGAGTGAACCAGCAGATGGAAGACCTCTCTGTCTCTACCTCTGCCTCTCTGTAACTCTGCCTTCAAATAAATACATAAATCTTAAAAAAAAAGAAAAAAGATTGGTGGAAAGAATTGTGGAAAGACCCCTGATGGCTACAGGTTTCCGATGGCTCCGACACACTGCCGTTGGCGGGGTCAGGGTCTGGAGAGCAGCGGGGCTCCGTGGCAAGCAAGCCAGACTTTGCAGCATGGGGCTGAAGGTCCTGGGAGAGGACCCGTGTGGTGCTCAGGAGCCCGCTGAAGCTGACACTCGTGTTTGAAGGCTTGGGGGTGTCTGAGACGTGGGAAGGCAGCTCTGTCCTTACAGCAGGACAGAGAGCAAACACTGGTTCCAGCTTAGAGATTTTGACTGGGGGGCAGCGTCTGAGCATGGAACAACCAGGACCAGACCCGATTCAGGGTGGAGGGCCACCCTTGTGGAGTGGAGAAGACCCTGGCCCAGGCTGGGCTTCCACGAGTCACTCAGACTCCAGGTGATGCCATGACCTTGCCACCAGTTCCACCATTCACTCTCAGCATTCTAAATAAAAGCTCACACAGGAGCTGGTGCTGTGCTCTAGCAGGTGAAGCCACCGCCTGCTGTGCCAGCATCCCATAGGGGTGCCGCTTTGTGGCTCAGCTGTGCCACTTCTGATTCAGCCCCCTGCTAATGCGCCTGGGAAAGCAGCAGAAGATGGCCTAAGAACTTAGGGTGCGCCTAAGACACTGCCCTTGGCTTTCCTCACTGACCTTAGCTTGGATTTTAGGGGTCTTCCTAAGAAGCAGGCTACTGTCTTTGGAAATGATAGGAAAAGGAGGTTTAGACTCCAGCTGAGTGCCCTTCAGCCTGGGATCCTGACCCCATCCAGGTCTCCCAGGCACTGAGGGATGGGGCTGTGTTTGCAGAATTGTGCACAGTCAAGGGGATGGCATCGGGGCAGGAGAGGAACAGTCAGCAGCCCAGAGGGCCTTGGGAGCTCTTCCTGCTGGAAGGGTCCATGTCCTGGACCTGGAGGAAGTGACCTCACTTCCTTGGTGATGGGCCACAACAGACCATGGAACTCTGGTAACCAGGCACCCAGATTCTAGTGGTAGCCATTGCCAGCTCACTTGATAGGAAGCGTTGCAGGGAGAACTATGTTCCCTTGCTGCTGCCCTTCAAGGCGAGGCTCTGGCCAAGCCAAAGCCCAGAATGAAGGTCTCTTCCAGCGTGTAACACGCTGGCTGAGCTCTCACTATGGACGCCTGTGGCCACGGGGCAGGAGGCAGCCACAGGTAACAGGGTTTAGCAGCCCCGGGAAATCCCGGCCAGGCCCAGAGTCTCTGGTGACCCCGCGTGGGCTGTCCTCCAGTCCCCATGAAGGGGACAAAAGGAGGGGCCCTTCCTGCACAGCACCAGGATTCAGGCGTTGGACGAGAGTTGTGGTGTTGTCCGTACCCATTCCAGGGATGGCGGATGGGAAAGTGGGTGCTGGGGGCCATTTTGTCTACTCAGGGGTTCCACGTGAGTTCTCCTGTGTCACCTGGAGTCCTCCTGGCTGGGGGTATACCCAGATGTCCCTACGTATGTGACCTGGGGAGTGGAAATACTCACGGGGGTGTCTCCTGTGGGACACTGACGCCTTCTGGCCTGGCTCCGGGCACTCTGTTTGCAGGGCTCCACGCTGGAGATCAGCAATGATTCCCATGAGGAACTCATCTTCTCAGGCAATGGACAGGTGCGTCAGGCCAACAGCCGTGGACAGCGCTGGGCTGGGCTGAGGGAGGGGCCTAGGGAGATACACAGGTGGGGACTCAGGATGACCAGGCTGGGCCAGGGACCAGAGCCTGGATATAAGCACCTCTGGGCCCTGTCCTGGTGTTTCCCACCCGAGTGATTGACCCCAGTCTCGTTCCTAAGAGATCTCGCCCCTCTGTTGCCCACAGACAGCTGGGTTATGGCAACCCCATGTTGGGTCCTGGTGGGATGTTCAGGGGACAGTGTACTACTGGTTTCCTGGATACGAAGTCAAGAGCGTCCGCATGTGGGACAGCACTGTTTCCCCCCCAGCCCAGGAATCCCGGGCAGGGGTCAGCTCTGCTGTGCGTCCATACCTCCCCACAACCTACGACGGAGAACCCAAACCCCACACACAGGGGTGAGGCTTACACTCGTGAGAGAGAGACTACTCCATGCACGTGTCAGCAGTGTGTCTCTCGGTCTCAGCCCTGGAGCCCCCACCCATCTTCATCCTGTTCCATGAGAAAGGACATTTGTCCTGTGGCTCAGAGGGGATTCCAGTGCTTGTCCCCAGCTGCCCTGCTGCAGGTCACGGCCTCAGAGAGCGCCCCTGGAAGCCTGGTCTGCTGGACAGTCACAGCCCAGGGCCCCACACGAGGGCGGCCCTCACACAGGAATTTGCACACAGTGCTGGGGGCTGGATGTCCCTGTCTCCTGCTTGTGCATGTCCATCTCCGTTCCCGTGTTCTCGTGTTCTCCTGTGCTTCACTGTGTCCTTGTCCCCTCTCCTTATCAGCCTGGCAGACCTGGGGCCCACACCATGGCCTGACCTAACGTCCATCACCTCTTCAGGAGCGCATGTGCACATGCAGCCACACTCGGGGACCCAGGTGTCAGAGCATCACCGTCACTCTCACAGGAGCTAATGCCCTGCTGAGACAGAGGCCCAGACAGCACATTCTGGGAGAGGGGCTGAGGTGTCCCCCTGGAGCAGCCACGGTCAGATCACTGTGCAGAAGGGCTGTGGCCGGGACACCGCCAGCTGCCATCTCTGCACTGCTGCCTCCAGCTGCTGGCCTCCCTGGGGGGATACTCTGCTCTCCCCACTCTCCCAACTGCTCTGTATGTGGCCAACAAAGTCACTCTGGGCCTTCCATGCCCAACCCCCCAGGGATGTGAGGGGTCACCTGCTGCAGCTGGATGCCCTCTGTGAGGGGGTCTTCTCCCAGCCCAGACTCCCGTGGTTGGGGGTCCCTGGAGCCTCCTCTGACTCCTGTCCCTGCTGGTCCTCCCTAGTTTGGAGGTGTGTCCACACTGCACCTGGCAGAGGTCTGCCCCCTGCGGAGCCTGCAGCCAGGCACCAAGGCGAAGCTGGAGGAGTCCCTGGTCCCGGCCTCCCCAGGAAGAACCATCGCTTACCTGTCCACTCTGCTGTGCTCATATGGCGACTTCAGCACTGTTCCGTATTTCCTGGACCAGATATTCCACAGGTGAGCGTCTGTGCCCTCCAGGCACAGGGGCCTCTGCTGCCCCCTAGCCATGGCTCTCTGTGCCTGCGTGCTCCTCTGAGAAGGGGGGTGGTGTGGGTGTGAGCCTCAGGAGTTGTACAGGGACCATGTGACTGCAGACATGGCAGGGGCCTGGTGCCTGCTCCGTGGCCAGGGCTGCTGGCACTGCGCTCATCCCTCTTCTTCTGGCCTCTGCACCCTCGGGACTCAATAGCCCACGGCACTCGAGGTTTGGAAAACCCCACAGAGAGCAGCCCTGCCTTCCCATCTGTAAAGGAGGCCTCCCAGCCCCAGTCCCTGATACAGACAGAGCAGGGCCCGGGCACTGGGTATTGGGCCCAGGCCACTCAGCTCTCTGGCAAGGGTCCGTGTGGGGTTCATCCCCACAGCACGTGAATGTTAAGCACTCTGGGCAGTCACTTTGCAGACACGTGTCACAGCTCAGCGAGCAAAGCAGACAGCATTCCCGGGGCCTCATGACCTGGGAGGACCAGACTCTCCCAGCTGAATGCCTGCCCGGATCCTGTCCACAGGGTCAGAGGGGAGAGGATCGTCTTCCCATGGTCTTGCCAGGATGTCAGAGCCCAGGCCCCACTAGGACGTCACAGACTGTGGGTCCAGTCGGAGGCCTTCTGTCCCTGCCAACTGTGGGAGCAAAATGTGGGCTGTGGCTGGGGAGGGACAGACAGGGTGTGGATCTCCCACTTCCTGTGACTCCTCTTAGAGCACTGAGGCCCGGGGACTCCCCGCGAAGGAAAGGAGAACAGAGCTGGGAAGGGGGTCCCAGACCTGCAAAGGAGAGAGGATGCTAGGGCGCAGAGCAGCCAGGGGTCCATAGCCAGGACAGGTGCTTCCCAGCTCCACCCATGCTCCCGGCCCCCTCCCCAGGATGCCAAGACCTACAGAGGTCCTAGATACCTGCTCCTAAGTCTGCCTGGAGCCTCTGTGCTGAGCACCAGGAGCCCTCCCCTCAGGAAAGAAGGTCCCTGGGAGGCTGTCACCACGGGTGTGCACCAGCCCTGTTGACCAGGTCTGCCACGGCCAGGACAGCCCAGGAGGGCTTGGAGGGTGGGTCATGCTCTGGACAGGCTGAGGCATGCCCAGGGCCCCAGAGCCACAGAGGGGCCCCTGGCAGTGCAGTGTGGTGGCCAAGGCCAGCCTCTGACCCTGCTGCCCTCGCTTGCGTCCCCAGCAACATGGCTTCCTTCCTGGGACGCTGCAGAGACCTGTACGAGGCAGAGCTCCATGGCCACACCAGCCTTCCACTGCTGAAGATGAAGGTGGGCTGCAAGCCTGTCAGCCTGCCTGGAGGAGACCTGGGGACCCAGGTGTATTTTCTGTATGCCCTGCGCGGACACGCCCAGCGCCCTGAGGCCACAGCAGACGGTGAGGGGCAGCGCAGTCTGCAGGTCTCTCAGGGGTGGTGTTTGGGGCTGGACTCCCCTTCCAGGCGGTGCGACCCCTCGGGGTTTGCAGAGGCCACTGGAAGGTGATTCACGTTGGTGACCCTTTCTCTTCTTCCAGCTCCCGCTCTGCGTGCAGGGCCACCACCCTTCCGCGCACTGGCTCTCGAGCCAGCTGCAGCACCGCTGGCTCAGCCAGGACCTGCTCCAGAGCCAGGGCCAGCTTCCCCACGGGGCCTGCCCCCATGCGCACAGTCAGCACCAGGGCCAGCTCCACAGGCCTCCTCTGGATGGGCTGGGCCTGCAGAGGAGCTGCCTGGGGCGGAGATGGTTGACATCACCGCCTTCTCCCCCAGGACGATGGCAGAACAGCTCACGCTTCTGGATGCGGTGAGCAGCCGGCTCTGCTGGGCAGGGCCAGGACCACGGCGTCCCTGTGGCAGCTGGCGTCCCACACAAGCCCTGGCCAGAGTCAGCCCAGGCTCCATGTCAGCCCCAGTGTGACCTGGGCTCGTTTCTCATGTCCTAACCCACCTGTCCCCTGTGGACAGCAGAGATGGGACACACTCATGCCAGGTGCTCAGAGCGGCAGACAGAAAGCTGGGCACGGTGTGGCCCGGAGGTGGTGGAGGGCACTCACTGTGGTGCAGCCAGGCCCCTGTCCCTGCCAGTCTGCCCAGAATGCCTTACCTGTCTCAGCACTGATTAGGCTTCAGAGTTGGACGGGGTCCCAGAGCAGACACACAAACAGAGCCCCTTGGTGTAGCTGCCATAGGGAGGTGCGCTGGGATGGGACAAGGAGCATAGGGCTGATGGTGATGGGCTGAGGGATGGGGAGTTGGCCAGGACGCCCGGGAGAAAACACCTCTGTGTCTTCTCTCCAAGAATGGGCTCTGGGCCATGGGGCTCGGGGCACCCTCAGTGGGCTGCTGCTCCCACTGCTGTGAGCCCCATGCACAGCATCCTGGGAGTGTGGGCACCGGTGCACTCTGAGTGGGGGTGGCTGTGCCCATGGGTCACTCTCCTCCCCAGGAGCTGTTCCAGAAGGTCGTGCCCTTCCACTGCCTGGGCTCCGTCTGGACCAAGAGCAGCAAGAGAGGCAAGGAACACCTGGCCTCCACTGTCCATGCCACCGTCCAGCAGTTCAACTGCGTGACAAATTGTGTAGTAACCACATGCTTGGGGGACCCCAGCAGGAAGGCCACGGACAGGGCCCGTGTGGTGGAGCACTGGATCAAGGTGGCCAAGGTCAGCTGCGGGCAACCAGGGCCCTTGCTCCCTGCACTCTGGGAATGGCCACTTTGCTCTATCAGCCCATGGGAATACAACCTGTGGCTGAAGACCCTGCACAGACCCTGGGCCCTTCCTGGCAGGGAGGGGCCTGACCTGACTCACTTCCCCCAGGGGTGCATGCTCACCTGCCACCTGAACCTCCGTGTGGGTTGAACCCAATCCTCTCCCTGTGAGGGTGGCCATGGTTCCCTTGTGCCTTCCTGTGGCTCCGTGGGCATCTGATGCAGGAGGGGGACGTCAGCCCAGGGGATCCAGGTGACTTCTCCCTCATCCGCTCTGCTCTCCAGGAGTGCCAGACCCTCAGGAACGTTTCCTCGGCCCATGCCATCCTCACTGCTCTACAGACCTCCCCAATTTGTCGCCTGCAAGAGACGTGGGGAGAAGTCTCCAGGTGGGTGCCTTCTCCCACAGGAGCACCAGGGTGTACCTGGGACCCTAGGACTCAGCACTAACCCCATGATCTGGGAGGGGCCAGACGTGGACTCTAAGGGGAGGCATGGGGAACGTCACCTTCGAGACCCCTAGACCTTCTGCCTCATGTTTGCCTCAGGATGCTATTTGCTTTGCTGTCAGGCACCAGTTCTTGAATAGTGCTCCTGGGCAGCACCGGAGCTCCCTGTGCAGGTGAACGTGAGGCAGAACGGTGCTGCTCCGTGGAGGGGAGGGGCCCAGGAGAACCACTTGAGCTTCCCCCGTCCCCTGGGCCCCAGGGCTTCGGGAACTCAGTGGAAACTCACCTGGGCCGTGTGCATCCTCCTTGCTCTCGAGCAAAGGGAGCTGCACTCACCACCCTCCCATCACACCGAGTGGCTCCTCCTGGTTTCCCATCTCCACAGGAAAAGCTGCAAAAAATTTGAGCGCCTGTGTGAGAAGGACAATGGCTTGAGCAGGGATCGGCTCACCAAGGTAGGGGGCTGGGAAGTGGGGTAAGTGTTTGGGGGTAGGGTGAGGGGTGGAGTGAGGGCCTGGGGCAGGGGTGGTGTTGGCCGGCAGGACAGGCTCTGTGCGCCTGACCCCACCCGGGCTGTGTGGCAGAGTGGCAGGAAGGACTTCCTTCCTTCCACAGGGTGACCTCGGTTCCTCACAAAGCCAGGCCCTGCCTGGGATCTGCCTGCCCAGGACCTGCATGGGGAAGGCCACCCGCCTGCACTGGGGAGGGGGGAACTGAACACGGGTGTCCCAGGGCCCGTGTCCATGGTTTCCGAGCATCAGGTGCAGTGGGCACATGAGAAACAGATGCACCTGTGGCTGTGATGCCCGTCCTGCCCTGACCCACTGCCCATCGCCTGAGGTCCTGGGATTCTCACCCTGCCCAGGGCAATGACATCATCTGCAGGTAGACGAGGAGAAGCTCCTGAGGCCTCCTCACACATGCCTGGTGGCTCTGTCCTGACCACATCTCAATGCCTTCCACCTAAGGGAGGAAGCAAAGTGTCACCACCCAGAGCCTGTGCAGGCCCTGCCTGTCACTCAGAGATGATCCCTGGGGGCCACTCCCTGAGTGGCAGGGGAGATGTGCAGCAGAAGCTGTGGTTCGTCCTTGACCCTGCTGGGGGTGGGGGGAGCACCCAGTGGGGCTGGGTGGCCAGCACCTATCAGCCAGGCCTCCTGAGACCACCTGGCCCTCTCCCTCCATGGCTGCGCCTGGCCAGGGACCAGGACACAGAGAGCCCTGATGGACTCCTGGCCAGGGGTGCAGCTGGGGTTGTGGTGAAGCAGTGGGGTGCCAGTCAGCTGGGGGCAGGGCAGGCTCTCCTGTGTGGCCCTGGGCTGGTCACTGCCCATGGCCTCTGATTTCTCAAGTAGAGGATGGGGCTGGTGAGCCTGTTGTGCAGAGCTCACGGGGGTCGGTGAGGCACCAGGAAGGGTGATGTGTGGTGCAGGGCCTGGCCTTCCTCCCAGGGGACAGTGAGGAGGAGGAGGGCAGGCGTAGGATGCTGAGTCAGGACAGCTGTGGGGGGGGCACCCAGCACCCTCACTAGCCAAGGAGCAGACCCAGGGAGGCCCCTTGCTCAAGGTGCCCCCAGTGAGGGTGGGAGCCACAGCATCCAGACAGAGTGCACTTGGGGGAGGGGCTCAGACATGCAGGGCCCCAGCAGAGGGCCCAGGTGTGGGCAGGGGTGGGAAGGACAGGCCCTATGACCCTGACCTTGATCCTGGCAGAAGGGGGCCTTCAAGCTTGCTGCCCGGGAGCAGAATCCACAGAGAGCCCAGATGAGGCTGCGGAAACAACAGAAGGTGCGTGTGCCCGGGCGAGGGGACTCCTCCGTCACACCGGGGCCCGAGCCACAGGAGCAGGGCTAACACCTCCAGCCCTCCCTGCGGTCCCCACACTGCCTCAGTGGCCTCCACCGGAGAGACCAGAGCCAGGGCCTGGGGCAGCTGGGCTCTCAGTGCACTTGGGGCTGAGGTGGCGCTGGTCGAAACAGGGCCTGTGTGCCCTTGGACATCCCAGCAGGAGTCCTAGGGGTGCCTGCTGTCCTGGGAGTAGCTGGGAGGATGGAGAATGGGGGAGGCTGCCAAGGTCCTGGAGGGCTCCCGGGGGGAGACATGAGCCAGGGTCCAGGAGCTGGGGTGGAGGGGTCTCTGGGGCAGGGCTTGGGTGGCACCTGAGAGCAGGTGCTCATCACCACCCCCTGCGGCACAGGGAGTCGTCCCCTTTCTTGGCACTTACCTGAAATACCTGGTGATGTTGGACACTGTGATGGGGGACTCTGTGCATGTGAGTGATCCTGGGGCAGGTGGGGTGGGCCCGGGTCCCTGAGGCTGGCGGGGGGAGGTGCGGGGAGAGCCTGTACTGCATTCTTAGCCTTCTGCGCTGCCAGCCCTTCTCCTGAACCTCACAGCCGTCCCTGGGGCTGGGGCTTCACTGCCTCTGCCCTGTGAGTGTCGGGGCCTCCAACTGGGTGCCCCTCCCTCTCCTGGAGGGACAAAGCTACACAAGGTCTTGGCTGAGCCTCCTTGGCCTCCCCCTTGGGTAGGCTCCATGGGCAGGAGAGAAATTGGGCCCAGCAAGGTCAGGAAGCACTGACATGGCCAAGCACCCTCGCCCATCCCAGCCTCTGTTTCCCTCCTGTCACCAGGCAGGGTGAGAACAGCAGGTGCCTGAGCCTCAGCTGCCAGGTCCCCTCTCCAGAGCTCACCCAGATCCTTGTCCTTTCCCACCCGCATCCCCTTGACGGCCTCATGAAGGGGAGGGTCGGGGCTGGGCCTGGCTGGGGGCAGTTCTGATGGACTCTGTCTGCCTTCCAGCAGGCTGACTTCAGCTTCGAGAAACTGAATAAGGTGAGCAGCTGTGGCCTCACTCAGGGCAGGAGGGCACTGGGGGTCACAGGTGGTCCTGTTCAGGACCCCCATGCATCACCCCTGCAGCTTTGCTCTATTAGGAGGGCTGGGTGCACATGAGGGGGAGACCCATCCCTAGGGTGGGTGCGGGTAGAGGACTGGAATCAAGGAGAAGCCCCTGGGGAGGGGCTGTTGGCACCCCTGTCGAAGGCCAGGGTGCGGCCTGCATGGGCTGGATTGGAGGAGGCCTCTTTAGAGGAAACACCCAGAACCCCGCGGCCCCTCCCCTACCAGGTCCCCACAGCGTTCCCAGCCCAGGCACTGACCGTGTCCTGTGTGTCCCTCTGTCCCCAGGAAATTAAAGTCCTGCAAGAAATCCAACTGCTGCAGGTGGCAGCGAGCAATTATTATTTTAAGCGTGATGAGGAGTTTGGCGTGTGGTTCCGGTCTGTGGAGTATCTCACTGAGAAGGAGAGGTGAGTGATGGGCAGGAATTGGGTGAAGCCCAGGGGTGTTGGGGGTGGGGAGGGCTCTCCCTGCTGTGCAGCTGGGGGAGCACCGTCCAGGCCCCCTGGTGGCAGCAGGCCCTGTCCTATGGGCACTGCTGGCCCCCAGGACTGCAGCTCCTGGGCAGGCCCTGGGAGGGAGGCCTGAGCTGAGGCTCTTGGTGGACTCATGGCTGTGCTCTCTCCGTTAGCTACGCCCTGTCCCGCCAGCTGGAGCCCTCTGCCAAGAGGCCCGCAGCAGCCTCAAGGCCATGAACACCATCGTGATGCCCTCGTGACCAAGTGCTGGGACCTCAGGGGCAGATCTGAGCTCATTGGGAGCCTGGTGCCTGGGACAGTGGCCTCCCTGCTGTGAAGCTGAGGCCTGCGTTGTGTCAGTTTAATTGCCCCTCTTACGTTCTCTCCTTTCCCCCATTGAACTATAGTCACTGTTAGTAGCTCCCTGTTAGAGTTTTATTAAAGTTAATGTAAATATGTTGCACCATGAGTTTCATGCTTCCTCGTCATCGCTTCCCCGTAACTGAGGTTGTGAGCGGTGTTCCACCGTGCAAATGCGCCGTGGGCATGGGCCCCTCCTAGTTGCGGCTCCTGGAGCTGCACCTCGCTGGGTGAGGTTCCCTGAGGTTCTTCTCCTAAGAGGCGCTGGCAGATCACTTGGTGCCTGGTGTAAAAATCCTGCCTGGCTCCTCTTGCACTTTCTGCCCTGGGTTTAGGATGTTGGGTGCAGCCTGGCCTGGCCTGGCTGTGGTGGGCATATGGGAGGTGAACCAGCAGATGGAAGGTCTCTCTATCTCTGTGTTTGCCTTCCAAATAAATAAAAGAGGGGCTGGTGCTGTGGCATGGTGGGTAAAGCTATCACCTGCAGTGCTGGCATCAGGGGTGTGTTCGAGTCCCGGCTGCTCTCCTTCTAATCCAGTCTCTGCTATGGCCTGGGAAAACAGTGTGGGATGGCCCCAGTCCTTGGGCCCCTGCACCTACGCAGGAGACCCAGAAGAAACTCTGGCTCCTGGCATCTGATCAGCCCAGCTCCAGCCATTGTGGCCATTTGGGGAGTGCACCAGCAAATGGAAGACCTCTCTCTCTCTGCCTCTACCTCTAGCTTTCAAACAAACAAATCTTTTTTTAAAACTTTTATTTATTGAATATAAATTTGCAAAGTACAGCTTATGGATGACAATGGCTTCCCCCCCCCCCATAACTTCCCTCCCACCCCCAACCCTCCCCTTTCTCGCTCCTTCTCCCCTTCCATTCACATCGAGATTCATTTTCATTTCTCTTATATACAGAAGATCAGTTTAGTATATTTTAAGTGAAGATTTCAACAATTTGCAGCCACATAGAAACACAAAGTGAAAAATACTGTTTGAGTACTAGTTGTAGCATTAAATCACAATGTACAGCACATTAAGGACCAAGATCCTACATGAGGAATAAGTGCACAGTGACTCCTGTTGTTGACTTAACAATTTGACACTCTTGTTTATGGTCTCAGTAATCTCCCTAGGCTCCAGTCATGACAAACAAACAAATCTTTAAAAAATAAAGAAAAAAATAGGCCGGCGCCGCGGCTCACTAGGCTAATCCTCCGCCTTGCGGCGCTGGCACACCGGGTTCTAGTCCCGGTCGGGGCACCGATCCTGTCCCGGTTGCCCCTCTTCCAGGCCAGCTCTCTGCTGTGGCCAGGGAGTGCAGTGGAGGATGGCCCAAGTTCTTGCGCCCTGTACCCCATGGGAGACAAGGATAAGCACCTGGCTCCTGCCACCGGAACAGCGCGGTGCGCTGGCCGCAGCGCGCCTACCGCGGCAGCCATTGGAGGGTGAACCAACGGCAAAAAGGAAGACCTTTCTCTCTCTGTCTCCCTCTACTGTCCACTCTGCCTGTCAAAAAACAAAACAAAACAAAACAAAACAGAAAAACAAAACAAAAAACACACATTTAAAAAAAAAGAAGAAAATAAAAAAATAAAAAGCATATTAGACGGAATGTAAAAATACTACCACAATGTCATAATGCTTTATCAAAAGTTTGTTTTGATATCTGTACCACTACGGGACACACTAATGGCTAGTATCCCTAAGACATCCAGATGAATGTGTTGCTTGCTTTTCACAGGAACAAGCCGTCTGTTCCTGGAAATAATGGACACACTAAGGGCTGGGCTTCCTGGCAGCAGGTGCCCCTTCCTGACAGTTGCTTTGTTTTCTCATTTTCCGTCTTCTCTGTATTAACTGTTCTATGTCTCCGCATTTTCACTGGAACTTGCATCTTCAATCTCTGAGGCGACAGCAGTGCTGCAGGGTCAGCACCTGTGCCTGTGGACGGCACATTTGTCTTCAAGTCCCCTTAGGTAGAGTTGTCTTAGGGAACGTTCCTGACACACCTCGGAGCCACCAGCTTTGCAGAAGCTAGGCACACCTGAGGGGAGTCCCAGGGCCTCGGGCACCAGTGCTGACACACGGTGGGGCCAACCAACACCTGACGCTTGCTGTAGATGATGTCGGAGGGCAGGGACTCTACCTGGCCTTTCCGATTCCCAAGGCTGACTTGAACTTGTCTTCTTGCACTTTGCTGTGTCTCACCTTTGCCACCGTTGAATCACTGCGTGAGTATTCACCATCAGGCACATGGCAGGGTGTTCCGGTTGGGGCTCTGAGTGCTGGTATTTCAACTGTGGCACAGGTTTTGGTGACACGGCACAGATCTGTCAGGTATGTATGTAGTGGAGGAGCTACGGCATAGAAGCTGCATCTCTGCACCCTGGGAGACACTGCCGGGTTCCTGGAACGCTTGCAGCATTGCACACCCACAGCACGAGCTCCCTTGCATGCCCCCCTCCCTGCCAACGAGGAGCTGTCATTCCCATGTGATTGCCTGACTGCTCTGTGCATTCATGCTCAAAACATCATGTTATACAAAATAATGTTATCAGTCAATTTAGGAATTCAAGCACCAAAAAGGGCTTCAAGACCAGAAATTAGTAAATTTACTGAGGTATGTAAGTATTAGGCAAACAGAACAAACAAGTTAAAGCTGTAACTTCGACATCATTTAAATAAATAGGCACGTCAGTCTGCTCATCAGGCATGTGGCGTGACCACAGTGTGCATAAGCTGTGCTGGGGGGGGGGCTGCTTTGCTCTCCTTCATTTTTGGGGTGCAGTTTTCTGTGTGCTCCCCTGAGGCTCCCCGAGGCCAGCGCAGGTCCACATAGGTGTGGTCCGTGCCTGGTCATCCCACCCAGGCACTGAGCCCAGCATCCACAAGCACGTGTTCCCGGAAACTGCACCCCCCAGGGAGCGGCGGCCTCTCCCCCACCCGGGTTGCACCTAGCAAGGACCGGACCTGGGGCCACACATAGATATAGCCCCAATAACGGGAATGACCCCATGGAAGTGGCAGGTGCTGAGATGACCACGCGTGGGAGTCAGGCGAGGGAAGGCTGGTGTGAGGGACAGAGATCCCGGCAGGACAGTGGGGTGTCGTAGCCAGGGTCACCTGGGCCCCCCGAGTCCCCACGCTTACTTCAGCACTGGCTGCTGCTGGGAAGCCCTCCTGAGCCCTGCCGCCGTGGCGAGGAAGCTGTATGTGCAGCTCTGTCGCTGAGGGTCGTGCACGGGGAAGATGAGGAACAGAGCCACGGATCCCCTGCCAAGGACAAGTCTCCTGAGAAGAGATGAGCCTTGCTGGCTCACGCCCCTGATGGGTTGTTAGCGCGCCCCAACCTGGCCCATCCCAGTGGAAGGAGAGAAATGGAGCCCAGTGCTGACGGGCTGGGCACGGGTGCTCTTCTTCCACGGCGCTTGTGGGAATAGTTTCCCTCGTTTCTGGGGAAGACTGGACAGTCTAGATTTCGTGAAAACGGAACTCTGTTAATTTCCCCAGCCCCAGAACCTAGAGAGTCACTTTGGACATACAAGTCTCAGTCAACAAACACTTGGCCAAGTGGACGCTACGTGTCGGGTCCTGTTGTCGCAGGAGTTCTGGGTTGGCATGTGGGAGGCGTGAGAGAGCAGTGGCCACATCTGCCGCTCCAACCACTCAGGTCTGTGTCTCTTCCCCACGAGGGGTGCCGGCTGCTTCCTTTTACCGAATCCCTCGGAAGTGACACCGCGTCTGTGTCGCAGCTCTTGCTGTTACAGTTCTGATGTTACCGCTCTGTGGACCACTGCCTCTCCTCTTCCACCGGGTCACAGCTTCTCTCCCCTTTGCTCCCTGAGCATCGTGGTCTCCTGGGCTACAACTGTTCTTCTCTGCCAGATTCTCTGAGGAGTGCGGCAGTCTTTGGTGCCACAGCTCCTGCTGTCTGCCGGATCCTTGTCTGGGACGAGTGAGGCACTGGGACAAGGAGGGAGTGAGCAAAGCGAAGGTTTAAGAAGGAGGCAGAGAAAGCCCCCCCCTCCCCGTAGCCACAGGGCTGCTCCCCAAGTGCCTGGGGAAGGTACCGCCTATGTCACTGGCATTCCACCTGGGAGCTGGTTTGAGTCCCAGCTGCTCCACTTCTTGTCCAGCTCCCTGCCAATGTGCCTGGGGAGAGCGGCAGAAGATGGCCTGGGGGCTTTGGCCCCTGCCACCACATGGGAGACCCAGATGAAGCTCCTGGCTCTGGCTTCAGCCTGGCTCAGCCCCCGCCATTCTGCCAACTGAGGAGTAAACCAGCTGAAGGAAGTTCTCTCTCTCTCTCTCTTTCTCTCCCTCTCCTCCTCTCCCCCTCTCTCCCTCCCTGTAACTCTGACTTTAAAATAAATGAATAAAAAAAAAAAAAACTGCCTGGCTGGGATTTTTATCAATTCCAAAGGTTCAAGTTCACCTGATTGGTCAAGTTGAAGATAATGAGGTAGTATATATAAACCAATCAGGGAGCCACCAGAGCCTGAGTATGATTGGCTTGACCAGGAACCAGTCACGGAGCTCACGCTACACGTGGAAGTGGGAAGTGTGTTCAAACAGGTCCACGACAGGCGGCACCGTTCAGCAGATGGAACCACATCTGGAGGTGACGTTGAACCTGTGTCCCACCCTCCATCCCTCAGAGTTCCTGGATGGCCAAGTCAGGCGGGGTCTTCCTTTCCTACCCAGGGCCCTGGGGTCCCTATCAGAGGCAGGAGGAGTCTATGTCTCCTCCCCAGGAGATGGGGCACATGCTTTCACCTCATTCCATTTTTTAAAATTTTTAAAAATACTTAATTGAAAGAGTTACAGAGAGAGAGGGAGAGACAGGGATAGAGGTCTTCCATCTACTGGCTCACTCTCTAGATGGCCACAATGGCCAGGGTTGGGCCAGGCTGAAGCCAGGAGCCAGGAGCTACTTCCAGGCCTCCCATATGGGTGCACAGCACTTGAGCCATCTTCTGCTGTTTCCCAGGCCACTGACATGGAGCTATATCAGAAGTGCAGCAGCTGGGAGAGGAACCAGCACCAGACGGGGTGCGGGTGTCCTGGGTGCCAGCCCCCGCCACATTGTCTGATGGAGCACGGCTCTCTGTTCCAGCTCCCTGACGTTCGCAGAGGCTCCTGTGTGACAGCCATCTGTCTCCAGGTCCCTCTCTCGTGTGTGACAGCCGTCTGTCACAGCTCCCTCTCTCGTGTGTGACAGCCGTCTGTCACAGCTCCCTCTCTCCCGTGTGACAGCCGTCTGTCACAGCTCCCTCTCTCCCGTGTGACAGCCGTCTGTCACAGCTCCCTCTCTCCCGTGTGACAGCCGTCTGTCCACAGCTCCCTCTCTCCTGTGTGACAGTCGTCTGTCACAGATCCCTCTCTGCTGTGTGACAGCCGTCTGTCACAGCTCCCTCTCTCATGTGTGACAGCCGTCTGTCACAGCTCCCTCTCTCGTGTGTGACAGCCGTCTGTCACAGCTCCCTCTCTCCCGTGTGACAGCCGTCTGTCCACAGCTCCCTCTCTCCTGTGTGACAGCCGTCTGTCACAGCTCCCTCTCTCCTGTGTGACAGCCGTCTGTCACAGCTCCCTCTCTCGTGTGTGACAGCCGTCTGTCACAGCTCCCTCTCCCCTGTGTGACAGCCGTCTGTCTCACAGCTTCCTCTCAGCAGGTGTGGGTTGAGTAGCTTCTCAGGCTTCTATGCTGTAGCTTCTCTACCCAGTGCTTTGTCTCCTGACCACAAAGAATGAGGCCACAGACAGGAAGGGGAGCCGAGTAAGGAAGTTTACTGAAAGGAAAGAGAAAACACCCCGCAACCACCTGCGGCCCCAAGAGAGGGGTTGTCAGCACCGCCTGGCTCTAATTTGTATGTGTTTCTAAAGGAGGACGTTTGCCTGATTGGTCAAGGCATATGCTAATGAGGTAGTCTATGAGAACCTATCAGGCAAGCTGCTGAGCCTGACTGTGATTGGCTTGGCCCTGAACCAATCATCAGAGGGAAGTTAGGCCTAAGCCCACAGGGGCCCATGGTGGGCGGGGCCTGGTGAGAAGCAGGAACCAATCAGCAAAGCCAGGAGGGGCCGGCAGCCCCAGGACTCAGTAAGGTCACCCAACAGCAATGTCCTGGGCTACTCAGGTGGGTGCCTGCCCTCCAGGGGCCGCTGCGTCACTACCTTAATTTTCAAGATAACACATGGACCTTCTGAGCCGGCGCTTCATTAAATTTGCCCTTGAAGAGTTAAAAATAAAAGTGTTGGCCGGCGCCGCGGCTCAATATGCTAACCCTCCACCAGCGGCGCTGGCACACTGGGTTCTAGTCCCGGTTGGGGCGCTGGATTCTGTCCCGGTTGCTCCTCTTCCAGGCCAGCTCTCTGCTGTGGCCCAGCAGTGCAGTGGAGAATGGCCCAGGTGCTTGGGCCCTGCACCCCATGGGAGACCGGGAGAAGCACCTGGCTCCTGGCTTTGCATCAGCGCAGTGCTCTGGCTGCAGTGGCCATGAGTGAGTGAACCAATGGAAAAGGAAGACCTTTCTTTTCTCTCTGTCTCTCTCTCTCACTGTCCACTCTGCCTGTCAAAATAAATAAATACATAAATACATAAATACATAAATAAAATGTTAAGACATCACCTCTGAGCACACTTATGGCAGCATCGTTGCTTGGTAGCAGAGAAAATGCACACAAAGTGAACGCCACGTGAGAGAGGCTGACAGACCCACGCTAGGAGCAGCATCAGCCACAGAAAGGAACACGTCCGCTGACCAGACTTCCCTGAGAATGCAGAGAAAACAGAAATAACACGTATGATGGAACCCACCCTTTCACCAAGGCAGGCCAAACGAAGCCCGAAAAGTAGGCAGAGTAGTTGGGGGTTAGCAGCAGCCCCTGGGGACAGGTGGAAGCTGGCCCTCACGACAGAGAAATCCCCCCAGGTCCTCGATTTCTGCGTATCGGAACCTCACGATCACAGTTCCCAGTCGCCAGACAGTCGAGAGAGGGCCCCTGTGACCATCAGCAGAAGAAGGTCAGGAAGTTCAGACCCCTGTGGACCACACATGTGGACAACGGCAGGCCTGCAGCACACGGTGCTTGAGAGGTTAGAAAAGTGGTCCCCAGGCCTGTTTGGTCCATCCCACGGGTCCATTCAGCATCTGGAAGCCCAGGGCCACTGCTAGTGGTAGGTCAGCAGTCAAGAGGGCTGGATTTGGGGTATCCAGAGAGAAGCAAGGACAAGCCAGACCTCGCTTTGTCTTTGCACCTGCATGGCCGGCTCGCGAGAGTGTAGGCTGTTGCTGCTGCTCTGCCTTCTAAGTCCCCCACGTGCCATGCTAGGGCGACTCCACACAGGACCCAAACCAGGAAACCATGGCTGCCATGAAGATGCACCAGTGGGGCCGGGGCCCTGGGGCATCACGGGCACCCGGCCTGCTCGTGAACCCACCAGCGCGCTCACCCGAGACAGTGCTTCGGGGGCGGCTCTACCAAGCTTGGGGCAGGGATTCTGAGACACGCCTACTCCATGGGCTGGAATCTGAGAAGTGAGCCGGCTCTGGAGTATGGCTGGTCAGGCCTTGCTGGAGCTGAACCCCGTCGCACCTCGGCCTGCCGCTCCCTTGTCATCACTGGGTCTGCAACGTGGGCTGCCGACTGCCAGGACTCATCCAGATCTTTCCCTGGACACACTGCTGCACGGGTACTCGCATGTTGGTGTCTGCTTCAAACGGGACTGTGTTTAAACAGCCAGTGCTGAGAAGGTGGGAAGATGGGGGGCTGGCGCTGGCTGCTCACCACTGGTAGATGAAGAAGCAGCCACGCTGGCTGGCTGGGGAATGGATGGTGCCCGGCGCAAGGTAGGAGGCTTTGGGAAAATGTCCCAGAAGACAGATACCGTGCACAATGCAATGATCCAGACGCCCAAATAACCTGGGGCAAACGCGAGCAGAGGGTTGGCTGCTGCTGCCCACCTGTACCCACACACCGCAAAGGGATGGTGAGGGACCGAGGGCTGTTGCTGAATGGCTAATTGGCAAACGTGGAGGCTGGAGAGGCTCTGAGGGGCTTACAGAGAAAGCTGCATCTCTCACGGGGCACAAGGCAGAGTAGTGGGCAGCTGGCCCAGTGTTAAAATCAGAATTCCTAAGACGCTACTTGGCAGGGCCAGTGCAGTGGCATAGCGGGCAAAGCCACCCTGCAAAGCCAGCATCCTGCATGGCTGGAGCCCTGGAAGCTCCACTTTTGGTCCAGCTCCCTGCTAATCCACCTGTGAAAGCAGCAAAGGATGGCCCAAGTGATTGGGCCCCTGCAGCCATGTGGGAGACCCGGAAGAAGCTCCTGGCTCCTGATTTGGCCTGGCCCAGCCCTGCACACTGCTGCCCTCTGGGGAATGAACCAGCAAATGGAAGAGATTCTCTCTCTCTCTCTCTCCCTCTCTCCCTCTCTCTCTCTCTCTCTCTCTCCACCCCTGTCTCTTTCTCTCTCTCTCTCTCTCCCTCTCCCCCTCCCTGCCTCCTTCCCTCCCTGTCTCTTTCACTCTCTTTGCCTTTCAAACAAATAAATAAATGTTTTTTTGAAAAAAGACTGGAAATCCATGCATATAAGAGGTCTTCAAAAAGTTATGAATTGTGAAAAAACCATGCATAGATCTCAAAGCTGTTTGTATTAATAGAAACGGATGTTTTTGTTGCAGTTTCCATGAACTTTTGTAGGAGTTCTTGTAACACTGAACACTTCCTCAGAAGCAAGGACAGAAGAACCACTCAAGGAGCCAATGTCAAAGTCACTGCGGGTGCCTCGCAGCACTGTCTCTCCCGGCTGGGGTGTGGCGGCCGCTATTCGGTGAGCGGACTTGCCAGGGAAAGGCCTGGCTCTCACCAGAAGATCATTGCATGAGGATGCATGGAAAGAGGGGTGAACCAGGCACTCGAGGCTGAGAAGAATGAGTGTCCCAGGAGGCTGACGGGGCACAGAGGAGGGACACTGAGGAGGCAGACAGTGAAACGGGGGCCGCAAGGTCACTCCCCAGAGGACACGTCACTCCCCAGGGACACCTCATTCCCCAAGGACACGTCACTCCCCAGGGACACATCATCCCAAGGCCATCCAGTCACTGCATCCATGATGGAGACCCCAGGATCACTAAGAAGCTCACGGTCAGCACTGAGGTGAGAGAGCTGGACACGAAGCTTGTGTCCCGAAGCCACAGAGGCTGGTGGCAGCAATGACTAAATGCATGTGAACTAGGAGCTTGGAGGGACCAGCATGTGGGGAGTGGGCAGACGGCCAACTGCAATCTCAGGAGCAAACAGACGCACAAGCAGCTTGCTCTTAGCCAAGCAACCCCCAAGGCCAACATCAGAGGTGGAGACTAAAGCTGTTGTCCAGTCTAGAGTCCCAGTTGCACACTTTGTTCTCCATCCCTACACAACACTCAGGGCCAGAACCCACTGATGGAAGCAGACTCAGATTCACGGAGTGAGCAGCCGGCAGGGCGATGGCGAGCGTGTCCAGGCCGCACATCTCTACTCTGAGGTGCTCCTAGATTGCTCCAACTGCCACACTTCCCACGAGCTAGCAGGCAGCTGCCACAAGAAAGGTTCACGCACAGAACTGTGCGGCTGCGTGTGGACAGATTGCTCGGGGAGGGGTACAAGTCTGGGAAGAGACCCTCTGAGGTGTCAGGGAGGGCCTCACGGGAAGAGAGTGAACAGGGAGAGAAGCCCACGTGGCTGTCCAGGGACACAGTGGCCCCGGGGTGTGCAGTGCACTGACCCAGAGTCCGACCCTTCCCCTGCAAGGCAGGGAAGCTGGAGCCTGGAATGTGCATGTTTAGCTGTGGAGATCATGGCAGCTCATCGTGTGAGGCAAAGGCATACTCACATGACGCTGCCCTGAGAGTGCGCGCTCACGCCTCGAACGTGAACCCCGGTAGGTGCACCCCACACCTGGGGCTCAATAAGCCCCTTTCATGAGCATCTTGCACTACAGGAGATGCCATCAGGGTGCAGATTGGACTTTGGAATTAAAATGATTTGCTCTGCTAAATACCAGACACACTTGGCAAAGGTGAACCCATTTTGTGACCCCAGCATGGGTTCCTAATGTATTTGCAGGAACTTTAGAGATTTCAGAGCCGATTTAATGAAAACATGAAAGAATTTTAATAGGTTCCTGACTTGATAAGGCTCCAGGGATATTTACAACAAAAGCAAAGCAGCCTCCTGCAGAGGTCTGGGACTCACAGCCAAAACTTCATTCAGAAAGAACTCTCATCATGGTCTCCTGAAGCCGCGAGCACAGCCCGGTCCCCCAGCCCGGCCTCTGCTCTGCTCACCCCCACAGCCTGTCGCTGTCTCCGCTCCCTAGGAAGCCCCACACCTCCCCGCCAGCTTCCGGAGTGCAGCCAGCACCTCCTTGTTCCTCAGGCTGTAGATGAGGGGGTTCAGCATCGGGGTGAGCACGTTGCTGAACACAGACAGCGCCTGGTCCTGCTCTGGGCTGTGGGAAGAGGTGAAGCTCATGTAAATGAAGATGTTTGGGCGGGCGGAAGAAGAGACTCACCACCGTGAGGTGGGAGGAGCAGGTGGCCAGGACCTTCCGCCTGCCCTTGACGGAGCTCATGCGGAGCACAGCGAGGAAGATGAGCATGTAGGAGGCTGTGATGAGACCGAAGGGGACGACCAGCAGCACCACGCTGGTCACCACCACCACGGACTGATACACGGACGTGTCCTCGCAGGACAGCTTGATGAGGACAGGGACCTCGCAGAAGAAGTGCTGGATCTCCCGGGACCCACAGATGGGGAAGTGCAGAGGGTAAACTGTGTGAACCAAGGAGCTGGCCGAGCCTGCAACCCAACACCCAGCCACCATGTGCAGGCAGAACCTGGGGCTCATGATGGCGGGGTAGCGCAGTGGGTTGCACACAGCCACGTAGCGGTCATACGCCATGAGGGTCAGGATGAGGCACTCAGACATCCCCAGCAACAGGAAGAAGAAGCTCTGTGTCCCGCAGCCAACCCAGGAGATGCCCCTCTCCCCTGTGAAGAAGTTGGTGGCCATCTTGGGGACGATGGTGGAGGTCAGTGTCAGGTCGATGAGGGAGAGCTGGCTGAGCAGGACGTACATGGGCGTGTGCAGCCGGGCGTCCCCCAGGATCAGGACGATCAGAAGAGCGTTTCCCAGGAAGGCCAGGACGTAGACGAGGACCACGGCGGCATTGAGGAGCAGGGAGTGCCGGGACCCAGGGAAGAGCCCGGCCAGGAGGAAGTCCGTGGCCGAAGAGGCGTTCCCACCCACCATGCCGCTGCAGGCACAAGGGAGACCACAAGTGCCACCACCACGCGTGACAGACTCGTGTCAGTCTGGGGGCCAGCGTTCGAGAACCTTCCCCCCAGCTCCGGGTTCTCACATAGCCTTTGCCCGCATCTCAGGGAGAGCACTTTCCCGTGTCTCTTGAACAATCACCTGACTTGGTAAATACAGAATACTGGACACACGACCCACGCCAGCACTAACCGGCCTCTGCTGAGCTGAGTTCTTCCGATTTTCTTCTTTCTTTCTTCTTTCTAAGTTGGAGAATCCTGTAAATACGAACACCCATTTCTAGAAATACAGGCTTAAACTGCTACACACTGTTTATGTTAGCCGTGGGCCCTAGCTAAGAACTTTTGTGCATTGGAGCACAAATGAAGGAAATTCTAATCAGTTCTTTCAATTTGGCTTTATAAATTATAAATCAATTACTTGGTTACATCCTATGAAATATCCTACTGTTTGCTTTCCTCTTGTTGGGTAATTGTCCTTATGTTATACACAGGGTGACAGAAATTGCTAGACGCACAGAACTGCCAACCATCAGTGTTCTGAATTACTGACCGAGGAAAGCTCTGGGATTTAACAGAGAATCTGACATCTACAGTGACTGATGACATGTCTGTCCTGTGTCTCAGACACAGACCTGGAGCTCTGCCCAGTTGTCTCCGCGGCCCCTGGCCCTGCTGCACGCGCCGCTGCACCTCTGCTCTCTGCAGGTTGAGCAGCTCCAGGAGCGCAGCCGCCCGCACTTGCACAGGCACCTGCATGCAATGAACTTCTGGCGAGAGCCAGGCCTTTCCCTGGCAAGTCAGCTCACAGAAAGGTGGCCGCCCCACCCCAGCCTGGAGAGACAGTGCTGCCAGGCAGAAGTTTCCAGATGCTCAGCCTCCCGAACAGAGGGGCTCTGCTCAGCACGGGTCAAAACTCCCTGAAGTCCAGTCTGTTACTGCAGCCAGAGACCGGTAACGCAAAGCCACGCCCCCCTCGGTCTTACACTGGCTGTTCAGCTGGCCGTCTGTATTCACAGTACTGTGTGCGTTTTGGACAAAAGATCAGTTCAGAAGAAAAACCACTGCTTGGATTTGAGCCGTCAGTCCAGTGAACTACAAATGCGGCGGGACTGGCTGACCTTGCCGGTCAGCGACCATGAGCACAAATTTGCTGCACACCACACTCACATCAGTTCAGGGAGTGCCAGCAACGAGTGCGTGTGCAGCCTGCGTGGTCCACTCACTATCATAGCACACTTGCTGAGCGCTCACGAGGGCAGCAGTGACCCGGGACAGGGCCTAAGCAGATCAGAGGCCAGTGTGCAGCACTGCCCAGCACCAGCCCCTGCGGTGCCCCTTGACAGTGGCCGTCAGCACCTTTAACTGCCCTGTTCTGTAATCCTCCCCTCTCCAGACGCCACCTGTCCATCATAAGGCTGTGGGCTTACAACTCAGAGAATGCAACTGTCAAGTTTAGACACAGCCAACTAATGTTCAAACACTAAAAGCTGGAGCAAAGAAACATTCAAATGTGTCTAGCTCACTCCCACTTTAACTTAACGACATCAAACTTTTACTTTGTATCTTATAAATACACATTAACTCTGTGGGGACTGAAACCAGACCCTGACAGTGTTCTTTGAGTAGAAATGCAAACATCACAGCAAAGAACTCTGCATCACTTCATACAATAAAGCCTATTGCGCCATTAAATGATTTCAGCTGACTAAGCCTTTTTGGGGTCAGCTCTGCACATGTTTCTGTTACTTGCTTTGTAAACAAGAAGGCTGAGCTGTGGGAGGGAAGAGTGCGATGCTGTGTGCGTTAGCCTGTAGGCTGCACTGCAGTCTCCCAGGTCCTGACGACCTTCCGGGCTCCGGGCCCCTCTTGTTAGCGTGCTCGAGGTTGGGCTGTGAGGGCACAGACAGTGCAGACATCGACAAAGTCAGCAAACGGCCATAGCTCAGGAAGCAAACCACCACAAGCCACAGGATAAGTTCAACGGGTTGTCCTACCTGCTGACTGAGTTTGGGCACATGATGGTGCCCCGTGTTCTACTGGGTTTGGTCAGACAAGAGTACCGATCACACCACAACCCCTACCTTATACCCTCGACAAAAAACAGCTCAAAATGGATCAGGGATTTAAACATAAGACGAGAAACCGTAAAACCACTGGAGGAAAACACAGGGCAAGGACTCCAAGACATCGGCACAGGCAGTGGCTTTTTGGATCAGACTCCCCAAGTCCCAGCAATAAAGGCAAAAGTAGACAAATGGGAGTGCATAAAGCCAAGCAGCTTCTGTACAGCCCGGGAAAGTGAAGCGGGAGGAGAGAGCTGACAGAATGGGATCATATGTCTGCACACCTTGCGTCTGGATCTTTCACACAGAGCCCAAACAGAAATACCGATTCCAGGCAGACTTCCCCTCCACGCGGACTCTGAGCAGGCTGAGCCTAACACAGGCCTGGCCCAGCGCTGTGTTGCACGCATTGTATAGGGTGAACCAGCAGATGAACAATCTCTGTCTCTCTCTGTTACTCTGCTTTTCACATAAATTAATGAAATTAATCTTTAAAAAATAAAATAATGCACTGAGATACTTAAATATATATTTTAAGGCAATAAATATGCAAATGTAACTGAATATCTCTGAGGAGAAAGGGAAATAGGATCTGGAAAATATGAATTACTTTACCTGCAACTGTTTTCAATAAAACGTATAAAGCAAATAAAAAATAGAAGTTTCAGTAAAAACAGAATGTGACCAGTTCAGGAGGAGACAGAGCAGGAAACGTAAGACTACTGCAGTGCCAGGATCCCATTTGGACACTGGTTCAAGTCCCGGCTATCTACTTCCGCTACTGCTCTATGGCCTGGGAAGGCAATAGAAGATGGCCCAAGTCCTTGGGCCCCTGCACCCATGTGGAAGACCCAGAAGAAGCTCCTGGCTCCTGGTCAGATTGGAGCAGCTCCAGCTGTTGCGGCCATTTGGAGTGAACCAGCAGATGGAAGACCTCTCTGTCTCTACCTCTGCCTCTCTGTAACTCTGCCTTCAAATAAATACATAAATCTTAAAAAAAAAAAAGATTGGTGGAAAGAATTGTGGAAAGACCCCTGATGGCTACAGGTTTCCGATGGCTCTGACACACTGCCGTTGGCGGGGTCAGGGTCTGGAGAGCAGTGGGGCTCCGTGGCAAGCAGGCCAGACTTTGCAGCGTGGGGCTGAAGGTCCTGGGAGAGGACCCGTGTGGTGCTCAGGAGCCCGCTGAAGCTGACACTCGTGTTTGAAGGCTTGGGGGTGTCTGAGACGTGGGAAGGCAGCTCTGTCCTTACAGCAGGACAGAGAGCAAACACTGGTTCCAGCTCAGAGATTTTGACTGGGGGGCAGCGTCTGAGCATAGGAACAACCAGGACCAGACCCGACTCAGGATGGAGGGCCACCCTTGTGGAGTGGAGAAGACCCTGGCCCAGGCTGGGCTTCCACGAGTCACTCAGACTCCAGGTGATGCCATGACCTTGCCACCAGTTCCACCATTCACTCTCAGCATTCTAAATAAAAGCTCACACAGGAGCTGGTGCTGTGCTCTAGCAGGTAAAGCCACCGCCTGCTGTGCCAGCATCCCATAGGGGTGCCGCTTTGTGGCTCAGCTGTGCCACTTCTGATTCAGCTCCGTGCTAATGCGCCTGGGAAAGCAGCAGAAGATGGCCTAAGAACTTAGGGTGCGCCTAAGACACTGCCCTTGGCTTTCCTCACTGACCTTAGCTTGGATTTTAGGGGCCTTCTTAGAAGCAGGCTACTGTCTTTGGGAAATGATAGGAAAAGGAGGTTTAGACTCCAGCTGAGTGCCCTTCAGCCTGGGATCCTGACCCCATCCAGGTCTCCCAGGCACTGAGGGATGGGGCTGTGTTTGCAGAATTGTGCACAGTCAAGGGGATGGCATCGGGGCAAGAGAGGAACAGTCAGCAGCCCAGAGGGCCTTGGGAGCTCTTCCTGCTGGAAGGGTCCATGTCCTGGACCTGGAGGAAGTGACCTCACTTCCTTGGTGACGGGCCACAACAGAACATGGAACTCTGGTAACCAGGCACCCACATTGTAGTGGTAGCCATTGCCAGCTCACTTGATAGGAAGCGTTGCAGGGAGAACTATGTTCCCTTGCTGCTGCCCTTCAAGGCGAGGCTCTGGCCGAGCCAAAGCCCAGAATGAAGGTCTCTTCCAGCGTGTAACACGCTGGCTGAGCTCTCACTATGGACGCCTGTGGCCACGGGGGAGGAGGCAGCCACAGGTAACAGGGTTTAGCAGCCCTGGGAAATCCCGGCCAGGCCCAGAGTCTCTGGTGACCCCGCGTGGGCTGTCCTCCCAACCCCATGAAGGGGACAAGAGGAGGGGCCCTTCCTGCACAGCACCAGGATTCAGGCATTGGACGAGGGTTGTGGTGTTGTCCGTACCCATTCCAGGGATGGAGCGGATGGGAAAGTGGGTGTTGGGGGCCATTTTGTCTACTCAGGGGTTCCACGTGAGTTCTCCTGTGTCACCTGGAGTCCTCCTGGCTGGGGGTATACCCAGATGTCCCTCCGTATGTGACCTGGGGAGTGGAAATACTCACAGGGGTGTCTCCTGTGGGACACTGACGCCTTCGGGCCTGGCTCCGGGCACTCTGTTTGCAGGGCTCCACGCTGGAGATCAGCAATGATTCCCATGAGGAACTCATCTTCTCAGGCAATGGACAGGTGCGTCAGGCCAACAGCCGTGGACAGTGCTGGGCTGGGCTGAGGGAGGGGCCTAGGGAGATACACAGGTGGGGACTCAAGATGACCAGGCTGGGCCGAGGACCAGAGCCTGGATATAGGCACCTCTGGGCCCCGTCCTGGTGTTTCCCACCCGAGTGACTGACCCCAGTCTCGTTCCTAAGAGATCTCACTCCTTTGCTGCCCACAGACAGCTGGGTTATGGCAACCCCATGTTGGGTACTGGTGGGATGTTCAGGGGACAGGTTACTACTGGTACCCTGGATACGAAGTCAAGAGCGTCCACGTGTGTGACAGCAATGGGTTCCCCCCCAGCCCAGGAATCCCGGGCAGGGGTCAGCTCCACTGTGCTTCATGACCTCCCCACAACCCACGACAGAGAACCCAAACCCCACACACAGGGTGAGGCTTACACAAGAGAGAGAGAGAGAGAGAGAGAGAGAGAGAGAGAGAGAGAGAGAGAGACTACTCCATGCATGTGTCAGCAGCATGTCCCTGGGTCTCAGCCCTGGAGCCCCCACCCATCTTCATCCTGTTCCATGAGAAAGGACATTTGTCCTGTGGCTCAGAGGGGATTCCAGTGCTTGTCCCCAGCTGCCCTGCTGCAGGTCACGGCCTCAGAGAGCGCCCCTGGAGCCTGGTCTGCTGGACAGTCACAGCCCAGGGCCCCACACGAGGGCGGCCCTCACACAGGAGTTTGCACACAGTGCTGGGGGCTGGATGTCCCTGTCTCCTGCTTGTGCATGTCCATCTCCGTTCCCGTGTTCTCGTGTTCTCCTGTGCTTCTCTGTGTCCTTGTCCCCTCTCCTTATCAGCACGGCAGTCCTGGGGCCCACTCCATGGCCTGGCCTAACGTCCATCAACTCCTCAGGAGTGCATGGCACATGCAACCACACTCAGGGACCCAGGTGTCAGAGCATCACCGTCACTCTCACAGGAGCTAATGCCCTGCTGAGACAGAGGCCCAGACAGCACATTCTGGGAGAGGGGCTGAGGTGTCCTCCTGGAGCAGCCATGGTCAAATCACCGTGCAGAAGGGCTGTGGCCGGGACACCGCCAGCTGCCATCTCTGCACTGCTGCCTCCAGCTGCTGGCCTCCCTGAGGGGATACTCTGCTCTCCCCACTCTCCCACACTGCTCTGTATGTGGCCAACAAAGTCACTCTGGGCCTTTCATGCCCAACCCCCCAGGGATGTGAGCGGTCACCTGCTACAGCTGGTTGCCCTCTGTGAGGGGGTCTTCTCCCAGCCCAGACTCCCGTGGTTGGGGGTCCCTGGAGCCTCCTCTGACTCCTGTCCCTGCTGGTCCTCCCTAGTTTGGAGGTGTGTCCACACTGCACCTGGCAGAGGTCTGCCCCCTGCGGAGCCTGCAGCCAGGCACCAAGGCGAAGCTGGAGGAGTCCCTGGTCCCGGCCTCCCCAGGAAGAACCATCGCTTACCTGTCCACTTTGCTGTGCTCATATGGTGACTTCAGCACTGTTCCGTATTTCCTGGACCAGATATTCCACAGGTGAGCGTCTGTGCCCTCCAGGCACAGGGGCCTCTGCTGCCCCCTAGCCGTGGCTCTCTGTGCCTGCGTGCTCCTCTGAGAAGTGGGTGGTGTGGGTGTGAGCCTCAGGGGTTGTACAGGGACCATGTGACTGCAGACATGGCAGGGGCCTGGTGCCTGCTCCGTGGCCAGGGCTGCTGGCACTGCGCTCATCCCTCTTCTTCTGGTCTCTGCACCCTCGGGACTCAATAGCCCACGGCACTCGAGGTTTGGAAAACCCCACAGAGAGCAGCCCTGCCTTCCCATCTGTAAAGGAGGCCTCCCAGCCCCAGTCCCTGATACAGACAGAGCAGGGCCCGGGCACTGGGTGTTGGGCCCAGGCCCCTCAGCTCTCTGGCAAGGGTCCGTGTGGGGTTCATCCCCACAGCACGTGAATATTAAACACTCTGGGCAGTCACTTTGCAGACACGTGTCACAGCTCAGCGAGCAAAGCAGACAGCATTCCCGGGGCCTCATGACCTGGGAGGACCAGACTCTCCCAGCTGAACGCCTGCCCGGGTCCTTTCCACAGGGTCAGAGGGGAGAGGATCGTCCTCCCATGGTCTTGCCAGGATGTCAGAGCCCAGGCCCCACTAGGACGTCACGGACTGTGGGTCCAGTCGGAGGCCTTCTGTCCCTGCCAACTGTGGGAGCAAAATGTGGGCTGTGGCTGGGGAGGGACAGACAGGATGTGGATCTCCCACTTCCTGTGACTCCTCTTAGAGCACCGAGGCCCGGGGACTCCCCACGAAGGAAAGGAGAACAGAGCTGGGAAGGGGGTCCCAGACCTGCAAAGGAGAGAGGATGCTAGGGCGCAGAGCAGCCAGGGGTCCATAGCCAGGACAGGTGCTTCCCAGCTCCACCCATGCTCCCGGCCCCCTCCCCAGGATGCCAAGACCTACAGAGGTCCTAGATACCTGCTCCTAAGTCTGCCTGGAGCCTCTGTGCTGAGCACCAGGGGCCCTCCCCTCAGGAAAGAAGGTCCCTGGGAGGCTGTCACCACGGGTGTGCACCAGCCCTGTTGACCAGGTCTGCCACGGCCAGGACAGCCCAGGAGGGCTTGGAGGGTGGGTCATGCTCTGGACAGGCTGAGGCATGCCCAGGGCCCCAGAGCCACAGAGGGGCCCCTGGCAGTGCAGTGTGGTGGCCAAGGCCAGCCTCTGACCCCGCTGCCCTTGCTTGTGTCCCCAGCAACATGGCTTCCTTCCTGGGACGCTGCAGAGACCTGTACGAGGCAGAGCTCCATGGCCACACCAGCCTTCCACTGCTGAAGATGAAGGTGGGCTGCAAGCCTGTCAGCCTGCCTGGAGGAGACCTGGGGACCCAGGTGTATTTTCTGTATGCCCTGCCCGGACACGCCCAGCGCCCTGAGGCCACAGCAGACGGTGAGGGGCAGCGCAGTCTGCAGGTCTCTCAGGGGTGGTGTTTGGGGCTGGACTCCCCTTCCAGGCGGTGCGACCCCTCGGGGTTTGCAGAGGCCACTGGAAGGTGATTCACGTTGGCGACCCTTTCTCTTCTTCCAGCTCCCGCTCTGCGTGCAGGGCCACCACCCTTCCGCGCACTGGCTCTCGAGCCAGCTGCAGCACCGCTGGCTCAGCCAGGACCTGCTCCAGAGCCAGGGCCAGCTTCCCCACGGGGCCTGCCCCCATGCGCACAGTCAGCACCAGGGCCAGCTCCACAGGCCTCCTCTGGATGGGCTGGGCCTGCAGAGGAGCTGCCTGGGGCGGAGATGGTTGACATCACCGCCTTCTCCCCCAGGACGATGGCAGAACAGCTCACGCTTCTGGATGCGGTGAGCAGCCGGCTCTGCTGGGCAGGGCCAGGACCACGGCGTCCCTGTGGCAGCTGGCGTCCCACACAAGCCCTGGCCAGAGTCAGCCCAGGCTCCATGTCAGCCCCAGTGTGACCTGGGCTCGTTTCTCATGTCCTAACCCACCTGTCCCCTGTGGACAGCAGAGATGGGGCACACTCATGCCAGGTGCTCAGAGCGGCAGACAGAAAGCTGGGCACGGTGTGGCCCGGAGGTGGTGGAGGGCACTCACTGTGGTGCAGCCAGGCCCCTGTCCCTGCCAGTCTGCCCAGAATGCCTTACCTGTCTCAGCACTGATTAGGCTTCAGAGTTGGACGGGGTCCCAGAGCAGACACACAAACAGAGCCCCTTGGTGTAGCTGCCACAGGGAGGTGCGCTGGGATGGGACAAGGAGCATAGGGCTGATGGTGATGGGCCGAGGGATGGGGAGTTGGCCAGGATGCCCGGGAGAAAACACCTCTGTGTCTTCTCTCCAAGAATGGGCTCTGGGCCATGGGGCTCTGGGCACCCTCAGTGGGCTGCTGCTCCCACTGCTGTGAGCCCCATGCACAGCATCCTGGGAGTGTGGGCACCGGTGCACTCTGAGTGGGGGTGGCTATGCCCATGGGTCACTCTCCTCCCCAGGAGCTGTTCCAGAAGGTCGTGCCCTTCCACTGCCTGGGCTCCGTCTGGACCAAGAGCAGCAAGAGAGGCAAGGAACACCTGGCCTCCACTGTCCATGCCACCGTCCAGCAGTTCAACTGCGTGACAAATTGTGTAGTAACCACATGCTTGGGGGACCCCAGCAGGAAGGCCACGGACAGGGCCCGTGTGGTGGAGCACTGGATCAAGGTGGCCAAGGTCAGCTGCGGGCAACCAGGGCCCTTGCTCCCTGCACTCTGGGAATGGCCACTTTGCTCTATCAGCCCATGGGAATACAACCTGTGGCTGAAGACCCTGCACAGACCCTGGGCCCTTCCTGGCAGGGAGGGGCCTGACCTGACTCACTTCCCCCAGGGGTGCATGCTCACCTGCCACCTGAACCTCCGTGTGGGTTGAACCCAATCCTCTCCCTGTGAGGGTGGCCATGGTTCCCTTGTGCCTTCCTGTGGCTCCGTGGGCATCTGATGCAGGAGGGGGACGTCAGCCCAGGGGATCCAGGTGACTTCTCCCTCATCCGCTCTGCTCTCCAGGAGTGCCAGACCCTCAGGAACGTTTCCTCGGCCCATGCCATCCTCACTGCTCTACAGACCTCCCCAATTTGTCGCCTGCAAGAGACGTGGGGAGAAGTCTCCAGGTGGGTGCCTTCTCCCACAGGAGCACCAGGGTGTACCTGGGACCCTAGGACTCAGCACTAACCCCATGATCTGGGAGGGGCCAGACGTGGACTCTAAGGGGAGGCATGGGGAACGTCACCTTCGAGACCCCTAGACCTTCTGCCTCATGTTTGCCTCAGGATGCTATTTGCTTTGCTGTCAGGCACCAGTTCTTGAATAGTGCTCCTGGGCAGCACCGGAGCTCCCTGTGCAGGTGAACGTGAGGCAGAACGGTGCTGCTCCGTGGAGGGGAGGGGCCCAGGAGAACCACTTGAGCTTCCCCCGTCCCCTGGGCCCCAGGGCTTCGGGAACTCAGTGGAAACTCACCTGGGCCGTGTGCATCCTCCTTGCTCTCGAGCAAAGGGAGCTGCACTCACCACCCTCCCATCACACCGAGTGGCTCCTCCTGGTTTCCCATCTCCACAGGAAAAGCTGCAAAAAATTTGAGCGCCTGTGTGAGAAGGACAATGGCTTGAGCAGGGATCGGCTCACCAAGGTAGGGGGCTGGGAAGTGGGGTAAGTGTTTGGGGGTAGGGTGAGGGGTGGAGTGAGGGCCTGGGGCAGGGGTGGTGTTGGCCGGCAGGACAGGCTCTGTGCGCCTGACCCCACCCGGGCTGTGTGGCAGAGTGGCAGGAAGGACTTCCCTCCTTCCACAGGGTGACCTCGGTTCCTCACAAAGCCAGGCCCTGCCTGGGATCTGCCTGCCCAGGACCTGCATGGGGAAGGCCACCCGCCTGCACTGGGGAGGGGGGAACTGAACACGGGTGTCCCAGGGCCCGTGGTCCATGGTTTCCGAGCATCAGGTGCAGTGGGCACATGAGAAACAGATGCACCTGTGGCTGTGATGCCCGTCCTGCCCTGACCCACTGCCCATCGCCTGAGGTCCTGGGATTCTCACCCTGCCCAGGGCAATGACATCATCTGCAGGTAGACGAGGAGAAGCTCCTGAGGCCTCCTCACACATGCCTGGTGGCTCTGTCCTGACCACAGCTCAATGCCTTCCACCTAAGGGAGGAAGCAAAGTGTCGCCACCCAGAGCCTGTGCAGGCCCTGCCTGTCACTCAGAGATGATCCCTGGGGGCCACGCCCTGAGTGGCAGGGGAGATGTGCAGCAGAAGCTGTGGTTCGTCCTTGACCCTGCTGGGGGTGGGGGGAGCACCCAGTGGGGCTGGGTGGCCAGCACCTATCAGCCAGGCCTCCTGAGACCACCTGGCCCTCTCCCTCCATGGCTGTGCCTGGCCAGGGACCAGGACACAGAGAGCCTTGATGGACTCCTGGCCAGGGGTGCAGCTGGGGTTGTGGTGAAGCAGTGGGGTGCCAGTCGGCTGGGGGCAGGGCAGGCTCTCCTGTGTGGCCCTGGGCTGGTCACTGCCCATGGCCTCTGATTTCTCATGTAGAGGATGGGGCTGGTGAGCCTGTTGTGCAGAGCTCACGGGGGTCGGTGAGGCACCAGGAAGGGTGATGTGTGGTGCAGGGCCTGGCCTTCCTCCCAGGGGACAGTGAGGAGGAGGAGGGCAGAGGTAGGATGCTGAGTCAGGACAGCTGTGGGGGGGGGCACCCAGCACCCTCACTAGCCAAGGAGCAGACCCAGGGAGGCCCCTTGCTCAAGGTGCCCCCAGTGAGGGTGGGAGCCACAGCATCCAGACAGAGTGCACTTGGGGGAGGGGCTCAGACATGCAGGGCCCTAGCAGAGGGCCCAGGTGTGGGCAGGGGTGGCAAGGACAGGCCCTATGACCCTGACCTTGATCCTGGCAGAAGGGGGCCTTCAAGCTTGCTGCCCGGGAGCAGAATCCACAGAGAGCCCAGATGAGGCTGCGGAAACAACAGAAGGTGCGTGTGCCCGGGCGAGGGGACTCCTCCGTCACACCGGGGCCCGAGCCAAGGAGCAGGGCTAACACCTCCAGCCCTCCCTGCGGTCCCCACACTGCCTCAGTGGCCTCCACCGGAGAGACCAGAGCCAGGGCCTGGGGCAGCTGGGCTCTCAGTGCACTTGGGGCTGAGGTGGCGCTGGTCGAAACAGGGCCTGTGTGCCCTTGGACATCCCAGCAGGAGTCCTAGGGGTGCCTGCTGTCCTGGGAGTAGCTGGGAGGATGGAGAATGGGGGAGGCTGCCAAGGTCCTGGAGGGCTCCCGGGGGGAGACATGAGCCAGGGTCCAGGAGCTGGGGTGGAGGGGTCTCTGGGGCAGGGCTTGGGTGGCACCTGAGAGCAGGTGCTCATCACCACCCCCTGCGGCACAGGGAGTCGTCCCCTTTCTTGGCACTTACCTGAAATACCTGGTGATGTTGGACACTGTGATGGGGGACTCTGTGCATGTGAGTGATCCTGGGGCAGGTGGGGTGGGCCCAGGTCCCTGAGGCTGGCGGGGGGAGGTGCGGGGAGAGCCTGTACTGCATTCTTAGCCTTCTGCGCTGCCAGCCCTTCTCCTGAACCTCACAGCCGTCCCTGGGGCTGGGGCTTCACTGCCTCTGCCCTGTGAGTGTCGGGGCCTCCAACTGGGTGCCCCTCCCTCTCCTGGAGGGACAAAGCTACACAAGGTCTTGGCTGAGCCTCCTTGGCCTCCCCCTTGGGTAGGCTCCATGGGCAGGAGAGAAATTGGGCCCAGCAAGGTCAGGAAGCACTGACATGGCCAAGCACCCTCGCCCATCCCAGCCTCTGTTTCCCTCCTGTCACCAGGCAGGGTGAGAACAGCAGGTGCCTGAGCCTCAGCTGCCAGGTCCCCTCTCCAGAGCTCACCCAGATCCTTGTCCTTTCCCACCCGCATCCCCTTGACGGCCTCATGAAGGGGAGGGTCGGGGCTGGGCCTGGCTGGGGGCAGTTCTGATGGACTCTGTCTGCCTTCCAGCAGGCTGACTTCAGCTTCGAGAAACTGAATAAGGTGAGCAGCTGTGGCCTCACTCAGGGCAGGAGGGCACTGGGGGTCACAGGTGGTCCTGTTCAGGACCCCCATGCATCATCCCTGCAGCTTTGCTCTATTAGGAGGGCTGGGTGCACATGAGGGGGAGACCCATCCCTAGGGTGGGTGCGGGTAGAGGACTGGAATCAAGGAGAAGCCCCTGGGGAGGGGCTGTTGGCACCCCTGTTGAAGGCCAGGGTGCGGCCTGCATGGGCTGGATTGGAGGAGGCCTCTTTAGAGGAAACACCCAGAACCCCGCGGCCCCTCCCCTACCAGGTCCCCACAGCGTTCCCAGCCCAGGCGCTGACCGTGTCCTGTGTGCCCCTCTGTCCCCAGGAAATTAAAGTCCTGCAAGAAATCCAACTGCTGCAGGTGGCAGCGAGCAATTATTATTTTAAGCGTGATGAGGAGTTTGGCGTGTGGTTCCGGTCTGTGGAGTATCTCACTGAGAAGGAGAGGTGAGTGATGGGCAGGAATTGGGTGAAGCCCAGGGGTGTTGGGGGTGGGGAGGGCTCTCCCTGCTGTGCAGCTGGGGGAGCACCGTCCAGGCCCCCTGGTGGCAGCAGGCCCTGTCCTATGGGCACTGCTGGCCCCCAGGACTGCAGCTCCTGGGCAGGCCCTGGGAGGGAGGCCTGAGCTGAGGCTCTTGGTGGACTCATGGCTGTGCTCTCTCCGTTAGCTACGCCCTGTCCCGCCAGCTGGAGCCCTCTGCCAAGAGGCCCGCAGCAGCCTCAAGGCCATGAACACCATTGTGATGCCCTTGTGACCGAGTGCTGGGACCTCAGGGGCAGATCTGAGCTCATTGGGAGCCTGGTGCCTGGGACAGTGGCCTCCCTGCTGTGAAGCTGAGGCCTGCGTTGTGTCAGTTTAATTGCCCCTCTTATGTTCTCTCCTTTCCCCCATTGAACTATAGTCACTGTTAGTAGCAGCTCCCTGTTAGAGTTTTATTAAAGTTAATGTAAATATGTTGCACCATGAGTTTCATGCTTCCTCGTCATCGCTTCCCCGTAACTGAGGTTGTGAGCGGTGTTCCACCGTGCAAATGCGCCGTGGGCATGGGCCCCTCCTAGTTGCGGCTCCTGGAGCTGCACCTCGCTGGGTGAGGTTCCCTGAGGTTCTTCTCCTAAGAGGCGCTGGCAGATCACTTGGTGCCTGGTGTAAAAATCCTGCCTGGCTCCTCTTGCACTTTCTGCCCTGGGTTTAGGATGTTGGGTGCAGCCTGGCCTGGCCTGGCTGTGGTGGGCATATGGGAGGTGAACCAGCAGATGGAAGGTCTCTCTATCTCTGTGTTTGCCTTCCAAATAAATAAAAGAGGGGCTGGTGCTGTGGCATGGTGGGTAAAGCTATCACCTGCAGTGCTGGCATCAGGGGTGTGTTCGAGTCCCGGCTGCTCTCCTTCTAATCCAGTCTCTGCTATGGCCTGGGAAAACAGTGTGGGATGGCCCCAGTCCTTGGGCCCCTGCACCTACGCAGGAGACCCAGAAGAAACTCTGGCTCCTGGCATCTGATCAGCCCAGCTCCAGCCATTGTGGCCATTTGGGGAGTGCACCAGCAAATGGAAGACCTCTCTCTCTCTGCCTCTACCTCTAGCTTTCAAACAAACAAATCTTTTTTTAAAACTTTTATTTATTGAATATAAATTTGCAAAGTACAGCTTATGGATGACAATGGCTTCCCCCCCCCCCCATAACTTCCCTCCCACCCCCAACCCTCCCCTTTCTCGCTCCTTCTCCCCTTCCATTCACATCGAGATTCATTTTCATTTCTCTTATATACAGAAGATCAGTTTAGTATATTTTAAGTGAAGATTTCAACAATTTGCAGCCACATAGAAACACAAAGTGAAAAATACTGTTTGAGTACTAGTTGTAGCATTAAATCACAATGTACAGCACATTAAGGACCAAGATCCTACATGAGGAATAAGTGCACAGTGACTCCTGTTGTTGACTTAACAATTTGACACTCTTGTTTATGGTCTCAGTAATCTCCCTAGGCTCCAGTCATGACAAACAAACAATTCTTTAAAAAATAAAGAAAAAAATAGGCCGGCGCCGCGGCTCACTAGGCTAATCCTCCGCCTTGCGGCGCTGGCACCCCGGGTTCTAGTCCCGGTCGGGGCACCGATCCTGTCCCGGTTGCCCCTCTTCCAGGCCAGCTCTCTGCTGTGGCCAGGGAGTGCAGTGGAGGATGGCCCAAGTTCTTGGGCCCTGTACCCCATGGGAGACAAGGATAAGCACCTGGCTCCTGCCATCGGAACAGCGCGGTGCGCTGGCCGCAGCGCGCCTACCGCGGCAGCCATTGGAGGGTGAACCAACGGCAAAAAGGAAGACCTTTCTCTCTCTGTCTCCCTCTACTGTCCACTCTGCCTGTCAAAAAACAAAACAAAACAAAACAAAAAAGAAAAACAAAACAAAAAACACACATTTAAAAAAAAAGAAGAAAATAAAAAAATAAAAAGCATATTAGATGGAATGTAAAAATACTACCACAATGTCATAATGCTTTATCAAAAGTTTGTTTTGATATCTGTACCACTACGGGACACACTAATGGCTAGTATCCCTAAGACATCCAGATGAATGTGTTGCCTGCTTTTCACAGGAACAAGCCGTCTGTTCCTGGAAATAATGGACACACTAAGGGCTGGGCTTCCTGGCAGCAGGTGCCCCTTCCTGACAGTTGCTTTGTTTTCTCATTTTCCCTCTTCTCTGTATTAACTGTTCTATGTCTCCGCATTTTCACTGGAACTTGCATCTTCAACCTCTGAGGCGACAGCAGTGCTGCAGGGTCAGCACCTGTGCCTGTGGACGGCACATTTGTCTTCAAGTCCCCTTAGGTAGAGTTGTCTTAGGGAACGTTCCTGACACACCTCGGAGCCACCAGCTTTGCAGAAGCTAGGCACACCTGAGGGGAGTCCCAGGGCCTCGGGCACCAGTGCTGACACACGGTGGGGCCAACCAACACCTGACGCTTGCTGTAGATGATGTCGGAGGGCAGGGGCTCTACCTGGCCTTTCCAATTCCCAAGGCTGACTTGAACTTGTCTTCTTGCACTTTGCTGTGTCTCACCTTTGCCACCGTTGAATCACTGCGTGAGTATTCACCATCAGGCACATGGCAGGGTGTTCCGGTTGGGGCTCTGAGTGCTGGTATTTCAACTGTGGCACAGGTTTTGGTGACACGGCACAGATCTGTCAGGTATGTACGTAGTGGAGGAGCTATGGCGTAGAAGCTGCATCTCTGCACCCTGGGAGACACTGCCGGGTTCCTGGAACGCTTGCAGCATTGCACACCCACAGCACGAGCTCCCTTGCATGCCCCCCTCCCTGCCAACGAGGAGCTGTCATTCCCATTGTGATTGCCTGACTGCTCTGTGCATTCATGCTCAAAACATCATGTTATACAAAATAATGTTATCAGTCAATTTAGGAATTCAAGCACCAAAAAGGGCTTCAAGACCAGAAATTAGTAAATTGACTGAGGTATGTAAGTATTAGGCAAACAGAACAAACAAGTTAAAGCTGTAACTTCGGCCGGCGCCGTGGCTCAACAGGCTAATCCTCCGCCTTGCGGCGCCGGCACACCGGGTTCTAGTCCCGGTCGGGGCACCGATCCTGTCCCGGTTGCCCCTCTTCCAGGCCAGCTCTCTGCTGTGGCCAGGGAGTGCAGTGGAGGATGGCTCAAGTGTTTGGGCTCTGCACCCCATGGGAGACCAGGAGAAGCACCTGGCTCCTGCCATCGGAACAGCGCGGTGTGCTGGCCGCAGCGCGCTACCGCGGCGGCCATTGGAGGGTGAACCAACGGCAAAAGGAAGACCTTCCTCTCTGTCTCTCTCTCACTGTCCACTCTGCCTGTCAAAAAAAAAAAAAGCTGTAACTTCGACATTATTTAAATAAATAGGCACGTCAGTCTGCTCATCAGGCATGTGGCGTGACCACAGTGTGCATAAGCTGTGCTGGGGGGGGGCTGCTTTGCTCTCCTTCATTTTTGGGGTGCAGTTTTCTGTGTGCTCCCCTGAGGCTCCCCGAGGCCAGCACCTGTCCACATAGGTGTGGTCCATGCCTGGTCATCCCACCCAGGCACTGAGCCCAGCATCCACAAGCACGTGTTCCCGGAAACTGCACCCCCCAGGGAGCGGCGGCCTCTCCCCCACCCGGGTTGCACCTAGCAAGGACCGGACCTGGGGCCACACATAGATATAGCCCCAGTAACGGGAATGACCCCATGGAAGTGGCAGGTGCTGAGATGACCACGCGTGGGAGTCAGGCGAGGGAAGGCTGGTGTGAGGGACAGAGATCCCGGCAGGACAGTGGGGTGTCGTAGCCAGGGTCACCTGGGCCCCCCGAGTCCCCACGCTTACTTCAGCACTGGCTGCTGCTGGGAAGCCCTCCTGAGCCCTGCCGCCGTGGCGAGGAAGCTGTATGTGCAGCTCTGTCGCTGAGGGTCGTGCACGGGGAAGATGAGGAACAGAGCCACGGATCCCCTGCCAAGGACAAGTCTCCTGAGAAGAGATGAGCCTTGCTGGCTCACGCCCCTGATGGGTTGTTAGCGCGCCCCAACCTGGCCCATCCCAGTGGAAGGAGAGAAATGGAGCCCAGTGCTGACGGGCTGGGCACGGGTGCTCTTCTTCCACGGCGCTTGTGGGAATAGTTTCCCTCGTTTCTGGGGAAGACTGGACAGTCTAGATTTCGTGAAAACGGAACTCTGTTAATTTCCCCAGCCCCAGAACCTAGAGAGTCACTTTGGACATACAAGTCTCAGTCAACAAACACTTGGCCAAGTGGACGCTACGTGTCGGGTCCTGTTGTCGCAGGAGTTCTGGGGTTGGCATGTGGGAGGCATGAGAGAGCAGTGGCCGCATCTGCCGCTCCAACCACTCAGGTCTGTGTCTCTTCCCCACGAGGGGTGCCGGCTGCTTCCTTTTACCGAATCCCTCGGAAGTGACACCGCGTCTGTGTCGCAGCTCTTGCTGTTACAGTTCTGATGTTACCGCTCTGTGGACCACTGCCTCTCCTCTTCCACCGGGTCACAGCTTCTCTCCCCTTTGCTCCCTGAGCATCGTGGTCTCCTGGGCTACAACTGTTCTTCTCTGCCAGATTCTCTGAGGAGTGCGGCAGTCTTTGGTGCCACAGCTCCTGCTGTCTGCCGGATCCTTGTCTGGGACGAGTGAGGCACTGGGACAAGGAGGGAGTGAGCAAAGCGAAGGTTTAAGAAGGAGGCAGAGAAAGCCCCCCCCTCCCCGTAGCCACAGGGCTGCTCCCCAAGTGCCTGGGGAAGGTACCGCCTATGTCACTGGCATTCCACCTGGGAGCTGGTTTGAGTCCCAGCTGCTCCACTTCTTGTCCAGCTCCCTGCCAATGTGCCTGGGGAGAGTGGCAGAAGATGGCCTGGGGGCTTTGTCCCCTGCCACCTCATGGGAGACCCAGATGAAGCTCCTGGCTCTGGCTTCAGCCTGGCTCAGCCCCCGCCATTCTGCCAACTGAGGAGTAAACCAGCTGAAGGAAGTTCTCTCTCTCTCTCTCTTTCTCTCCCTCTCCTCCTCTCCCCCTCTCTCCCTCCCTGTAACTCTGACTTTAAAATAAATGAATCTTAAAAAAAAAAAAAAACTGCCTGGCTGGGATTTTTATCAATTCCAAAGGTTCAAGTTCACCTGATTGGTCAAGTTGAAGATAATGAGGTAGTATATATAAACCAATCAGGGAGCCACCAGAGCCTGAGTATGATTGGCTTGACCATGAACCAGTCATGGAGCTCACGCTACATGTGGAAGTGGGAAGTGTGTTCAAACAGGTCCACGACAGGCGGCACCGTTCAGCAGATGGAACCACATCTGGAGGTGACGTTGAACCTGTGTCCCACCCTCCATCCCTCAGAGTTCCTGGATGGCCAAGTCAGGCGGGGTCTTCCTTTCCTACCCAGGGCCCTGGGGTCCCTATCAGAGGCAGGAGGAGTCTATGTCTCCTCCCCAGGAGATGGGGCACATGCTTTCACCTCATTCCATTTTTTAAAATTTTTAAAAATACTTAATTGAAAGAGTTACAGAGAGAGAGGGAGAGACAGGGATAGAGGTCTTCCATCTACTGGCTCACTCTCTAGATGGCCACAATGGCCAGGGTTGGGCCAGGCTGAAGCCAGGAGCCAGGAGCTACTTCCAGGCCTCCCATATGGGTGCACAGCACTTGAGCCATCTTCTGCTGTTTCCCAGGCCACTGGCATGGAGCTAGATCAGAAGTGCAGCAGCTGGGAGAGGAACCAGCACCAGACGGGGTGCGGGCGTCCTGGGTGCCAGCCCCCGCCACATTGTCTGATGGAGCACGGCTCTCTGTTCCAGCTCCCTGACGTTCGCAGAGGCTCCTGTGTGACAGCCATCTGTCTCCAGGTCCCTCTCTCCTGTGTGACAGCCGTCTGTCACAGATCCCTCTCTCCTGTGTGACAGCCATCTGTCTCACAGCTCCCTCTCTCCTGTGTGACAGCCGTCTGTCACAGCTCCCTCTCTCGTGTGTGACAGCCGTCTGTCACAGCTCCCTCTCTCGTGTGTGACAGCCGTCTGTCACAGCTCCCTCTCTCGTGTGTGACAGCCGTCTGTCACAGCTCCCTCTCTCGTGTGTGACAGCCGTCTGTCCACAGCTCCCTCTCTTCTGTGTGACAGCTGTCTGTCACAGCGCCCTCTATCGTTTGTGACAGCCGTCTGTCACAGCTCCCTCTCTCCCGTGTGACAGCCGTCTGTCACAGCTCCCTCTCTCCCGTGTGACAACCGTCTGTCACAGCTCCCTCTCTCGTGTGTGACAGCCGTCTGTCACAGCTCCCTCTCTCCTGTGTGACAGCCGTCTGTCACACTCCCTCTCTCCCGTGTGACAGCCGTCTGTCACAGCTCCCTCTCTCGTGTGTGACAGCCGTCTGTCACAGCTCCCTCTCTCGTGTGTGACAGCCGTCTGTCACAGCTCCCTCTCTCGTGTGTGAGAGCCGTCTGTCACAGCTCCCTCTCTCCTGTGTGACAGCCGTCTGTCCACAGCTCCCTCTCTCCTGTGTGACAGCTGTCTGTCACAGCGCCCTCTATCGTGTGTGAAGGCCGTCTGTCACAGCTCCCTCTCTCCGGTGTGACAGCCGTCTGTCACAGCTCCCTCTCTCCCGTGTGACAACCGTCTGTCACAGCTCCCTCTCTCGTGTGTGACAGCCGTCTGTCACAGCTCCCTCTCTCGTGTGTGACAGCCGTCTGTCACAGCTCCCTCTCTCGTGTGTGAGAGCCGTCTGTCACAGCTCCCTCTCTCGTGTGTGACAGCCGTCTGTCACAGCTCCCTCTCCCCTGTGTGACAGCTATCTGTCTCCAGGTCCCTCTCTCCTGTGTGACAGCCGTCTGTCACAGATCCCTCTCTCCTGTGTGACAGCCGTCTGTCTCACAGCTCCCTCTCTCCTGTGTGACAGCCGTCTGTCACAGCTCCCTCTCTCCTGTGTGACAGCCGTCTGTCACAGCTCCCTCTCTCCGGTGTGACAGCCGTCTGTCACAGCTCCCTCTCTCCCGTGTGACAACCGTCTGTCACAGCTCCCTCTCTCGTGTGTGACAGCCGTCTGTCACAGCTCCCTCTCTCGTGTGTGACAGCCGTCTGTCACAGCTCCCTCTCTCGTGTGTGAGAGCCGTCTGTCACAGCTCCCTCTCTCGTGTGTGACAGCCGTCTGTCACAGCTCCCTCTCCCCTGTGTGACAGCTATCTGTCTCCAGGTCCCTCTCTCCTGTGTGACAGCCGTCTGTCTCACAGCTCCCTCTCTCCTGTGTGACAGCCGTCTGTCTCACAGCTCCCTCTCTCCTGTGTGACAGCCGTCTGTCACAGCTCCCTCTCTCGTGTGTGACAGCCGTCTGTCACAGCTCCCTCTCTCGTGTGTGACAGCCGTCTGTCCACAGCTCCCTCTCTCCTGTGTGACAGCTGTCTGTCACAGCGCCCTCTATCGTGTGTGAGAGCCGTCTGTCACAGCTCCCTCTCTCCCGTGTGACAGCCGTCTGTCACAGCTCCCTCTCTTCCGTGTGACAGCCGTCTGTCACAGCTCCCTCTCTCGTGTGTGACAGCCGTCTGTCACAGCTCCCTCTCTCCCGTGTGACAGCCGTCTGTCACAGCTCCCTCTCTCGTGTGTGAGAGCCGTCTGTCACAGCTCCCTCTCTCGTGTGTGACAGCCGTCTGTCACAGCTCCCTCTCCCCTGTGTGACAGCTATCTGTCTCCAGGTCCCTCTCTCCTGTGTGACAGCCGTCTGTCACAGATCCCTCTCTCCTGTGTGACAGCCATCTGTCTCACAGCTCCCTCTCTCCTGTGTGACAGCCGTCTGTCACAGCTCCCTCTCTCCCGTGTGACAGCCGTCTGTCACAGCTCCCTCTCTCCCGTGTGACAGCCGTCTGTCACAGCTCCCTCTCCCCTGTGTGACAGCCGTCTGTCTCACAGCTTCCTCTCAGCAGGTGTGGGTTGAGTAGCTTCTCAGGCTTCTATGCTGTAGCTTCTCTGCCCAGTGCTTTGTCTCCTGACCACAAAGAATGAGGCTACAGACAGGAAGGGGAGCCGAGTAAGGAAGTTTACTGAAAGGAAAGAGAAAACACCCCGCAACCACCTGCGGCCCCAAGAGAGGGGCTGGGCAGCACCGCCTGGCTCTAATTTGTATGTGTTTCTAAAGGAGGACGTTTGCCTGATTGGTCAAGGCATATGCTAATGAGGTAGTCTATGAGAACCTATCAGGCAAGCTGCTGAGCCTGACTGTGATTGGCTTGGCCCTGAACCAATCATCAGAGGGAAGTTAGGCCTAAGCCCACAGGGGCCCATGGTGGGCGGGGCCAGGTGAGAAGCAGGAACCAATCAGCAAAGCCAGGAGGGGCCGGCAGCCCCAGGACTCAGTAAGGTCACCCAACAGCAATGTCCTAGGCTACTCAGGTGGGTGCCTGCCCTCCAGGGGCCGCTGCGTCACTACCTTAATTTTCAAGATAACACATGGACCTTCTGAGCCGGCGCTTCATTAAATTTGCCCTTGAAGAGTTAAAAATAAAAGTGTTGGCCGGCGCCGCGGCTCAATATGCTAACCCTCCACCAGCGGCGCTGGCACACTGGGTTCTAGTCCCGGTTGGGGCGCTGGATTCTGTCCCGGTTGCTCCTCTTCCAGGCCAGCTCTCTGCTGTGGCCCAGCAGTGCAGTGGAGAATGGCCCAGGTGCTTGGGCCCTGCACCCCATGGGAGACCAGGAGAAGCACCTGGCTCCTGGCTTTGCATCAGCGCAGTGCTCTGGCTGCAGTGGCCATGAGTGAGTGAACCAATGGAAAAGGAAGACCTTTCTTTTCTCTCTGTCTCTCTCTCTCACTGTCCACTCTGCCTGTCAAAATAAATAAATACATAAATACATAAATACATAAATAAAATGTTAAGACATCACCTCTGAGCACACTTATGGCAGCATCGTTGCTTGGTAGCAGAGAAAATGCACACAAAGTGAACGCCACGTGAGAGAGGCTGACAGACCCACGCTAGGAGCAGCATCAGCCACAGAAAGGAACATGTCCGCTGACCAGACTTCCCTGAGAATGCAGAGAAAACAGAAATAACACGTATGATGGAACCCACCCTTTCACCAAGGCAGGCCAAACGAAGCCCGAAAAGTAGGCAGAGTAGTTGGGGGTTAGCAGCAGCCCCTGGGGACAGGTGGAAGCTGGCCCTCACGACAGAGAAATCCCCCCAGGTCCTCGATTTGGGCGTATCGGAACCTCACGATCACAGTTCCCAGTCGCCAGACAGTCGAGAGAGGGCCCCTGTGACCATCAGCAGAAGAAGGTCAGGAAGTTCAGACCCCTGTGGACCACACATGTGGACAACGGCAGGCCTGCAGCACACGGTGCTTGAGAGGTTAGAAAAGTGGTCCCCAGGCCTGTTTGGTCCATCCCACGGGTCCATTCAGCATCTGGAAGCCCAGGGCCACTGCTAGTGGTAGGTCAGCAGTCAAGAGGGCTGGATTTGGGGTATCCAGAGAGAAGCAAGGACAAGCCAGACCTCGCTTTGTCTTTGCACCTGCATGGCCGGCTCGCGAGAGTGTAGGCTGTTGCTGCTGCTCTGCCTTCTAAGTCCCCCACGTGCCATGCTAGGGCGACTCCACACAGGACCCAAACCAGGAAACCATGGCTGCCATGAAGATGCACCAGTGGGGCCGGGGCCCTGGGGCATCACGGGCACCCGGCCTGCTCGTGAACCCACCAGCGCGCTCACCCGAGACAGTGCTTCGGGGGCGGCTCTACCAAGCTTGGGGCAGGGATTCTGAGACACGCCTACTCCATGGGCTGGAATCTGAGAAGTGAGCCGGCTCTGGAGTATGCCTGGTCAGGCCTTGCTGGAGCTGAACCCCGTCGCACCTCGGCCTGCCGCTCCCTTGTCATCACTGGGTCTGCAACGTGGGCTGCCGACTGCCAGGACTCATCCAGATCTTTCCCTGGACACACTGCTGCACGGGTACTCGCATGTTGGTGTCTGCTTCAAACGGGACTGTGTTTAAACAGCCAGTGCTGAGAAGGTGGGAAGATGGGGGGCTGGCGCTGGCTGCTCACCACTGGTAGATGAAGAAGCAGCCACGCTGGCTGGCTGGGGAATGGATGGTGCCCGGCGCAAGGTAGGAGGCTTTGGGAAAATGTCCCAGAAGACAGATACCGTGCACAATGCAATGATCCAGATGCCCAAATAACCTGGGGCAACCGCGAGCAGAGGGTTGGCTGCTGCTGCCCACCTGTACCCACACACCGCAAAGGGATGGTGAGGGACCGAGGGCTGTTGCTGAATGGCTAATTGGCAAACGTGGAGGCTGGAGAGGCTCTGAGGGGCTTACAGAGAAAGCTGCATCTCTCACGGGGCACAAGGCAGAGTAGTGGGCAGCTGGCCCAGTGTTAAAATCAGAATTCCTAAGACGCTACTTGGCAGGGCCAGTGCAGTGGCATAGCGGGCAAAGCCACCCTGCAAAGCCAGCATCCTGCATGGCTGGAGCCCTGGAAGCTCCACTTTTGGTCCAGCTCCCTGCTAATCCACCTGTGAAAGCAGCAAAGGATGGCCCAAGTGATTGGGCCCCTGCAGCCATGTGGGAGACCCGGAAGAAGCTCCTGGCTCCTGATTTGGCCTGGCCCAGCCCTGCACACTGCTGCCCTCTGGGGAATGAACCAGCAAATGGAAGAGATTCTCTCTCTCTCTCTCTCTCCCTCTCTCTCTCTCTCCCTCTCTCTCTCTCTCTCTCTCTCTCCACCCCTGTCTCTTTCTCTCTCTCTCTCTCTCCCTCTCCCCCTCCCTGCCTCCTTCCCTCCCTGTCTCTTTCACTCTCTTTGCCTTTCAAACAAATAAATAAATGTTTTTTTGAAAAAAGACTGGAAATCCATGCATATAAGAGGTCTTCAAAAAGTTATGAATTGTGAAAAAACCATGCATAGATCTCAAAGCTGTTTGTATTAAAAGAAATGGATGTTTTTGTTGCAGTTTCCATGAACTTTTGTAGGAGTTCTTGTAACACCGAACACTTCCTCAGAAGCAAAGACTAAAGAACCACTCAAGGAGCCAATGTCAAAGTCACTGCTGGGTGCCTCGCAGCACTGTCTCTCCCGGCTGGGGTGTGGCGGCCGCTATTTGGTGAGCGGACTTGCCAGGGAAAGGCCTGGCTCTCACCAGAAGATCATTGCATGAGGATGCATGGAAAGAGGGGTGAACCAGGCACTCGAGGCTGAGAAGAATGAGTGTCCCAGGAGGCTGACGGGGCACAGAGGAGGGACACTGAGGAGGCAGACAGTGAAACGGGGGCCGCAAGATCACTCCCCAGAGGACACGTCACTCCCCAGGGACACCTCATTCCCCAAGGACACATCACTCCCCAGGGACACATCATCCCAAGGCCATCCAGTCACTGCATCCATGATGGAGACCCCAGGATCACTAAGAAGCTCACAGTCAGCACTGAGGTGAGAGAGCTGGACACGAAGCTTGTGTCCCGAAGCCACAGAGGCTGGTGGCAGCAATGACTAAATGCATGTGAACTAGGAGCTTGGAGGGACCAGCATGTGGGGAGTGGGCAGACGGCCAACTGCAATCTCAGGAGCAAACAGACGCACAAGCAGCTTGCTCTTAGCCAAGCAACCCCCAAGGCCAACATCAGAGGTGGAGACTAAAGCTGTTGTCCAGTCTAGAGTCCCAGTTGCACACTTTGTTCTCCATCCCTACACAACACTCAGGGCCAGAACCCACTGATGGAAGCAGACTCAGATTCACAGAGTGAGCAGCCGGCAGGGCGATGGCAAGCGTGTCCAGGCCGCACATCTCTACTCTGAGGTGCTCCTAGATTGCTCCAACTGCCACACTTCCCACGAGCTAGCAGGCAGCTGCCACAAGAAAGGTTCACGCACAGAACTGTGCGGCTGCGTGTGGACAGATTGCTCGGGGAGGGGTGCAAGTCTGGGAAGAGACCCTCTGAGGTGTCAGGGAGGGCCTCACGGGAAGAGAGTGAACAGGGAGAGAAGCCCACGTGGCTGTCCAGGGACACAGTGGCCCCGGGGTGTGCAGTGCACTGACCCAGAGTCCGACCCTTCCCCTGCAAGGCAGGGAAGCTGGAGCCTGGAATGTGCATGTTTAGCTGTGGAGATCATGGCAGCTCATCGTGTGAGGCAAAGGCATACTCACATGACGCTGCCCTGAGAGTGCGCGCTCACGCCTCGAACGTGAACCCCGGTAGGTGCACCCCACACCTGGGGCTCAATAAGCCCCTTTCATGAGCATCTTGCACTACAGGAGATGCCATCAGGGTGCAGATTGGACTTTGGAATTAAAATGATTTGCTCTGCTAAATACCAGACACACTTGGCAAAGGTGAACCCATTTTGTGACCCCAGCATGGGTTCCTAATGTATTTGCAGGAACTTTAGAGATTTCAGAGCCGATTTAATGAAAACATGAAAGAATTGTAATAGGTTCCTGACTTGATAAGGCTCCAGGGATATTTACAACAAAAGCAAATTGCCTTCTGCAGAGGTCTGGGACTCACAGCCAAAACTTCATTCAGAAAGAACTCTCATCATGGTCTCCTGAAGCCGCGAGCACAGCCCGCTCCCCCAGCCCAGCCTCTGCTCTGCTCACCCCCACAGCCTGTCGCTGTCTCCGCTCCCTAGGAAGCCCCACACCTCCCCGCCAGCTTCCGGAGTGCAGCCAGCACCTCCTTGTTCCTCAGGCTGTAGATGAGGGGGTTCAGCATCGGGGTGAGCACGTTGCTGAACACAGACAGCGCCTGGTCCTGCTCTGGGCTGTGGGAAGAGGTGAAGCTCATGTAAATGAAGATGTTTGGGCGGAAGAAGAGACTAACCACCGTGAGGTGGGAGGAGCAGGTGGCCAGGACCTTCCGCCTGCCCTTGACGGAGCTCATGCGGAGCACAGCGAGGAAGATGAGCGTGTAGGAGGCTGTGATGAGACCGAAGGGGACGACCAGCAGCACCACGCTGGTCACCACCACCACGGACTGATACACGGACGTGTCCTCGCAGGACAGCTTGATGAGGACAGGGACCTCGCAGAAGAAGTGCTGGATCTCCCGGGACCCACAGATGGGGAAGTGCAGAGGGTAAACTGTGTGAACCAAGGAGCTGGCCGAGCCTGCAACCCAACACCCAGCCACCATGTGCAGGCAGAACCTGGGGCTCATGATGGCGGGGTAGCGCAGTGGGTTGCACACAGCCACGTAGCGGTCATACGCCATGAGGGTCAGGATGAGGCACTCAGACATCCCCAGCAACAGGAAGAAGAAGCTCTGTGTCCCGCAGCCAACCCAGGAGATGCCCCTCTCCCCTGTGAAGAAGTTGGTGGCCATCTTGGGGACGATGGTGGAGGTCAGTGTCAGGTCGATGAGGGAGAGCTGGCTGAGCAGGACGTACATGGGCGTGTGCAGCCGGGCGTCCCCCAGGATCAGGACGATCAGAAGAGCGTTTCCCAGGAAGGCCAGGACGTAGACGAGGACCACGGCGGCATTGAGGAGCAGGGAGTGCCGGGACCCAGGGAAGAGCCCGGCCAGGAGGAAGTCCGTGGCCGAAGAGGCGTTCCCACCCACCATGCCGCTGCAGGCACAAGGGAGACCACAAGTGCCACCACCACGCGTGACAGACTCGTGTCAGTCTGGGGGCCAGCGTTCGAGAACCTTCCCCCCAGCTCCGGGTTCTCACATAGCCTTTGCCCGCATCTCAGGGAGAGCACTTTCCCGTGTCTCTTGAACAATCACCTGACTTGGTAAATACAGAATACTGGACACATGACCCACGCCAGCACTAACCGGCCTCTGCTGAGCTGAGTTCTTCCGATTTTCTTCTTTCTTTCTAAGTTGGAGAATCCTGTAAATACGAACACCCATTTCTAGAAATACAGGCTTAAACTGCTACACACTGTTTATGTTAGCCGTGGGCCCTAGCTAAGAACTTTTGTGCATTGGAGCACAAATGAAGGAAATTCTAATCAGTTCTTTCAATTTGGCTTTATAAATTATAAATCAATTACTTGGTTACATCCTAATGAAATAGCCTACTGTTTGCTTTCCTCTTGTTTGGTAATTGTCCTTATGTTATACACAGGGTGACAGAAATTGCTAGACGCACAGAACTGCCAACCATCAGTGTTCTGAATTACTGACCGAGGAAAGCTCTGGGATTTAACAGAGAATCTGACATCTACAGTGACTGATGACACGTCTGTCCTGTGTCTCAGACACAGACCTGGAGCTCTGCCCAGTGGTCTCCGCGGCCCCTGGCCCTGCTGCACGTGCCGCTGCACCTCTGCTCTCTGCAGGTTGAGCAGCTCCAGGAGCGCAGCCGCCCACACTTGCACAGGCACCTGCATGCAATGAACTTCTGGCGAGAGCCAGGCCTTTCCCTGGCAAGTCAGCTCACAGAAAGGTGGCCGCCCCACCCCAGCCTGGAGAGACAGTGCTGCCAGGCAGAAGTTTCCAGATGCTCAGCCTCCCGAACAGAGGGGCTCTGCTCAGCACGGGTCAAAACTCCCTGAAGTCCAGTCTGTTACTGCACCCAGAGACCACTAATGTAAAGCCACGCCCCCCTCGGGCTTACACTGGCTGTTCAGCTGGCCGTCTGTATTCACAGTACTGTGTGCATTTTGGACAAAAGATCAGTTCAGAAGAAAAACCACTGCTTGGATTTGAGCCGTCAGTCCAGTGAACTACAAATGCGGCGGGACTGGCTGACCTTGCCGGTCAGCGACCATGAGCACAAATTTGCTGCACACCACACTCACATCAGTTCAGGGAGTGCCAGCAACGAGTGCGTGTGCAGCCTGCGTGGTCCACTCACTATCATAGCACACTTGCTGAGCGCTCACGAGGGCAGCAGTGACCCGGGACAGGGCCTAAGCAGATCAGAGGCCAGTGTGCAGCACTGCCCAGCACCAGCCCCTGCGGTGCCCCTTGACAGTGGCCGTCAGCACCTTTAACTGCCCTGTTCTGTAATCCTCCCCTCTCCAGACGCCACCTGTCCGTCATAAGGCTGTGGGCTTACAACTCAGAGAATGCAACTGTCAAGTTTAGACACAGCCAACTAATGTTCAAACACTAAAAGCTGGAGCAAAGAAACATTCAAATGTGTCTAGCTCACTCCCACTTTAACTTAACGACATCAAACTTTTACTTTGTATCTTATAAATACACATTAACTCTGTGGGGACTGAAACCAGACCCTGACAGTGTTCTTTGAGTAGAAATGCAAACATCACAGCAAAGAACTCTGCATCACTTCATACAATAAAGCCTATTGCGCCATTAAATGATTTCAGCTGACTAAGCCTTTTTGGGGTCAGCTCTGCACATGTTTCTGTTACTTGCTTTGTAAACAAGAAGGCTGAGCTGTGGGAGGGAAGAGTGCGATGCTGTGTGCGTTAGCCTGTAGGCTGCACTGCAGTCTCCCAGGTCCTGACGACCTTCCGGGCTCCGGGCCCCTCTTGTTAGCGTGCTCGAGGTTGGGCTGTGAGGGCACAGACAGTGCAGACATCGACAAAGTCAGCAAACGGCCATAGCTCAGGAAGCAAACCACCACAAGCCACAGGATAAGTTCAACGGGTTGTCCTACCTGCTGACTGAGTTTGGGCACATGATGGTGCCCCGTGTTCTACTGGGTTTGGTCAGACAAGAGTACCGATCACACCACAACCCCTGCCTTATACCCTCGACAAAAAACAGCTCAAAATGGATCAGGGATTTAAACATAAGACGAGAAACCGTAAAACCACTGGAGGAAAACACAGGGCAAGGACTCCAAGACATCGGCACAGGCAGTGGCTTTTTGGATCAGACTCCCCAAGTCCCAGCAATAAAGGCAAAAGTAGACAAATGGGAGTGCATAAAGCCAAGCAGCTTCTGTACAGCCCGGGAAAGTGAAGCGGGAGGAGAGAGCTGACAGAATGGGATCATATGTCTGCACACCTTGCGTCTGGATCTTTCACACAGAGCCCAAACAGAAATACCGATTCCAGGCAGACTTCCCCTCCACGCGGACTCTGAGCAGGCTGAGCCTAACACAGGCCTGGCCCAGCGCTGTGTTGCACGCATTGTATAGGGTGAACCAGCAGATGAACAATCTCTGTCTCTCTCTGTTACTCTGCTTTTCACATAAATTAATGAAATTAATCTTTAAAAAATAAAATAATGCACTGAGATACTTAAATATATATTTTAAGGCAATAAATATGCAAATGTAACTGAATATCTCTGAGGAGAAAGGGAAATAGGATCTGGAAAATATGAATTACTTTACCTGCAACTGTTTTCAATAAAACGTATAAAGCAAATAAAAAATAGAAGTTTCAGTAAAAACAGAATGTGACCAGTTCAGTAGGAGACAGAGCAGGAAACGTAAGACTACTGCAGTGCCAGGATCCCATTTGGACACTGGTTCAAGTCCCGGCTATCTAATTCCGCTACTGCTCTATGGCCTGGGAAGGCAATAGAAGATGGCCCAAGTCCTTGGGCCCCTGCACCCATATGGAAGACCCAGAAGAAACTCCTGGCTCCTGGTCAGATTGGAGCAGCTCCAGCTGTTGCGGCCATTTGGAGTGAACCAGCAGATGGAAGATCTCTCTGTCTCTACCTCTGCCTCTCTGTAACTCTGCCTTCAAATAAATACATAAATCTTAAAAAAAAAAAAAAGATTGGTGGAAAGAATTGTGGAAAGACCCCTGATGGCTACAGGTTTCCGATGGCTCTGACACACTGCCGTTGGCGGGGTCAGGGTCTGGAGAGCAGTGGGGCTCCGTGGCAAGCAGGCCAGACTTTGCAGCGTGGGGCTGAAGGTCCTGGGAGAGGACCCGTGTGGTGCTCAGGAGCCCGCTGAAGCTGACACTCGTGTTTGAAGGCTTGGGGGTGTCTGAGACGTGGGAAGGCAGCTCTGTCCTTACAGCAGGACAGAGAGCAAACACTGGTTCCAGCTCAGAGATTTTGACTGGGGGGCAGCGTCTGAGCATAGGAACAACCAGGACCAGACCCGACTCAGGATGGAGGGCCACCCTTGTGGAGTGGAGAAGACCCTGGCCCAGGCTGGGCTTCCACGAGTCACTCAGACTCCAGGTGATGCCATGACCTTGCCACCAGTTCCACCATTCACTCTCAGCATTCTAAATAAAAGCTCACACAGGAGCTGGTGCTGTGCTCTAGCAGGTAAAGCCACCGCCTGCTGTGCCAGCATCCCATAGGGGTGCCGCTTTGTGGCTCAGCTGTGCCACTTCTGATTCAGCTCCGTGCTAATGCGCCTGGGAAAGCAGCAGAAGATGGCCTAAGAACTTAGGGTGCACCTAAGACACTGCCCTTGGCTTTCCTCACTGACCTTAGCTTGGATTTTAGGGGCCTTCCTAAGAAGCAGGCTACTGTCTTTGGGAAATGATAGGAAAAGGAGGTTTAGACTCCAGCTGAGTGCCCTTCAGCCTGGGATCCTGACCCCATCCAGGTCTCCCAGGCACTGAGGGATGGGGCTGTGTTTGCAGAATTGTGCACAGTCAAGGGGATGGCATCGGGGCAAGAGAGGAACAGTCAGCAGCCCAGAGGGCCTTGGGAGCTCTTCCTGCTGGAAGGGTCCATGTCCTGGACCTGGAGGAAGTGACCTCACTTCCTTGGTGACGGGCCACAACAGAACATGGAACTCTGGTAACCAGGCACCCACATTGTAGTGGTAGCCATTGCCAGCTCACTTGATAGGAAGCGTTGCAGGGAGAACTATGTTCCCTTGCTGCTGCCCTTCAAGGCGAGGCTCTGGCCGAGCCAAAGCCCAGAATGAAGGTCTCTTCCAGCGTGTAACACGCTGGCTGAGCTCTCACTATGGACGCCTGTGGCCACGGGGGAGGAGGCAGCCACAGGTAACAGGGTTTAGCATCCCCGGGAAGTTCTATCCAGGCCCAGAGTCTCTGGTGACCCCGCGTGGGCTGTCCTCCCAACCCCATGAAGGGGACAAGAGGAGGGGCCCTTCCTGCACAGCACCAGGATTCAGGCATTGGACGAGGGTTGTGGTGTTGTCCGTACCCATTCCAGGGATGGAGCGGATGGGAAAGTGGGTGTTGGGGGCCATTTTGTCTACTCAGGGGTTCCACGTGAGTTCTCCTGTGTCACCTGGAGTCCTCCTGGCTGGGGGTATACCCAGATGTCCCTCCGTATGTGACCTGGGGAGTGGAAATACTCACAGGGGTGTCTCCTGTGGGACACTGACGCCTTCTGGCCTGGCTCCGGGCACTCTGTTTGCAGGGCTCCACGCTGGAGATCAGCAATGATTCCCATGAGGAACTCATCTTCTCAGGCAATGGACAGGTGCGTCAGGCCAACAGCCGTGGACAGTGCTGGGCTGGGCTGAGGGAGGGGCCTAGGGAGATACACAGGTGGGGACTCAAGATGACCAGGCTGGGCCGAGGACCAGAGCCTGGATATAGGCACCTCTGGGCCCCGTCCTGGTGTTTCCCACCCGAGTGACTGACCCCAGTCTCGTTCCTAAGAGATCTCACTCCTTTGCTGCCCACAGACAGCTGGGTTATGGCAACCCCATGTTGGGTACTGGTGGGATGTTCAGGGGACAGGTTACTACTGGTACCCTGGATACGAAGTCAAGAGCGTCCACGTGTGTGACAGCAATGGGTTCCCCCCCAGCCCAGGAATCCCGGGCAGGGGTCAGCTCCACTGTGCTTCATGACCTCCCCACAACCCACGACAGAGAACCCAAACCCCACACACAGGGTGAGGCTTACACAAGAGAGAGAGAGAGAGAGAGAGAGAGAGAGAGAGAGACTACTCCATGCATGTGTCAGCAGCATGTCCCTGGGTCTCAGCCCTGGAGCCCCCACCCATCTTCATCCTGTTCCATGAGAAAGGACATTTGTCCTGTGGCTCAGAGGGGATTCCAGTGCTTGTCCCCAGCTGCCCTGCTGCAGGTCACGGCCTCAGAGAGCGCCCCTGGAGCCTGGTCTGCTGGACAGTCACAGCCCAGGGCCCCACACGAGGGCGGCCCTCACACAGGAGTTTGCACACAGTGCTGGGGGCTGGATGTCCCTGTCTCCTGCTTGTGCATGTCCATCTCCGTTCCCGTGTTCTCGTGTTCTCCTGTGCTTCTCTGTGTCCTTGTCCCCTCTCCTTATCAGCACGGCAGTCCTGGGGCCCACTCCATGGCCTGGCCTAACGTCCATCAACTCCTCAGGAGTGCATGGCACATGCAACCACACTCAGGGACCCAGGTGTCAGAGCATCACCGTCACTCTCACAGGAGCTAATGCCCTGCTGAGACAGAGGCCCAGACAGCACATTCTGGGAGAGGGGCTGAGGTGTCCTCCTGGAGCAGCCATGGTCAAATCACCGTGCAGAAGGGCTGTGGCCGGGACACCGCCAGCTGCCATCTCTGCACTGCTGCCTCCAGCTGCTGGCCTCCCTGAGGGGATACTCTGCTCTCCCCACTCTCCCACACTGCTCTGTATGTGGCCAACAAAGTCACTCTGGGCCTTTCATGCCCAACCCCCCAGGGATGTGAGCGGTCACCTGCTGCAGCTGGTTGCCCTCTGTGAGGGGGTCTTCTCCCAGCCCAGACTCCCGTGGTTGGGGGTCCCTGGAGCCTCCTCTGACTCCTGTCCCTGCTGGTCCTCCCTAGTTTGGAGGTGTGTCCACACTGCACCTGGCAGAGGTCTGCCCCCTGCGGAGCCTGCAGCCAGGCACCAAGGCGAAGCTGGAGGAGTCCCTGGTCCCGGCCTCCCCAGGAAGAACCATCGCTTACCTGTCCACTTTGCTGTGCTCATATGGTGACTTCAGCACTGTTCCGTATTTCCTGGACCAGATATTCCACAGGTGAGCGTCTGTGCCCTCCAGGCACAGGGGCCTCTGCTGCCCCCTAGCCGTGGCTCTCTGTGCCTGCGTGCTCCTCTGAGAAGGGGGGTGGTGTGGGTGTGAGCCTCAGGGGTTGTACAGGGACCATGTGACTGCAGACATGGCAGGGGCCTGGTGCCTGCTCCGTGGCCAGGGCTGCTGGCACTGCGCTCATCCCTCTTCTTCTGGTCTCTGCACCCTCGGGACTCAATAGCCCACGGCACTCGAGGTTTGGAAAACCCCACAGAGAGCAGCCCTGCCTTCCCATCTGTAAAGGAGGCCTCCCAGCCCCAGTCCCTGATACAGACAGAGCAGGGCCCGGGCACTGGGTGTTGGGCCCAGGCCCCTCAGCTCTCTGGCAAGGGTCCGTGTGGGGTTCATCCCCACAGCACGTGAATATTAAACACTCTGGGCAGTCACTTTGCAGACACGTGTCACAGCTCAGCGAGCAAAGCAGACAGCATTCCCGGGGCCTCATGACCTGGGAGGACCAGACTCTCCCAGCTGAACGCCTGCCCGGGTCCTTTCCACAGGGTCAGAGGGGAGAGGATCGTCCTCCCATGGTCTTGCCAGGATGTCAGAGCCCAGGCCCCACTAGGACGTCACGGACTGTGGGTCCAGTCGGAGGCCTTCTGTCCCTGCCAACTGTGGGAGCAAAATGTGGGCTGTGGCTGGGGAGGGACAGACAGGATGTGGATCTCCCACTTCCTGTGACTCCTCTTAGAGCACCGAGGCCCGGGGACTCCCCACGAAGGAAAGGAGAACAGAGCTGGGAAGGGGGTCCCAGACCTGCAAAGGAGAGAGGATGCTAGGGCGCAGAGCAGCCAGGGGTCCATAGCCAGGACAGGTGCTTCCCAGCTCCACCCATGCTCCCGGCCCCCTCCCCAGGATGCCAAGACCTACAGAGGTCCTAGATACCTGCTCCTAAGTCTGCCTGGAGCCTCTGTGCTGAGCACCAGGGGCCCTCCCCTCAGGAAAGAAGGTCCCTGGGAGGCTGTCACCACGGGTGTGCACCAGCCCTGTTGACCAGGTCTGCCACGGCCAGGACAGCCCAGGAGGGCTTGGAGGGTGGGTCATGCTCTGGACAGGCTGAGGCATGCCCAGGGCCCCAGAGCCACAGAGGGGCCCCTGGCAGTGCAGTGTGGTGGCCAAGGCCAGCCTCTGACCCCGCTGCCCTTGCTTGTGTCCCCAGCAACATGGCTTCCTTCCTGGGACGCTGCAGAGACCTGTACGAGGCAGAGCTCCATGGCCACACCAGCCTTCCACTGCTGAAGATGAAGGTGGGCTGCAAGCCTGTCAGCCTGCCTGGAGGAGACCTGGGGACCCAGGTGTATTTTCTGTATGCCCTGCCCGGACACGCCCAGCGCCCTGAGGCCACAGCAGACGGTGAGGGGCAGCGCAGTCTGCAGGTCTCTCAGGGGTGGTGTTTGGGGCTGGACTCCCCTTCCAGGCGGTGCGACCCCTCGGGGTTTGCAGAGGCCACTGGAAGGTGATTCACGTTGGCGACCCTTTCTCTTCTTCCAGCTCCCGCTCTGCATGCAGGGCCACCACCCTTCCGCGCACTGGCTCTCGAGCCAGCTGCAGCACCGCTGGCTCAGCCAGGACCTGCTCCAGAGCCAGGGCCAGCTTCCCCACGGGGCCTGCCCCCATGCGCACAGTCAGCACCAGGGCCAGCTCCACAGGCCTCCTCTGGATGGGCTGGGCCTGCAGAGGAGCTGCCTGGGGCGGAGATGGTTGACATCACCGCCTTCTCCCCCAGGACGATGGCAGAACAGCTCACGCTTCTGGATGCGGTGAGCAGCCGGCTCTGCTGGGCAGGGCCAGGACCACGGCGTCCCTGTGGCAGCTGGCGTCCCACACAAGCCCTGGCCAGAGTCAGCCCAGGCTCCATGTCAGCCCCAGTGTGACCTGGGCTCGTTTCTCATGTCCTAACCCACCTGTCCCCTGTGGACAGCAGAGATGGGGCACACTCATGCCAGGTGCTCAGAGCGGCAGACAGAAAGCTGGGCACGGTGTGGCCCGGAGGTGGTGGAGGGCACTCACTGTGGTGCAGCCAGGCCCCTGTCCCTGCCAGTCTGCCCAGAATGCCTTACCTGTCTCAGCACTGATTAGGCTTCAGAGTTGGACGGGGTCCCAGAGCAGACACACAAACAGAGCCCCTTGGTGTAGCTGCCACAGGGAGGTGCGCTGGGATGGGACAAGGAGCACAGGGCTGATGGTGATGGGCCGAGGGATGGGGAGTTGGCCAGGATGCCCGGGAGAAAACACCTCTGTGTCTTCTCTCCAAGAATGGGCTCTGGGCCATGGGGCTCTGGGCACCCTCAGTGGGCTGCTGCTCCCACTGCTGTGAGCCCCATGCACAGCATCCTGGGAGTGTGGGCACCGGTGCACTCTGAGTGGGGGTGGCTATGCCCATGGGTCACTCTCCTCCCCAGGAGCTCTTCCAGAAGGTCGTGCCCTTCCACTGCCTGGGCTCCGTCTGGACCAAGAGCAGCAAGAGAGGCAAGGAACACCTGGCCTCCACTGTCCATGCCACCGTCCAGCAGTTCAACTGCGTGACAAATTGTGTAGTAACCACATGCTTGGGGGACCCCAGCAGGAAGGCCACGGACAGGGCCCGTGTGGTGGAGCACTGGATCAAGGTGGCCAAGGTCAGCTGCGGGCAACCAGGGCCCTTGCTCCCTGCACTCTGGGAATGGCCACTTTGCTCTATCAGCCCATGGGAATACAACCTGTGGCTGAAGACCCTGCACAGACCCTGGGCCCTTCCTGGCAGGGAGGGGCCTGACCTGACTCACTTCCCCCAGGGGTGCATGCTCACCTGCCACCTGAACCTCCGTGTGGGTTGAACCCAATCCTCTCCCTGTGAGGGTGGCCATGGTTCCCTTGTGCCTTCCTGTGGCTCCGTGGGCATCTGATGCAGGAGGGGGACGTCAGCCCAGGGGATCCAGGTGACTTCTCCCTCATCCGCTCTGCTCTCCAGGAGTGCCAGACCCTCAGGAACGTTTCCTCGGCCCATGCCATCCTCACTGCTCTACAGACCTCCCCAATTTGTCGCCTGCAAGAGACGTGGGGAGAAGTCTCCAGGTGGGTGCCTTCTCCCACAGGAGCACCAGGGTGTACCTGGGACCCTAGGACTCAGCACTAACCCCATGATCTGGGAGGGGCCAGACGTGGACTCTAAGGGGAGGCATGGGGAACGTCACCTTCGAGACCCCTAGACCTTCTGCCTCATGTTTGCCTCAGGATGCTATTTGCTTTGCTGTCAGGCACCAGTTCTTGAATAGTGCTCCTGGGCAGCACCGGAGCTCCCTGTGCAGGTGAACGTGAGGCAGAACGGTGCTGCTCCGTGGAGGGGAGGGGCCCAGGAGAACCACTTGAGCTTCCCCCGTCCCCTGGGCCCCAGGGCTTCGGGAACTCAGTGGAAACTCACCTGGGCCGTGTGCATCCTCCTTGCTCTCGAGCAAAGGGAGCTGCACTCACCACCCTCCCATCACACCGAGTGGCTCCTCCTGGTTTCCCATCTCCACAGGAAAAGCTGCAAAAAATTTGAGCGCCTGTGTGAGAAGGACAATGGCTTGAGCAGGGATCGGCTCACCAAGGTAGGGGGCTGGGAAGTGGGGTAAGTGTTTGGGGGTAGGGTGAGGGGTGGAGTGAGGGCCTGGGGCAGGGGTGGTGTTGGCCGGCAGGACAGGCTCTGTGCGCCTGACCCCACCCGGGCTGTGTGGCAGAGTGGCAGGAAGGACTTCCCTCCTTCCACAGGGTGACCTCGGTTCCTCACAAAGCCAGGCCCTGCCTGGGATCTGCCTGCCCAGGACCTGCATGGGGAAGGCCACCTGCCTGCACTGGGGAGGGGGGAACTGAACACGGGTGTCCCAGGGCCCGTGGTCCATGGTTTCCGAGCATCAGGTGCAGTGGGCACATGAGAAACAGATGCACCTGTGGCTGTGATGCCCGTCCTGCCCTGACCCACTGCCCATCGCCTGAGGTCCTGGGATTCTCACCCTGCCCAGGGCAATGACATCATCTGCAGGTAGACGAGGAGAAGCTCCTGAGGCCTCCTCACACATGCCTGGTGGCTCTGTCCTGACCACATCTCAATGCCTTCCACCTAAGGGAGGAAGCAAAGTGTCGCCACCCAGAGCCTGTGCAGGCCCTGCCTGTCACTCAGAGATGATCCCTGGGGGCCACGCCCTGAGTGGCAGGGGAGATGTGCAGCAGAAGCTGTGGTTCGTCCTTGACCCTGCTGGGGGTGGGGGGAGCACCCAGTGGGGCTGGGTGGCCAGCACCTATCAGCCAGGCCTCCTGAGACCACCTGGCCCTCTCCCTCCATGGCTGTGCCTGGCCAGGGACCAGGACACAGAGAGCCTTGATGGACTCCTGGCCAGGGGTGCAGCTGGGGTTGTGGTGAAGCAGTGGGGTGCCAGTCGGCTGGGGGCAGGGCAGGCTCTCCTGTGTGGCCCTGGGCTGGTCACTGCCCATGGCCTCTGATTTCTCAAGTAGAGGATGGGGCTGGTGAGCCTGTTGTGCAGAGCTCACGGGGGTCGGTGAGGCACCAGGAAGGGTGATGTGTGGTGCAGGGCCTGGCCTTCCTCCCAGGGGACAGTGAGGAGGAGGAGGGCAGAGGTAGGATGCTGAGTCAGGACAGCTGTGGGGGGGGGGCACCCAGCACCCTCACTAGCCAAGGAGCAGACCCAGGGAGGCCCCTTGCTCAAGGTGCCCCCAGTGAGGGTGGGAGCCACAGCATCCAGACAGAGTGCACTTGGGGGAGGGGCTCAGACATGCAGGGCCCTAGCAGAGGGCCCAGGTGTGGGCAGGGGTGGCAAGGACAGGCCCTATGACCCTGACCTTGATCCTGGCAGAAGGGGGCCTTCAAGCTTGCAGCCCGGGAGCAGAATCCACAGAGAGCCCAGATGAGGCTGCGGAAACAACAGAAGGTGCGTGTGCCCGGGCGAGGGGACTCCTCCGTCACACCGGGGCCCGAGCCACAGGAGCAGGGCTAACACCTCCAGCCCTCCCTGCGGTCCCCACACTGCCTCAGTGGCCTCCACCGGAGAGACCAGAGCCAGGGCCTGGGGCAGCTGGGCTCTCAGTGCACTTGGGGCTGAGGTGGCGCTGGTCGAAACAGGGCCTGTGTGCCCTTGGACATCCCAGCAGGAGTCCTAGGGGTGCCTGCTGTCCTGGGAGTAGCTGGGAGGATGGAGAATGGGGGAGGCTGCCAAGGTCCTGGAGGGCTCCCGGGGGGAGACATGAGCCAGGGTCCAGGAGCTGGGGTGGAGGGGTCTCTGGGGCAGGGCTTGGGTGGCACCTGAGAGCAGGTGCTCATCACCACCCCCTGCGGCACAGGGAGTCGTCCCCTTTCTTGGCACTTACCTGAAATACCTGGTGATGTTGGACACTGTGATGGGGGACTCTGTGCATGTGAGTGATCCTGGGGCAGGTGGGGTGGGCCCAGGTCCCTGAGGCTGGCGGGGGGAGGTGCGGGGAGAGCCTGTACTGCATTCTTAGCCTTCTGCGCTGCCAGCCCTTCTCCTGAACCTCCCAGCCGTCCCTGGGGCTGGGGCTTCACTGCCTCTGCCCTGTGAGTGTCGGGGCCTCCAACTGGGTGCCCCTCCCTCTCCTGGAGGGACAAAGCTACACAAGGTCTTGGCTGAGCCTCCTTGGCCTCCCCCTTGGGTAGGCTCCATGGGCAGGAGAGAAATTGGGCCCAGCAAGGTCAGGAAGCACTGACATGGCCAAGCACCCTCGCCCATCCCAGCCTCTGTTTCCCTCCTGTCACCAGGCAGGGTGAGAACAGCAGGTGCCTGAGCCTCAGCTGCCAGGTCCCCTCTCCAGAGCTCACCCAGATCCTTGTCCTTTCCCACCCGCATCCCCTTGACGGCCTCATGAAGGGGAGGGTCGGGGCTGGGCCTGGCTGGGGGCAGTTCTGATGGACTCTGTCTGCCTTCCAGCAGGCTGACTTCAGCTTTGAGAAACTGAATAAGGTGAGCAGCTGTGGCCTCACTCAGGGCAGGAGGGCACTGGGGGTCACAGGTGGTCCTGTTCAGGACCCCCATGCATCATCCCTGCAGCTTTGCTCTATTAGGAGGGCTGGGTGCACATGAGGGGGAGACCCATCCCTAGGGTGGGTGCGGGTAGAGGACTGGAATCAAGGAGATGCCCCTGGGGAGGGGCTGTTGGCACCCCTGTTGAAGGCCAGGGTGCGGCCTGCATGGGCTGGATTGGAGGAGGCCTCTTTAGAGGAAACACCCAGAACCCCGCGGCCCCTCCCCTACCAGGTCCCCACAGCGTTCCCAGCCCAGGCGCTGACCGTGTCCTGTGTGCCCCTCTGTCCCCAGGAAATTAAAGTCCTGCAAGAAATCCAACTGCTGCAGGTGGCAGCGAGCAATTATTATTTTAAGCGTGATGAGGAGTTTGGCGTGTGGTTCCGGTCTGTGGAGTATCTCACTGAGAAGGAGAGGTGAGTGATGGGCAGGAATTGGGTGAAGCCCAGGGGTGTTGGGGGTGGGGAGGGCTCTCCCTGCTGTGCAGCTGGGGGAGCACCGTCCAGGCCCCCTGGTGGCAGCAGGCCCTGTCCTATGGGCACTGCTGGCCCCCAGGACTGCAGCTCCTGGGCAGGCCCTGGGAGGGAGGCCTGAGCTGAGGCTCTTGGTGGACTCATGGCTGTGCTCTCTCCGTTAGCTACGCACTGTCCTGCCAGCTGGAGCCCTCTGCCAAGAGGCCCGCAGCAGCCTCAAGGCCATGAACACCATCATGATGCCCTCGTGACCGAGTGCTGGGACCTCAGGGGCACATCTGAGCTCATTGGGAGCCTGGTGCCTGGGACAGTGGCCTCCCTGCTGTGAAGCTGAGGCCTGCGTTGTGTCAGTTTAATTGCCCCTCTTATGTTCTCTCCTTTCCCCCATTGAACTATAGTCACTGTTAGTAGCTCCCTGTTAGAGTTTTATTAAAGTTAATGTAAATATGTTGCACCATGAGTTTCATGCTTCCTCGTCATCGCTTCCCCGTAACTGAGGTTGTGAGCGGTGTTCCACCGTGCAAATGCGCCGTGGGCATGGGCCCCTCCTAGTTGCGGCTCCTGGAGCTGCACCTCGCTGGGTGAGGTTCCCTGAGGTTCTTCTCCTAAGAGGCGCTGGCAGATCACTTGGTGCCTGGTGTAAAAATCCTGCCTCGCTCCTCTTGCACTTTCTGCCCTGGGTTTAGGATGTTGGGTGCAGCCTGGCCTGGCCTGGCTGTGGTGGGCATATGGGAGGTCTTCTCTGTATTAACTGTTCTATGTCTCCGCATTTTCACTGGAACTTGCATCTTCAACCTCTGAGGCGACAGCAGTGCTGCAGGGTCAGCACCTGTGCCTGTGGACGGCACATTTGTCTTCAAGTCCCCTTAGGTAGAGTTGTCTTAGGGAACGTTCCTGACACACCTCGGAGCCACCAGCTTTGCAGAAGCTAGGCACACCTGAGGGGAGTCCCAGGGCCTCGGGCACCAGTGCTGACACACGGTGGGGCCAACCAACACCTGACGCTTGCTGTAGATGATGTCGGAGGGCAGGGACTCTACCTGGCCTTTCCGATTCCCAAGGCTGACTTGAACTTGTCTTCTTGCACTTTGCTGTGTCTCACCTTTGCCACCGTTGAATCACTGCGTGAGTATTCACCATCAGGCACATGGCAGGGTGTTCCGGTTGGGGCTCTGAGTGCTGGTATTTCAACTGTGGCACAGGTTTTGGTGACACGGCACAGATCTGTCAGGTATGTATGTAGTGGAGGAGCTACGGCATAGAAGCTGCATCTCTGCACCCTGGGAGACACTGCCGGGTTCCTGGAATGCTTGCAGCATTGCACACCCACAACACGAGCTCCCTTGCATGCCCCCCTCCCTGCCAACGAGGAGCTGTCATTCCCATTGTGATTGCCTGATTGCTCTGTGCATTCATGCTCAAAACATCATGTTATACAAAATAATGTTATCAGTCAATTTAGGAATTCAAGCACCAAAAAGGGCTTCAAGACCAGAAATTAGTGAATTGACTGAGGTATGTAAGTATTAGGCAAACAGAACAAACAAGTTAAAGCTGTAACTTCGACATCATTTAAATAAATAGGCACGTCAGTCTGCTCATCAGGCATGTGGCGTGACCACAGTGTGCATAAGCTGTGCTGGGGGGGGGGGGGCTGCTTTGCTCTCCTTCATTTTTGGGGTGCAGTTTTCTGTGTGCTCCCCTGAGGCTCCCCGAGGCCAGCGCCTGTCCACATCGGTGTGGTCCGTGCCTGGTCATCCGACCCAGGCACTGAGCCCAGCATCCACAAGCACGTGTTCCCGGAAACTGCACCCCCCAGGGAGCGGCAGCCTCTCCCCCACCCGGGTTGCACCTAGCAAGGACCGGACCTGGGGCCACACATAGATATAGCCCCAATAACGGGAATGACCCCATGGAAGTGGCAGGTGCTGAGATGACCACGCGTGGGAGTCAGGCGAGGGAAGGCTGGTGTGAGGGACAGAGATCCCGGCAGGACAGTGGGGTGTCGTAGCCAGGGTCACCTGGGCTCCCCGAGTCCCCATGCTTACTTCAGCACTGGCTGCTGCTGGGAAGCCCTCCTGAGCCCTGCCGCCGTGGCGAGGAAGCTGTATGTGCAGCTCTGTCGCTGAGGGTCGTGCACGGGGAAGATGAGGAACAGAGCCACGGATCCCCTGCCAAGGACAAGCCTCCTGAGAAGAGATGAGCCTTGCTGGCTCACGCCCCTGATGGGTTGTTAGCGCGCCCCAACCTGGCCCATCCCAGTGGAAGGAGAGAAATGGAGCCCAGTGCTGACGGGCTGGGCACGGGTGCTCTTCTTCCACGGCGCTTGTGGGAATAGTTTCCCTCGTTTCTGGGGAAGACTGGACAGTCTAGATTTCGTGAAAACGGAACTCTGTTAATTTCCCCAGCCCCAGAACCTAGAGAGTCACTTTGGACATACAAGTCTCAGTCAACAAACACTTGGCCAAGTGGACGCTACGTGTCGGGTCCTGTTGTCGCAGGAGTTCTGGGGTTGGCATGTGGGAGGCGTGAGAGAGCAGTGGCCGCATCTGCCGCTCCAGCCACTCAGGTCTGTGTCTCTTCCCCACGAGGGGTGCCGGCTGCTTCCTTTTACCGAATCCCTCGGAAGTGACACTGCGTCTGTGTCGCAGCTCTTGCTGTTACAGTTCTGATGTTACCGCTCTGTGGACCACTGCCTCTCCTCTTCCACCGGGTCACAGCTTCTCTCCCCTTTGCTCCCTGAGCATCGTGGTCTCCTGGGCTACAACTGTTCTTCTCTGCCAGATTCTCTGAGGAGTGCGGCAGTCTTTGGTGCCACAGCTCCTGCTGTCTGCCGGATCCTTGTCTGGGACGAGTGAGGCACTAGGACAAGGAGGGAGTGAGCAAAGTGAAGGTTTAAGAAGGAGGCAGAGAAAGCCCCCCCCCCCCCCCCCGTAGCCACAGGGCTGCTCCCCAAGTGGCTGGGGAAGGTACCGCCTATGTCACTGGCATTCCACCTGGGAGCTGGTTTGAGTCCCAGCTGCTCCACTTCTTGTCCAGCTCCCTGCCAATGTGCCTGGGGAGAGCAGCAGAAGATGGCCTGGGGGCTTTGGCCCCTGCCACCACATGGGAGACCCAGATGAAGCTCCTGGCTCTGGCTTCAGCCTGGCTCAGCCCCCGCCATTCTGCCAAGTGAGGAGTAAACCAGCTGAAGGAAGTTCTCTCTCTCTCTCTCTTTCTCTCCCTCTGCTCCTCTCCCCCTCTCTCCCTCCCTGTAACTCTGACTTTAAAATAAATGAATCTTAAAAAAAAAAAAAAAACTGCCTGGCTGGGATTTTTATCAATTCCAAAGGTTCAAGTTCACCTGATTGGTCAAGTTGAAGATAATGAGGTAGTATATATAAACCAACCAGGGAGCCACTAGAGCCTGAGTATGATTGGCTTGACCAGGAACCAGTCACGGAGCTCACGGTACATGTGGAAGTGGGAAGTGTGTTCAAACAGGTCCACGACAGGCGGCACCGTTCAGCAGATGGAACCACATCTGGAGGTGACGTTGAACCTGTGTCCCACCCTCCATCCCTCAGAGTTCCTGGATGGCCAAGTCAGGCGGGGTCTTCCTTTCCTACCCAGGGCCCTGGGGTCCCTATCAGAGGCAGGAGGAGTCTATGTCTCCTCCCCAGGAGATGGGGCACATGCTTTCACCTCATTCCATTTTTTAAAATTTTTAAAAATACTTAATTGAAAGAGTTACAGAGAGAGAGGGAGAGACAGGGATAGAGGTCTTCCATCTACTGGCTCACTCTCTAGATGGCCACAATGGCCAGGGTTGGGCCAGGCTGAAGCCAGGAGCCAGGAGCTACTTCCAGGCCTCCCATATGGGTGCACAGCACTTGAGCCATCTTCTGCTGTTTCCCAGGCCACTGGCATGGAGCTAGATCAGAAGTGCAGCAGCTGGGAGAGGAACCAGCACCAGACGGGGTGCGGGCGTCCTGGGTGCCAGCCCCCGCCACATTGTCTGATGGAGCACGGCTCTCTGTTCCAGCTCCCTGACATTCGCAGAGGCTCCTAAGTGACAGCCATCTGTCTCCAGGTCCCTCTCTCGTGTGTGACAGCCGTCTGTCACAGCTCCCTCTCTCGTGTGTGACAGCCGTCTGTCACAGCTCCCTCTCTCCCGTGTGACAGCCGTCTGTCACAGCTCCCTCTCTCCTGTGTGACAGCCGTCTGTCACAGCTCCCTCTCTCCTGTGTGACAGCCGTCTGTCACAGATCCCTCTCTCCCGTGTGACAGCCGTCTGTCACAGCTCCCTCTCTCCCGTGTGACAGCCGTCTGTCACAGCTCCCTCTCTCCCGTGTGACAGCTGTCTGTCACAGCTCCCTATCTCGTGTGTGACAGCTGTCTGTCACAGCTCCCTCTCTCCCGTGTGACAGCCGTCTGTCACAGCTCCCTCTCTCCCGTGTGACAGCCGTCTGTCACAGCTCCCTCTCTCCCGTGTGACAGCCGTCTGTCACAGCTCCTTCTCTCGTGTGTGACAGCCGTCTGTCACAGCTCCCTCTCTCCCGTGTGACAGCCGTCTGTCACAGCTCCCTCTCTCCCGTGTGACAGCCGTCTGTCACAGCTCCCTCTCTCGTGTGTGACAGCTGTCTGTCACAGCTCCCTCTCTCCCGTGTGACAGCCGTCTGTCACAGCTCCCTCTCTCCCGTGTGACAGCCGTCTGTCACAGCTCCCTCTCTCGTGTGTGACAGCCGTCTGTCACAGCTCCCTCTCTCCCGTGTGACAGCCGTCTGTCACAGCTCCCTCTCTGCAGTGTGACAGCCGTCTGTCACAGCTCCCTCTCTCCCGTGTGACAGCCGTCTGTCACAGCTCCCTCTCTCCCGTGTGAGCAGCTGTCTGTCACAGCTCCCTCTCTCGTGTGTGACAGCTGTTTGTCACAGCTCCCTCTCTCCCGTGTGACAGCCGTCTGTCACAGCTCCCTCTCTCGTGTGTGACAGCCGTCTGTCACAGCTCCCTCTCTCCCGTGTGACAGCCGTCTGTCACAGCTCCCTCTCTCCCGTGTGACAGCCGTCTGTCAGAGCTCCCGCTCTCCCGTGTGACAGCCGTCTGTCACAGCTCCCTCTCTCCCGTGTGACAGCCGTCTGTCACAGCTCCCTCTCTCCCGTGTGACAGCCGTCTGTCAGAGCTCCCGCTCTCCCGTGTGACAGCCGTCTGTCACAGCTCCCTCTCTCCCGTGTGACAGCCGTCTGTCACAGCTCCCTCTCTGCTGTGTGACAGCCGTCTGTCACAGCTCCCTCTCTCCCGTGTGACAGCCGTCTGTCACAGCTCCCTCTCTCCCGTGTGACAGCCGTCTGTCACAGCTCCCTCTCTCCCATGTGACAGCCATCTGTCCACAGCTCCCTCTCTCGTGTGTGACAGCCATGTGTCACAGCTTCCTCTCTCCCGTGTGACAGCCGTCTGTCACAGCTCCCTCTCTCCCGTGTGACAGCCGTCTGTCACAGCTCCCTCTCTCCAGTGTGACAGCCATCTGTCTCACAGCTCCCTCTCTGCTGTGTGACAGCCGTCTGTCACAGCTCCCTCTCTCCCGTGTGACAGCCTTCTGTCCACAGCTCCCTCTCTCGTGTGTGACAGCCATCTGTCACAGCTCCCTCTTTCCCGTGTGACAGCCATCTGTCACAGCTCCCTCTCTCCCGTGTGACAGCCGTCTGTCACAGCTCCCTCTCTGCTGTGTGACAGCCATCTGTCACAGCTCCCTCTCTCCCGTGTGACAGCCATCTGTCACAGCTCCCTCTCTCGTGTGTGACAGCCGTCTGTCACAGCTCCCTCTCCCCTGTGTGACAGCCGTCTGTCACAGCTCCCTCTCTCGTGTGTGACAGCCGTCTGTCACAGCTCCCTCTCTCGTGTGTGACAGCCGTCTGTCACAGCTCCCTCTCTCCCGTGTGACAGCCGTCTGTCACATCTCCCTCTCTCCCGTGTGACAGCCGTCTGTCACAGCTCCCTCTCTCCCGTGTGACAGCCATCTGTCACAGCTCCCTCTCTCCCGTGTGACAGCCGTCTGTCACAGCTCCCTCTCTCCCGTGTGACAGCCGTCTGTCACAGATCCCTCTCTCGTGTGTGACAGCCGTCTGTCACAGCTCCCTCTCTCCCGTGTGACAGCCGTCTGTCACAGCTCCCTCTCTCCCGTGTGACAGCCGTCTGTCACAGCTCCCTCTCTCCCGTGTGACAGCCGTCTGTCACAGCTCCCTCTCTCCCGTGTGACAGCCGTCTGTCACAGCTCCCTCTCTCGTGTGTGACAGCCGTCTGTCACAGCTCCCTCTCTCGTGTGTGACAGCCGTCTGTCACATCTCCCTCTCTCCCGTGTGACAGCCGTCTGTCACATCTCCCTCTCTCCCGTGTGACAGCCGTCTGTCACAGCTCCCTCTCTCCCGTGTGACAGCCATCTGTCACAGCTCCCTCTCTCCCGTGTGACAGCCGTCTGTCACAGCTCCCTCTCTCCCGTGTGACAGCCGTCTGTCACAGATCCCTCTCTCGTGTGTGACAGCCGTCTGTCACAGCTCCCTCTCTCCCGTGTGACAGCCGTCTGTCACAGCTCCCTCTCTCCCGTGTGACAGCCGTCTGTCACAGCTCCCTCTCTCCCGTGTGACAGCCGTCTGTCACAGCTCCCTCTCTCCCGTGTGACAGCCGTCTGTCACAGCTCCCTCTCTCCCGTGTGACAGCCGTCTGTCACAGCTCCCTCTCTCCTGTGTGACAGCCGTCTGTCACAGCTCCCTCTCTGCTGTGTGACAGCCGTCTGTCACAGCTCCCTCTCTCCCGTGTGACAGCCGTCTGTCACAGCTCCCTCTCTGCTGTGTGACAGCCGTCTGTCACAGCTCCCTCTCTCCTGTGTGACAGCCGTCTGTCACAGCTCCCTCTCTGCTGTGTGACAGCCGTCTGTCACAGCTCCCTCTCTCCTGTGTGACAGCCGTCTGTCACAGCTCCCTCTCTCGTGTGTGACAGCCGTCTGTCACAGCTCCCTCTCTCCTGTGTGACAGCCGTCTGTCACAGCTCCCTCTCTGCAGTGTGACAGCCGTCTGTCACAGCTCCCTCTCTCCCGTGTGACAGCCATCTGTCCACAGCTCCCTCTCTCGTGTGTGACAGCCATCTGTCACAGCTCCCTCTCTCCCGTGTGACAGCCGTCTGTCACAGCTCCCTCTCCCCTGTGTGACAGCCGTCTGTCACAGCTCCCTCTCTCCCGTGTGACAGCCGTCTGTCACAGCTCCCTCTCTCCCGTGTGACAGCCGTCTGTCACAGCTCCCTCTCTGCAGTGTGACAGCCGTCTGTCACAGCTCCCTCTCTCCCGTGTGACAGCCGTCTGTCACAACTCCCTCTCTGCAGTGTGACAGCCGTCTGTCACAGCTCCCTCTCTCCCGTGTAACAGCCGTCTGTCACAGCTCCCTCTCTCCCGTGTGACAGCCGTCTGTCACAGCTCCCTCTCTCCCGTGTAACAGCCGTCTGTCACAACTCCCTCTCTGCTGTGTGACAGCCGTCTGTCACAGCTCCCTCTCTCCTGTGTGACAGCCGTCTGTCACAGCTCCCTCTCTCCTGTGTGACAGCCGTCTGTCACAGCTCCCTCTCTCGTGTGTGACAGCCGTCTGTCACAGCTCCCTCTCTCCTGTGTGACAGCCGTCTGTCACAGATCCCTCTCTGCTGTGTGACAGCCGTCTGTCACAGCTCCCTCTCTCCCGTGTGACAGCCGTCTGTCACAGCTCCCTCTCTGCTGTGTGACAGCCGTCTGTCACAGCTCCCTCTCTGCTGTGTGACAGCCATCTGTCCACAGCTCTCTCTCTCCCGTGTGACAGCCATCTGTCACAGCTCCCTCTCTGCTGTGTGACAGCCGTCTGTCACAGCTCCCTCTCCCCTGTGTGACAGCCGTCTGTCTCCAGGTCCCTGTCTCCTGTGTGACAGCCATCTGTCACAGCTCCCTCTCTCCTGTGTGACAGCCGTCTGTCTCCAAGTCCCTCTATCGTGTGTGACAGCCGTCTGTCACAGCTCCCTCTCTCCCGTGTGACAGCCATCTGTCACAGCTCCCTCTCTGCTGTGTGACAGCCGTCTGTCACAGCTCCTTCTCTCCTGTGTGACAGCCGTCTGTCTCCAGGTCCCTCTCTCCTGTGTGACAGCCGTCTGTCACAGCTCCCTCTCTCGTGTGTGACAGCCGTCTGTCTCCAAGTCCCTCTCTCGTGTGTGACAGCCGTCTGTCACAGCTCCCTCTCTCCTGTGTGACAGCCGTCTGTCACAGCTCCCTCTCTCCCGTGTGACAGCCGTCTGTCACAGCTCCCTCTCTCGTGTGTGACAGCCGTCTGTCACAGCTCCCTCTCCCGTGTGACAGCCATCTGTCCACAGCTCCCTCTCTCCCGTGTGACAGCCGTCTGTCACAGCTCCCTCTCTGCTGTGTGACAGCCGTCTGTCACAGCTCCCTCTCTCCCGTGTGACAGCCGTCTGTCACAGCTCCCTCTCTGCTGTGTGACAGCCGTCTGTCACAGCTCCCTCTCTGCTGTGTGACAGCCGTCTGTCACAGCTCCCTCTCTCCTGTGTGACAGCCGTCTGTCACAGCTCCCTCTCTGCTGTGTGACAGCCGTCTGTCACAGCTCCCTCTCTCCTGTGTGACAGCCGTCTGTCACAGCTCCCTCTCTCCTGTGTGACAGCCGTCTGTCACAGCTCCCTCTCTCGTGTGTGACAGCTGTCTGTCACAGCTCCCTCTCCCCTGTGTGACAGCCGTCTGTCTCACAGCTTCCTCTCAGCAGGTGTGGGTTGAGTAGCTTCTCAGGCTTCTATGCTGTAGCTTCTCTGCCCAGTGCTTTGTCTCCTGACCACAAAGAATGAGGCCACAGACAGGAAGGGGAGCCGAGTAAGGAAGTTTACTGAAAGGAAAAAGAAAACACCCCGCAACCACCTGCGGCCCCAAGAGAGGGGCTGGGCAGCACCGCCTGGCTCTAATTTGTATGTGTTTCTAAAGGAGGACGTTTGCCTGATTGGTCAAGGCATATGCTAATGAGGTAGTCTATGAGAACCTATCAGGCAAGCTGCTGAGCCTGACTGTGATTGGCTTGGACCTGAACCAATCATCAGAGGGAAGTTAGGCCTAAGCCCACAGGGGCCCATGGTGGGCGGGGCCTGGTGAGAAGCAGGAACCAATCAGCAAAGCCAGGAGGGGCCGGCAGCCCCAGGACTCAGTAAGGTCACCCAACAGCAATGTCCTGGGCTACTCAGGTGGGTGCCTGCCCTCCAGGGGCCGCTGCGTCACTACCTTAATTTTCAAGATAACACATGGACCTTCTGAGCCGGCGCTTCATTAAATTTGCCCTTGAAGAGTTAAAAATAAAAGTGTTGGCCGGCGCCGCGGCTCAATATGCTAACCCTCCACCAGCGGCGCTGGCACACTGGGTTCTAGTCCCGGTTGGGGCGCTGGATTCTGTCCCGGTTGCTCCTCTTCCAGGCCAGCTCTCTGCTGTGGCCCAGCAGTGCAGTGGAGAATGGCCCAGGTGCTTGGGCCCTGCACCCCATGGGAGACCAGGAGAAGCACCTGGCTCCTGGCTTTGCATCAGCGCAGTGCTCTGGCTGCAGTGGCCATGAGTGAGTGAACCAATGGAAAAGGAAGACCTTTCTTTTCTCTCTGTCTCTCTCTCTCACTGTCCACTCTGCCTGTCAAAATAAATAAATACATAAATAAATAAATAAATAAATAAAATGTTTAAGACATCACCTCTAAGCACACTTATGGCAGCATCGTTGCTTGGTAGCAGAGAAAATGCACACAAAGTGAACGCCACGTGAGAGAGACTGACAGACCCACGCTAGGAGCAGCATCAGCCACAGAAAGGAACACGTCCACTGACCAGACTTCCCTGAGAATGCAGAGAAAACAGAAATAACACGTATGATGGAACCCACCCTTTCATCAAGGCAGGCCAAACGAAGCCCGAAAAGTAGGCAGAGTAGTTGGGGGTTAGCAGCAGCCCCTGGGGACAGGTGGAAGCTGGCCCTCACGACAGAGAAATCCCCCCAGGTCCTCGATTTCTGCGTATCGGAACCTCACGATCACAGTTCCCAGTCGCCAGACAGTCGAGAGAGGGCCCCTGTGACCATCAGCAGAAGAAGGTCAGGAAGTTCAGACCCCTGTGGACCACACATGTGGACAACGGCAGGCCTGCAGCACACGGTGCTTGAGAGGTTAGAAAAGTGGTCCCCAGGCCTGTTTGGTCCATCCCACGGGTCCATTCAGCATCTGGAAGCCCAGGGCCACTGCTAGTGGTAGGTCAGCAGTCAAGAGGGCTGGATTTGGGGTATCCAGAGAGAAGCAAGGACAAGCCAGACCTCGCTTTGTCTTTGCACCTGCATGGCCGGCTCGCGAGAGTGTAGGCTGTTGCTGCTGCTCTGCCTTCTAAGTCCCCCACGTGCCATGCTCTAGGGCGACTCCACACAGGACCCAAACCAGGAAACCATGGCTGCCATGAAGATGCACCAGTGGGGCCGGGGCCCTGGGGCATCACGGGCACCCGGCCTGCTCGTGAACCCACCAGCGCGCTCACCCGAGACAGTGCTTCGGGGGCGGCTCTACCAAGCTTGGGGCAGGGATTCTGAGACACGCCTACTCCATGGGCTGGAATCTGAGAAGTGAGCCGGCTCTGGAGTATGCCTGGTCAGGCCTTGCTGGAGCTGAACCCCGTCGCACCTCGGCCTGCCGCTCCCTTGTCATCACTGGGTCTGCAACGTGGGCTGCCGACTGCCAGGACTCATCCAGATCTTTCCCTGGACACACTGCTGCACGGGTACTCGCATGTTGGTGTCTGCTTCAAACGGGACTGTGTTTAAACAGCCAGTGCTGAGAAGGTGGGAAGATGGGGGGCTGGCGCTGGCTGCTCACCACTGGTAGATGAAGAAGCAGCCACGCTGGCTGGCTGGGGAATGGATGGTGCCCGGCGCAAGGTAGGAGGCTTTGGGAAAATGTCCCAGAAGACAGATACCGTGCACAATGCAATGATCCAGACGCCCAAATAACCTGGGGCAACCGCGAGCAGAGGGTTGGCTGCTGCTGCCCACCTGTACCCACACACCGCAAAGGGATGGTGAGGGACCGAGGGCTGTTGCTGAATGGCTAATTGGCAAACGTGGAGGCTGGAGAGGCTCTGAAGGGCTTACAGAGAAAGCTGCATCTCTCACGGGGCACAAGGCAGAGTAGTGGGCAGCTGGCCCAGTGTTAAAATCAGAATTCCTAAGACGCTACTTGGCAGGGCCAGTGCAGTGGCATAGCGGGCAAAGCCACCCTGCAAAGCCAGCATCCTGCATGGCTGGAGCCCTGGAAGCTCCACTTTTGGTCCAGCTCCCTGCTAATCCACCTGTGAAAGCAGCAAAGGATGGCCCAAGTGATTGGGCCCCTGCAGCCATGTGGGAGACCCGGAAGAAGCTCCTGGCTCCTGATTTGGCCTGGCCCAGCCCTGCACACTGCTGCCCTCTGGGGAATGAACCAGCAAATGGAAGAGATTCTCTCTCTCTCTCTCTCCCTCTCTCTCTCTCTCTCTCTCTCTCTCTCTCTCTCTCTCCACCCCTGTCTCTTTCTCTCTCTCTCTCTCTCCCTCTCCCCCTCCCTGCCTCCTTCCCTCCCTGTCTCTTTCACTCTCTTTGCCTTTCAAACAAATAAATAAATGTTTTTTTGAAAAAAGACTGGAAATCCATGCATATAAGAGGTCTTCAAAAAGTTATGAATTGTGAAAAAACCATGCATAGATCTCAAAGCTGTTTGTATTAATAGAAATGGATGTTTTTGTTGCAGTTTCCATGAACTTTTGTAGGAGTTCTTGTAACACTGAACACTTCCTCAGAAGCAAGGACAAAAGAACCACTCAAGGAGCCAATGTCAAAGTCACTGCTGGGTGCCTCGCAGCACTGTCTCTCCCGCCTGGGGTGTGGCGGCCGCTATTCGGTGAGCGGACTTGCCAGGGAAAGGCCTGGCTCTCACCAGAAGATCATTGCATGAGGATGCATGGAAAGAGGGGTGAACCAGGTACTCGAGGCTGAGAAGAATGAGTGTCCCAGGAGGCTGACGGGGCACAGAGGAGGGACACTGAGGAGGCAGACAGTGAAACGGGGGCCGCAAGGTCACTCCCCAGAGGACACGTCACTCCCCAGGGACACCTCATTCCCCAAGGACACGTCACTCCCTAAGGACACATCATCCCAAGGCCATCCAGTCACTGCATCCATGATGGAGACCCCAGGATCACTAAGAAGCTCACAGTCAGCACTGAGGTGAGAGAGCTGGACACGAAGCTTGTGTCCCGAAGCCACAGAGGCTGGTGGCAGCAATGACTAAATGCATGTGAACTAGGAGCTTGGAGGGACCAGCATGTGGGGAGTGGGCAGACGGCCAACTGCAATCTCAGGAGCAAACAGACGCACAAGCAGCTTGCTCTTAGCCAAGCAACCCCCAAGGCCAACATCAGAGGTGGAGACTAAAGCTGTTGTCCAGTCTAGAGTCCCAGTTGCACACTTTGTTCTCCATCCCTACACAACACTCAGGGCCAGAACCCACTGATGGAAGCAGACTCAGATTCACGGAGTGAGCAGCCGGCAGGGCGATGGCGAGCGTGTCCAGGCCGCACATCTCTACTCTGAGGTGCTCCTAGATTGCTCCAACTGCCACACTTCCCACGAGCTAGCAGGCAGCTGCCACAAGAAAGGTTCACGCACAGAACTGTGCGGCTGCGTGTGGACAGATTGCTCGGGGAGGGGTGCAAGTCTGGGAAGAGACCCTCTGAGGTGTCAGGGAGGGCCTCACGGGAAGAGAGTGAACAGGGAGAGAAGCCCACGTGGCTGTCCAGGGACACAGTGGCCCCGGGGTGTGCAGTGCACTGACCCAGAGTCCGACCCTTCCCCTGCAAGGCAGGGAAGCTGGAGCCTGGAATGTGCATGTTTAGCTGTGGAGATCATGGCAGCTCATCGTGTGAGGCAAAGGCATACTCACATGACGCTGCCCTGAGAGTAGGCGCTCACGCCTCGAACGTGAACCCCGGTAGGTGCACCCCACACCTGGGGCTCAATAAGCCCCTTTCATGAGCATCTTGCACTACAGGAGATGCCATCAGGGTGCAGATTGGACTTTGGAATTAAAATGATTTGCTCTGCTAAATACCAGACACACTTGGCAAAGGTGAACCCATTTTGTGACCCCAGCATGGGTTCCTAATGTATTTGCAGGAACTTTAGAGATTTCAGAGCCGATTTAATGAAAACATGAAAGAATTGTAATAGGTTCCTGACTTGATAAGGCTCCAGGGATATTTACAACAAAAGCAAAGCAGCCTCCTGCAGAGGTCTGGGACTCACAGCCAAAACTTCATTCAGAAAGAACTCTCATCATGGTCTCCTGAAGCCGCGAGCACAGCCCGCTCCCCCAGCCCGGCCTCTGCTCTGCTCACCCCCACAGCCTGTCGCTGTCTCCGCTCCCTAGGAAGCCCCACACCTCCCCGCCAGCTTCCGGAGTGCAGCCAGCACCTCCTTGTTCCTCAGGCTGTAGATGAGGGGGTTCAGCATCGGGGTGAGCACGTTGCTGAACACAGACAGCGCCCGGTCCTGCTCTGGGCTGTGGGAAGAGGTGAAGCTCATGTAAATGAAGATGTTCGGGCGGAAGAAGAGACTCACCACCGTGAGGTGGGAGGAGCAGGTGGCCAGGACCTTCCGCCTGCCCTTGACGGAGCTCATGCGGAGCACAGCGAGGAAGATGAGCGTGTAGGAGGCTGTGATGAGACCGAAGGGGACGACCAGCAGCACCACGCTGGTCACCACCACCACGGACTGATACACGGACGTGTCCTCGCAGGACAGCTTGATGAGGACAGGGACCTCGCAGAAGAAGGGCTGGATCTCCCGGGACCCACAGATGGGGAAGTGCAGAGGGTAAACTGTGTGAACTAAGGAGCTGGCCGAGCCTCCAACCCAACACCCAGCCACCATGTGCAGGCAGAACCTGGGGCTCATGATGGCGGGGTAGCGCAGTGGGTTGCACACAGCCCCGTAGCGGTCGTACGCCATGAGGGTCAGGATGAGGCACTCAGACATCCCCAGCAACAGGAAGAAGAAGCTCTGTGTCCCGCAGCCAACCCAGGAGATGCCCCTCTCCCCTGTGAAGAAGTTGGTGGCCATCTTGGGGACGATGGTGGAGGTCAGTGTCAGGTCGATGAGGGAGAGCTGGCTGAGCAGGACGTACATGGGCGTGTGCAGCCGGGCGTCCCCCAGGATCAGGACGATCAGAAGAGCGTTTCCCAGGAAGGCCAGGACGTAGACGAGGACCACGGCGGCATTGAGGAGCAGGGAGTGCCGGGACCCAGGGAAGAGCCCGGCCAGGAGGAAGTCCGTGGCCGAAGAGGTGTTCCCACCCACCATGCCGCTGCAGGCACAAGGGAGACCACAAGTGCCACCACCACGCGTGACAGACTCGTGTCAGTCTGGGGGCCAGCGTTCGAGAACCTTCCCCCCAGCTCCGGGTTCTCACATAGCCTTTGCCCGCATCTCAGGGAGAGCACTTTCCCGTGTCTCTTGAACAATCACCTGACTTGGTAAATACAGAATACTGGACACACGACCCACGCCAGCACTAACCGGCCTCTGCTGAGCTGAGTTCTTCCGATTTTCTTCTTTCTTTCTTTCTTCTTTCTAAGTTGGAGAATCCTGTAAATACGAACACCCATTTCTAGAAATACAGGCTTAAACTGCTACACACTGTTTATGTTAGCCGTGGGCCCTAGCTAAGAACTTTTGTGCATTGGAGCACAAATGAAGGAAATTCTAATCAGTTCTTTCAATTTGGCTTTATAAATTATAAATCAATTACTTGGTTACATCCTAATGAAATATCCTACTGTTTGCTTTCCTCTTGTTTGGTAATTGTCCTTATGTTATACACAGGGTGACAGAAATTGCTAGACGCACAGAACTGCCAACCATCAGTGTTCTGAATTACTGACCGAGGAAAGCTCTGGGATTTAACAGAGAATCTGACATCTACAGTGACTGATGACACGTCTGTCCTGTGTCTCAGACACAGACCTGGAGCTCTGCCCAGTTGTCTCCGCGGCCCCTGGCCCTGCTGCACGCGCCGCTGCACCTCTGCTCTCTGCAGGTTGAGCAGCTCCAGGAGCGCAGCCGCCCGCACTTGCACAGGCACCTGCATGCAATGAACTTCTGGCGAGAGCCAGGCCTTTCCCTGGCAAGTCAGCTCACAGAAAGGTGGCCGCCCCACCCCAGCCTGGAGAGACAGTGCTGCCAGGCAGAAGTTTCCAGATGCTCAGCCTCCCGAACAGAGGGGCTCTGCTCAGCACGGGTCAAAACTCCCTGAAGTCCAGTCTGTTACTGCAGCCAGAGACCACTAATGTAAAGCCATGCCCCCCTCGGTCTTACACTGGCTGTTCAGCTGGCCGTCTGTATTCACAGTACTGTGTGCGTTTTGGACAAAAGATCAGTTCAGAAGAAAAACCACTGCTTGGATTTGAGCCGTCAGTCCAGTGAACTACAAATGCGGCGGGACTGGCTGACCTTGCCGGTCAGCGACCATGAGCACAAATTTGCTGCACACCACACTCACATCAGTTCAGGGAGTGCCAGCAACGAGTGCGTGTGCAGCCTGCGTGGTCCACTCACTATCATAGCACACTTGCTGAGCGCTCACGAGGGCAGCAGTGACCCGGGACAGGGCCTAAGCAGATCAGAGGCCAGTGTGCAGCACTGCCCAGCACCAGCCCCTGCGGTGCCCCTTGACAGTGGCCGTCAGCACCTTTAACTGCCCTGTTCTGTAATCCTCCCCTCTCCTGACGCCACCTGTCCGTCATAAGGCTGTGGGCTTACAACTCAGAGAATGCAACTGTCAAGTTTAGACACAGCCAACTAATGTTCAAACACTAAAAGCTGGAGCAAAGAAACATTCAAATGTGTCTAGCTCACTCCCACTTTAACTTAACGACATCAAACTTTTACTTTGTATCTTATAAATACACATTAACTCTGTGGGGACTGAAACCAGACCCTGACAGTGTTCTTTGAGTAGAAATGCAAACATCACAGCAAAGAACTCTGCATCACTTCATACAATAAAGCCTATTGCGCCATTAAATGATTTCAGCTGACTAAGCCTTTTTGGGGTCAGCTCTGCACATGTTTCTGTTACTTGCTTTGTAAACAAGAAGGCTGAGCTGTGGGAGGGAAGAGTGCGATGCTGTGTGCGTTAGCCTGTAGGCTGCACTGCAGTCTCCCAGGTCCTGACGACCTTCCGGGCTCCGGGCCCCTCTTGTTAGCGTGCTCGAGGTTGGGCTGTGAGGGCACAGACAGTGCAGACATCGACAAAGTCAGCAAACGGCCATAGCTCAGGAAGCAAACCACCACAAGCCACAGGATAAGTTCAACGGGTTGTCCTACCTGCTGACTGAGTTTGGGCACATGATGGTGCCCCGTGTTCTACTGGGTTTGGTCAGACAAGAGTACCGATCACACCACAACCCCTGCCTTATACCCTCGACAAAAAACAGCTCAAAATGGATCAGGGATTTAAACATAAGACGAGAAACCGTAAAACCACTGGAGGAAAACACAGGGCAAGGACTCCAAGACATCGGCACAGGCAGTGGCTTTTTGGATCAGACTCCCCAAGTCCCAGCAATAAAGGCAAAAGTAGACAAATGGGAGTGCATAAAGCCAAGCAGCTTCTGTACAGCCCGGGAAAGTGAAGCGGGAGGAGAGAGCTGACAGAATGGGATCATATGTCTGCACACCTTGCGTCTGGATCTTTCACACAGAGCCCAAACAGAAATACCGATTCCAGGCAGACTTCCCCTCCACGCGGACTCTGAGCAGGCTGAGCCTAACACAGGCCTGGCCCAGCGCTGTGTTGCACGCATTGTATAGGGTGAACCAGCAGATGAACAATCTCTGTCTCTCTCTGTTACTCTGCTTTTCACATAAATTAATGAAATTAATCTTTAAAAAATAAAATAATGCACTGAGATACTTAAATATATATTTTAAGGCAATAAATATGCAAATGTAACTGAATATCTCTGAGGAGAAAGGGAAATAGGATCTGGAAAATATGAATTACTTTACCTGCAACTGTTTTCAATAAAACGTATAAAGCAAATAAAAAATAGAAGTTTCAGTAAAAACAGAATGTGACCAGTTCAGTAGGAGACAGAGCAGGAAACGTAAGACTACTGCAGTGCCAGGATCCCATTTGGACACTGGTTCAAGTCCCGGCTATCTACTTCCGCTACTGCTCTATGGCCTGGGAAGGCAATAGAAGATGGCCCAAGTCCTTGGGCCCCTGCACCCATGTGGAAGACCCAGAAGAAGCTCCTGGCTCCTGGTCAGATTGGAGCAGCTCCAGCTGTTGCGGCCATTTGGAGTGAACCAGCAGATGGAAGACCTCTCTGTCTCTACCTCTGCCTCTCTGTAACTCTGCCTTCAAATAAATACATAAATCTTAAAAAAAAAAAAAGATTGGTGGAAAGAATTGTGGAAAGACCCCTGATGGCTACAGGTTTCCGATGGCTCTGACACACTGCCGTTGGCGGGGTCAGGGTCTGGAGAGCAGTGGGGCTCCGTGGCAAGCAGGCCAGACTTTGCAGCATGGGGCTGAAGGTCCTGGGAGAGGACCCGTGTGGTGCTCAGGAGCCCGCTGAAGCTGACACTCGTGTTTGAAGGCTTGGGGGTGTCTGAGACGTGGGAAGGCAGCTCTGTCCTTACAGCAGGACAGAGAGCAAACACTGGTTCCAGCTTAGAGATTTTGACTGGGGGGCAGCGTCTGAGCATGGAACAACCAGGACCAGACCCGACTCAGGATGGAGGGCCACCCTTGTGGAGTGGAGAAGACCCTGGCCCAGGCTGGGCTTCCACGAGTCACTCAGACTCCAGGTGATGCCATGACCTTGCCACCAGTTCCACCATTCACTCTCAGCATTCTAAATAAAAGCTCACACAGGAGCTGGTGCTGTGCTCTAGCAGGTGAAGCCACCGCCTGCTGTGCCAGCATCCCATAGGGGTGCCGCTTTGTGGCTCAGCTGTGCCACTTCTGATTCAGCCCCCTGCTAATGCACCTGGGAAAGCAGCAGAAGATGGCCTAAGAACTTAGGGTGCGCCTAAGACACTGCCCTTGGCTTTCCTCACTGACCTTAGCTTGGATTTTAGGGGTCTTCCTAAGAAGCAGGCTACTGTCTTTGGGAAATGATAGGAAAAGGAGGTTTAGACTCCAGCTGAGTGCCCTTCAGCCTGGGATCCTGACCCCATCCAGGTCTCCCAGGCACTGAGGGATGGGGCTGTGTTTGCAGAATTGTGCACAGTCAAGGGGATGGCATCGGGGCAGGAGAGGAACAGTCAGCAGCCCAGAGGGCCTTGGGAGCTCTTCCTGCTGGAAGGGTCCATGTCCTGGACCTGGAGGAAGTGACCTCACTTCCTTGGTGATGGGCCACAACAGAACATGGAACTCTGGTAACCAGGCACCCAGATTCTAGTGGTAGCCATTGCCAGCTCACTTGATAGGAAGCGTTGCAGGGAGAACTATGTTCCCTTGCTGCTGCCCTTCAAGGCGAGGCTCTGGCCGAGCCAAAGCCCAGAATGAAGGTCTCTTCCAGCGTGTAACACGCTGGCTGAGCTCTCACTATGGACGCCTGTGGCCACGGGGGAGGAGGCAGCCACAGGTAACAGGGTTTAGCAGCCCTGGGAAATCCCGGCCAGGCCCAGAGTCTCTGGTGACCCCGCGTGGGCTGTCCTCCCATCCCCATGAAGGGGACAAGAGGAGGGGCCCTTCCTGCACAGCACCAGGATTCAGGCGTTGGACGAGGGTTGTGGTGTTGTCCGTACCCATTCCAGGGATGGAGCGGATGGGAAAGTGGGTGCTGGGGGCCATTTTGTCTACTCAGGGGTTACACCTGAGTTCTCCTGTGTTACACCTGGAGTCCTCCTGGCTGGGGGTATACCCACATGTCCCTCCGTATGTGACCTGGGGAGTGGAAATACTCACAGGGGTGTCTCCTGTGGGACACTGACGCCTTCTGGCCTGGCTCCGGGCACTCTGTTTGCAGGGCTCCACGCTGGAGATCAGCAATGATTCCCATGAGGAACTCATCTTCTCAGGCAATGGACAGGTGCGTCAGGCCAACAGCCGTGGACAGCGCTGGGCTGGGCTGAGGGAGGGGCCTAAGAGATACACAGGTGGGGACTCAGGATGACCAGGCTGGGCCAGGGACCAGAGCCTGGATATAAGCACCTCTGGGCCCCGTCCTGGTGTTTCCCACCCGAGTGACTGACCCCAGTCTGGTTCCTAAGAGATCTCACTCCTTTGCTGCCCACAGACAGCTGGGTTATGGCAACCCCATGTTGGGTACTGGTGGGATGTTCAGGGGACAGGTTACTACTGGTACCCTGGATACGAAGTCAAGAGCGTCCACGTGTGTGACAGCAATGGGTTCCCCCCCAGCCCAGGAATCCCGGGCAGGGGTCAGCTCCACTGTGCTTCATGACCTCCCCACAACCCACGACAGAGAACCCAAACCCCACACACAGGGTGAGGCTTACACGAGAGAGAGAGAGAGAGAGAGAGACTACTCCATGCATGTGTCAGCAGCATGTCCCTGGGTCTCAGCCCTGGAGCCCCCACCCATCTTCATCCTGTTCCATGAGAAAGGACATTTGTCCTGTGGCTCAGAGGGGATTCCAGTGCTTGTCCCCAGCTGCCCTGCTGCAGGTCACGGCCTCAGAGAGCGCCCCTGGAGCCTGGTCTGCTGGACAGTCACAGCCCAGGGCCCCACACGAGGGCGGCTCTCACACAGGAGTTTGCACACAGTGCTGGGGGCTGGATGTCCCTGTCTCCTGCTTGTGCATGTCCATCTCCGTTCCCGTGTTCTCGTGTTCTCCTGTGCTTCTCTGTGTCCTTGTCCCCTCTCCTTATCAGCACGGCAGTCCTGGGGCCCACTCCATGGCCTGGCATAACGTCCATCAACTCCTCAGGAGTGCATGGCACATGCAACCACACTCAGGGACCCAAGTGTCAGAGCATCACCGTCACTCTCACAGGAGCTAATGCCCTGCTGAGACAGAGGCCCAGACAGCACATTCTGGGAGAGGGGCTAAGGTGTCCTCCTGGAGCAGCCATGGTCAAATCACCGTGCAGAAGGGCTGTGGCCGGGACACCGCCAGCTGCCATCTCTGCACTGCTGCTCCCAGCTGCTGGCCTCCCTGGGGGGATACTCTGCTCTCCCCACTCTCCCACACTGCTCTGTATGTGGCCAACAAAGTCACTCTGTGCCTTCCATGCCCAACCCCCCAGGGATGTGAGGGGTCACCTGCTGCAGCTGGTTGCCCTCTGTGAGGGGGTCTTCTCCCAGCCCAGACTCCCGTGGTTGGGGGTCCCTGGAGCCTCCTCTGACTCCTGTCCCTGCTGGTCCTCCCTAGTTTGGAGGTGTGTCCACACTGCACCTGGCAGAGGTCTGCCCCCTGCGGAGCCTGCAGCCAGGCACCAAGGCGAAACTGGAGGAGTCCCTGGTCCCGGCCTCCCCAGGAAGAACCATCGCTTACATGTCCACTTTGCTGTGCTCATATGGCGACTTCAGCACTGTTCCGTATTTCCTGGACCAGATATTCCACAGGTGAGCGTCTGTGCCCTCCAGGCACAGGGGCCTCTGCTGCCACCTAGCCATGGCTCTCTGTGCCTGCGTGCTCCTCTGAGAAGGGGGGTGGTGTGGGTGTGAGCCTCAGGAGTTGTACAGGGACCATGTGACTGCAGACATGGCAGGGGCCTGGTGCCTGCTCCGTGGCCAGGGCTGCTGGCACTGCGCTCATCCCTCTTCTTCTGGCCTCTGCACCCTCGGGACTCAATAGCCCACGGCACTCGAGGTTTGGAAAACCCCACAGAGAGCAGCCCTGCCTTCCCATCTGTAAAGGAGGCCTCCCAGCCCCAGTCCCTGATACAGACAGAGCAGGGCCCGGGCACTGGGTGTTGGGCCCAGGCCCCTCAGCTCTCTGGCAAGGGTCCGTGTGGGGTTCATCCCCACAGCACGTGAATGTTAAGCACTCTGGGCAGTCACTTTGCAGACACGTGTCACAGCTCAGCGAGCAAAGCAGACAGCATTCCCGGGGCCTCATGACCTGGGAGGACCAGACTCTCCCAGCTGAACGCCTGCCCGGGTCCTGTCCACAGGGTCAGAGGGGAGAGGATCGTCCTCCCATGGTCTTGCCAGCATGTCAGAGCCCAGGCCCCACTAGGACGTCACGGACTGTGGGTCCAGTCGGAGGCCTTCTGTCCCTGCCAACTGTGGGAGCAAAATGTGGGCTGTGGCTGGGGAGGGACAGACAGGGTGTGGATCTCCCACTTCCTGTGACTCCTCTTAGAGCACTGAGGCTCGGGGACTCCCCGCGAAGGAAAGGAGAACAGAGCTGGGAAGGGGGTCCCAGACCTGCAAAGGAGAGAGGATGCTAGGGCGCAGAGCAGCCAGGGGTCCATAGCCAGGACAGGTGCTTCCCAGCTCCACCCATGCTCCCGGCCCCCTCCCCAGGATGCCAAGACCTACAGAGGTCCTAGATACCTGCTCCTAAGTCTGCCTGGAGCCTCTGTGCTGAGCACCAGGGGCCCTCCCCTCAGGAAAGAAGGTCCCTGGGAGGCTGTCGCCACGGGTGTGCACCAGCCCTGTTGACCAGGTCTGCCACGGCCAGGACAGCCCAGGAGGGCTTGGAGGGTGGGTCATGCTCTGGACAGGCTGAGGCATGCCCAGGGCCCCAGAGCCACAGAGGGGCCCCTGGCAGTGCAGTGTGGTGGCCAAGGCCAGCCTCTGACCCCGCTGCCCTCGCTTGCGTCCCCAGCAACATGGCTTCCTTCCTGGGACGCTGCAGAGACCTGTACGAGGCAGAGCTCCATGGCCACACCAGCCTTCCACTGCTGAAGATGAAGGTGGGCTGCAAGCCTGTCAGCCTGCCTGGAGGAGACCTGGGGACCCAGGTGTATTTTCTGTATGCCCTGCCTGGACACGCCCAGCGCCCTGAGGCCACAGCAGACGGTGAGGGGCAGCGCAGTCTGCAGGTCTCTCAGGGGTGGTGTTTGGGGCTGGACTCCCCTTCCAGGCGGTGCGACCCCTCGGGGTTTGCAGAGGCCACTGGAAGGTGATTCACGTTGGCGACCCTTTCTCTTCTTCCAGCTCCCGCTCTGCGTGCAGGGCCACCACCCTTCCGCGCACTGGCTCTCGAGCCAGCTGCAGCACCGCTGGCTCAGCCAGGACCTGCTCCAGAGCCAGGGCCAGCTTCCCCACGGGGCCTGCCCCCATGCGCACAGTCAGCACCAGGGCCAGCTCCACAGGCCTCCTCTGGATGGGCTGGGCCTGCAGAGGAGCTGCCTGGGGCGGAGATGGTTGACATCACCGCCTTCTCCCCCAGGACGATGGCAGAACAGCTCACGCTTCTGGATGCGGTGAGCAGCCGGCTCTGCTGGGCAGGGCCAGGACCACGGCGTCCCTGTGGCAGCTGGCGTCCCACACAAGCCCTGGCCAGAGTCAGCCCAGGCTCCATGTCAGCCCCAGTGTGACCTGGGCTCGTTTCTCATGTCCTAACCCACCTGTCCCCTGTGGACAGCAGAGATGGGACACACTCATGCCAGGTGCTCAGAGCGGCAGACAGAAAGCTGGGCACGGTGTGGCCCGGAGGTGGTGGAGGGCACTCACTGTGGTGCAGCCAGGCCCCCTGTCCCTGCCGGTCTGCCCAGAATGCCTTACCTGTCTCAGCACTGATTAGGCTTCAGAGTTGGACGGGGTCCCAGAGCAGACACACAAACAGAGCCCCTTGGTGTAGCTGCCACAGGGAGGTGCGCTGGGATGGGACAAGGAGCATAGGGCTGATGGTGATGGGCCGAGGGATGGGGAGTTGGCCAGGACGCCCGGGAGAAAACACCTCTGTGTCTTCTCTCCAAGAATGGGCTCTGGGCCATGGGGCTCTGGGCACCCTCAGTGGGCTGCTGCTCCCACTGCTGTGAGCCCCATGCACAGCATCCTGGGAGTGTGGGCACCGGTGCACTCTGAGTGGGGGTGGCTGTGCCCATGGGTCACTCTCCTCCCCAGGAGCTGTTCCAGAAGGTCGTGCCCTTCCACTGCCTGGGCTCCGTCTGGACCAAGAGCAGCAAGAGAGGCAAGGAACACCTGGCCTCCACTGTCCATGCCACCGTCCAGCAGTTCAACTGCGTGACAAATTGTGTAGTCACCACATGCTTGGGGGACCCCAGCAGGAAGGCCACGGACAGGGCCCGTGTGGTGGAGCACTGGATCAAGGTGGCCAAGGTCAGCTGCGGGCGGCCAGGGCCCTTGCTCCCTGCACTCTGGGAATGGCCACTTTGCTCTATCAGCCCTTGGGAATACAACCTGTGGCTGAAGACCCTGCACAGACCCTGGGCCCTTCCAGGCAGGGAGGGGCCTGACCTGACTCGCTTCCCCCAGGGGTGCATGCTCACCTGCCACCTGAACCTCCGTGTGGGTTGAACCCAATCCTCACCCTGTGGGGTGGCCATGGTTCCCATGTGCCTTCCTGTGGCTCCGTGGGCATCTGATGCAGGAGGGGGACGTCAGCCCAGGGTATCCAGGTGACTTCTCCCTCATCCGCTCTGCTCTCTAGGAGTGCCAGACCCTCAGGAACGTTTCCTCGGCCCATGCCATCCTCACTGCTCTACAGACCTCCCCAATTTATCGCCTGCAAGAGACGTGGGGAGAAGTCTCCAGGTGGGTGCCTTCTCCCACAGGAGCACCAGGGTGTACCTGGGACCCTAGGACTCAGCACTAACCCCATGATCTGGGAGGGACCAGACGTGGACTCTAAGGGGAGGCATGGGGAACGTCACCTTCGAGACCCCTAGACCTTCTGCCTCATGTTTGCCTCAGGATGCTATTTGCTTTGCTGTCAGGCACCAGTTCTTGAATAGTGCTCCTGGGCAGCACCGGAGCTCCCTGTGCAGGTGAACGTGAGGCAGAACGGTGCTGCTCCGTGGAGGGGAGGGGCCCAGGAGAACCACTTGAGCTTCCCCCGTCCCCTGGGCCCCAGGGCTTCGGGAACTCAGTGGAAACTCACCTGGGCCGTGTGCATCCTCCTTGCTCTCGAGCAAAGGGAGCTGCACTCACCACCCTCCCATCACACCGAGTGGCTCCTCCTGGTTTCCCATCTCCACAGGAAAAGCTGCAAAAAATTTGAGCGCCTGTGTGAGAAGGACAATGGCTTGAGCAGGGATCGGCTCACCAAGGTAGGGGGCTGGGAAGTGGGGTAAGTGTTTGGGGGTAGGGTGAGGGGTGGAGTGAGGGCCTGGGGCAGGGCTGGTGTTGGCCGGCAGGACAGGCTCTGTGCGCCTGACCCCACCCGGGCTGTGTGGCAGAGTGGCAGGAAGGACTTCCCTCCTTCCACAGGGTGACCTCGGTTCCTCACAAAGCCAGGCCCTGCCTGGGATCTGCCTGCCCAGGACCTGCATGGGGAAGGCCACCCGCCTGCACTGGGGAGGGGGGAACTGAACACGGGTGTCCCAGGGCCCGTGGTCCATGGTTTCTGAGCATCAGGTGCAGTGGGCACATGAGAAACAGATGCACCTGTGGCTGTGATGCCCGTCCTGCCCTGACCCACTGCCCATCGCCTGAGGTCCTGGGATTCTCACCCTGCCCAGGGCAATGACATCATCTGCAGGTAGACGAGGAGAAGCTCCTGAGGCCTCCTCACACATGCCTGGTGGCTCTGTCCTGACCACATCTCAATGCCTTCCACCTAAGGGAGGAAGCAAAGTGTCGCCACCCAGAGCCTGTGCAGGCCCTGCCTGTCACTCAGAGATGATCCCTGGGGGCCACTCCCTGAGTGGCAGGGGAGATGTGCAGCAGAAGCTGTGGTTCGTCCTTGACCCTGCTGGGGGTGGGGGGAGCACCCAGTGGGGCTGGGTGGCCAGCACCTATCAGCCAGGCCTCCTGAGACCACCTGGCCTCTCCCTCCATGGCTGCGCCTGGCCAGGGACCAGGACACAGAGAGCCCTGATGGACTCCTGGCCAGGGGTGCAGCTGGGGTTGTGGTGAAGCAGTGGGGTGCCAGTCAGCTGGGGGCAGGGCAGGCTCTCCTGTGTGGCCCTGGGCTGGTCACTGCCCATGGCCTCTGATTTCTCAAGTAGAGGATGGGGCTGGTGAGCCTGTTGTGCAGAGCTCACGGGGGTCGGTGAGGCACCAGGAAGGGTGATGTGTGGTGCAGGGCCTGGCCTTCCTCTCAGGGGACAGTGAGGAGGAGGAGGGCAGGCGTAGGATGCTGAGTCAGGACGGCTGTGGGGGGGGGGCACCCAGCACCCTCACTAGCCAAGGAGCCGACCCAGGGAGGCCCCTTGCTCAAGGTGCCCCCAGTGAGGGTGGGAGCCACAGCATCCAGCCAGAGTGCACTTGGGGGAGGGGCTCAGACATGCACGGCCCCAGCAGAGGGCCCAGGTGTGGGCAGGGGTGGGAAGGACAGGCCCTATGACCCTGACCTTGATCCTGGCAGAAGGGGGCCTTCAAGCTTGCTGCCCGGGAGCAGAATCCACAGAGAGCCCAGATGAGGCTGCGGAAACAACAGAAGGTGCGTGTGCCCGGGCGAGGGGACTCCTCCGTCACACCGGGGCCCGAGCCACAGGAGCAGGGCTAACACCTCCAGCCCTCCCTGCGGTCCCCACACTGCCTCAGTGGCCTCCACCGGAGAGACCAGAGCCAGGGCCTGGGGCAGCTGGGCTCTCAGTGCACTTGGGGCTGAGGTGGCGCTGGTCGAAACAGGGCCTGTGTGCCCTTGGACATCCCAGCAGGAGTCCTAGGGGTGCCTGCTGTCCTGGGAGTAGCTGGGAGGATGGAGAATGGGGGAGGCTGCCAAGGTCCTGGAGGGCTCCTGGGGGGAGACATGAGTCAGGGTCCAGGAGCTGGGGTGGAGGGGTCTCTGGGGCAGGGCTTGGGTGGCACCTGAGAGCAGGTGCTCATCACCACGCCCTGCGGCACAGGGAGTCGTCCCCTTTCTTGGCACTTACCTGAAATACCTGGTGATGTTGGACACAGTGATGGGGGACTCTGTGCATGTGAGTGATCCTGGGGCAGGTGGGGTGGGCCCGGGTCCCTGAGGCTGGCGGGGGGAGGTGCGGAGAGAGCCTGTACTGCATTCTTAGCCTTCTGCGCTGCCAGCCCTTCTCCTGAACCTCACAGCCGTCCCTGGGGCTGGGGCTTCACTGCCTCTGCCCTGTGAGTGTCGGGGCCTCCAACTGGGTGCCCCTCCCTCTCCTGGAGGGACAAAGCTACACAAGGTCTTGGCTGAGCCTCCTTGGCCTCCCCCTTGGGTAGGCTCCATGGGCAGGAGAGAAATTGGGCCCAGCACTGACATGGCCAAGTACCCTCGCCCATCCCAGCCTCTGTTTCCCTCCTGTCACCAGGCAGGGTGAGAACAGCAGGTGCCTGAGCCTCAGCTGCCAGGTCCCCTCTCCAGAGCTCACCCAGATCCTTGTCCTTTCCCACCCGCATCCCCTTGACGGCCTCATGAAGGGGAGGGTCGGGGCTGGGCCTGGCTGGGGGCAGTTCTGATGGACTCTGTCTGCCTTCCAGCAGGCTGACTTCAGCTTTGAGAAACTGAATAAGGTGAGCAGCTGTGGCCTCACTCAGGGCAGGAGGGCACTGGGGGTCACAGGTGGTCCCGTTCAGGACCCCCATGCATCACCCCTGCAGCTTTGCTCTATTAGGAGGGCTGGGTGCACATGATGGGGAGACCCATCCCTAGGGTGGGTGCGGGTAGAGGACTGGAATCAAGGAGAAGCCCCTGGGGAGGGGCTGTTGGCACCCCTGTTGAAGGCCAGGGTGCGGCCTGCATGGGCTGGATTGGAGGAGGCCTCTTTAGAGGAAACACCCAGAACCCCGCGGCCCCTCCCCTACCAGGTCCCCACAGCGTTCCCAGCCCAGGCGCTGACCGTGTCCTGTGTGCCCCTCTGTCCCCAGGAAATTAAAGTCCTGCAAGAAATCCAACTGCTGCAGGTGGCAGCGAGCAATTATTATTTTAAGCGTGATGAGGAGTTTGGCGTGTGGTTCCGGTCTGTGGAGTATCTCACTGAGAAGGAGAGGTGAGTGATGGGCAGGAATTGGGTGAAGCCCAGGGGTGTTGGGGGTGGGGAGGGCTCTCCCTGCTGTGCAGCTGGGGGAGCACCATCCAGGCCCCCTGGTGGCAGCAGGCCCTGTCCTATGGGCACTGCTGGCCCCCAGGACTGCAGCTCCTGGGCAGGCCCTGGGAGGGAGGCCTGAGCTGAGGCTCTTGGTGGACTCATGGCTGTGCTCTCTCCGTTAGCTACGCCCTGTCCCGCCAGCTGGAGCCCTCTGCCAAGAGGCCCGCAGCAGCCTCAAGGCCATGAACACCATCATGATGCCCTCGTGACCGAGTGCTGGGACCTCAGGGGCACATCTGAGCTCATTGGGAGCCTGGTGCCTGGGACAGTGGCCTCCCTGCTGTGAAGCTGAGCCCTGCGTTGTGTCAGTTTAATTGCCCCTCTTATGTTCTCTCCTTTCCCCCATTGAACTATAGTCACTGTTAGTAGCAGCTCCCTGTTAGAGTTTTATTAAAGTTAATGTAAATATGTTGCACCATGAGTTTCATGCTTTCTCGTCATTGCTTCCCCGTAACTGAGGTTGTGAGCGGTGTTCCACCGTGCAAATGCGCCGTGGGCATGGGCCCCTCCTAGTTGCGGCTCCTGGAGCTGCACCTCGCTGGGTGAGGTTCCCTGAGGTTCTTCTCCTAAGAGGCGCTGGCAGATCACTTGGTGCCTGGTGTAAAAATCCTGCCTGGCTCCTCTTGCACTTTCTGCCCTGGGTTTAGGATGTTGGGTCCAGCCTGGCCTGGCCTGGCTGTGGTGGGCATATGGGAGGTGAACCAGCAGATGGAAGGTCTCTCTATCTCTGTGTTTGCCTTCCAAATAAATAAAAGAGGGGCTGGTGCTGTGGCATGGTGGGTAAAGCTATCACCTGCAGTGCTGGCATCAGGGGTGTGTTCGAGTCCCGGCTGCTCTCCTTCTAATCCAGTCTCTGCTATGGCCTGGGAAAACAGTGTGGGATGGCCCCAGTCCTTGGGCCCCTGCACCTACGCAGGAGACCCAGAAGAAACTCTGGCTCCTGGCATCTGATCAGCCCAGCTCCAGCCATTGTGGCCATTTGGGGAGTGCACCAGCAAATGGAAGACCTCTCTCTCTCTGCCTCTACCTCTAGCTTTCAAACAAACAAATCTTTTTTTAAAACTTTTATTTATTGAATATAAATTTGCAAAGTACAGCTTATGGATGACAATGGCTCCCCCCCCCCAAAACTTCCCTACCACGCCCAACCCTCCCCTTTCTCGCTCCTTCTCCCCTTCCATTCACATCGAGATTCATTTTCATTTCTCTTATATACAGAAGATCAGTTTAGTATATTTTAAGTGAAGATTTCAACAATTTGCAGCCACATAGAAACACAAAGTGAAAAATACTGTTTGAGTACTAGTTGTAGCATTAAATCACAATGTACAGCACATTAAGGACCAAGATCCTACATGAGGAATAAGTGCACAGTGACTCCTGTTGTTGACTTAACAATTTGACACTCTTGTTTATGGTCTCAGTAATCTCCCTAGGCTCCAGTCATGACAAACAAACAAATCTTTAAAAAATAAAGAAAAAAATAGGCCGGCGCCGCGGCTCACTAGGCTAATCCTCCGCCTTGCGGCGCTGGCACCCCGGGTTCTAGTCCCGGTCGGGGCACCGATCCTGTCCCGGTTGCCCCTCTTCCAGGCCAGCTCTCTGCTGTGGCCAGGGAGTGCAGTGGAGGATGGCCCAAGTTCTTGGGCCCTGTACCCCATGGGAGACAAGGATAAGCACCTGGCTCCTGCCATCGGAACAGAACGGTGCGCTGGCCGCAGCGCGCCTACCGCGGCAGCCATTGGAGGGTGAACCAACGGCAAAAAGGAAGACCTTTCTCTCTCTGTCTCCCTCTACTGTCCACTCTGCCTGTCAAAAAACAAAACAAAACAAAACAAAAAAGAAAAACAAAACAAAAAACACACATTTAAAAAAAAAAGAAGAAAATAAAAAAATAAAAAGCATATTAGATGGAATGTAAAAATACTACCACAATGTCATAGTGCTTTATCAAAAGTTTGTTTCGATATCTGTACCACTACGGGACACACTAATGGCTAGTATCCCTAAGACATCCAGATGAATGTGTTGCTTGCTTTTCACAGGAACAAGCCGTCTGTTCCTGGAAATAATGGACACACTAAGGGCTGGGCTTCCTGGCAGCAGGTGCCCCTTCCTGACAGTTGCTTTGTTTTCTCATTTTCCGTCTTCTCTGTATTAACTGTTCTATGTCTCCGCATTTTCACTGGAACTTGCATCTTCAACCTCTGAGGCGACAGCAGTGCTGCAGGGTCAGCACCTGTGCCTGTGGACGGCACATTTGTCTTCAAGTCCCCTTAGGTAGAGTTGTCTTAGGGAACGTTCCTGACACACCTCGGAGCCATCAGCTTTGCAGAAGCTAGGCACACCTGAGGGGAGTCCCAGGGCCTCGGGCACCAGTGCTGACACACGGTGGGGCCAACCAACACCTGACGCTTGCTGTAGATGATGTCGGAGGGCAGGGGCTCTACCTGGCCTTTCCAATTCCCAAGGCTGACTTGAACTTGTCTTCTTGCACTTTGCTGTGTCTCACCTTTGCCACCGTTGAATCACTGCGTGAGTATTCACCATCAGGCACATGGCAGGGTGTTCCGGTTGGGGCTCTGAGTGCTGGTATTTCAACTGTGGCACAGGTTTTGGTGACACGGCACAGATCTGTCAGGTATGTATGTAGTGGAGGAGCTACGGCATAGAAGCTGCATCTCTGCACCCTGGGAGACACTGCCGGGTTCCTGGAATGCTTGCAGCATTGCACACCCACAACACGAGCTCCCTTGCATGCCCCCCTCCCTGCCAACGAGGAGCTGTCATTCCCATTGTGATTGCCTGACTGCTCTGTGCATTCATGCTCAAAACATCATGTTATAGAAAATAATGTTATCAGTCAATTTAGGAATTCAAGCACCAAAAAGGGCTTCAAGACCAGAAATTAGTAAATTGACTGAGGTATGTAAGTATTAGGCAAACAGAACAAACAAGTTAAAGCTGTAACTTCGGCCGGCGCCGTGGCTCAACAGGCTAATCCTCCGCCTTGCGGCGCCGGCACACCGGGTTCTAGTCCCGGTCGGGGCACCGATCCTGTCCCGGTTGCCCCTCTTCCAGGCCAGCTCTCTGCTGTGGCCAGGGAGTGCAGTGGAGGACGGCCCAAGTGTTTGGGCTCTGCACCCCATGGGAGACCAGGAGAAGCACCTGGCTCCTGCCATCGGAACAGCGCGGTGCACTGGCCGCAGCGCGCTACCGCGGCGGCCATTGGAGGGTGAACCAACGGCAAAAGGAAGACCTTCCTCTCTGTCTCTCTCTCACTGTCCACTCTGCCTGTCAAAAAAAAAAAAGCTGTAACTTCGACATCATTTAAATAAATAGGCACGTCAGTCTGCTCATCAGGCATGTGGCGTGACCACAGTGTGCATAAGCTGTGCTGGGGGGGGCTGCTTTGCTCTCCTTCATTTTTGGGGTGCAGTTTTCTGTGTGCTCCCCTGAGGCTCCCCGAGGCCAGCGCCTGTCCACATAGGTGTGGTCCATGCCTGGTCATCCCACCCAGGCACTGAGCCCAGCATCCACAAGCACGTGTTCCCGGAAACTGCACCCCCCAGGGAGCGGCGGCCTCTCCCCCACCCGGGTTGCACCTAGCAAGGACTGGACCTGGGGCCACACATAGATATAGCCCCAGTAACGGGAATGACCCCATGGAAGTGGCAGGTGCTGAGATGACCACGCGTGGGAGTCAGGCGAGGGAAGGCTGGTGTGAGGGACAGAGATCCCGGCAGGACAGTGGGGTGTCGTAGCCAGGGTCACCTGGGCCCCCCGAGTCCCCACGCTTACTTCAGCACTGGCTGCTGCTGGGAAGCCCTCCTGAGCCCTGCCGCCGTGGCGAGGAAGCTGTATGTGCAGCTCTGTCGCTGAGGGTCGTGCACGGGGAAGATGAGGAACAGAGCCACGGATCCCCTGCCAAGGACAAGTCTCCTGAGAAGAGATGAGCCTTGCTGGCTCACGCCCCTGATGGGTTGTTAGCGCGCCCCAACCTGGCCCATCCCAGTGGAAGGAGAGAAATGGAGCCCAGTGCTGACGGGCTGGGCACGGGTGCTCTTCTTCCACGGCGCTTGTGGGAATAGTTTCCCTCGTTTCTGGGGAAGACTGGACAGTCTAGATTTCGTGAAAACGGAACTCTGTTAATTTCCCCAGCCCCAGAACCTAGAGAGTCACTTTGGACATACAAGTCTCAGTCAACAAACACTTGGCCAAGTGGACGCTACGTGTCGGGTCCTGTTGTCGCAGGAGTTCTGGGGTTGGCATGTGGGAGGCGTGAGAGAGCAGTGGCCGCATCTGCCGCTCCAACCACTCAGGTCTGTGTCTCTTCCCCACGAGGGGTGCCGGCTGCTTCCTTTTACCGAATCCCTCGGAAGTGACACCGCGTCTGTGTCGCAGCTCTTGCTGTTACAGTTCTGATGTTACCGCTCTGTGGACCACTGCCTCTCCTCTTCCACCGGGTCACAGCTTCTCTCCCCTTTGCTCCCTGAGCATCGTGGTCTCCTGGGCTACAACTGTTCTTCTCTGCCAGATTCTCTGAGGAGTGCGGCAGTCTTTGGTGCCACAGCTCCTGCTGTCTGCCGGATCCTTGTCTGGGACGAGTGAGGCACTGGGACAAGGAGGGAGTGAGCAAAGCGAAGGTTTAAGAAGGAGGCAGAGAAAGCCCCCCCCTCCCCGTAGCCACAGGGCTGCTCCCCAAGTGCCTGGGGAAGGTACCGCCTATGTCACTGGCATTCCACCTGGGAGCTGGTTTGAGTCCCAGCTGCTCCACTTCTTGTCCAGCTCCCTGCCAATGTGCCTGGGGAGAGCGGCAGAAGATGGCCTGGGGGCTTTGGCCCCTGCCACCACATAGGAGACCCAGATGAAGCTCCTGGCTCTGGCTTCAGCCTGGCTCAGCCCCCGCCATTCTGCCAACTGAGGAGTAAACCAGCTGAAGGAAGTTCTCTCTCTCTCTCTCTTTCTCTCCCTCTCTTTTTCCCCCTCTCCCCCTCTCCCCTTCTCTCCCTCTCCCCCTCTCCCCCTCTCTCCCTCTCCCCCTGTCATCCTTCCCCTTTCCTTCTCTCCCTCCCTGTAACTCTGACTTTAAAATAAATAAATCTTAAAAAATAAAAAATAAAAACTGCCTGGCTGGGATTTTTACACAATTCCAAAGGTTCAAGTTCACCTGATTGGTCAAGTAGCAAGATAATGAGGTAGTATATATAAACCAATCAGGGAGCCACCAGAGCCTAAGTATGATTGGCTTGACCAGGAACCAATCACGGAGCTCACGCTACATGTGGAAGTGGGAAGTGTGTTCAAACAGGTCCAGAGCAGGCGGCACTGTTCAGCAGCTGGAACCACATCTGGAGGTGACGTCGAACCTGTGTCCCACCCTCCGTCCCTCAGAGTTCCTGGATGGCCAAGTCAGGCGGGGTCTTCCTTTCCTTCCCAGGGCCCTGGGGTCCCTATCAGAGGCAGGAGGAGTCTATGTCTCCTCCCCAGGAGATGGGGCACATGCTTTACCACATTCCATTTTTTAAAATTTTTAAAAATACTTATTTGAAAGAGTTACAGAGAGAGAGAGGGAGAGACAGGGATAGAGGCCAGGAGTGAGTGAACAAATGGAAAAGGAAGACCTTTCTCATGTGTCTCTCTCTCTCTCACTGTCCACTCTGCCTGTCAAAATAAATAAATAAATAAATAAATAAAATGTTTAAGACATCACCTCTAAGCACACTTATGGCAGCATCGTTGCTTGGTAGCAGAGAAAATGCACACAGAGTGAACGCCACGTGAGAGAGACTGACAGACCCACGCTAGGAGCAGCATCAGCCACAGAAAGGAACACGTCCGCTGACCAGACTTCCCTGAGAATGCAGAGAAAACAGAAATAACACGTATGATGGAACCCAGCCTTTCACCAAGGCAGGCCAAACAAAGCCCGAAAAGTAGGCAGAGTAGTTGGGGGTTAGCAGCAGCCCCTGGGGACAGGTGGAAGCTGGCCCTCACGACAGAGAAATCCCCCCAGGTCCTCGATTTGGGCGTATCGGAACCCCACGATCGCAGTTCCCAGTCGCCAGACAGTCGAGAGAGGGCCCCTGTGACCATCAGCAGAAGAAGGTCAGGAAGTTCAGACCCCTGTGGACCACACATGTGGACAACGGCAGGCCTGCCGCACACGGTGCTTGAGAGGTTAGAAAAGTGGTCCCCAGGCCTGTTTGGTCCATCCCACGGGTCCATTCAGCATCTGGAAGCCCAGGGTTACTGCTAGTGGTAGGTCAGCAGTCAAGAGGGCTGGATTTGGGGTATCCAGAGAGAAGCAAGGACAAGCCAGACCTCGCTTTGTCTTTGCACCTGCATGGCCGGCTCGCGAGAGTGTAGGCTGTTGCTGCTGCTCTGCCTTCTAAGGCCCCCACGCACCACGCTCTAGGGAGACTCCACGCAGGACCCAAACCAGGAATAACCTGGGGCGCCCGCGAGCAGAGGGTTGGCTGCTGCTGCCCACCTGTACCCACACCCCACAGTGGAGGATGGCTCAAGTGCTTGGGCCCTGCACCCCATGGGAGACCAGGATAGGCACCTGGCTCCTGCCATCGGATCAGCGTGGTGCGCCGGCCGCAGCGCGCCTACCACGGCGGCCATTGGAGGGTGAACCAACGGCAAAAGGAAGACCTTTCTCTCTCTCTCTCTCTCTCTCTCACTGTCCACTCTGCCTGTCAAAAAATTAAAAAAAAAAAAGCAAATAAAAAATAGAAGTTTCAGTAAAAACAGAATGTGACCAGTTCAGTAGGAGACAGAGCAGGAAACGTAAGACTATTGCAGTGCCAGGATCCCATTTGGACACTGGTTCAAGTCCCGGCTATCTAATTCCGCTACTGCTCTATGGCCTGGGAAGGCAATAGAAGATGGCCCAAGTCCTTGGGCCCCTGCACCCATGTGGAAGACCCAGAAGAAGCTCCTGGCTCCTGGTCAGATTGGAGCAGCTCCAGCTGTTGCGGCCATTTGGAGTGAACCAGCAGATGGAAGATCTCTCTGTCTCTACCTCTGCCTCTCTGTAACTCTGCCTTCAAATATAACATATCTTAAAAAAAAAAAAAAGATTGGTGGAAAGAATTGTGGAAACACCCCTGATGGCTACAGGTTTCTGATGGCTCTGACACACTGCCATTGGCGGGGTCAGGGTCTGGAGAAAAGCGGGGCTCTGTGTCAAGGAGGCCAGACTTTGCAGAATGGGGCTGAAGGTCCTGGGAGAGGACCCGTGTGGTGCTCAGGAGCCCGCTGAAGCTGACACTCGTGTTTGAAGGCTTGGGGGTGTCTGACGTGGGAAGGCAGCTCTGTCCTTACAGCAGGACAGAGTGCAAACACTGGTTCCAGCTCAGAGCTTTTGAGTGGGGGGCAGCGTCTGAGCATGGAACAACCAGGACCAGACCTGACTCAGGATGGAGGGCCACCTTGTGGAGTGGAGAAGACCCTGGCCCAGGCTGGGCTTCCACGAGTCACTCAGACTCCAGGTGATGCCATGACCTTGCCACCAGTTCCACCATTCACTCTCAGCATTCTAAATAAAAGCTCACACAGGAGCTGGTGCTGTGCTCTAGCAGGTGAAGCCACCACCTGCTGTGCCAGCATCCCATAGGGGTGCCGCTTTGTGGCTCAGCTGTGCCACTTCTGATTCAGCCCCCTGCTAATGCGCCTGGGAAGCAGCAGAAGATGGCCTAAGAACTTAGGGTGCGCCTAAGACACTGCCCTTGGCTTTCCTCACTGACCTTAGCTTGGATTTTAGGGGCCTTCCTAAGAAGCAGGCTACTGTCTTTGGAATTGATAGGAAAAGGAGGTTTAGACTCCAGCTGAGTGCCCTTCAGCCTGGGATCCTGACCCCATCCAGGTCTCCCAGGCACTGAGGGATGGGGCTGTGTTTGCAGAATTGTGCACAGTCAAGGGGATGGCATCGGGGCAGGAGAGGAACAGTCAGCAGCCCAGAGGGCCTTGGGAGCTCTTCCTGCTGGAAGGGTCCATGTCCTGGACCTGGAGGAAGTGACCTCACTTCCTTGGTGATGGGCCACAACATACCATGGAACTCTGGTAACCAGGCACCCAGATTCTAGTGGTAGCCACTGCCAGCTCACTTGATAGGAAGCGTTGCAGGGAGAACTATGTTCCCTTGCTGCTGCCCTTCAAGGCGAGGCTCTGGCCGAGCCAAAGCCCAGAATGAAGGTCTCTTCCAGAGTGTAACACGCTGGCTGAGGTCTCACTATGGACGCCTGTGGCCACGGGGGAGGAGGCAGCCACAGGTAACACGGTTTAGGAGCCCTGGGAAGTCCCGGCCAGGCCCAGAGTCTCTGGTGACCCTGCGTGGGCTGTCCTCCCGTCCCCATGAAGGGGACAAGAGGAGGGGCCCTTCCTGCACAGCACCAGGATTCAGGCATTGGAGGATGGCTGTAGTGTCGTCCGTACACATTCCAGGGATGGCGGATGGGAAAGTGGGTGTTGGGGGCCATTTTGTCTACTCAGGGGTTCCACGTGAGTTCTCCTGTGTCACCTGGAGTCCTCCTGGCTGGGGGTATACCCACATGTCCCTATGTATGTGACCTGGGGAGTGGAAATACTCACGAGGTGTCTCCTGTGGGACACTGACGCCCTCTGGCCTGGCTCTGGGCACTCTGTTTGCAGGGCTCCACGCTGGAGATCAGCAATGATTCCCATGAGGAACTCATCTTCTCAGGCAATGGACAGGTGCGTCAGGCCAACAGCCGTGGACAGCCCTGGGCTGGGCTGAGGGAGGGGCCTAGGGAGATACACAGGTGGGGACTCAGGATGACCAGGCTGGGCTGAGGACCAGAGCCTGGATATAGGCACCTCTGGGCCCCGTCCTGGTGTTTCCTACCCGAGTGACTGACCCCAGTCTCGTTCCTAAGAGATCTCGCCCCTCTGCTGCCAACTGACAGCTGGGTTATGGCAACCCCATGTCGGGTCCTGGTGGGATGTTCAGGGGACAGGTTACTACTGGTTCCCTGGATACGAAGTCAAGAGTGCCCGCGTGTGGGACTGCACTGTTTTCCCACCCGGCCCATGAATCCCGGGCAGGGGTCAGCTCCGCTGTGCGTCCAGACCTCCCCACAATCCACGACGGAGAACCCAAACCTCACACACAGGGTGAGGCTTACACTCGTGAGAGAGAGAGACTACTCCATGGACGTGTCAGCAGTGTGTCTCTCGGTCTCAGCCCTGGAGCCCCCACCCGTCTCCATCCTGTTCCATGAGAAAGGACATTTGTCCTGTGGCTCAGCTGGGATTCCGGTGCTCGTCCCCAGCTGCCCAGCTGCAGGTCACGGCCTCAGAGAGCGCCCCTGGAAGCCTGGTCTGCTGGGCAGTCACAGCCCAGGGCCCCACACGAGGGCGGCTCTCACACAGGAGTTTGCACACAGTGCTGGGGGCTGGATGTCCCTGTGTTTCCTGCTTGTACATGTGCATCTCCGTTCCCGTGTTCTCGTGTTCTCCTGTGCTTCCCTGTGTCCTTGTCCCCTCTCCTTATCAGCACGGCAGTCCTGGGGCCCACTCCATGGCCTGACCTAACGTCCATCACCTCTTCAGGAGTACATGTGCACATGCAGCCACACTCAGGGACCCAGGTGTCAGAGCATCACCGTCACTCTCACAGGAGTTAATGCCCTGCTGAGACAGAGGCCCAACAGCACATTCTGGGAGAGGGGCTGAGGTGTCCTCCTGGAGCAGCCACGGTCAGATCACCGTGCAGAAGGGCTGTGGCCGGGACACCGCCAGCTGCCATCTCTGCACTGCTGCTCCCAGCTGCTGGCCTCCCTGGGGGGATACTCTGCTCTCCCCACTCTCCCACACTGCTCTGTATGTGGCCAACAAAGTCACTCTGGGCCTTTCATGCCCAACCCCCCAGGGATGTGAGGGGTCACCTGCTGCAGCTGGTTGCCCTCTGTGAGGGGGACTTCTCCCAGCCCAGACTCCCGTGGTTGGGGGTCCCTGGAGCCTCCTCTGACTCCTGTCCCTGCTGGTCCTCCCTAGTTTGGAGGTGTGTCCACACTGCACCTGGCAGAGGTCTGCCCCCTGCGGAGCCTGCAGCCAGGCACCAAGGCGAAGCTGGAGGAGTCCCTGGTCCCGGCCTCCCCAGGAAGAACCATCGCTTACCTGTCCACTCTGCTGTGCTCATATGGCGACTTCAGCACTGTTCCGTATTTCCTGGACCAGATATTCCACAGGTGAGCGTCTGTGCCCTCCAGGCACAGGGGCCTCTGCTGCCCCCTAGCCGTGGCTCTCTGTGCCTGCGTGCTCCTCTGAGAAGGGGGGTGGTGTGGGTGTGAGCCTCAGGGGTTGTACAGGGACCATGTGACTGCAGACATGGCAGGGGCCTGGTGCCTGCTCCATGGCCAGGGCTGCTGGCACTGCGCTCATCCCTCTTCTTCTGGCCTCTGCACCCTCGGGACTCAATAGCCCACGGCACTCGAGGTTTGGAAAACCCCACAGAGAGCAGCCCTGCCTTCCCATCTGTAAAGGAGGCCTCCCAGCCCCAGTCCCTGATACAGACAGAGCAGGGCCCGGGCACTGGGTGTTGGGCCCAGGCCCCTCAGCTCTCTGGCAAGGGTCCGTGTGGGGTTCATCCCCACAGCACGTGAATGTTAAACACTCTGGGCAGTCACTTTGCAGACACGTGTCACAGCTCAGCGAGCAAAGCAGACAGCATTCCCGGGGCCTCATGACCTGGGAGGACCAGACTCTCCCAGCTGAACGCCTGCCCGGGTCCTGTCCACAGGGTCAGAGGGGAGAGGATCGTCCTCCCATGGTCTTGCCAGGATGTCAGAGCCCAGGCCCCACTAGGACGTCACGGACTGTGGGTCCAGTCGGAGGCCTTCTGTCCCTGCCAACTGTGGGAGCAAAATGTGGGCTGTGGCTGGGGAGGGACAGACAGGGTGTGGATCTCCCACTTCCTGTGACTCCTCTTAGAGCACTGAGGCCCGGGGACTCCCCGCGAAGGAAAGGAGAACAGAGCTGGGAAGGGGGTCCCAGACCTGCAAAGGAGAGAGGATGCTAGGGCGCAGAGCAGCCAGGGGTCCATAGCCAGGACAGGTGCTTCCCAGCTCCACCCATGCTCCCGGCCCCCTCCCCAGGATGCCAAGACCTACAGAGGTCCTAGATACCTGCTCCTAAGTCTGCCTGGAGCCTCTGTGCTGAGCACCAGGGGCCCTCCCCTCAGGAAAGAAGGTCCCTGGGAGGCTGTCGCCACGGGTGTGCACCAGCCCTGTTGACCAGGTCTGCCACGGCCAGGACAGCCCAGGAGGGCTTGGAGGGTGGGTCATGCTCTGGACAGGCTGAGGCATGCCCAGGGCCCCAGAGCCACAGAGGGGCCCCTGGCAGTGCAGTGTGGTGGCCAAGGCCAGCCTCTGACCCCGCTGCCCTCGCTTGCGTCCCCAGCAACATGGCTTCCTTCCTGGGACGCTGCAGAGACCTGTACGAGGCAGAGCTCCATGGCCACACCAGCCTTCCACTGCTGAAGATGAAGGTGGGCTGCAAGCCTGTCAGCCTGCCTGGAGGAGACCTGGGGACCCAGGTGTATTTTCTGTATGCCCTGCCTGGACACGCCCAGCGCCCTGAGGCCACAGCAGACGGTGAGGGGCAGCGCAGTCTGCAGGTCTCTCAGGGGTGGTGTTTGGGGCTGGACTCCCCTTCCAGGCGGTGCGACCCCTCGGGGTTTGCAGAGGCCACTGGAAGGTGATTCACGTTGGCGACCCTTTCTCTTCTTCCAGCTCCCGCTCTGCGTGCAGGGCCACCACCCTTCCGCGCACTGGCTCTCGAGCCAGCTGCAGCACCGCTGGCTCAGCCAGGACCTGCTCCAGAGCCAGGGCCAGCTTCCCCACGGGGCCTGCCCCCATGCGCACAGTCAGCACCAGGGCCAGCTCCACAGGCCTCCTCTGGATGGGCTGGGCCTGCAGAGGAGCTGCCTGGGGCGGAGATGGTTGACATCACCGCCTTCTCCCCCAGGACGATGGCAGAACAGCTCACGCTTCTGGATGCGGTGAGCAGCCGGCTCTGCTGGGCAGGGCCAGGACCACGGCGTCCCTGTGGCAGCTGGCGTCCCACACAAGCCCTGGCCAGAGTCAGCCCAGGCTCCATGTCAGCCCCAGTGTGACCTGGGCTCGTTTCTCATGTCCTAACCCACCTGTCCCCCGTGGACAGCAGAGATGGGGCACACTCATGCCAGGTGCACAGAGCGGCAGACAGAAAGCTGGGCACGGTGTGGCCCGGAGGTGGTGGAGGGCACTCACTGTGGTGCAGCCAGGCCCCTGTCCCTGCCAGTCTGCCCAGAATGCCTTACCTGTCTCAGCACTGATTAGGCTTCAGAGTTGGACGGGGTCCCAGAGCAGACACACAAACAGAGCCCCTTGGTGTAGCTGCCACAGGGAGGTGCGCTGGGATGGGACAAGGAGCACAGGGCTGATGGTGATGGGCCGAGGGATGGGGAGTTGGCCAGGACGCCCGGGAGAAAACACCTCTGTGTCTTCTCTCCAAGAATGGGCTCTGGGCCATGGGGCTCTGGGCACCCTCAGTGGGCTGCTGCTCCCACTGCTGTGAGCCCCATGCACAGCATCCTGGGAGTGTGGGCACCGGTGCACTCTGAGTGGGGGTGGCTGTGCCCATGGGTCACTCTCCTCCCCAGGAGCTGTTCCAGAAGGTCGTGCCCTTCCACTGCCTGGGCTCCGTCTGGACCAAGAGCAGCAAGAGAGGCAAGGAACACCTGGCCTCCACTGTCCATGCCACCGTCCAGCAGTTCAACTGCGTGACAAATTGTGTAGTAACCACATGCTTGGGGGACCCCAGCAGGAAGGCCACGGACAGGGCCCGTGTGGTGGAGCACTGGATCAAGGTGGCCAAGGTCAGCTGCGGGCGGCCAGGGCCCTTGCTCCCTGCACTCTGGGAATGGCCACTTTGCTCTATCAGCCCTTGGGAATACAACCTGTGGCTGAAGACCCTGCACAGACCCTGGGCCCTTCCAGGCAGGGAGGGGCCTGACCTGACTCGCTTCCCCCAGGGTGCATGCTCACCTGCCACCTGAACCTCCGTGTGGGTTGAACCCAATCCTCTCCCTGTGAGGGTGGCCATGGTTCCCTCGTGCCTTCCTGTGGCTCCGTGGGCATCTGATGCAGGAGGGGGATGTCAGCCTAGGGGATCCAGGTGACTTCTCCCTCATCCGCTCTGCTCTCCAGGAGTGCCAGACCCTCAGGAACGTTTCCTCGGCCCATGCCATCCTCACTGCTCTACAGACCTCCCCAATTTGTCGCCTGCAAGAGACGTGGGGAGAAGTCTCCAGGTGGGTGCCTTCTCCCACAGGAGCACCAGGGTATACCTGGGACCCTAGGACTCAGCACTAACCCCATGATCTGGGAGGGGCCAGACGTGGACTCTAAGGGGAGGCATGGGGAACGTCACCTTCGAGACCCCTAGACCTTCTGCCTCATGTTTGCCTCAGGATGCTATTTGCTTTGCTGTCAGGCACCAGTTCTTGAATAGTGCTCCTGGGCAGCACCGGAGCTCCCTGTGCAGGTGAACGTGAGGCGGAACGGTGCTGCTCCGTGGAGGGGAGGGGCCCAGGAGAACCACTTGAGCTTCCCCCGTCCCCTGGGCCCCAGGGCTTAGGGAACTCAGTGGAAACTCACCTGGGCCGTGTGCATCCTCCTTGCTCTCGAGCAAAGGGAGCTGCACTCACCACCCTCCCATCACACCGAGTGGCTCCTCCTGGTTTCCCATCTCCACAGGAAAAGCTGCAAAAAATTTGAGCGCCTGTGTGAGAAGGACAATGGCTTGAGCAGGGATCGGCTCACCAAGGTAGGGGGCTGGGAAGTGGGGTAAGTGTTTGGGGGTAGGGTGAGGGGTGGAGTGAGGGCCTGGGGCAGGGCTGGTGTTGGCCGGCAGGACAGGCTCTGTGCGCCTGACCCCACCCGGGCTGTGTGGCAGAGTGGCAGGAAGGACTTCCCTCCTTCCACAGGGTGACCTCGGTTCCTCACAAAGCCAGGCCCTGCCTGGGATCTGCCTGCCCAGGACCTGCATGGGGAAGGCCACCCGCCTGCACTGGGGAGGGGGGAACTGAACACGGGTGTCCCAGGGCCCGTGGTCCATGGTTTCCGAGCATCAGGTGCAGTGGGCACATGAGAAACAGATGCACCTGTGGCTGTGATGCCCGTCCTGCCCTGACCCACTGCCCATCGCCTGAGGTCCTGGGATTCTCACCCTGCCCAGGGCAATGACATCATCTGCAGGTAGACGAGGAGAAGCTCCTGAGGCCTCCTCACACATGCCTGGTGGCTCTGTCCTGACCACATCTCAATGCCTTCCACCTAAGGGAGGAAGCAAAGTGTCGCCACCCAGAGCCTGTGCAGGCCCTGCCTGTCACTCAGAGATGATCCCTGGGGGCCACGCCCTGAGTGGCAGGGGAGATGTGCAGCAGAAGCTGTGGTTCGTCCTTGACCCTGCTGGGGGTGGGGGGAGCACCCAGTGGGGCTGGGTGGCCAGCACCTATCAGCCAGGCCTCCTGAGACCACCTGGCCCTCTCCCTCCATGGCTGTGCCTGGCCAGGGACCAGGACACAGAGAGCCCTGATGGACTCCTGGCCAGGGGTGCAGCTGGGGTTGTGGTGAAGCAGTGGGGTGCCAGTCAGCTGGGGGCAGGGCAGGCTCTCCTGTGTGGCCCTGGGCTGGTCACTGCCCATGGCCTCTGATTTCTCAAGTAGAGGATGGGGCTGGTGAGCCTGTTGTGCAGAGCTCACGGGGGTCGGTGAGGCACCAGGAAGGGTGATGTGTGGTGCAGGGCCTGGCCTTCCTCCCAGGGGACAGTGAGGAGGAGGAGGGCAGGCATAGGATGCTGAGTCAGGACAGCTGTGGGGGGGGGGCACCCAGCACCCTCACTAGCCAAGGAGCAGACCCAGGGAGGCCCCTTGCTCAAGGTGCCCCCAGTGAGGGTGGGAGCCACAGCATCCAGACAGAGTGCACTTGGGGGAGGGGCTCAGACATGCAGGGCCCTAGCAGAGGGCCCAGGTGTGGGCAGGGGTGGGAAGGACAGGCCCTATGACCCTGACCTTGATCCTGGCAGAAGGGGGCCTTCAAGCTTGCTGCCCGGGAGCAGAATCCACAGAGAGCCCAGATGAGGCTGCGGAAACAACAGAAGGTGCGTGTGCCCGGGCGAGGGGACTCCTCCGTCACACCGGGGCCCGAGCCACAGGAGCAGGGCTAACACCTCCAGCCCTCCCTGCGGTCCCCACACTGCCTCAGTGGCCTCCACCGGAGAGACCAGAGCCAGGGCCTGGGGCAGCTGGGCTCTCAGTGCACTTGGGGCTGAGGTGGCGCTGGTCGAAACAGGGCCTGTGTGCCCTTGGACATCCCAGCAGGAGTCCTAGGGGTGCCTGCTGTCCTGGGAGTAGCTGGGAGGATGGAGAATGGGGGAGGCTGCCAAGGTCCTGGAGGGCTCCCGGGGGGAGACATGAGCCAGGGTCCAGGAGCTGGGGTGGAGGGGTCTCTGGGGCAGGGCTTGGGTGGCACCTGAGAGCAGGTGCTCATCACCACGCCCTGCGGCACAGGGAGTCGTCCCCTTTCTTGGCACTTACCTGAAATACCTGGTGATGTTGGACACTGTGATGGGGGACTCTGTGCATGTGAGTGATCCTGGGGCAGGTGGGGTGGGCCCGGGTCCCTGAGGCTGGCGGGGGCAGGTGCGGGGAGAGCCTGTACTGCATTCTTAGCCTTCTGCGCTGCCAGCCCTTCTCCTGAACCTCACAGCCGTCCCTGGGGCTGGGGCTTCACTACCTCTGCCCTGTGAGTTTCGGGGCCTCCAACTGGGTGCCCCTCCCTCTCCTGGAGGGACAAAGCTACACAAGGTCTTGGCTGAGCCTCCTTGGCCTCCCCCTTGGGTAGGCTCCATGGGCAGGAGAGAAATTGGGCCCAGCAAGGTCAGGAAGCACTGACATGGCCAAGCACCCTCGCCCATCCCAGCCTCTGTTTCCCTCCTGTCACCAGGCAGGGTGAGAACAGCAGGTGCCTGAGCCTCAGCTGCCAGGTCCCCTCTCCAGAGCTCACCCAGATCCTTGTCCTTTCCCACCCGCATCCCCTTGACGGCCTCATGAAGGGGAGGGTCGGGGCTGGGCCTGGCTGGGGGCAGTTCTGATGGACTCTGTCTGCCTTCCAGCAGGCTGACTTCAGCTTCGAGAAACTGAATAAGGTGAGCAGCTGTGGCCTCACTCAGGGCAGGAGGGCACTGGGGGTCACAGGTGGTCCCGTTCAGGACCCCCATGCATCACCCCTGCAGCTTTGCTCTATTAGGAGGGCTGGGTGCACATGATGGGGAGACCCATCCCTAGGGTGGGTGCGGGTAGAGGACTGGAATCAAGGAGAAGCCCCTGGGGAGGGGCTGTTGGCACCCCTGTTGAAGGCCAGGGTGCGGCCTGCATGGGCTGGATTGGAGGAGGCCTCTTTAGAGGAAACACCCAGAACCCCGCGGCCCCTCCCCTACCAGGTCCCCACAGCGTTCCCAGCCCAGGCGCTGACCGTGTCCAGTGTGTCCCTCTGTCCCCAGGAAATTAAAGTCCTGCAAGAAATCCAACTGCTGCAGGTGGCAGCGAGCAATTATTATTTTAAGCGTGATGAGGAGTTTGGCGTGTGGTTCCGGTCTGTGGAGTATCTCACTGAGAAGGAGAGGTGAGTGATGGGCAGGAATTGGGTGAAGCCCAGGGGTGTTGGGGGTGGGGAGGGCTCTCCCTGCTGTGCAGCTGGGGGAGCACCGTCCAGGCCCCCTGGTGGCAGCAGGCCCTGTCCTATGGGCACTGCTGGCCCCAGGACTGCAGCTCCTGGGCAGGCCCTGGGAGGGAGGCCTGAGCTGAGGCTCGTGGTGGACTCATGGCTGTGCTCTCTCGGTTAGCTACGCCCTGTCCCGCCAGCTGGAGCCCTCTGCCAAGAGGCCCGCAGCAGCCTCAAGGCCATGAACACCATCGTGATGCCCTCGTGACCGAGTCCTGGGACCTCAGGGGCACATCTGAGCTCATTGGGAGCCTGGTGCCTGGGACAGTGGCCTCTCTGCTGTGAAGCTGAGCCCTGCGTTGTGTCAGTTTAATTGCCCCTCTTATGTTCTCTCCTTTCCCCCATTGAACTATAGTCACTGTTAGTAGCAACTCCCTGTTAGAGTTTTATTAAAGTTAATGTAAATATGTTGCACCATGAGTTTCATGCTTCCTCGTCATCGCTTCCCCGTAACTGAGGTTGTGAGCGGTGTTCCACCGTGCAAATGTGCCGTGGGCATGGGCCCCTCCTAGTTGCGGCTCCTGGAGCTGCACCTCGCTGGGTGAGGTTCCCTGAGGTTCTTCTCCTAAGAGGCGCTGGCAGATCACTTGGTGCCTGGTGTAAAAATCCTGCCTGGCTCCTCTTGCACTTTTTGCCCTGGGTTTAGGATGTTGGGTCCAGCCTGGCCTGGCCTGGCTGTGGTGGGCATATGGGAGGTGAACCAGCAGATGGAAGGTCTCTCTATCTCTGTGTTTGCCTTCCAAATAAATAAAAGAGGGGCTGGTGCTGTGGCATGGTGGGTAAAGCTATCACCTGCAGTGCTGGCATCAGGGGTGTGTTCGAGTCCCGGCTGCTCTCCTTCTAATCCAGTCTCTGCTATGGCCTGGGAAAACAGTGTGGGATGGCCCCAGTCCTTGGGCCCCTGCACCTACGCAGGAGACCCAGAAGAAACTCTGGCTCCTGGCATCTGATCAGCCCAGCTCCAGCCATTGTGGCCATTTGGGGAGTGCACCAGCAAATGGAAGACCTCTCTCTCTCTGCCTCTACCTCTAGCTTTCAAACAAACAAATCTTTTTTTAAAACTTTTATTTATTGAATATAAATTTGCAAAGTACAGCTTATGGATGACAATGGCTCCCCCCCCCCCCATAACTTCCCTCCCACCCCCAACCCTCCCCTTTCTCGCTCCTTCTCCCCTTCCATTCACATCGAGATTCATTTTCATTTCTCTTATATACAGAAGATCAGTTTAGTATATTTTAAGTGAAGATTTCAACAATTTGCAGCTACATAGAAACACAAAGTGAAAAATACTGTTTGAGTACTAGTTGTAGCATTAAATCACAATGTACAGCACATTAAGGACCAAGATCCTACATGAGGAATAAGTGCACAGTGACTCCTGTTGTTGACTTAACAATTTGACACTCTTGTTTATGGTCTCAGTAATCTCCCTAGGCTCCAGTCATGACAAACAAACAAATCTTTAAAAAATAAAGAAAAAAATAGGCCGGCGCCGCGGCTCACTAGGCTAATCCTCCGCCTTGCGGCGCTGGCACACCGGGTTCTAGTCCCGGTCGGGGCACCGATCCTGTCCCGGTTGCCCCTCTTCCAGGCCAGCTCTCTGCTGTGGCCAGGGAGTGCAGTGTAGGATGGCCCAAGTCCTTGGGCCCTGTACCCCATGGGAGACAAGGATAAGCACCTGGCTCCTGCCATCGGAACAGCGCGGTGCGCTGGCCGCAGTGCGCCTACCGCGGCAGCCATTGGAGGGTGAACCAACGGCAAAAAGGAAGACCTTTCTCTCTCTGTCTCCCTCTACTGTCCACTCTGCCTGTCAAAAAACAAAACAAAACAAAACAAAAAAGAAAAACAAAACAAAAAACACACATTTAAAAAAAAAAAGAAGAAAATAAAAAAATAAAAAGCATATTAGATGGAATGTAAAAATACTACCACAATGTCATAATGCTTTATCAAAAGTTTGTTTTGATATCTGTACCACTACGGGACACACTAATGGCTAGTATCCCTAAGACATCCAGATGAATGTGTTGCTTGCTTTTCACAGGAACAAGCCATCTGTTCCTGGAAATAATGGACACACTAAGGGCTGGGCTTCCTGGCAGCAGGTGCCCCTTCCTGACAGTTGCTTTGTTTTCTCATTTTCCGTCTTCTCTGTATTAACTGTTCTATGTCTCCGCATTTTCACTGGAACTTGCATCTTCAACCTCTGAGGCGACAGCAGTGCTGCAGGGTCAGCACCTGTGCCTGTGGACGGCACATTTGTCTTCAAGTCCCCTTAGGTAGAGTTGTCTTAGGGAACGTTCCTGACACACCTCGGAGCCACCAGCTTTGCAGAAGCTAGGCACACCTGAGGGGAGTCCCAGGGCCTCGGGCACCAGTGCTGACACACGGTGGGGCCAACCAACACCTGACGCTTGCTGTAGATGATGTCGGAGGGCAGGGACTCTACCTGGCCTTTCCAATTCCCAAGGCTGACTTGAACTTGTCTTCTTGCACTTTGCTGTGTCTCACCTTTGCCACCGTTGAATCACTGCGTGAGTATTCACCATCAGGCACATGGCAGGGTGTTCCGGTTGGGGCTCTGAGTGCTGGTATTTCAACTGTGGCACAGGTTTTGGTGACACGGCACAGATCTGTCAGGTATGTATGTAGTGGAGGAGCTACGGCATAGAAGCTGCATCTCTGCACCCTGGGAGACACTGCCGGGTTCCTGGAATGCTTGCAGCATTGCACACCCACAGCACGAGCTCCCTTGCATGCCCCCCTCCCTGCCAACGAGGAGCTGTCATTCCCATTGTGATTGCCTGACTGCTCTGTGCATTCATGCTCAAAACATCATGTTATACAAAATAATGTTATCAGTCAATTTAGGAATTCAAGCACCAAAAAGGGCTTCAAGACCAGAAATTAGTGAATTGACTGAGGTATGTAAGTATTAGGCAAACAGAACAAACAAGTTAAAGCTGTAACTTCGACATCATTTAAATAAATAGGCACGTCAGTCTGCTCATCAGGCATGTGGCGTGACCACAGTGTGCATAAGCTGTGCTGGGGGGGGGGCTGCTTTGCTCTCCTTCATTTTTGGGGTGCAGTTTTCTGTGTGCTCCCCTGAGGCTCCCAGAGGCCAGCGCCTGTCCACATAGGTGTGGTCCATGCCTGGTCATCCCACCCAGGCACTGAGCCCAGCATCCACAAGCACGTGTTCCCGGAAACTGCACCCCCCAGGGAGCGGCGGCCTCTCCCACACCCGGGTTGCACCTAGCAAGGACCGGACCTGGGGCCACACATAGATATAGCCCCAATAACGGGAATGACCCCATGGAAGTGGCAGGTGCTGAGATGACCACGCGTGGGAGTCAGGCGAGGGAAGGCTGGTGTGAGGGACAGAGATCCCGGCAGGACAGTGGGGTGTCGTAGCCAGGGTCACCTGGGCCCCCCGAGTCCCCACGCTTACTTCAGCACTGGCTGCTGCTGGGAAGCCCTCCTGAGCCCTGCCGCCGTGGCGAGGAAGCTGTATGTGCAGCTCTGTCGCTGAGGGTCGTGCACGGGGAAGATGAGGAACAGAGCCACGGATCCCCTGCCAAGGACAAGTCTCCTGAGAAGAGATGAGCCTTGCTGGCTCACGCCCCTGATGGGTTGTTAGCGCGCCCCAACCTGGCCCATCCCAGTGGAAGGAGAGAAATGGAGCCCAGTGCTGACGGGCTGGGCACGGGTGCTCTTCTTCCACGGCGCTTGTGGGAATAGTTTCCCTCGTTTCTGGGGAAGACTGGACAGTCTAGATTTCGTGAAAACGGAACTCTGTTAATTTCCCCAGCCCCAGAACCTAGAGAGTCACTTTGGACATACAAGTCTCAGTCAACAAACACTTGGCCAAGTGACGCTACGTGTCGGGTCCTGTTGTCGCAGGAGTTCTGGGGTTGGCATGTGGGAGGCGTGAGAGAGCAGTGGCCGCATCTGCCGCTCCAACCACTCAGGTCTGTGTCTCTTCCCCACGAGGGGTGCCGGCTGCTTCCTTTTACCGAATCCCTCGGAAGTGACACCGCGTCTGTGTCGCAGCTCTTGCTGTTACAGTTCTGATGTTACCGCTCTGTGGACCACTGCCTCTCCTCTTCCACCGGGTCACAGCTTCTCTCCCCTTTGCTCCCTGAGCATCGTGGTCTCCTGGGCTACAACTGTTCTTCTCTGCCAGATTCTCTGAGGAGTGCGGCAGTCTTTGGTGCCACAGCTCCTGCTGTCTGCCGGATCCTTGTCTGGGACGAGTGAGGCACTGGGACAAGGAGGGAGTGAGCAAAGCGAAGGTTTAAGAAGGAGGCAGAGAAAGCCCCCCCCTCCCCATAGCCACAGGGCTGCTCCCCAAGTGGCTGGGGAAGGTACCGCCTATGTCACTGGCATTCCACCTGGGAGCTGGTTTGAGTGCCAGCTGCTCCACTTCTAGTCCAGCTCCCTGCCAATGTGCCTGGGGAGAGCAGCAGAAGATGGCCTGGGGGCTTTGGCCCCTGCCACCACATGGGAGACCCAGATGAAGCTCCTGGCTCTGGCTTCAGCCTGGCTCAGCCCCCGCCATTCTGCCAACTGAGGAGTAAACCAGCTGAAGGAAGTTCTCTCTCTCTCTCTCTTTCTCTCCCTCTCCTCCTCTCCCCCTCTCTCCCTCCCTGTAACTCTGACTTTAAAATAAATGAATCTTAAAAAAAAAAAAAAACTGCCTGGCTGGGATTTTTATCAATTCCAAAGGTTCAAGTTCACCTGATTGGTCAAGTTGAAGATAATGAGGTAGTATATATAAACCAATCAGGGAGCCACCAGAGCCTGAGTATGATTGGCTTGACCAGGAACCAATCACCGAGCTATGGTACATGTGGAAGTGGGAAGTGTGTTCAAACAGGTCCACGACAGGCAGCACCGTTCAGCAGATGGAACCACATCTGGAGGTGACGTTGAACCTGTGTCCCACCCTCCATCCCTCAGAGTTCCTGGATGGCCAAGTCAGGCGGGGTCTTCCTTTCCTACCCAGGGCCCTGGGGTCCCTATCAGAGGCAGGAGGAGTCTATGTCTCCTCCCCAGGAGATGGGGCACATGCTTTCACCTCATTCCATTTTTAAAAATTTTTAAAAATACTTAATTGAAAGAGTTACAGAGAGAGAGGGAGAGATAGGGATAGAGGTCTTCCATCTACTGGCTCACTCTCTAGATGGCCACAATGGCCAGGGTTGGGCCAGGCTGAAGCCAGGAGCCAGGAGCTACTTCCAGGCCTCCCATATGGGTGCACAGCACTTGAGCCATCTTCTGCTGTTTCCCAGGCCACTGGCATGGAGCTAGATCAGAAGTGCAGCAGCTGGGAGAGGAACCAGCACCAGACGGGGTGCGGGCGTCCTGGGTGCCAGCCCCCGCCACATTGTCTGATGGAGCACGGCTCTCTGTTCCAGCTCCCTGACGTTCGCAGAGGCTCCTGTGTGACAGCCATCTGTCTCCAGGTCCCTCTCTCCTGTGTGACAGCCGTCTGTCACAGCTCCCTCTCTGCTGTGTGACAGCCGTCTGTCACAGCTCCCTCTCTGCTGTGTGACAGCCGTCTGTCACAGCTCCCTCTCTCCCGTGTGACAGCCGTCTGTCACAGCTCCCTCTCTCCCGTGTGACAGCCGTCTCTCACAGCTCCCTCTCTCCCGTGTGACAGCCGTCTGTCACAGCTCCCTCTCTCCCGTGTGACAGCCGTCTGTCACAGCTCCCTCTCTCCCGTGTGACAGCCGTCTGTCACAGCTCCCTCTCTCCCGTGTGACAGCCGTCTGTCACAGCTCCCTCTCTCGTGTGTGACAGCCATCTGTCACAGCTCCCTCTCTCCCGTGTGACAGCCGTCTGTCACAGCTCCCTCTCTCGTGTGTGACAGCCGTCTGTCACAGCTCCCTCTCTCGTGTGTGACAGCCGTCTGTCACAGCTCCCTCTCTCGTGTGTGACAGCCGTCTGTCACAGCTCCCTCTCTGCAGTGTGACAGCCGTCTGTCACAGCTCCCTCTCTCCCGTGTGACAGCCATCTGTCCACAGCTCCCTCTCTCGTGTGTGACAGCCATCTGTCACAGCTCCCTCTCTCCCGTGTGACAGCCGTCTGTCACAGCTCCCTCTCCCCTGTGTGACAGCCGTCTGTCACAGCTCCCTCTCTCCCGTGTGACAGCCGTCTGTCACAGCTCCCTCTCTCCCGTGTGACAGCCGTCTGTCACAGCTCCCTCTCTGCAGTGTGACAGCCGTCTGTCACAGCTCCCTCTCTCCCGTGTGACAGCCGTCTGTCACAACTCCCTCTCTGCAGTGTGACAGCCGTCTGTCACAGCTCCCTCTCTCCCGTGTAACAGCCGTCTGTCACAGCTCCCTCTCTCCCGTGTGACAGCCGTCTGTCACAGCTCCCTCTCTCCCGTGTAACAGCCGTCTGTCACAGCTCCCTCTCTGCTGTGTGACAGCCATCTGTCACAGCTCCCTCTCTCCCGTGTGACAGCCGTCTGTCACAGCTCCCTCTCTGCTGTGTGACAGCCGTCTGTCACAGCTCCCTCTCTGCTGTGTGACAGCCATCTGTCCACAGCTCCCTCTCTCCCGTGTGACAGCCATCTGTCACAGCTCCCTCTCTGCTGTGTGACAGCCGTCTGTCACAGCTCCCTCTCCCCTGTGTGACAGCCGTCTGTCTCCAGGTCCCTCTCTCCTGTGTGACAGCCATCTGTCACAGCTCCCTCTCTCTGTGTGACAGCCGTCTGTCTCCAAGTCCTTCTATCGTGTGTGACAGCCGTCTGTCACAGCTCCCTCTCTCCCGTGTGACAGCCATCTGTCACAGCTCCCTCTCTGCTGTGTGACAGCCGTCTGTCACAGCTCCCTCTCTCCTGTGTGACAGCCGTCTGTCTCCAGGTCCCTCTCTCCTGTGTGACAGCCATCTGTCACAGCTCCCTCTCTCCTGTGTAACAGCCGTCTGTCTCCAAGTCCCTCTCTCGTGTGTGACAGCCGTCTGTCACAGCTCCCTCTCTCCTGTGTGACAGCCGTCTGTCACAGCTCCCTCTCTCCCGTGTGACAGCCGTCTGTCACAGCTCCCTCTCTCGTGTGTGACAGCCGTCTGTCACAGCTCCCTCTCCCGTGTGACAGCCATCTGTCCACAGCTCCCTCTCTCCCGTGTGACAGCCGTCTGTCACAGCTCCCTCTCTGCTGTGTGACAGCCGTCTGTCACAGCTCCCTCTCTCCCGTGTGACAGCCGTCTGTCACAGCTCCCTCTCTGCTGTGTGACAGCCGTCTGTCACAGCTCCCTCTCTGCTGTGTGACAGCCGTCTGTCACAGCTCCCTCTCTCCTGTGTGACAGCCGTCTGTCACAGCTCCCTCTCTGCTGTGTGACAGCCGTCTGTCACAGCTCCCTCTCTCCTGTGTGACAGCCGTCTGTCACAGCTCCCTCTCTCGTGTGTGACAGCCGTCTGTCACAGCTCCCTCTCTCGTGTGTGACAGCCGTCTGTCACAGCTCCCTCTCTGCAGTGTGACAGCCGTCTGTCACAGCTCCCTCTCTCCCGTGTGACAGCCATCTGTCCACAGCTCCCTCTCTCGTGTGTGACAGCCATCTGTCACAGCTCCCTCTCTCCCGTGTGACAGCCGTCTGTCACAGCTCCCTCTCCCCTGTGTGACAGCCGTCTGTCACAGCTCCCTCTCTCCCGTGTGACAGCCGTCTGTCACAGCTCCCTCTCTCCCGTGTGACAGCCGTCTGTCACAGCTCCCTCTCTGCAGTGTGACAGCCGTCTGTCACAGCTCCCTCTCTCCCGTGTGACAGCCGTCTGTCACAACTCCCTCTCTGCAGTGTGACAGCCGTCTGTCACAGCTCCCTCTCTCCCGTGTAACAGCCGTCTGTCACAGCTCCCTCTCTCCCGTGTGACAGCCGTCTGTCACAGCTCCCTCTCTCCCGTGTAACAGCCGTCTGTCACAGCTCCCTCTCTGCTGTGTGACAGCCGTCTGTCACAGCTCCCTCTCTCCTGTGTGACAGCCGTCTGTCACAGCTCCCTCTCTCCTGTGTGACAGCCGTCTGTCACAGCTCCCTCTCTCGTGTGTGACAGCCGTCTGTCACAGCTCCCTCTCTCCTGTGTGACAGCCGTCTGTCACAGATCCCTCTCTGCTGTGTGACAGCCGTCTGTCACAGCTCCCTCTCTCCCGTGTGACAGCCGTCTGTCACAGCTCCCTCTCTGCTGTGTGACAGCCGTCTGTCACAGCTCCCTCTCTGCTGTGTGACAGCCATCTGTCCACAGCTCTCTCTCTCCCGTGTGACAGCCATCTGTCACAGCTCCCTCTCTGCTGTGTGACAGCCGTCTGTCACAGCTCCCTCTCCCCTGTGTGACAGCCGTCTGTCTCCAGGTCCCTGTCTCCTGTGTGACAGCCATCTGTCACAGCTCCCTCTCTCCTGTGTGACAGCCGTCTGTCTCCAAGTCCCTCTATCGTGTGTGACAGCCGTCTGTCACAGCTCCCTCTCTCCCGTGTGACAGCCATCTGTCACAGCTCCCTCTCTGCTGTGTGACAGCCGTCTGTCACAGCTCCTTCTCTCCTGTGTGACAGCCGTCTGTCTCCAGGTCCCTCTCTCCTGTGTGACAGCCGTCTGTCACAGCTCCCTCTCTCGTGTGTGACAGCCGTCTGTCTCCAAGTCCCTCTCTCGTGTGTGACAGCTGTCTGTCACAGCTCCCTCTCTCCTGTGTGACAGCCGTCTGTCACAGCTCCCTCTCTCCCGTGTGACAGCCGTCTGTCACAGCTCCCTCTCTCGTGTGTGACAGCCGTCTGTCACAGCTCCCTCTCCCGTGTGACAGCCATCTGTCCACAGCTCCCTCTCTCCCGTGTGACAGCCGTCTGTCACAGCTCCCTCTCTGCTGTGTGACAGCCGTCTGTCACAGCTCCCTCTCTGCTGTGTGACAGCCGTCTGTCACAGCTCCCTCTCTCCTGTGTGACAGCCGTCTGTCACAGCTCCCTCTCTGCTGTGTGACAGCCGTCTGTCACAGCTCCCTCTCTCCTGTGTGACAGCCGTCTGTCACAGCTCCCTCTCTCCTGTGTGACAGCCGTCTGTCACAGCTCCCTCTCTCGTGTGTGACAGCTGTCTGTCACAGCTCCCTCTCCCCTGTGTGACAGCCGTCTGTCTCACAGCTTCCTCTCAGCAGGTGTGGGTTGAGTAGCTTCTCAGGCTTCTATGCTGTAGCTTCTCTGCCCAGTGCTTTGTCTCCTGACCACAAAGAATGAGGCTACAGACAGGAAGGGGAGCCGAGTAAGGAAGTTTACTGAAAGGAAAGAGAAAACACCCCGCAACCACCTGCGGCCCCAAGAGAGGGGCTGGGCAGCACCGCCTGGCTCTAATTTGTATGTGTTTCTAAAGGAGGACGTTTGCCTGATTGGTCAAGGCATATGCTAATGAGGTAGTCTATGAGAACCTATCAGGCAAGCTGCTGAGCCTGACTGTGATTGGCTTGGCCCTGAACCAATCATCAGAGGGAAGTTAGGCCTAAGCCCACAGGGGCCCATGGTGGGCGGGGCCTGGTGAGAAGCAGGAACCAATCAGCAAAGCCAGGAGGGGCCGGCAGCCCCAGGACTCAGTAAGGTCACCCAACAGCAATGTCCTGGGCTACTCAGGTGGGTGCCTGCCCTCCAGGGGCCGCTGCGTCACTACCTTAATTTTCAAGATAACACATGGACCTTCTGAGCCGGCGCTTCATTAAATTTGCCCTTGAAGAGTTAAAAATAAAAGTGTTGGCCGGCGCCGCGGCTCAATATGCTAACCCTCCACCAGCGGCGCTGGCACACTGGGTTCTAGTCCCGGTTGGGGCGCTGGATTCTGTCCCGGTTGCTCCTCTTCCAGGCCAGCTCTCTGCTGTGGCCCAGCAGTGCAGTGGAGAATGGCCCAGGTGCTTGGGCCCTGCACCCCATGGGAGACCAGGAGAAGCACCTGGCTCCTGGCTTTGCATCAGCGCAGTGCTCTGGCTGCAGTGGCCATGAGTGAGTGAACCAATGGAAAAGGAAGACCTTTCTTTTCTCTCTGTCTCTCTCTCTCACTGTCCACTCTGCCTGTCCAAATAAATAAATAAATAAATACATAAATAAAATGTTAAGACATCACCTCTGAGCACACTTATGGCAGCATCGTTGCTTGGTAGCAGAGAAAATGCACACAAAGTGAACGCCACGTGAGAGAGGCTGACAGACCCACGCTAGGAGCAGCATCAGCCGCAGAAAGGAACACGTCCGCTGACCAGACTTCCCTGAGAATGCAGAGAAAACAGAAATAACACGTATGATGGAACCCACCCTTTCACCAAGGCAGGCCAAACGAAGCCCGAAAAGTAGGCAGAGTAGTTGGGGGTTAGCAGCAGCCTCTGGGGACAGGTGGAAGCTGGCCCTCACGACAGAGAAATCCCCCCAGGTCCTCGATTTGGGCGTATCGGAACCTCACGATCACAGTTCCCAGTCGCCAGACAGTCGAGAGAGGGCCCCTGTGACCATCAGCAGAAGAAGGTCAGGAAGTTCAGACCCCTGTGGACCACACATGTGGACAACGGCAGGCCTGCAGCACACGGTGCTTGAGAGGTTAGAAAAGTGGTCCCCAGGCCTGTTTGGTCCATCCCACGGGTCCATTCAGCATCTGGAAGCCCAGGGCCACTGCTAGTGGTAGGTCAGCAGTCAAGAGGGCTGGATTTGGGGTATCCAGAGAGAAGCAAGGACAAGCCAGACCTCGCTTTGTCTTTGCACCTGCATGGCCGGCTCGAGAGAGTGTAGGCTGTTGCTGCTGCTCTGCCTTCTAAGTCCCCCACGTGCCATGCTCTAGGGCGACTCCACACAGGACCCAAACCAGGAAACCATGGCTGCCATGAAGATGCACCAGTGGGGCCGGGGCCCTGGGGCATCACGGGCACCCGGCCTGCTCGTGAACCCACCAGCGCGCTCACCCGAGACAGTGCTTCGGGGGCGGCTCTACCAAGCTTGGGGCAGGGATTCTGAGACACGCCTACTCCATGGGCTGGAATCTGAGAAGTGAGCCGGCTCTGGAGTATGGCTGGTCAGGCCTTGCTGGAGCTGAACCCCGTCGCACCTCGGCCTGCCGCTCCCTTGTCATCACTGGGTCTGCAACGTGGGCTGCCGACTGCCAGGACTCATCCAGATCTTTCCCTGGACACACTGCTGCACGGGTACTCGCATGTTGGTGTCTGCTTCAAACGGGACTGTGTTTAAACAGCCAGTGCTGAGAAGGTGGGAAGATGGGGGGCTGGCGCTGGCTGCTCACCACTGGTAGATGAAGAAGCAGCCACGCTGGCTGGCTGGGGAATGGATGGTGCCCGGCGCAAGGTAGGAGGCTTTGGGAAAATGTCCCAGAAGACAGATACCGTGCACAATGCAATGATCCAGACGCCCAAATAACCTGGGGCAACCGCGAGCAGAGGGTTGGCTGCTGCTGCCCACCTGTACCCACACACCGCAAAGGGATGGTGAGGGACCGAGGGCTGTTGCTGAATGGCTAATTGGCAAACGTGGAGGCTGGAGAGGCTCTGAGGGGCTTACAGAGAAAGCTGCATCTCTCACGGGGCACAAGGCAGAGTAGTGGGCAGCTGGCCCAGTGTTAAAATCAGAATTCCTAAGATGCTACTTGGCAGGGCCAGTGCAGTGGCATAGCGGGCAAAGCCACCCTGCAAAGCCAGCATCCTGCATGGCTGGAGCCCTGGAAGCTCCACTTTTGGTCCAGCTCCCTGCTAATCCACCTGTGAAAGCAGCAAAGGATGGCCCAAGTGATTGGGCCCCTGCAGCCATGTGGGAGACCCGGAAGAAGCTCCTGACTCCTGATTTGGCCTGGCCCAGCCCTGCACACTGCTGCCCTCTGGGGAATGAACCAGCAAATGGAAGAGATTCTCTCTCTCTCTCTCTCCCTCTCTCTCTCTCTCTCTCTCTCTCCACCCCTGTCTCTCTCTCTCTCTCTCTCTCTCCCTCTCCCCCTCCCTGCCTCCTTCCCTCCCTGTCTCTTTCACTCTCTTTGCCTTTCAAACAAATAAATAAATGTTTTTTTGAAAAAAGACTGGAAATCCATGCATATAAGAGGTCTTCAAAAAGTTATGAATTGTGAAAAAACCATGCATAGATCTCAAAGCTGTTTGTATTAATAGAAATGGATGTTTTTGTTGCAGTTTCCATGAACTTTTGTAGGAGTTCTTGTAACACTGAACACTTCCTCAGAAGCAAGGACAGAAGAACCACTCAAGGAGCCAATGTCAAAGTCACTGCGGGTGCCTCGCAGCACTGTCTCTCCCGCCTGGGGTGTGGCGGCCGCTATTCGGTGAGCGGACTTGCCAGGGAAAGGCCTGGCTCTCACCAGAAGATCATTGCATGAGGATGCATGGAAAGAGGGGTGAACCAGGCACTCGAGGCTGAGAAGAATGAGTGTCCCAGGAGGCTGACGGGGCACAGAGGAGGGACACTGAGGAGGCAGACAGTGAAACGGGGGCCGCAAGGTCACTCCCCAGAGGACACGTCACTCCCCAGGACACCTCATTCCCCAAGGACACGTCACTCCCCAGGGACACATCATCCCAAGGCCATCCAGTCACTGCATCCATGATGGAGACCCCAGGATCACTAAGAAGCTCACGGTCAGCACTGAGGTGAGAGAGCTGGACACGAAGCTTGTGTCCCGAAGCCACAGAGGCTGGTGGCAGCAATGACTAAATGCATGTGAACTAGGAGCTTGGAGGGACCAGCATGTGGGGAGTGGGCAGACGGCCAACTGCAATCTCAGGAGCAAACAGACGCACAAGCAGCTTGCTCTTAGCCAAGCAACCCCCAAGGCCAACATCAGAGGTGGAGACTAAAGCTGTTGTCCAGTCTAGAGTCCCAGTTGCACACTTTGTTCTCCATCCCTACACAACACTCAGGGCCAGAACCCACTGATGGAAGCAGACTCAGATTCACGGAGTGAGCAGCCGGCAGGGCGATGGCGAGCGTGTCCAGGCCGCACATCTCTACTCTGAGGTGCTCCTAGATTGCTCCAACTGCCACACTTCCCACGAGCTAGCAGGCAGCTGCCACAAGAAAGGTTCACGCACAGAACTGTGCGGCTGCGTGTGGACAGATTGCTCGGGGAGGGGTGCAAGTCTGGGAAGAGACCCTCTGAGGTGTCAGGGAGGGCCTCACGGGAAGAGAGTGAACAGGGAGAGAAGCCCACGTGGCTGTCCAGGGACACAGTGGCCCCGGGGTGTGCAGTGCACTGACCCAGAGTTCGACCCTTCCCCTGCAAGGCAGGGAAGCTGGAGCCTGGAATGTGCATGTTTAGCTGTGGAGATCATGGCAGCTCATCGTGTGAGGCAAAGGCATACTCACATGACGCTGCCCTGAGAGTAGGCGCTCACGCCTCGAACGTGAACCCCGATAGGTGCACCCCACACCTGGGGGCTCAATAAGCCCCTTTCATGAGCATCTTGCACTACAGGAGATGCCATCAGGGTACAGATTGGACTTTGGAATTAAAATGATTTGCTCTGCTAAATACCAGACACACTTGGCAAAGGTGAACCCATTTTGTGACCCCAGCATGGGTTCCTAATGTATTTGCAGGAACTTTAGAGATTTCAGAGCCGATTTAATGAAAACATGAAAGAATTGTAATAGGTTCCTGACTTGATAAGGCTCCAGGGATATTTACAACAAAAGCAAAGCAGCCTCCTGCAGAGGTCTGGGACTCACAGCCAAAACTTCATTCAGAAAGAACTCTCATCATGGTCTCCTGAAGCCGTGAGCACAGCCCGGTCCCCCAGCCCGGCCTCTGCTCTGCTCACCCCCACAGCCTGTCACTGTCTCCGCTCCCTAGGAAGCCCCACACCTCCCCGCCAGCTTCCGGAGTGCAGCCAGCACCTCCTTGTTCCTCAGGCTGTAGATGAGGGGGTTCAGCATCGGGGTGAGCACGTTGCTGAACACAGACAGCGCCTGGTCCTGCTCTGGGCTGTGGGAAGAGGTGAAGCTCATGTAAATGAAGATGTTTGGGCGGGCGGAAGAAGAGACTCACCACCGTGAGGTGGGAGGAGCAGGTGGCCAGGACCTTCCGCCTGCCCTTGACGGAGCTCATGCGGAGCACAGCGAGGAAGATGAGCGTGTAGGAGGCTGTGATGAGACCGAAGGGGACGACCAGCAGCACCACGCTGGTCACCACCACCACGGACTGATACACGGACGTGTCCTCGCAGGACAGCTTGATGAGGACAGGGACCTCGCAGAAGAAGGGCTGGATCTCCCGGGACCCACAGATGGGGAAGTGCAGAGGGTAAACTGTGTGAACTAAGGAGCTGGCCGAGCCTCCAACCCAACACCCAGCCACCATGTGCAGGCAGAACCTGGGGCTCATGATGGCGGGGTAGCGCAGTGGGTTGCACACAGCCACGTAGCGGTCATACGCCATGAGGGTCAGGATGAGGCACTCAGACATCCCCAGCAACAGGAAGAAGAAGCTCTGTGTCCCGCAGCCAACCCAGGAGATGCCCCTCTCCCCTGTGAAGAAGTTGGTGGCCATCTTGGGGACGATGGTGGAGGTCAGTGTCAGGTCGATGAGGGAGAGCTGGCTGAGCAGGACGTACATGGGCGTGTGCAGCCGGGCGTCCCCCAGGATCAGGACGATCAGAAGAGCGTTTCCCAGGAAGGCCAGGACGTAGACGAGGACCACGGCGGCATTGAGGAGCAGGGAGTGCCGGGACCCAGGGAAGAGCCCGGCCAGGAGGAAGTCCGTGGCCGAAGAGGCGTTCCCACCCACCATGCCGCTGCAGGCACAAGGGAGACCACAAGTGCCACCACCACGCGTGACAGACTCGTGTCAGTCTGGGGGCCAGCGTTCGAGAACCTTCCCCCCAGCTCCGGGTTCTCACATAGCCTTTGCCCGCATCTCAGGGAGAGCACTTTCCCGTGTCTCTTGAACAATCACCTGACTTGGTAAATACAGAATACTGGACACACGACCCACGCCAGCACTAACCGGCCTCTGCTGAGCTGAGTTCTTCCGATTTTCTTCTTTCTTTCTTCTTTCTAAGTTGGAGAATCCTGTAAATACGAACACCCATTTCTAGAAATACAGGCTTAAACTGCTACACACTGTTTATGTTAGCCGTGGGCCCTAGCTAAGAACTTTTGTGCATTGGAGCACAAATGAAGGAAATTCTAATCAGTTCTTTCAATTTGGCTTTATAAATTATAAATCAATTACTTGGTTACATCCTATGAAATATCCTACTGTTTGCTTTCCTCTTGTTTGGTAATTGTCCTTATGTTATACACAGGGTGACAGAAATTGCTAGACGCACAGAACTGCCAACCATCAGTGTTCTGAATTACTGACCGAGGAAAGCTCTGGGATTTAACAGAGAATCTGACATCTACAGTGACTGATGACACGTCTGTCCTGTGTCTGAGACACAGACCTGGAGCTCTGCCCAGTTGTCTCCGCGGCCCCTGGCCCTGCTGCACGCGCCGCTGCACCTCTGCTCTCTGCAGGTTGAGCAGCTCCAGGAGCGCAGCCGCCCACACTGGCACAGGCACCTGCATGCAATGAACTTCTGGCGAGAGCCAGGCCTTTCCCTGGCAAGTCAGCTCATAGAACAGTGGCCGCCCCACCCCAGCCGGGAGAGACAGTGCTGCCAGGCAGAAGTTTCCAGATGCTCAGCCTCCCGAACAGAGGGGCTCTGCTCAACACGGGTCAAAACTCCCTGAAGTCCAGTCTGTTACTGCAGCCAGAGACCACTAATGTAAAGCCACGCCCGCCTCGGTCTTACACTGGCTGTTCAGCTGGCCGTCTGTATTCACAGTACTGTGTGCGTTTTGGACAAAAGATCAGTTCAGAAGAAAAACCACTGCTTGGATTTGAGCCGTCAGTCCAGTGAACTACAAATGCGGCGGGACTGGCTGACCTTGCCGGTCAGCGACCATGAGCACAAATTTGCTGAACACCACACTCACATCAGTTCAGGGAGTGCCAGCAACGAGTGCGTGCGCAGCCTGCGTGGTCCACTCACTATCATAGCACACTTGCTGAGCGCTCACGAGGGCAGCAGTGACCTGGGACAGGGCCTAAGCAGATCAGAGGCCAGTGTGCAGCACTGCCCAGCACCAGCCCCTGCGGTGCCCCTTGACAGTGGCCGTCAGCACCTTTAACTGCCCTGTTCTGTAATCCTCCCCTCTCCAGACGCCACCTGTCCGTCATAAGGCTGTGGGCTTACAACTCAGAGAATGCAACTGTCAAGTTTAGACACAGCCAACTAATGTTCAAACACTAAAAGCTGGAGCAAAGAAACATTCAAATGTGTCTAGCTCACTCCCACTTTAACTTAAGGACATCAAACTTTTACTTTGTATCTTATAAATACACATTAACTCTGTGGGGACTGAAACCAGACCCTGACAGTGTTCTTTGAGTAGAAATGCAAACATCACAGCAAAGAACTCTGCATCACTTCATACAATAAAGCCTATTGCGCCATTAAATGATTTCAGCTGACTAAGCCTTTTTGGGGTCAGCTCTGCACATGTTTCTGTTACTTGCTTTGTAAACAAGAAGGCTGAGCTGTGGGAGGGAAGAGTGCGATGCTGTGTGCGTTAGCCTGTAGGCTGCACTGCAGTCTCCCAGGTCCTGACGACCTTCCGGGCTCCGGGCCCCTCTTGTTAGCGTGCTCGAGGTTGGGCTGTGAGGGCACAGACAGTGCAGACATCGACAAAGTCAGCAAACGGCCATAGCTCAGGAAGCAAACCACCACAAGCCACAGGATAAGTTCAACGGGTTGTCCTACCTGCTGACTGAGTTTGGGCACATGATGGTGCCCCGTGTTCTACTGGGTTTGGTCAGACAAGAGTACCGATCACACCACAACCCCTGCCTTATACCCTCGACAAAAAACAGCTCAGAATGGATCAGGGATTTAAACATAAGACGAGAAACCGTAAAACCACTGGAGGAAAACACAGGGCAAGGACTCCAAGACATCGGCACAGGCAGTGGCTTTTTGGATCAGACTCCCCAAGTCCCAGCAATAAAGGCAAAAGTAGACAAATGGGAGTGCATAAAGCCAAGCAGCTTCTGTACAGCCCGGGAAAGTGAAGCGGGAGGAGAGAGCTGACAGAATGGGATCATATGTCTGCACACCTTGCGTCTGGATCTTTCACACAGAGCCCAAACAGAAATACCGATTCCAGGCAGACTTCCCCTCCACGCGGACTCTGAGCAGGCTGAGCCTAACACAGGCCTGGCCCAGCGCTGTGTTGCACGCATTGTATAGGGTGAACCAGCAGATGAACAATCTCTGTCTCTCTCTGTTACTCTGCTTTTCACATAAATTAATGAAATTAATCTTTAAAAAATAAAATAATGCACTGAGATACTTAAATATATATTTTAAGGCAATAAATATGCAAATGTAACTGAATATCTCTGAGGAGAAAGGGAAATAGGATCTGGAAAATATGAATTACTTTACCTGCAACTGTTTTCAATAAAACGTATAAAGCAAATAAAAAATAGAAGTTTCAGTAAAAACAGAATGTGACCAGTTCAGTAGGAGACAGAGCAGGAAACGTAAGACTACTGCAGTGCCAGGATCCCATTTGGACACTGGTTCAAGTCCCGGCTATCTACTTCCGCTACTGCTCTATGGCCTGGGAAGGCAATAGAAGATGGCCCAAGTCCTTGGGCCCCTGCACCCATGTGGAAGACCCAGAAGAAGCTCCTGGCTCCTGGTCAGATTGGAGCAGCTCCAGCTGTTGCGGCCATTTGGAGTGAACCAGCAGATGGAAGACCTCTCTGTCTCTACCTCTGCCTCTCTGTAACTCTGCCTTCAAATAAATACATAAATCTTAAAAAAAAAAAAAAAAGATTGGTGGAAAGAATTGAGGAAAGACCCCTGATGGCTACAGGTTTCCGATGGCTCTGACACACTGCCGTTGGCGGGGTCAGGGTCTGGAGAGCAGCGGGACTCCGTGGCAAGCAGGCCAGACTTTGCAGCATGGGGCTGAAGGTCCTGGGAGAGGACCCGTGTGGTGCTCAGGAGCCCACTGAAGCTGACACTCGTGTTTGAAGGCTTGGGGGTGTCTGAGACGTGGGAAGGCAGCTCTGTCCTTACAGCAGGACAGAGAGCAAACACTGGTTCCAGCTTAGAGATTTTGACTGGGGGGCAGCGTCTGAGCATGGAACAACCAGGACCAGACCCGACTCAGGGTGGAGGGCCACCCTTGTGGAGTGGAGAAGACCCTGGCCCAGGCTGGGCTTCCACGAGTCACTCAGACTCCAGGTGATGCCATGACCTTGCCACCAGTTCCACCATTCACTCTCAGCATTCTAAATAAAAGCTCACACAGGAGCTGGTGCTGTGCTCTAGCAGGTGAAGCCACCGCCTGCTGTGCCAGCATCCCATAGGGGTGCCCTTTGTGGCTCAGCTGTGCCACTTCTGATTCTGCTCCCTGCTAATGTGCCTGGGTAAGCAGCAGAAGATGGCCTAAGAACTTAGGGTGCGCCTAAGACACTGCCCTTGGCTTTCCTCACTGACCTTAGCTTGGATTTTAGGGGTCTTCCTAAGAAGCAGGCTACTGTCTTTGGGAAATGATAGGAAAAGGAGGTTTAGACTCCAGCTGAGTGCCCTTCAGCCTGGGATCCTGACCCCATCCAGGTATCCCAGGCACTGAGGGATGGGGCTGTGTTTGCAGAATTGTGCACAGTCAAGGGGATGGCATCGGGGCAGGAGAGGAACAGTCAGCAGCCCAGAGGGCCTTGGGAGCTCTTCCTGCTGGAAGGGTCCATGTCCTGGACCTGGAGGAAGTGACCTCACTTCCTTGGTGACGGGCCACAACAGAACATGGAACTCTGGTAACCAGGCACCCAGATTCTAGTGGTAGCCACTGCCAGCTCACTTGATAGGAAGCGTTGCAGGGAGAACTATGTTCCCTTGCTGCTGCACTTCAAGGCGAGGCTCTGGCCGAGCCAAAGCCCAGAATGAAGGTCTCTTCCAGCGTGTAACACGCTGGTTGAGCTCTCACTATGGACGCCTGTGGCCACGGGGCAGGAGGCAGCCACAGGTAACAGGGTTTAGCAGCCCTGGGAAATCCCGGCCAGGCCCAGAGTCTCTGGTGACCCCGCGTGGGCTGTCCTCCAGTCCCCATGAAGGGGACAAGAGGAGGGGCCCTTCCTGCACAGCACCAGGATTCAGGCGTTGGACGAGAGTTGTGGTGTTGTCCGTACCCATTCCAGGGATGGCGGATGGGAAAGTGGGTGTTGGGGGCCATTTTGTCTACTCAGGGGTTACACCTGAGTTCTCCTGTGTCACCTGGAGTCCTCCTGGCTGGGGGTATACCCAGATGTCCCTACGTATGTGACCTGGGGAGTGGAAATACTCACGGGGGTGTCTCCTGTGGGACACTGACGCCTTCTGGCCTGGTTCCGGGCACTCTGTTTACAGGGCTCCACGCTGGAGATCAGCAATGATTCCCATGAGGAACTCATCTTCTCAGGCAATGGACAGGTGCGTCAGGCCAACAGCCGTGGACAGCGCTGGGCTGGGCTGAGGGAGGGGCCTAGGGAGATACACAGGTGGGGACTCAGGATGACCAGGCTGGGCCAGGGACCAGAGCCTGGATATAAGCACCTCTGGGCCCTGTCCTGGTGTTTCCCACCCGAGTGATTGACCCCAGTCTCGTTCCTAAGAGATCTCGCCCCTCTGCTGCCCACTGACAGCTGGGTTATGGCAACCCCATGTCGGGTCCTGGTGGGATGTTCAGGGGACAGTGTACTACTGGTTTCCTGGATACGAAGTCAAGAGCGTCCGCATGTGGGACAGCACTGTTTTCCCACCCGGCCCATGAATCCCGGGCAGGGGTCAGCTCCGCTGTGCGTCCATACCTCCCCACAACCCACAACGGAGAACCCAAACCCCACACACAGGGGTGAGGCTTACACTCGTGAGAGTGAGAGACTACTCCATGGACGTGTCAGCAGTGTGTGTCTCGGTCTCAGCCCTGGAGCCCCCACCCGTCTCCATCCTGTTCCATGAGAAAGGACATTTGTCCTGCGGCTCAGCTGGGATTCCGGTGCTCATCCCCAGCTGCCCAGCTGCAGGTCACGGCCTCAGAGAGCGCCCCTGGAAGCCTGGTCTGCTGGGCAGTCACAGCCCAGGGCCCCACACGAGGGCGGCTCTCACACAGGAGTTTGCACACAGTGCTGGGGGCTGGATGTCCCTGTGTTTCCTGCTTGTACATGTGCATCTCCGTTCCCGTGTTCTCGTGTTCTCCTGTGCTTCTCTGTGTCCTTGTCCCCTCTCCTTATCAGCACGGCAGTCCTGGGGCCCACTCCATGGCCTGGCCTAACGTCCATCAACTCCTCAGGAGTGCATGGCACATGCAACCACACTCAGGGACCCAGGTGTCAGAGCATCACCGTCACTCTCACAGGAGCTAATGCCCTGCTGAGACAGAGGCCCAGACAGCACATTCTGGGAGAGGGGCTGAGGTGTCCCCCTGGAGCAGCCACGGTCAGATCACCGTGCAGAAGGGCTGTGGCCGGGAAACCGCCAGCTGCCATCTCTGCACTGCTGCTCCCAGCTGCTGGCCTCCCTGGGGGGATACTCTGCTCTCCCCACTCTCCCAAGCTGCTCTGTATGTGGCCAACAAAGTCACTCTGGGCCTTCCATGCCCAACCCCCCAGGGATGTGAGGGGTCACCTGCTGCAGCTGGTTGCCCTCTGTGAGGGGGTCTTCTCCCAGCCCAGACTCCCGTGGTTGGGGGTCCCTGGAGCCTCCTCTGACTCCTGTCCCTGCTGGTCCTCCCTAGTTTGGAGGTGTGTCCACACTGCACCTGGCTGAGGTCTGCCCCCTGCGGAGCCTGCAGCCAGGCACCAAGGCGAAGCTGGAGGAGTCCCTGGTCCCGGCCTCCCCAGGAAGAACCATCGCTTACCTGTCCACTCTGCTGTGCTCATATGGCGACTTCAGCACTGTTCCGTATTTCCTGGACCAGATATTCCACAGGTGAGCGTCTGTGCCCTCCAGGCACAGGGGCCTCTGCTGCCACCTAGCCATGGCTCTCTGTGCCTGCGTGCTCCTCTGAGAAGGGGGGTGGTGTGGGTGTGAGCCTCAGGAGTTGTACAGGGACCATGTGACTGCAGACATGGCAGGGGCCTGGTGCCTGCTCCGTGGCAGGGCTGCTGGCACTGCGCTCATCCCTCTTCTTCTGGCCTCTGCACCCTCGGGACTCAATAGCCCACGGCACTCGAGGTTTGGAAAACCCCACAGAGAGCAGCCCTGCCTTCCCATCTGTAAAGGAGGCCTCCCAGCCCCAGTCCCTGATACAGACAGAGCAGGGCCCGGGCACTGGGTGTTGGGCCCAGGCCTCTCAATTCTCTGGCAAGGGTCCGTGTGGGGTTCATCCCCACAGCACATGAATGTTAAACACTCTGTGCAGTCACTTTGCAGACACGTGTCACAGCTCAGCGAGCAAAGCCGACAGCATTCCCGGGGCCTCATGACCTGGGAGGACCAGACTCTCCCAGCTGAACGCCTGCCCGGGTCCTGTCCACAGGGTCAGAGGGGAGAGGATCGTCTTCCCATGGTCTTGCCAGGATGTCAGAGCCCAGGCCCCACTAGGACGTCACGGACTGTGGGTCCAGTCGGAGGCCTTCTGTCCCTGCCAACTGTGGGAGCAAAATGTGGGCTGTGGCTGGGGAGGGACAGACAGGGTGTGGATCTCCCACTTCCTGTGACTCCTCTTAGAGCACTGAGGCCCGGGGACTCCCCGCGAAGGAAAGGAGAACAGAGCTGGGAAGGGGGTCCCAGACCTGCAAAGGAGAGAGGATGCTAGGGCGCAGAGCAGCCAGGGGTCCATAGCCAGGACAGGTGCTTCCCAGCTCCACCCATGCTCCCGGCCCCCTCCCCAGGATGCCAAGACCTACAGAGGTCCTAGATACCTGCTCCTAAGTCTGCCTGGAGCCTCTGTGCTGAGCACCAGGGGCCCTCCCCTCAGGAAAGAAGGTCCCTGGGAGGCTGTCACCACGGGTGTGCACCAGCCCTGTTGACCAGGTCTGCCACGGCCAGGACAGCCCAGGAGGGCTTGGAGGGTGGGTCATGCTCTGGACAGGCTGAGGCATGCCCAGGGCCCCAGAGCCACAGAGGGGCCCCTGGCAGTGCAGTGTGGTGGCCAAGGCCAGCCTCTGACCCCGCTGCTCTCGCTTGCGTCCCCAGCAACATGGCTTCCTTCCTGGGACGCTGCAGAGACCTGTACGAGGCAGAGCTCCATGGCCACACCAGCCTTCCACTGCTGAAGATGAAGGTGGGCTGCAAGCCTGTCAGCCTGCCTGGAGGAGACCTGGGGACCCAGGTGTATTTTCTGTATGCCCTGCCCGGACACGCCCAGCGCCCTGAGGCCACAGCAGACGGTGAGGGGCAGCGCAGTCTGCAGGTCTCTCAGGGGTGGTGTTTGGGGCTGGACTCCCCTTCCAGGCGGTGCGACCCCTCGGGGTTTGCAGAGGCCACTGGAAGGTGATTCACGTTGGCGACCCTTTCTCTTCTTCCAGCTCCCGCTCTGCGTGCAGGGCCACCACCCTTCCGCGCACTGGCTCTCGAGCCAGCTGCAGCACCGCTGGCTCAGCCAGGACCTGCTCCAGAGCCAGGGCCAGCTTCCCCACGGGGCCTGCCCCCATGCGCACAGTCAGCACCAGGGCCAGCTCCACAGGCCTCCTCTGGATGGGCTGGGCCTGCAGAGGAGCTGCCTGGGGCGGAGATGGTTGACATCACCGCCTTCTCCCCCAGGATGATGGCAGAACAGCTCACGCTTCTGGATGCGGTGAGCAGCCGGCTCTGCTGGGCAGGGCCAGGACCACGGCGTCCCTGTGGCAGCTGGCGTCCCACACAAGCCCTGGCCAGAGTCAGCCCAGGCTCCATGTCAGCCCCAGTGTGACCTGGGCTCGTTTCTCATGTCCTAACCCACCTGTCCCCTGTGGACAGCAGAGATGGGGCACACTCATGCCAGGTGCACAGAGCGGCAGACAGAAAGCTGGGCACGGTGTGGCCCGGAGGTGGTGGAGGGCACTCACTGTGGTGCAGCCAGGCCCCTGTCCCTGCCAGTCTGCCCAGAATGCCTTACCTGTCTCAGCACTGATTAGGCTTCAGAGTTGGACGGGGTCCCAGAGCAGACACACAAACAGAGCCCCTTGGTGTAGCTGCCACAGGGAGGTGCGCTGGGATGGGACAAGGAGCATAGGGCTGATGGTGATGGGCCGAGGGATGGGGAGTTGGCCAGGACGCCCGGGAGAAAACACCTCTGTGTCTTCTCTCCAAGAATGGGCTCTGGGCCATGGGGCTCTGGGCACCCTCAGTGGGCTGCTGCTCCCACTGCTGTGAGCCCCATGCACAGCATCCTGGGAGTGTGGGCACCGGTGCACTCTGAGTGGGGGTGGCTGTGCCCATGGGTCACTCTCCTCCCCAGGAGCTGTTCCAGAAGGTCGTGCCCTTCCACTGCCTGGGCTCCGTCTGGACCAAGAGCAGCAAGAGAGGCAAGGAACACCTGGCCTCCACTGTCCATGCCACCGTCCAGCAGTTCAACTGCGTGACAAATTGTGTAGTAACCACATGCTTGGGGGACCCCAGCAGGAAGGCCACGGACAGGGCCCGTGTGGTGGAGCACTGGATCAAGGTGGCCAAGGTCAGCTGCGGGCAACCAGGGCCCTTGCTCCCTGCACTCTGGGAATGGCCACTTTGCTCTATCAGCCCTCGGGAGTACAACCTGTGGCTGAAGACCCTGCACAGACCCTGGGCCCTTCCTGGCAGGGAGGGGCCTGACCTGACTCACTTCCTCCAGGGGTGCATGCTCACCTGCCACCTGAACCTCCGTGTGGGTTGAACCCAATCCTCTCCCTGTGAGGGTGGCCATGGTTCCCTCGTGCCTTCCTGTGGCTCCGTGGGCATCTGATGTAGGAGGGGGAAGTCAGCCCTGGGGATCCAGGTGACTTCTCCCTCATCCGCTCTGCTCTCCAGGAGTGCCAGACCCTCAGGAACGTTTCCTCGGCCCATGCCATCCTCACTGCTCTACAGACCTCCCCAATTTGTCGCCTGCAAGAGACGTGGGGAGAAGTCTCCAGGTGGGTGCCTTCTCCCACAGGAGCACCAGGGTGTACCTGGGACCCTAGGACTCAGCACTAACCCCATGATCTGGGAGGGACCAGACGTGGACTCTAAGGGGAGGCATGGGGAACGTCACCTTCGAGACCCCTAGACCTTCTGCCTCATGTTTGCCTCAGGACGCTATTTGCTTTGCTGTCAGGCACCAGTTCTTGAATAGTGCTCCTGGGCAGCACCGGAGCTCCCTGTGCAGGTGAACGTGAGGCAGAATGGTGCTGCTCCGTGGAGGGGAGGGGCCCAGGAGAACCACTTGAGCTTCCCCCGTCCCCTGGGCCCCAGGGCTTCGGGAACTCAGTGGAAACTCACCTGGGCCGTGTGCATCCTCCTTGCTCTCGAGCAAAGGGAGCTGCACTCACCACCCTCCCATCACACCGAGTGGCTCCTCCTGGTTTCCCATCTCCACAGGAAAAGCTGCAAAAAATTTGAGCGCCTGTGTGAGAAGGACAATGGCTTGAGCAGGGATCGGCTCACCAAGGTAGGGGGCTGGGAAGTGGGGTAAGTGTTTGGGGGTAGGGTGAGGGGTGGAGTGAGGGCCTGGGGCAGGGCTGGTGTTGGCCGGCAGGACAGGCTCTGTGCGCCTGACCCCACCCGGGCTGTGTGGCAGAGTGGCAGGAAGGACTTCCCTCCTTCCACAGGGTGACCTCGGTTCCTCACAAAGCCAGGCCCTGCCTGGGATCTGCCTGCCCAGGACCTGCATGGGGAAGGCCACCCGCCTGCACTGGGGAGGGGGGAACTGAACACGGGTGTCCCAGGGCCCGTGGTCCATGGTTTCCGAGCATCAGGTGCAGTGGGCACATGAGAAACAGATGCACCTGTGGCTGTGATGCCCGTCCTGCCCTGACCCACTGCCCATCGCCTGAGGTCCTGGGATTCTCACCCTGCCCAGGGCAATGACATCATCTGCAGGTAGACGAGGAGAAGCTCCTGAGGCCTCCTCACACATGCCTGGTGGCTCTGTCCTGACCACATCTCAATGCCTTCCACCTAAGGGAGGAAGCAAAGTGTCGCCACCCAGAGCCTGTGCAGGCCCTGCCTGTCACTCAGAGATGATCCCTGGGGGCCACTCCCTGAGTGGCAGGGGAGATGTGCAGCAGAAGCTGTGGTTCGTCCTTGACCCTGCTGGGGGTGGGGGGAGCACCCAGTGGGGCTGGGTGGCCAGCACCTATCAGCCAGGCCTCCTGAGACCACCTGGCCCTCTCCCTCCATGGCTGCGCCTGGCCAGGGACCAGGACACAGAGAGCCCTGATGGACTCCTGGCCAGGGGTGCAGCTGGGGTTGTGGTGAAGCAGTGGGGTGCCAGTCAGCTGGGGGCAGGGTAGGCTCTCTTGTGTGGCCCTGGGCTGGTCACTGCCCATGGCCTCTGATTTCTCAAGTAGAGGATGGGGCTGGTGAGCCTGTTGTGCAGAGCTCACGGGGGTCGGTGAGGCACCAGGAAGGGTGATGTGTGGTGCAGGGCCTGGCCTTCCTCCCAGGGGACAGTGAGGAGGAGGAGGGCAGAGGTAGGATGCTGAGTCAGGACAGCTGTGGGGGGGGGGCATCCAGCACCCTCACTAGCCAAGGAGCAGACCCAGGGAGGCCCCTTGCTCAAGGTGCCCCCAGTGAGGGTGGGAGCCACAGCATCCAGACAGAGTGCACTTGGGGGAGGGGCTCAGACATGCAGGGCCCCAGCAGAGGGCCCAGGTGTGGGCAGGGGTGGGAAGGACAGGCCCTATGACCCTGACCTTGATCCTGGCAGAAGGGGGCCTTCAAGCTTGCTGCCCGGGAGCAGAATCCACAGAGAGCCCAGATGAGGCTGCGGAAACAACAGAAGGTGCGTGTGCCCGGGCGAGGGGACTCCTCCGTCACACCGGGGCCTGAGCCACAGGAGCAGGGCTAACACCTCCAGCCCTCCCTGCGGTCCCCACACTGCCTCAGTGGCCTCCACCGGAGAGACCAGAGCCAGGGCCTGGGGCAGCTGGGCTCTCAGTGCACTTGGGGCTGAGGTGGCGCTGGTCGAAACAGGGCCTGTGTGCCCTTGGACATCCCAGCAGGAGTCCTAGGGGTGCCTGCTGTCCTGGGAGTAGCTGGGAGGATGGAGAATGGGGGAGGCTGCCAAGGTCCTGGAGGGCTCCTGGGGGGAGACTTGAGCCAGGGTCCAGGAGCTGGGGTGGAGGGGTCTCTGGGGCAGGGCTTGGGTGGCACCTGAGAGCAGGTGCTCATCACCACCCCCTGCGGCACAGGGAGTCGTCCCCTTTCTTGGCACTTACCTGAAATACCTGGTGATGTTGGACACTGTGATGGGGGACTCTGTGCATGTGAGTGATCCTGGGGCAGGTGGGGTGGGCCCAGGTCCCTGAGGCTGGTGGGGGGAGGTGCGGGGAGAGCCTGTACTGCATTCTTAGCCTTCTGCGCTGCCAGCCCTTCTCCTGAACCTCACAGCCGTCCCTGGGGCTGGGGCTTCACTGCCTCTGCCCTGTGAGTGTCGGGGCCTCCAACTGGGTGCCCCTCCCTCTCCTGGAGGGACAAAGCTACACAAGGTCTTGGCTGAGCCTCCTTGGCCTCCCCCTTGGGTAGGCTCCATGGGCAGGAGAGAAATTGGGCCCAGCAAGGTCAGGAAGCACTGACATGGCCAAGCACCCTCGCCCATCCCAGCCTCTGTTTCCCTCCTGTCACCAGGCAGGGTGAGAACAGCAGGTGCCTGAGCCTCAGCTGCCAGGTCCCCTCTCCAGAGCTCACCCAGATCCTTGTCCTTTCCCACCCGCATCCCCTTGACGGCCTCATGAAGGGGAGGGTCGGGGCTGGGCCTGGCTGGGGGCAGTTCTGATGGACTCTGTCTGCCTTCCAGCAGGCTGACTTCAGCTTCGAGAAACTGAATAAGGTGAGCAGCTGTGGCCTCACTCAGGGTAGGAGGGCACTGGGGGTCACAGGTGGTCCTGTTCAGGACCCCCATGCATCATCCCTGCAGCTTTGCTCTATTAGGAGGGCTGGGTGCACATGAGGGGGAGACCCATCCCTAGGGTGGGTGCGGGTAGAGGACTGGAATCAAGGAGAAGCCCCTGGGGAGGGGCTGTTGGCACCCCTGTCGAAGGCCAGGGTGCGGCCTGCATGGGCTGGATTGGAGGAGGCCTCTTTAGAGGAAACACCCAGAACCCCGCGGCCCCTCCCCTACCAGGTCCCCACAGCGTTCCCAGCCCAGGCGCTGACCGTGTCCTGTGTGCCCCTCTGTCCCCAGGAAATTAAAGTCCTGCAAGAAATCCAACTGCTGCAGGTGGCAGCGAGCAATTATTATTTTAAGCGTGATGAGGAGTTTGGCGTGTGGTTCCGGTCTGTGGAGTATCTCACTGAGAAGGAGAGGTGAGTGATGGGCAGGAATTGGGTGAAGCCCAGGGGTGTTGGGGGTGGGGAGGGCTCTCCCTGCTGTGCAGCTGGGGGAGCACCGTCCAGGCCCCCTGGTGGCAGCAGGCCCTGTCCTATGGGCACTGCTGGCCCCCAGGACTGCAGCTCCTGGGCAGGCCCTGGGAGGGAGGCCTGAGCTGAGGCTCTTGGTGGACTCATGGCTGTGCTCTCTCCGTTAGCTACGCCCTGTCCCGCCAGCTGGAGCCCTCTGCCAAGAGGCCCGCAGCAGCCTCAAGGCCATGAACACCATCATGATGCCCTCGTGACTGAGTGCTGGGACCTCAGGGGCAGATCTGAGCTCATTGGGAGCCTGGTGCCTGGGACAGTGGCCTCCCTGCTGTGAAGCTGAGGCCTGCGTTGTGTCAGTTTAATTGCCCCTCTTATGTTCTCTCCTTTCCCCCATTGAACTATAGTCACTGTTAGTAGCTCCCTGTTAGAGTTTTATTAAAGTTAATGTAAATATGTTGCACCATGAGTTTCATGCTTCCTCGTCATTGCTTCCCCGTAACTGAGGTTGTGAGCGGTGTTCCACCGTGCAAATGCGCCGTGGGCATGGGCCCCTCCTAGTTGCGGCTCCTGGAGCTGCACCTCGCTGGGTGAGGTTCCCTGAGGTTCTTCTCCTAAGAGGCGCTGGCAGATCACTTGGTGCCTGGTGTAAAAATCCTGCCTGGCTCCTCTTGCACTTTCTGCCCTGGGTTTAGGATGTTGGGTCCAGCCTGGCCTGGCCTGGCTGTGGTGGGCATATGGGAGGTGAACCAGCAGATGGAAGGTCTCTCTATCTCTGTGTTTGCCTTCCAAATAAATAAAAGAGGGGCTGGTGCTGTGGCATGGTGGGTAAAGCTATCACCTGCAGTGCTGGCATCAGGGGTGTGTTCGAGTCCCGGCTGCTCTCCTTCTAATCCAGTCTCTGCTATGGCCTGGGAAAACAGTGTGGGATGGCCCCAGTCCTTGGGCCCCTGCACCTACGCAGGAGACCCAGAAGAAACTCTGGCTCCTGGCATCTGATCAGCCCAGCTCCAGCCATTGTGGCCATTTGGGGAGTGCACCAGCAAATGGAAGACCTCTCTCTCTCTGCCTCTACCTCTAGCTTTCAAACAAACAAATCTTTTTTTTAAAACTTTTATTTATTGAATATAAATTTGCAAAGTACAGCTTATGGATGACAATGGCTTCCCCCCCCATAACTTCCCTCCCACGCCCAACCCTCCCCTTTCTCGCTCCTTCTCCCCTTCCATTCACATCGAGATTCATTTTAATTTCTCTTATATACAGAAGATCAGTTTAGTATATTTTAAGTGAAGATTTCAACAATTTGCAGCCACATAGAAACACAAAGTGAAAAATACTGTTTGAGTACTAGTTGTAGCATTAAATCACAATGTACAGCACATTAAGGACCAAGATCCTACATGAGGAATAAGTGCACAGTGACTCCTGTTGTTGACTTAACAATTTGACACTCTTGTTTATGGTCTCAGTAATCTCCCTAGGCTCCAGTCATGACAAACAAACAAATCTTTAAAAAATAAAGAAAAAAATAGGCCGGCGCCGCGGCTCACTAGGCTAATCCTCCGCCTTGCGGCGCTGGCACACCGGGTTCTAGTCCCGGTCGGGGCACCGATCCTGTCCCGGTTGCCCCTCTTCCAGGCCAGCTCTCTGCTGTGGCCAGGGAGTGCAGTGGAGGATGGCCCAAGTTCTTGGGCCCTGTACCCCATGGGAGACAAGGATAAGCACCTGGCTCCTGCCACCGGAACAGCGCGGTGCGCTGGCCGCAGCGCGCCTACCGCGGCAGCCATTGGAGGGTGAACCAACGGCAAAAAGGAAGACCTTTCTCTCTCTGTCTCCCTCTACTGTCCACTCTGCCTGTCAAAAAACAAAACAAAACAAAACAGAAAAACAAAACAAAAAACACACATTTAAAAAAAAAAGAAGAAAATAAAAAAATAAAAAGCATATTAGACGGAATGTAAAAATACTACCACAATGTCATAATGCTTTATCAAAAGTTTGTTTTGATATCTGTACCACTACGGGACACACTAATGGCTAGTATCCCTAAGACATCCAGATGAATGTGTTGCTTGCTTTTCACAGGAACAAGCCGTCTGTTCCTGGAAATAATGGACACACTAAGGGCTGGGCTTCCTGGCAGCAGGTGCCCCTTCCTGACAGTTGCTTTGTTTTCTCATTTTCCGTCTTCTCTGTATTAACTGTTCTATGTCTCCGCATTTTCACTGGAACTTGCATCTTCAACCTCTGAGGCGACAGCAGTGCTGCAGGGTCAGCACCTGTGCCTGTGGACGGCACATTTGTCTTCAAGTCCCCTTAGGTAGAGTTGTCTTAGGGAACGTTCCTGACACACCTCGGAGCCACCAGCTTTGCAGAAGCTAGGCACACCTGAGGGGAGTCCCAGGGCCTCGGGCACCAGTGCTGACACACGGTGGGGCCAACCAACACCTGACGCTTGCTGTAGATGATGTCGGAGGGCAGGGGCTCTACCTGGCCTTTCCAATTCCCAAGGCTGACTTGAACTTGTCTTCTTGCACTTTGCTGTGTCTCACCTTTGCCACCGTTGAATCACTGCGTGAGTATTCACCATCAGGCACATGGCAGGGTGTTCCGGTTGGGGCTCTGAGTGCTGGTATTTCAACTGTGGCACAGGTTTTGGTGACACGGCACAGATCTGTCAGGTATGTATGTAGTGGAGGAGCTACGGCATAGAAGCTGCATCTCTGCACCCTGGGAGACACTGCCGGGTTCCTGGAATGCTTGCAGCATTGCACACCCACAGCACGAGCTCCCTTGCATGCCCCCCTCCCTGCCAACGAGGAGCTGTCATTCCCATTGTGATTGCCTGACTGCTCTGTGCATTCATGCTCAAAACATCATGTTATACAAAATAATGTTATCAGTCAATTTAGGAATTCAAGCACCAAAAAGGGCTTCAAGACCAGAAATTAGTGAATTGACTGAGGTATGTAAGTATTAGGCAAACAGAACAAACAAGTTAAAGCTGTAACTTCGACATCATTTAAATAAATAGGCACGTCAGTCTGCTCATCAGGCATGTGGCGTGACCACAGTGTGCATAAGCTGTGCTGGGGGGGGGGGCTGCTTTGCTCTCCTTCATTTTTGGGGTGCAGTTTTCTGTGTGCTCCCCTGAGGCTCCCCGAGGCCAGCGCCTGTCCACATCGGTGTGGTCCGTGCCTGGTCATCCCACCCAGGCACTGAGCCCAGCATCCACAAGCACGTGTTCCCGGAAACTGCACCCCCCAGGGAGCGGCGGCCTCTCCCCCACCCGGGTTGCACCTAGCAAGGACCGGACCTGGGGCCACACATAGATATAGCCCCAATAACGGGAATGACCCCATGGAAGTGGCAGGTGCTGAGATGACCACGCGTGGGAGTCAGGCGAGGGAAGGCTGGTGTGAGGGACAGAGATCCCGGCAGGACAGTGGGGTGTCGTAGCCAGGGTCACCTGGGCTCCCCGAGTCCCCACGCTTACTTCAGCACTGGCTGCTGCTGGGAAGCCCTCCTGAGCCCTGCCGCCGTGGCGAGGAAGCTGTATGTGCAGCTCTGTCGCTGAGGGTCGTGCACGGGGAAGATGAGGAACAGAGCCACGGATCCCCTGCCAAGGACAAGTCTCCTGAGAAGAGATGAGCCTTGCTGGCTCACGCCCCTGATGGGTTGTTAGCGCGCCCCAACCTGGCCCATCCCAGTGGAAGGAGAGAAATGGAGCCCAGTGCTGACGGGCTGGGCACGGGTGCTCTTCTTCCACGGCGCTTGTGGGAATAGTTTCCCTCGTTTCTGGGGAAGACTGGACAGTCTAGATTTCGTGAAAACGGAACTCTGTTAATTTCCCCAGCCCCAGAACCTAGAGAGTCACTTTGGACATACAAGTCTCAGTCAACAAACACTTGGCCAAGTGGACGCTACGTGTCGGGTCCTGTTGTCGCAGGAGTTCTGGGGTTGGCATGTGGGAGGCGTGAGAGAGCAGTGGCCGCATCTGCCGCTCCAGCCACTCAGGTCTGTGTCTCTTCCCCACGAGGGGTGCCGGCTGCTTCCTTTTACCGAATCCCTCGGAAGTGACACCGCGTCTGTGTCGCAGCTCTTGCTGTTACAGTTCTGATGTTACCGCTCTGTGGACCACTGCCTCTCCTCTTCCACCGGGTCACAGCTTCTCTCCCCTTTGCTCCCTGAGCATCGTGGTCTCCTGGGCTACAACTGTTCTTCTCTGCCAGATTCTCTGAGGAGTGCGGCAGTCTTTGGTGCCACAGCTCCTGCTGTCTGCCGGATCCTTGTCTGGGACGAGTGAGGCACTGGGACAAGGAGGGAGTGAGCAAAGCGAAGGTTTAAGAAGGAGGCAGAGAAAGCCCCCCCCCCCTCCCCGTAGCCACAGGGCTGCTCCCCAAGTGCCTGGGGAAGGTACCGCCTATGTCACTGGCATTCCACCTGGGAGCTGGTTTGAGTCCCAGCTGCTCCACTTCTTGTCCAGCTCCCTGCCAATGTGCCTGGGGAGAGCGGCAGAAGATGGCCTGGGGGCTTTGGCCCCTGCCACCACATGGGAGACCCAGATGAAGCTCCTGGCTCTGGCTTCAGCCTGGCTCAGCCCCCGCCATTCTGCCAACTGAGGAGGAAACCAACTGAAGGAAGTTCTCTCTCTCTCTCTCTCTTTCTCTCCCTCTCCTCCTCTCCCCCTCTCTCCCTCCCTGTAACTCTGACTTTAAAATAAATGAATCTTAAAAAAAAAAAAAAAAAAAAACAAAACTGCCTGGCTGGGATTTTTATCAATTCCAAAGGTTCAAGTTCACCTGATTGGTCAAGTTGAAGATAATGAGGTAGTATATATAAACCAATCAGGGAGCCACCAGAGCCTGAGTATGATTGGCTTGACCAGGAACCAATCACCGAGCTCACGGTACATGTGGAAGTGGGAAGTGTGTTCAAACAGGTCCACGACAGGCGGCACCGTTCAGCAGATGGAACCACATCTGGAGGTGACGTTGAACCTGTGTCCCACCCTCCATCCCTCAGAGTTCCTGGATGGCCAAGTCAGGCGGGGTCTTCCTTTCCTACCCAGGGCCCTGGGGTCCCTATCAGAGGCAGGAGGAGTCTATGTCTCCTCCCCAGGAGATGGGGCACATGCTTTCACCTCATTCCATTTTTTAAAATTTTTAAAAATACTTAATTGAAAGAGTTACAGAGAGAGAGGGAGAGACAGGGATAGAGGTCTTCCATCTACTGGCTCACTCTCTAGATGGCCACAATGGCCAGGGTTGGGCCAGGCTGAAGCCAGGAGCCAGGAGCTACTTCCAGGCCTCCCATATGGGTGCACAGCACTTGAGCCATCTTCTGCTGTTTCCCAGGCCACTGGCATGGAGCTAGATCAGAAGTGCAGCAGCTGGGAGAGGAACCAGCACCAGACGGGGTGCGGGCGTCCTGGGTGCCAGCCCCCGCCACATTGTCTGATGGAGCACGGCTCTCTGTTCCAGCTCCCTGACGTTCGCAGAGGCTCCTGTGTGACAGCCATCTGTCTCCAGGTCCCTCTCTCGTGTGTGACAGCCGTCTGTCACAGCTCCCTCTCTGCTGTGTGACAGCCGTCTGTCACAGCTCCCTCTCTGCTGTGTGACAGCCTTCTGTCACAACTCCCTCTCCTGTGTGACAGCCGTCTGTCACAGCTCCCTCTCCACTGTGTGACAGCCGTCTGTCACAGCTCCCTCTCTGCTGTGTGACAGCCGTCTGTCACAGCTCCCTCTCTGCTGTGTGACAGCCGTCTGTCACAGCTCCCTCTCTCCTGTGTGACAGCCGTCTGTCACAGCTCCCTCTCTGCTGTGTGACAGCCGTCTGTCACAGCTCCCTCTCTGCTGTGTGACAGCCGTCTGTCACAGCTCCCTCTCTGCTGTGTGACAGCCGTCTCTCACAGCTCCCTCTTTCCCGTGTGACAGCCATCTGTCCACAGCTCCCTCTCTCCTGTGTGACAGACGTCTGTCACAGCTCCCTCTCTGCTGTGTGACAGCCGTCTGTCACAGCTCCCTCTCTCGTGTGTGACAGCCGTCTGTCACAGCTCCCTCTCTCCTGTGTGACAGCCGTCTGTCACAGCTCCCTCTCTGCTGTGTGACAGCCGTCTGTCACAGCTCCCTCTCCCCTGTGTGACAGCAGTCTGTCTCACAGCTTCCTCTCAGCAGGTGTGGGTTGAGTAGCTTCTCAGGCTTCTATGCTGTAGCTTCTCTGCCCAGTGCATTTTTCTCCTGACCACAAAGAATGAGGCCACAGACAGGAAGGGGAGCCGAGTAAGGAAGTTTACTGAAAGGAAAGAGAAAACACCCCGCAACCACCTGCGGCCCCAAGAGAGGGGCTGGGCAGCACCGCCTGGCTCTAATTTGTATGTGTTTCTAAAGGAGGACGTTTGCCTGATTGGTCAAGGCATATGCTAATGAGGTAGTCTATGAGAACCTATCAGGCAAGCTGCTGAGCCTGACTGTGATTGGCTTGGACCTGAACCAATCATCAGAGGGAAGTTAGGCCTAAGCCCACAGGGGCCCATGGTGGGCGGGGCCAGGTGAGAAGCAGGAACCAATCAGCAAAGCCAGGAGTGGCCGGCAGCCCCAGGACTCAGTAAGGTCACCCAACAGCAATGTCCTGGGCTACTCAGGTGGGTGCCTGCCCTCCAGGGGCCGCTGCGTCACTACCTTAATTTTCAAGATAACACATGGACCTTCTGAGCCGGCGCTTCATTAAATTTGCCCTTGAAGAGTTAAAAATAAAAGTGTTGGCCGGCGCCGCGGCTCAATATGCTAACCCTCCACCAGCGGCGCTGGCACACTGGGTTCTAGTCCCGGTTGGGGCGCTGGATTCTGTCCCGGTTGCTCCTCTTCCAGGCCAGCTCTCTGCTGTGGCCCAGCAGTGCAGTGGAGAATGGCCCAGGTGCTTGGGCCCTGCACCCCATGGGAGACCAGGAGAAGCACCTGGCTCCTGGCTTTGCATCAGCGCAGTGCTCTGGCTGCAGTGGCCATGAGTGAGTGAACCAATGGAAAAGGAAGACCTTTCTTTTCTCTCTGTCTCTCTCTCTCACTGTCCACTCTGCCTGTCAAAATAAATAAATACATAAATACATAAATAAAATGTTAAGACATCACCTCTGAGCACACTTATGGCAGCATCGTTGCTTGGTAGCAGAGAAAATGCACACAAAGTGAACGCCACGTGAGAGAGGCTGACAGACCCACGCTAGGAGCAGCATCAGCCACAGAAAGGAACACGTCCGCTGACCAGACTTCCCTGAGAATGCAGAGAAAACAGAAATAACACGTATGATGGAACCCACCCTTTCACCAAGGCAGGCCAAACGAAGCCCGAAAAGTAGGCAGAGTAGTTGGGGGTTAGCAGCAGCCCCTGGGGACAGGTGGAAGCTGGCCCTCACGACAGAGAAATCCCCCCAGGTCCTCGATTTGGGCGTATTGGAACCTCACGATCACAGTTCCCAGTCGCCAGACAGTCGAGAGAGGGCCTCTGTGACCATCAGCAGAAGAAGGTCAGGAAGTTCAGACCCCTGTGGACCACACATGTGGACAACGGCAGGCCTGCAGCACACGGTGCTTGAGAGGTTAGAAAAGTGGTCCCCAGGCCTGTTTGGTCCATCCCACGGGTCCATTCAGCATCTGGAAGCCCAGGGCCACTGCTAGTGGTAGGTCAGCAGTCAAGAGGGCTGGATTTGGGGTATCCAGAGAGAAGCAAGGACAAGCCAGACCTCGCTTTGTCTTTGCACCTGCATGGCCGGCTCGAGAGAGTGTAGGCTGTTGCTGCTGCTCTGCCTTCTAAGTCCCCCACGTGCCATGCTCTAGGGCGACTCCACACAGGACCCAAACCAGGAAACCATGGCTGCCATGAAGATGCACCAGTGGGGCCGGGGCCCTGGGGCATCACGGGCACCCGGCCTGCTCGTGAACCCACCAGCGCGCTCACCCGAGACAGTGCTTCGGGGGCGGCTCTACCACGCTTGGGGCAGGGATTCTGAGACACGCCTACTCCATGGGCTGGAATCTGAGAAGTGAGCCGGCTCTGGAGTATGCCTGGTCAGGCCTTGCTGGAGCTGAACCCCGTCGCACCTCGGCCTGCCGCTCCCTTGTCATCACTGGGTCTGCAACGTGGGCTGCCGACTGCCAGGACTCATCCAGATCTTTCCCTGGACACACTGCTGCACGGGTACTCGCATGTTGGTGTCTGCTTCAAACGGGACTGTGTTTAAACAGCCAGTGCAGAGAAGGTGGGAAGATGGGGGGCTGGCGCTGGCTGCTCACCACTGGTAGATGAAGAAGCAGCCACGCTGGCTGGCTGGGGAATGGATGGTGCCCGGCGCAAGGTAGGAGGCTTTGGGAAAATGTCCCAGAAGACAGATACCGTGCACAATGCAATGATCCAGACGCCCAAATAACCTGGGGCAACCGCGAGCAGAGGGTTGGCTGCTGCTGCCCACCTGTACCCACACACCGCAAAGGGATGGTGAGGGACCGAGGGCTGTTGCTGAATGGCTAATTGGCAAACGTGGAGGCTGGAGAGGCTCTGAGGGGCTTACAGAGAAAGCTGCATCTCTCACGGGGCACAAGGCAGAGTAGTGGGCAGCTGGCCCAGTGTTAAAATCAGAATTCCTAAGACGCTACTTGGCAGGGCCAGTGCAGTGGCATAGCGGGCAAAGCCACCCTGCAAAGCCAGCATCCTGCATGGCTGGAGCCCTGGAAGCTCCACTTTTGGTCCAGCTCCCTGCTAATCCACCTGTGAAAGCAGCAAAGGATGGCCCAAGTGATTGGGCCCCTGCAGCCATGTGGGAGACCCGGAAGAAGCTCCTGACTCCTGATTTGGCCTGGCCCAGCCCTGCACACTGCTGCCCTCTGGGGAATGAACCAGCAAATGGAAGAGATTCTCTCTCTCTCTCTCTCTCTCTCTCTCTCTCTCTCTCTCCCTCTCTCTCTCTCTCTCTCCACCCCTGTCTCTTTCTCTCTCTCTCTCTCTCTCTCTCCCTCTCCCCCTCCCTGCCTCCTTCCCTCCCTGTCTCTTTCACTCTCTTTGCCTTTCAAACAAATAAATAAATGTTTTTTTGAAAAAAGACTGGAAATCCATGCATATAAGAGGTCTTCAAAAAGTTATGAATTGTGAAAAAACCATGCATAGATCTCAAAGCTGTTTGTATTAATAGAAACGGATGTTTTTGTTGCAGTTTCCATGAACTTTTGTAGGAGTTCTTGTAACACTGAACACTTCCTCAGAAGCAAGGACAGAAGAACCACTCAAGGAGCCAATGTCAAAGTCACTGCGGGTGCCTCGCAGCACTGTCTCTCCCGGCTGGGGTGTGGCGGCCGCTATTCGGTGAGCGGACTTGCCAGGGAAAGGCCTGGCTCTCACCAGAAGATCATTGCATGAGGATGCATGGAAAGAGGGGTGAACCAGGCACTCGAGGCTGAGAAGAATGAGTGTCCCAGGAGGCTGACGGGGCACAGAGGAGGGACACTGAGGAGGCAGACAGTGAAACGGGGGCCGCAAGGTCACTCCCCAGAGGACACGTCACTCCCCAGGACACCTCATTCCCCAAGGACACGTCACTCCCCAGGGACACATCATCCCAAGGCCATCCAGTCACTGCATCCATGATGGAGACCCCAGGATCACTAAGAAGCTCACGGTCAGCACTGAGGTGAGAGAGCTGGACACGAAGCTTGTGTCCCGAAGCCACAGAGGCTGGTGGCAGCAATGACTAAATGCATGTGAACTAGGAGCTTGGAGGGACCAGCATGTGGGGAGTGGGCAGACGGCCAACTGCAATCTCAGGAGCAAACAGACGCACAAGCAGCTTGCTCTTAGCCAAGCAACCCCCAAGGCCAACATCAGAGGTGGAGACTAAAGCTGTTGTCCAGTCTAGAGTCCCAGTTGCACACTTTGTTCTCCATCCCTACACAACACTCAGGGCCAGAACCCACTGATGGAAGCAGACTCAGATTCACGGAGTGAGCAGCCGGCAGGGCGATGGCGAGCGTGTCCAGGCCGCACATCTCTACTCTGAGGTGCTCCTAGATTGCTCCAACTGCCACACTTCCCACGAGCTAGCAGGCAGCTGCCACAAGAAAGGTTCACGCACAGAACTGTGCGGCTGCGTGTGGACAGATTGCTCGGGGAGGGGTGCAAGTCTGGGAAGAGACCCTCTGAGGTGTCAGGGAGGGCCTCACGGGAAGAGAGTGAACAGGGAGAGAAGCCCACGTGGCTGTCCAGGGACACAGTGGCCCCGGGGTGTGCAGTGCACTGACCCAGAGTCCGACCCTTCCCATGCAAGGCAGGGAAGCTGGAGCCTGGAATGTGCATGTTTAGCTGTGGAGATCATGGCAGCTCATCGTGTGAGGCAAAGGCATACTCACATGACGCTGCCCTGAGAGTGCGCGCTCACGCCTCGAACGTGAACCCCGATAGGTGCACCCCACACCTGGGGGCTCAATAAGCCCCTTTCATGAGCATCTTGCACTACAGGAGATGCCATCAGGGTACAGATTGGACTTTGGAATTAAAATGATTTGCTCTGCTAAATACCAGACACACTTGGCAAAGGTGAACCCATTTTGTGACCCCAGCATGGGTTCCTAATGTATTTGCAGGAACTTTAGAGATTTCAGAGCCGATTTAATGAAAACATGAAAGAATTGTAATAGGTTCCTGACTTGATAAGGCTCCAGGGATATTTACAACAAAAGCAAAGCAGCCTCCTGCAGAGGTCTGGGACTCACAGCCAAAACTTCATTCAGAAAGAACTCTCATCATGGTCTCCTGAAGCCGTGAGCACAGCCCGGTCCCCCAGCCCGGCCTCTGCTCTGCTCACCCCCACAGCCTGTCGCTGTCTCCGCTCCCTAGGAAGCCCCACACCTCCCCGCCAGCTTCCGGAGTGCAGCCAGCACCTCCTTGTTCCTCAGGCTGTAGATGAGGGGGTTCAGCATCGGGGTGAGCACGTTGCTGAACACAGACAGCGCCTGGTCCTGCTCTGGGCTGTGGGAAGAGGTGAAGCTCATGTAAATGAAGATGTTTGGGCGGGCGGAAGAAGAGACTCACCACCGTGAGGTGGGAGGAGCAGGTGGCCAGGACCTTCCGCCTGCCCTTGACGGAGCTCATGCGGAGCACAGCGAGGAAGATGAGCGTGTAGGAGGCTGTGATGAGACCGAAGGGGACGACCAGCAGCACCACGCTGGTCACCACCACCACGGACTGATACACGGACGTGTCCTCGCAGGACAGCTTGATGAGGACAGGGACCTCGCAGAAGAAGGGCTGGATCTCCCGGGACCCACAGATGGGGAAGTGCAGAGGGTAAACTGTGTGAACTAAGGAGCTGGCCGAGCCTCCAACCCAACACCCAGCCACCATGTGCAGGCAGAACCTGGGGCTCATGATGGCGGGGTAGTGCAGTGGGTTGCACACAGCCACGTAGCGGTCATACGCCATGAGGGTCAGGATGAGGCACTCAGACATCCCCAGCAACAGGAAGAAGAAGCTCTGTGTCCCGCAGCCAACCCAGGAGATGCCCCTCTCCCCTGTGAAGAAGTTGGTGGCCATCTTGGGGACGATGGTGGAGGTCAGTGTCAGGTCGATGAGGGAGAGCTGGCTGAGCAGGACGTACATGGGCGTGTGCAGCCGGGCGTCCCCCAGGATCAGGACGATCAGAAGAGCGTTTCCCAGGAAGGCCAGGACGTAGACGAGGACCACGGCGGCATTGAGGAGCAGGGAGTGCCGGGACCCAGGGAAGAGCCCGGCCAGGAGGAAGTCCGTGGCCGAAGAGGCGTTCCCACCCACCATGCCGCTGCAGGCACAAGGGAGACCACAAGTGCCACCACCACGCGTGACAGACTCGTGTCAGTCTGGGGGCCAGCGTTCGAGAACCTTCCCCCCAGCTCCGGGTTCTCACATAGCCTTTGCCCGCATCTCAGGGAGAGCACTTTCCCGTGTCTCTTGAACAATCACCTGACTTGGTAAATACAGAATACTGGACACACGACCCACGCCAGCACTAACCGGCCTCTGCTGAGCTGAGTTCTTCCGATTTTCTTCTTTCTTTCTTTCTTCTTTCTAAGTTGGAGAATCCTGTAAATACGAACACCCATTTCTAGAAATACAGGCTTAAACTGCTACACACTGTTTATGTTAGCCGAGGGCCCTAGCTAAGAACTTTTGTGCATTGGAGCATAAATGAAGGAAATTCTAATCAGTTCTTTCAATTTGGCTTTATAAATTATAAATCAATTACTTGGTTACATCCTAATGAAATATCCTACTGTTTGCTTTCCTCTTGTTGGGTAATTGTCCTTATGTTATACACAGGGTGACAGAAATTGCTAGACGCACGGAACTGCCAACCATCAGTGTTCTGAATTACTGACCGAGGAAAGCTCTGGGATTTAACAGAGAATCTGACATCTACAGTGACTGATGACACGTCTGTCCTGTGTCTGAGACACAGACCTGGAGCTCTGCCCAGTTGTCTCCGCGGCCCCTGGCCCTGCTGCACGCGCCGCTGCACCTCTGCTCTCTGCAGGTTGAGCAGCTCCAGGAGCGCAGCCGCCCGCACTTGCACAGGCACCTGCATGCAATGAACTTCTGGCGAGAGCCAGGCCTTTCCCTGGCAAGTCGGCTCATAGAACAGTGGCCGCCCCACCCCAGCCTGGAGAGACAGTGCTGCCAGGCAGAAGTTTCTAGATGCTCAGCCTCCCGAACAGAGGGGCTCTGCTCAGCATGGGTCAAAACTCCCTGAAGTCCAGTCTGTTACTGCAGCCAGAGACCACTAATGTAAAGCCACGCCCGCCTCGGGCTTACACTGGCTGTTCAGCTGGCCGTCTGTATTCACAGTACTGTGTGCGTTTTGGACAAAAGATCAGTTCAGAAGAAAAACCACTGCTTGGATTTGAGCCGTCAGTCCAGTGAACTACAAATGCGGCGGGACTGGCTGACCTTGCCGGTCAGCGACCATGAGCACAAATTTGCTGCACACCACACTCACATCAGTTCAGGGAGTGCCAGCAACGAGTGCGTGTGCAGCCTGCGTGGTCCACTCACTATCATAGCACACTTGCTGAGCGCTCACAAGGGCAGCAGTGACCCGGGACAGGGCCTAAGCAGATCAGAGGCCAGTGTGCGGTACTGCCCAGCACCAGCCCCTGCGGTGCCCCTTGACAGTGGCCGTCAGCACCTTTAACTGCCCTGTTCTGTAATCCTCCCCTCTCCAGACGCCACCTGTCCGTCATAAGGCTGTGGGCTTACAACTCAGAGAATGCAACTGTCAAGTTTAGACACAGCCAACTAATGTTCAAACACTAAAAGCTGGAGCAAAGAAACATTCAAATGTGTCTAGCTCACTCCCACTTTAACTTAACGACATCAAACTTTTACTTTGTATCTTATAAATACACATTAACTCTGTGGGGACTGAAACCAGACCCTGACAGTGTTCTTTGAGTAGAAATGCAAACATCACAGCAAAGAACTCTGCATCACTTCATACAATAAAGCCTATTGCGCCATTAAATGATTTCAGCTGACTAAGCCTTTTTGGGGTCAGCTCTGCACATGTTTCTGTTACTTGCTTTGTAAACAAGAAGGCTGAGCTGTGGGAGGGAAGAGTGCGATGCTGTGTGCGTTAGCCTGTAGGCTGCACTGCAGTCTCCCAGGTCCTGACGACCTTCCGGGCTCCGGGCCCCTCTTGTTAGCGTGCTCGAGGTTGGGCTGTGAGGGCACAGACAGTGCAGACATCGACAAAGTCAGCAAACGGCCATAGCTCAGGAAGCAAACCACCACAAGCCACAGGATAAGTTCAACGGGTTGTCCTACCTGCTGACTGAGTTTGGGCACATGATGGTGCCCCGTGTTCTACCGGGTTTGGTCAGACAAGAGTACCGATCACACCACAACCCCTGCCTTATACCCTCGACAAAAAACAGCTCAAAATGGATCAGGGATTTAAACATAAGTCGAGAAACTGTAAAATCACTGGAGGAAAACACAGGGCAAGGACTCCAAGACATCGGCACAGGCAGTGGCTTTTTGGATCAGACTCCCCAAGTCCCAGCAATAAAGGCAAAAGTAGACAAATGGGAGTGCATAAAGCCAAGGAGCTTCTGTACAGCCCGGGAAAGTGAAGCGGGAGGAGAGAGCTGACAGAATGGGATCATATGTCTGCACACCTTGCGTCTGGATCTTTCACACAGACCCCAAACAGAAATACCGATTCCAGGCAGACTTCCCCTCCACGTGGACTCTGAGCAGGCTGAGCCTAACACAGGCGCTTTCTCCTGTGACAGGCACAGCCACCGAAGTCTGACATGTGCGAGAATCAGCATCGGCTGTGTGAATTCTCTACAGAACGAGCGTTACCAGGCAAGGGGCGGGATGTGTTCCTTCCCGTCTGGCATTGGTCTGGTGAGCTGCTTGTGTGCAGCCCCTCTCCCGGGGGATTCCGTGCTGACACAGGACCTCCCACAGTCACACACGGCTTCTCATGGTGCAGCATGTGGCCCCTCTGTGAAGGGGAGTGAGAGCAGCTGGCCCCATGCAGATGGAGGACCACGCATTTCTGCAGATGCTCGCCGTGTCAACGGTTCTGAACACTCGAAGGAGGGAGGCTGGCGTGTATTTCAGCTGAGCTCTGCCTAGAAGAGCTGTAATTTGTCATCAGCTCTGGGGCTGAGACCTTCACCAGGAACGGCCCCGGGGAGAAGAGTCCCCAGACTCCAATTAACTTGGATCTCAGATCAAAACAATGAACCTCAGAAATTAGGAAAAACCGTGTGAAACAGATTTTCCTCACCATGGAAAATATTCCAGTGCTTCCAGCTCCACAGTGAATGCCAAGCAGCATGAGCACAGATGCAGCCCGGGCACTGTTGTCTTCATGTGAGGAGGGTTGGCTTGCACTATCCTCGCTCTCTCTCTCACACTCAAAGAACTCCCCCGTATGTTTATAAGGTAGTTCTTTTTGAAGCAGCTGGAGAATCTCATAAATAGTATTGGGGATCAAACATATCCAAATGAAAAGACCATGTCTCCCATTTGGTGACTATCATTTGTTCAGATTACTTCATTATCTGAGCATTAAGTATGGTATCTGTAATGGCCTCACCAGGGTGCGTCTCTTGCATAATTGTATAAGAAGTGCTGTACCTTGGCTGGTGCTGTGGCTCCCTAGGCTAATCCTCCACCTGCTACGCTGGCACCCTGGGTTCTAGTCCCAGTTGAGGCGCCGGATTCTATCCCAGCTGTTCCTCTTCCAGTCCAGCTCTCTGCTGTGGCCCAGGAAGGCAGTGGAGGATGGCCCAGGTGTTTGGGCACTTTACCCACATGTGAGACCAGGAGGAAGCGCCTGGCTCATGGCTTCGCATCAGCGCAGCACCGGCTGTAGCAGCCATTTGGGGTATGAAACAATGGAAGGAAGACCTTTCTCTTGTCTCTCTCTCTCTGTCTAACTCTACCTGTCAAAATAATAAAGGACATGCTGTACCATCCTCTAGAATGTTCCCCAGCCAGTGAGTGTGACGAACATCGCAGCCACCAACAGTCGGGTCTCTTCTCCCTACCTGAAGTCACACACATCCTCTGAAGACCCAACACTTCCTTTCTCTAGGAATAGTCTGAGGGCCCAGGACTCACTCAGACACAGGCACAAGAAAAACAACAAAAAAGAATTGGGTGGGGCTGGTGCCATGGCATAGTAGGATAATCCTCTTCCTGTGGTGCCAGCATCCCATCTGGGCACCGGTTCTCCTCCCAGCTGCCCCACTTCCATTCCAGCTCTCTGCTATGACCTTGGAAAGCAGTGGAAGATGACCAAAGTCCTGGGGGCCTGTATGCGCATGTGAGACTGGGAAGAAGCTCCTGGCTCCTGGCTTCGGATGTGTGCAGCTCCAGCCGATGCGGCCATTGGGAGAGTGGACCAATGGACAGAAGACCTCGCTTTCTCTGTCTCTCCCTCTCACTGTCTGTAACTCTAGCTCTCAAATAAATAAATAAAATGTTTTTCAAAAAATTATTGGAAAATAATCAGCAAACACACATATCCACTGAATTCCTTCGGCACCAACAGGAAATTGTCAGCTCAAAGTGAACGGAGAGAAAGGGAGGCAAACAGGCGTTTTCCATGAGCTGGAGAAAAAAGCATCAGAGTGAAACTCGTATCTACACGTTTCAGAAAGGCTCCACAAGCCTGCAGCTCTCGGGAGGCTTCTAAGGACCAGGAGAACTTCCCTGGGCTGTACAGTAGAGCCCTATACAAACCGCTGTTTAGGCTGAATGAGGACACTATCAAATGTATGAAGTTTATATACCTTAAATAAGAGGTTTCTAGGTTAAAAAAAATAAAAAGAATAGAGCTCCTTGAGGACAAAGACAACACTGATTTATTTGCTTATTTGTTTTGTGTTGATTACACATACTTATTATCTTTATATATTTCTATGTGTGCCTGTATGTATATCACATCTGATTTATCTTTATGTCACCTACATTAGTGGTTAGCAAAATACCACCAAATCCGGCCTACTGCCTATTTTGGTGTGGCGTGTGAGGTAAGAAATTTATGGCAGGGGCCAGCATTGTGGCATAACGGGTAAAACTGTAGCCTATGATATAGGCATCCCATGTGGGCACCGGTTCATTTCCTGATAGCTCCACTTCCAGTCTAGCTCCCTGCTACAGACCTGGGAAAAGCAGCAGAAAATGATCTAAGAACTTGGGCCCGGCCCAGATGGGAGACCCAGAGGAAGCTCCTGGCTCCTGGCTTCAGCCTGGCCCAGCCAGCTGGACTGGAAGAGGAGCAACCGGGACTAGAATCAGAGCCCATATGGGATGCCGGCACCGCAGGTGGATTACCCAAGTGAGGCACACAGACAGCACACGTCACTCCGGCCTGCCACAGCACATGGAAGATTTTACTTTCCCTTAAGGACATTTGGGGAGTGAACCAACGAAAGGAAGACCTTTCTGTCTCTCTCTCTCACTGTCTGTAACGCTACCTGTCAAATTAAAAAAAAAAAAAACACTTAAAACATCTTCAGAAAAAAAAAGAAAGTCTGCCTCCTAAGAGATCATAGGAGTGAAAAGTGGTGCACTTTTGCCACCTGTAACAAGGGTCGTGGCCGGTATCTGTGCAACAGAAGACAGGTTAGAAAACAAAAACATGATAAATTTGTTTAAGAAGGGATTTACATGATTTACACTTTGGGTCAGAAAGGATGGCCCAAAGACCCAGGGAGAGCCATGTTTTTTTTTTTGTTTTGTTTTGTTTAGATTTAATTTATTTATTTGAAAGGTAGAGTACAGACAGTGAGAGGGAGAGACAGAGAGAAAGGTCTTCTATCCGATGGTTCACTCCCCAAATGGCTGCAACGGCCGAGCTGCGCTGATCCGAAGCCAGGAACCAGGAGTTTCTTCTGGGTCTCCCACTTGGGTGCAGGGGCCCAAGGACTTGGGCCATCTTCCACTGCTTTCCCAGGACATAGCAGAGTGCTGGATCAGAAGAGGAGCAGCTGGGATTAGAACCCACACCCATATGGGATGCTGGCACCACAGGCAGAGGATTAACCTACTGGGCCACAGCCCCGGCCCCAGAGCTGTGTGTTTTAAGGCTTAGACTCAGTGAAGAATGCACAGCCTAGTAGAGAAGCAACTGGAAAGCAAGACTGGGGTCAAAGGGTAACAAACGGAGGGGGCCCGGCCTGGCCCTGCTGCTCAGTCTCCCTCATCCTCTGGGAGTCCATACCCAGCTCCAGTACATGGCATGGCACTTGTCACTTGAGGTTCTCCAGGGAGAGGATAGAGAGGGATTTTCCTAGGTTGGAAGAGGAAGCTTTCTCTCTCTCTCTCTCTCTCGCTCTCTCTCTCTCTCTCTCTCTCCCTCTCTTCTCTCTCTCTCTCTCTCTCTCAGATTTATTTATAACTTGAGAGGCCAGACAGAGAGAGAGAGAGGTCTTCCATCCTCTGGTTTACTCCCCAAATGGCCACAATAGCCAGAGCTGAGCTGATCCAAAGCCAGGAGCCAAGAGCTTATTCTGGGTCTCCCACACGGGTGTCCAAGCACTCAAGCCATCTTCAACGGCTTTCCCAGGCCATCAGCAGGGAGCTGGATCAAAAGTAGAATAGCCAGGACTCAAACCGGTGCCTCCATGGGATGCCCGTATCACAGGCAGATGCTAAACCTACTATACCACAGTACCTGCCCCAAGGAATCTGGCTTCTATAACTTGATTTGGGACAAGGGTTGGGGATTGAACTAACTGAAAGTATATTACTCATCCAACACATACTTGCGAAACAACTATGGAAGGCACTGTTTATATGGAATCAGGAAAATCACTGAATAAGAAAAAAACTCTCCCTTCACATAATAAGGGGAGAAAGGCCGAATATAATAAAATGGATGAATGAATAAACTTGACAGTATGTTCATCATTAATAAGTGGATGGAAGAGTTTAATCACAGTAACAGATGGAATCCATTGATTTATGTATTTGAGACACAGACAGTCGTCCCATTTGCTGACTCACTCCCCAGATGCCCACATCAGCTGGTGCTGGGCCAGGGACAAAGCCAGGCACCTGGGTCTCAGTCTGGCTCTTCCACATGGGCAGCAGGGACTTGACCACATCTGCTACCACTGCTGTTCCCAGGGTGTGCCTCAGCAGGAAGCTGGCATCAAGAGTGGAGGCAGGACTTGAACCCAGGCCCTGCAAAGTGGGACTTGGCCTCCCAACTGGTACAGTGACTGCTAAGCCAAACACTTGCCCTGCCAGTAGTTGATTTTAAAGTCCTACATGTACGTTGGTAAGAGGAACTTTCAAAAAACAAAACAAAGTCTAAAATAATGCTCTAGGGCCAGCATTGTGGTGCAGTGGGTTAAGCTGCTGCCATGCGACACCAGCATTTCCTATCAGAGCACGGATTCCGGCCCTAGCTCTCTGCTTCCCACCCAGCACCCTGCTAATGCACTTGGGAGGCAGCAGAAGACAGCCCAAGGGCTTGGGCCCCTGCACCCAAGTGGCAGATCCACAAGAGGCTCCTGGATCCTGCTCACAGCCTGGGAAAGCAGAAGATGGCCAGAAAGCTTGGGCCCCTGCTACCCAGGTGGGAGATCCAGATGGAGCTCCTGGCTCCTGGCTTCGGCCTGGCCCAGCCCTGTGTTGCACGCATTGTATAGGGTGAGCCAGCAGATAACAATCTCTGTCTCTCTCTGTTACTCTGCTTTTCACATAAATTAATGAAATTAATCTTTAAAAAATAAGATAATGCTCTGAGATATTTAAAGGTACATTTTAAGGCAATAAATATGAAAATGTAACTGAATATCCCTGAGGAGAGAGAAAGGGAAATAGGATCTGGAAAATATGAATTACTTCGTCTGCAACTGTTTTCAATAAAAAGTATAAAGCAAATAAAAAATAGTAGTTTCAGTAAAAACAGAATGTGACCAGTTCAGTAGGAGACAGAGCAGGAAACTAAGACTACTGCAGTGCCAGGATCCCATTTGGACACTGGTTCAAGACCCGGCTATCTAATTCCGCTACTGCTCTATGGCCTGGGAAGGCAATAGAAGATGGCCCAAGTCCTTGGGCCCCTGCACCCATATGGAAGACCCAGAAGAAGCTCCTGGCTCCTGGTCAGATTGGAGCAGCTCCAGCTGTTGCGGCCATTTGGAGTGAACCAGCAGATGGAAGACCTCTCTGTCTCTACCTCTGCCTCTCTGTAACTCTGCCTTCAAATAAATACATAAATCTTAAAAAAAAAAAAAAAGATTGGTGGAAAGAATTGAGGAAAGACCCCTGATGGCTACAGGTTTCCGATGGCTCTGACACACTGCCGTTGGCGGGGTCAGGGTCTGGAGAGCAGCGGGGCTCCGTGGCAAGCAGGCCAGACTTTGCAGCGTGGGGCTGAAGGTCCTGGGAGAGGACCCGTGTGGTGCTCAGGAGCCCGCTGAAGCTGACACTCGTGTTTGAAGGCTTGGGGGTGTCTGAGACGTGGGAAGGCAGCTCTGTCCTCACAGCAGGACAGAGAGCAAACACTGGTTCCAGCTCAGAGATTTTGACTGGGGGGCAGCGTCTGAGCATGGGAACAACCAGGACCAGACCCGACTCAGGATGGAGGGCCACCCTTGTGGAGTGGAGAAGACCCTGGCCCAGGCTGGGCTTCCACGAGTCACTCAGACTCCAGGTGATGCCATGACCTTGCCACCAGTTCCACCATTCACTCTCAGCATTCTAAATAAAAGCTCACACAGGAGCTGGTGCTGTGCTCTAGCAGGTGAAGCCACCGCCTGCTGTGCCAGCATCCCATAGGGGTGCCGCTTTGTGGCTCAGCTGTGCCACTTCTGATTCTGCTCCCTGCTAATGCGCCTGGGAAAGCAGCAGAAGATGGCCTAAGAACTTAGGGTGCGCCTAAGACACTGCCCTTGGCTTTCCTCACTGACCTTAGCTTGGATTTTAGGGGTCTTCCTAAGAAGCAGGCTACTGTCTTTGGGAAATGATAGGAAAAGGAGGTTTAGACTCCAGCTGAGTGCCCTTCAGCCTGGGATCCTGACCCCATCCAGGTCTCCCAGGCACTGAGGGATGGGGCTGTGTTTGCCTAATTGTGCACAGTCAAGGGGATGGCATCGGGGCAGGAGAGGAACAGTCAGCAGCCCAGAGGGCCTTGGGAGCTCTTCCTGCTGGAAGGGTCCATATACTGGACCTGGAGGAAGTGACCTCACTTCCTTGGTGACGGAACACAACAGACCATGGAACTCTGGTAACCAGGCACCCAGATTCTAGTGGTAGCCATTGCCAGCTCCCTTGATAGGAAGCGTTGCAGGGAGAACTATGTTCCCTTGCTGCTGCCCTTCAAGGCGAGGCTCTGGCCGAGCCAAAGCCCAGAATGAAGGTCTCTTCCAGCGTGTAACACGCTGGCTGAGCTCTCACTATGGACGCCTGTGGCCACGGGGCAGGAGGCAGCCACAGGTAACAGGGTTTAGCATCCCCGGGAAGTTCTATCCAGGCCCAGAGTCTCTGGTGACCCCGCGTGGGCTGTCCTCCCATCCCCATGAAGGGGACAAGAGGAGGGGCCCTTCCTGCACAGCACCAGGATTCAGGCGTTGGACGAGGGTTGTGGTGTTGTCCGTACCCATTCCAGGGATGGAGCGGATGGGAAAGTGGGTGTTGGGGGCCATTTTGTCTACTCAGGGGTTCCACGTGAGTTCTCCTGTGTCACCTGGAGTCCTCCTGGCTGGGGGTATACCCACATGTCCCTCCGTATGTGACCTGGGGAGTGGAAATACAGGGGTGTCTCCTGTGGGACACTGACGCCTTCTGGCCTGGCTCCGGGCACTCTGTTTGCAGGGCTCCACGCTGGAGATCAGCATTGATTCCCATGAGGAACTCATCTTCTCAGGCAATGGACAGGTGCGTCAGGCCAACAGCCGTGGACAGCGCTGGGCTGGGCTGAGGGAGGGGCCTAGGGAGATACACAGGTGGGGACTCAAGATGACCAGGCTGGGCCGAGGACCAGAGCCTGGATATAGGCACCTCTGGGCCCCGTCCTGGTGTTTCCCACCCGAGTGACTGACCCCAGTCTCGTTCCTAAGAGATCTCACTCCTTTGCTGCCCACAGACAGCTGGGTTATGGCAACCCCATGTTGGGTACTGGTGGGATGTTCAGGGGACAGGTTACTACTGGTACCCTGGATACGAAGTCAAGAGCGTCCACGTGTGTGACAGCAATGGGTTCCCCCCCAGCCCAGGAATCCCGGGCAGGGGTCAGCTCCACTGTGCTTCATGACCTCCCCACAACCCACGACAGAGAACCCAAACCCCACACACAGGGTGAGGCTTACACGAGAGAGAGAGAGAGAGAGAGAGAGAGAGAGAGAGAGAGAGAGAGAGACTACTCCATGCATGTGTCAGCAGCATGTCCCTGGGTCTCAGCCCTGGAGCCCCCACCCATCTTCATCCTGTTCCATGAGAAAGGACATTTGTCCTGTGGCTCAGAGGGGATTCCAGTGCTTGTCCCCAGCTGCCATGCTGCAGGTCACGGCCTCAGAGAGCGCCCCTGGAGCCTGGTCTGCTGGACAGTCACAGCCCAGGGCCCCACACGAGGGCGGCCCTCACACAGGAGTTTGCACACAGTGCTGGGGGCTGGATGTCCCTGTCTCCTGCTTGTGCATGTCCATCTCCGTTCCCGTGTTCTCGTGTTCTCCTGTGCTTCTCTGTGTCCTTGTCCCCTCTCCTTATCAGCACGGCAGTCCTGGGGCCCACTCCATGGCCTGGCCTAACGTCCATCAACTCCTCAGGAGTGCATGGCACATGCAACCACACTCAGGGACCCAGGTGTCAGAGCATCACCGTCACTCTCACAGGAGCTAATGCCCTGCTGAGACAGAGGCCCAGACAGCACATTCTGGGAGAGGGGCTGAGGTGTCCCCCTGGAGCAGCCACGGTCAGATCACCGTGCAGAAGGGCTGTGGCCGGGACACCGCCAGCTGCCATCTCTGCACTGCTGCTCCCAGCTGCTGGCCTCCCTGGGGGGATACTCTGCTCTCCCCACTCTCCCAAGCTGCTCTGTATGTGGCCAACAAAGTCACTCTGGGCCTTTCATGCACAACCCCCCAGGGATGTGAGGGGTCACCTGCTGCAGCTGGTTGCCCTCTGTGAGGGGGTCTTCTCCCAGCCCAGACTCCCGTGGTTGGGGGTCCCTGGAGCCTCCTCTGACTCCTGTCCCTGCTGGTCCTCCCTAGTTTGGAGGTGTGTCCACACTGCACCTGGCAGAGGTCTGCCCCCTGCGGAGCCTGCAGCCAGGCACCAAGGCGAAGCTGGAGGAGTCCCTGGTCCCGGCCTCCCCAGGAAGAACCATCGCTTCCCTGTCCACTCTGCTGTGCTCATATGGCGACTTCAGCACTGTTCCGTATTTCCTGGACCAGATATTCCACAGGTGAGCGTCTGTGCCCTCCAGGCACAGGGGCCTCTGCTGCCCCCTAGCCGTGGCTCTCTGTGCCTGCGTGCTCCTCTGAGAAGTGGGGTGGTGTGGGTGTGAGCCTCAGGAGTTGTACAGGGACCATGTGACTGCAGACATGGCAGGGGCCTGGTGCCTGCTCCGTGGCCAGGGCTGCTGGCACTGCGCTCATCCCTCTTCTTCTGGTCTCTGCACCCTCGGGACTCAATAGCCCACGGCCCTCGAGGTTTGGAAAACCCCACAGAGAGCAGCCCTGCCTTCCCATCTGTAAAGGAGGCCTCCCAGCCCCAGTCCCTGATACAGACAGAGCAGGGCCCAGGCACTGGGTGTTGGGCCCAGGCCCCTCAGCTCTCTGGCAAGGGTCCGTGTGGGGTTCATCCCCACAGCACGTGAATGTTAAACACTCTGGGCAGTCACTTTGCAGACACGTGTCACAGCTCAGCGAGCAAAGCAGACAGCATTCCCGGGGCCTCATGACCTGGGAGGACCAGACTCTCCCAGCTGAACGCCTGCCCGGGTCCTGTCCACAGGGTCAGAGGGGAGAGGATCGTCCTCCCATGGTCTTGCCAGGATGTCAGAGCCCAGGCCCCACTAGGACGTCACGGACTGTGGGTCCAGTCGGAGGCCTTCTGTCCCTGCCAACTGTGGGAGCAAAATGTGGGCTGTGGCTGGGGAGGGACAGACAGGGTGTGGATCTCCCACTTCCTGTGACTCCTCTGAGAGCACCGAGGCCCGGGGACTCCAACAGAGCTAAGAATGGGGTCCCAGACCTGCAAAGGAGAGAGGATGCTAGGGCGCAGAGCAGCCAGGGGTCCATAGCCAGGACAGGTGCTTCCCAGCTCCACCCATGCTCCCGGCCCCCTCCCCAGGATGCCAAGACCTACAGAGGTCCTAGATACCTGCTCCTAAGTCTGCCTGGAGCCTCTGTGCTGAGCACCAGGGGCCCTCCCCTCAGGAAAGAAGGTCCCTGGGAGGCTGTCACCACGGGTGTGCACCAGCCCTGTTGACCAGGTCTGCCACGGCCAGGACAGCCCAGGAGGGCTTGGGGGGTGGGTCATGCTCTGGACAGGCTGAGGCATGCCCAGGGCCCCAGAGCCACAGAGGGGCCCCTGGCAGTGCAGTGTGGTGGCCAAGGCCAGCCTCTGACCCCGCTGCCCTCGCTTGCGTCCCCAGCAACATGGCTTCCTTCCTGGGACGCTGCAGAGACCTGTACGAGGCAGAGCTCCATGGCCACACCAGCCTTCCACTGCTGAAGATGAAGGTGGGCTGCAAGCCTGTCAGCCTGCCTGGAGGAGACCTGGGGACCCAGGTGTATTTTCTGTATGCCCTGCCTGGACACGCCCAGCGCCCTGAGGCCACAGCAGACGGTGAGGGGCAGCGCAGTCTGCAGGTCTCTCAGGGGTGGTGTTTGGGGCTGGACTCCCCTTCCAGGCGGTGCGACCCCTCGGGGTTTGCAGAGGCCACTGGAAGGTGATTCACGTTGGCGACCCTTTCTCTTCTTCCAGCTCCCGCTCTGCGTGCAGGGCCACCACCCTTCCGCGCACTGGCTCTCGAGCCAGCTGCAGCACCGCTGGCTCAGCCAGGACCTGCTCCAGAGCCAGGGCCAGCTTCCCCACGGGGCCTGCCCCCATGCGCACAGTCAGCACCAGGGCCAGCTCCACAGGCCTCCTCTGGATGGGCTGGGCCTGCAGAGGAGCTGCCTGGGGCGGAGATGGTTGACATCACCGCCTTCTCCCCCAGGATGATGGCAGAACAGCTCACGCTTCTGGATGCGGTGAGCAGCTGGCTCTGCTGGGCAGGGCCAGGACCACGGCGTCCCTGTGGCAGCTGGCGTCCCACACAAGCCCTGGCCAGAGTCAGCCCAGGCTCCATGTCAGCCCCAGTGTGACCTGGGCTCGTTTCTCATGTCCTAACCCACCTGTCCCCTGTGGACAGCAGAGATGGGACACACTCATGCCAGGTGCACAGAGTGGCAGACAGAAAGCTGGGCACGGTGTGGCCCGGAGGTGGTGGAGGGCACTCACTGTGGTGCAGCCAGGCCCCTGTCCCTGCCAGTCTGCCCAGAATGCCTTACCTGTCTCAGCACTGATTAGGCTTCAGAGTTGGACGGGGTCCCAGAGCAGACACACAAACAGAGCCCCTTGGTGTAGCTGCCACAGGGAGGTGCGCTGGGATGGGACAAGGAGCATAGGGCTGATGGCGATGGGCCGAGTGATGGGGAGTTGGCCAGGACGCCCGGGAGAAAACACCTCTGTGTCTTCTCTCCAAGAATGGGCTCTGGGCCATGGGGCTCGGGGCACCCTCAGTGGGCTGCTGCTCCCACTGCTGTGAGCCCCATGCACAGCATCCTGGGAGTGTGGGCACCGGTGCACTCTGAGTGGGGGTGGCTGTGCCCATGGGTCACTCTCCTCCCCAGGAGCTGTTCCAGAAGGTCGTGCCCTTCCACTGCTTGGGCTCCGTCTGGACCAAGAGCGGCAAGAGAGGCAAGGAACACCTGGCCTCCACTGTCCATGCCACCGTCCAGCAGTTCAACTGCGTGACAAATTGTGTAGTCACCACATGCTTGGGGGACCCCAGCAGGAAGGCCACGGACAGGGCCCGTGTGGTGGAGCACTGGATCAAGGTGGCCAAGGTCAGCTGCGGGCAACCAGGGCCCTTGCTCCCTGCACTCTGGGAATGGCCACTTTGCTCTATCAGCCCTTGGGAATACAACCTGTGGCTGAAGACCCTGCACAGACCCTGGGCCCTTCCTGGCAGGGAGGGGCCTGACCTGACTCGCTTCCCCCAGGGGTGCATGCTCACCTGCCACCTGAACCTCCGTGTGGGTTGAACCCAATCCTCTCCCTGTGGGGTGGCCATGGTTCCCTCGTGCCTTCCTGTGGCTCCGTGGGCATCTGATGCAGGAGGGGGACGTCAGCCCAGGGGATCCAGGTGACTTCTCCCTCATCCGCTCTGCTCTCCAGGAGTGCCAGACCCTCAGGAACGTTTCCTCGGCCCATGCCATCCTCACTGCTCTACAGACCTCCCCAATTTGTCGCCTGCAAGAGACGTGGGGAGAAGTCTCCAGGTGGGTGCCTTCTCCCACAGGAGCACCAGGGTGTACCTGGGACCCTAGGACTCAGCACTAACCCCATGATCTGGGAGGTGCCAGACGTGGACTCTAAGGGGAGGCATGGGGAACGTCACCTTCGAGACCCCTAGACCTTCTGCCTCATGTTTGCCTCAGGATGCTATTTGCTTTGCTGTCAGGCACCAGTTCTTGAATAGTGCTCCTGGGCAGCACCGGAGCACCCTGTGCAGGTGAACGTGAGGCAGAACGGTGCTGCTCCGTGGAGGGGAGGGGCCCAGGAGAACCACTTGAGCTTCCCCCGTCCCCTGGGCCCCAGGGCTTCGGGAACTCAGTGGAAACTCACCTGGGCCGTGTGCATCCTCCTTGCTCTCGAGCAAAGGGAGCTGCACTCACCACCCTCCCATCACACCGAGTGGCTCCTCCTGGTTTCCCATCTCCACAGGAAAAGCTGCAAAAAATTTGAGCGCCTGTGTGAGAAGGACAATGGCTTGAGCAGGGATCGGCTCACCAAGGTAGGGGGCTGGGAAGTGGGGTAAGTGTTTGGGGGTAGGGTGAGGGGTGGAGTGAGGGCCTGGGGCAGGGGTGGTGTTGGCCGGCAGGACAGGCTCTGTGCGCCTGACCCCACCCGGGCTGTGTGGCAGAGTGGCAGGAAGGACTTCCCTCCTTCCACAGGGTGACCTCGGTTCCTCACAAAGCCAGGCCCTGCCTGGGATCTGCCTGCCCAGGACCTGCATGGGGAAGGCCACCCGCCTGCACTGGGGAGGGGGGAACTGAACACGGGTGTCCCAGGGCCCGTGGTCCATGGTTTCTGAGCATCAGGTGCAGTGGGCACATGAGAAACAGATGCACCTGTGGCTGTGATGCCCGTCCTGCCCTGACCCACTGCCCATCGCCTGAGGTCCTGGGATTCTCACCCTGCCCAGGGCAATGACATCATCTGCAGGTAGACGAGGAGAAGCTCCTGAGGCCTCCTCACACACGCCTGGTGGCTCTGTCCTGACCACATCTCAATGCCTTCCACCTAAGGGAGGAAGCAAAGTGTCGCCACCCAGAGCCTGTGCAGGCCCTGCCTGTCACTCAGAGATGATCCCTGGGGGCCACTCCCTGAGTGGCAGGGGAGATGTGCAGCAGAAGCTGTGGTTCGTCCTTGACCCTGCTGGGGGTGGGAGGAGCACCCAGTGGGGCTGGGTGGCCAGCACCTATCAGCCAGGCCTCCTGAGACCACCTGGCCCTCTCCCTCCATGGCTGTGCCTGGCCAGGGACCAGGACACAGAGAGCCCTGATGGACTCCTGGCCAGGGGTGCAGCTGGGGTTGTGGTGAAGCAGTGGGGTGCCAGTCAGCTGGGGGCAGGGCAGGCTCTCCTGTGTGGCCCTGGGCTGGTCACTGCCCATGGCCTCTGATTTCTCAAGTAGAGGATGGGGCTGGTGAGCCTGTTGTGCAGAGCTCACGGGGGTCGGTGAGGCACCAGGAAGGGTGATGTGTGGTGCAGGGCCTGGCCTTCCTCCCAGGGGACAGTGAGGAGGAGGAGGGCAGGCGTAGGATGCTGAGTCAGGACAGCTGTGGGGGGGGGGCACCCAGCACCCTCACTAGCCAAGGAGCAGACCCAGGGAGGCCCCTTGCTCAAGGTGCCCCCAGTGAGGGTGGGAGCCACAGCATCCAGACAGAGTGCACTTGGGGGAGGGGCTCAGACATGCAGGGCCCCAGCAGAGGGCCCAGGTGTGGGCAGGGGTGGGAAGGACAGGCCCTATGACCCTGACCTTGATCCTGGCAGAAGGGGGCCTTCAAGCTTGCTGCCCGGGAGCAGAATCCACAGAGAGCCCAGATGAGGCTGCGGAAACAACAGAAGGTGCGTGTGCCCGGGCGAGGGGACTCCTCCGTCACACCGGGGCCCGAGCCACAGGAGCAGGGCTAACACCTCCAGCCCTCCCTGCAGTCCCCACACTGCCTCAGTGGCCCCCACCGGAGAGACCAGAGCCAGGGCCTGGGGCAGCTGGGCTCTCAGTGCACTTGGGGCTGAGGTGGCGCTGGTCGAAACAGGGCCTGTGTGCCCTTGGACATCCCAGCAGGAGTCCTAGGGGTGCCTGCTGTCCTGGGAGTAGCTGGGAGGATGGAGAATGGGGGAGGCTGCCAAGGTCCTGGAGGGCTCCTGGGGGGAGACATGAGCCAGGGTCCAGGAGCTGGGGTGGAGGGGTCTCTGGGGCAGGGCTTGGGTGGCACCTGAGAGCAGGTGCTCATCACCACCCCCTGCGGCACAGGGAGTCGTCCCCTTTCTTGGCACTTACCTGAAATACCTGGTGATGTTGGACACTGTGATGGGGGACTCTGTGCATGTGAGTGATCCTGGGGCAGGTGGGGTGGGCCCGGGTCCCTGAGGCTGGCGGGGGGAGGTGCGGGGAGAGCCTGTACTGCATTCTTAGCCTTCTGCGCTGCCAGCCCTTCTCCTGAACCTCACAGCCGTCCCTGGGGCTGGGGCTTCACTGCCTCTGCCCTGTGAGTGTCGGGGCCTCCAACTGGGTGCCCCTCCCTCTCCTGGAGGGACAAAGCTACACAAGGTCTTGGCTGAGCCTCCTTGGCCTCCCCCTTGGGTAGGCTCCATGGGCAGGAGAGAAATTGGGCCCAGCAAGGTCAGGAAGCACTGACATGGCCAAGCACCCTCGCCCATCCCAGCCTCTGTTTCCCTCCTGTCACCAGGCAGGGTGAGAACAGCAGGTGCCTGAGCCTCAGCTGCCAGGTCCCCTCTCCAGAGCTCACCCAGATCCTTGTCCTTTCCCACCCGCATCCCCTTGACGGCCTCATGAAGGGGAGGGTCGGGGCTGGGCCTGGCTGGGGGCAGTTCTGATGGACTCTGTCTGCCTTCCAGCAGGCTGACTTCAGCTTCGAGAAACTGAATAAGGTGAGCAGCTGTGGCCTCACTCAGGGTAGGAGGGCACTGGGGGTCACAGGTGGTCCTGTTCAGGACCCCATGCATCACCCCTGCAGCTTTGCTCTATTAGGAGGGCTGGGTGCACATGAGGGGGAGACCCATCCCTAGGGTGGGTGCGGGTAGAGGACTGGAATCAAGGAGAAGCCCCTGGGGAGGGGCTGTTGGCACCCCTGTCGAAGGCCAGGGTGCGGCCTGCATGGGCTGGATTGGAGGAGGCCTCTTTAGAGGAAACACCCAGAACCCCGCGGCCCCTCCCCTACCAGGTCCCCACAGCGTTCCCAGCCCAGGCGCTGACCGTGTCCTGTGTGTCCCTCTGTCCCCAGGAAATTAAAGTCCTGCAAGAAATCCAACTGCTGCAGGTGGCAGCGAGCAATTATTATTTTAAGCGTGATGAGGAGTTTGGCGTGTGGTTCCGGTCTGTGGAGTATCTCACTGAGAAGGAGAGGTGAGTGATGGGCAGGAATTGGGTGAAGCCCAGGGGTGTTGGGGGTGGGGAGGGCTCTCCCTGCTGTGCAGCTGGGGGAGCACCGTCCAGGCCCCCTGGTGGCAGCAGGCCCTGTCCTATGGGCACTGCTGGCCCCCAGGACTGCAGCTCCTGGGCAGGCCCTGGGAGGGAGGCCTGAGCTGAGGCTCTTGGTGGACTCATGGCTGTGCTCTCTCCGTTAGCTACGCCCTGTCCCGCCAGCTGGAGCCCTCTGCCAAGAGGCCCGCAGCAGCCTCAAGGCCATGAACACCATCGTGATGCCCTCGTGACCGAGTGCTGGGACCTCAGGGGCACATCTGAGCTCATTGGGAGCCTGGTGCCTGGGACAGTGGCCTCCCTGCTGTGAAGCTGAGGCCTGCGTTGTGTCAGTTTAATTGCCCCTCTTATGTTCTCTCCTTTCCCCCATTGAACTATAGTCACTGTTAGTAGCTCCCTGTTAGAGTTTTATTAAAGTTAATGTAAATATGTTGCACCATGAGTTTCATGCTTCCTCGTCATCGCTTCCCCGTAACTGAGGTTGTGAGCGGTGTTCCACCGTGCAAATGCGCCGTGGGCATGGGCCCCTCCTAGTTGCGGCTCCTGGAGCTGCACCTCGCTGGGTGAGGTTCCCTGAGGTTCTTCTCCTAAGAGGCGCTGGCAGATCACTTGGTGCCTGGTGTAAAAATCCTGCCTGGCTCCTCTTGCACTTTCTGCCCTGGGTTTAGGATGTTGGGTCCAGCCTGGCCTGGCCTGGCTGTGGTGGGCATATGGGAGGTGAACCAGCAGATGGAAGGTCTCTCTATCTCTGTGTTTGCCTTCCAAATAAATAAAAGAGGGGCTGGTGCTGTGGCATGGTGGGTAAAGCTATCACCTGCAGTGCTGGCATCAGGGGTGTGTTCGAGTCCCGGCTGCTCTCCTTCTAATCCAGTCTCTGCTATGGCCTGGGAAAACAGTGTGGGATGGCCCCAGTCCTTGGGCCCCTGCACCTACGCAGGAGACCCAGAAGAAATTCTGGCTCCTGGCATCTGATCAGCCCAGCTCCAGCCATTGTGGCCATTTGGGGAGTGCACCAGCAAATGGAAGACCTCTCTCTCTCTGCCTCTACCTCTAGCTTTCAAACAAACAAATCTTTTTTTAAAACTTTTATTTATTGAATATAAATTTGCAAAGTACAGCTTATGGATGACAATGGCTCCCCCCCCCCCATAACTTCCCTCCCACCCCCAACCCTCCCCTTTCTCGCCCCTTCTCCCCTTCCATTCACATCGAGATTCATTTTCATTTCTCTTATATACAGAAGATCAGTTTAGTATATTTTAAGTGAAGATTTCAACAATTTGCAGCCACATGGAAACACAAAGTGAAAAATACTGTTTGAGTACTAGTTGTAGCATTAAATCACAATGTACAGCACATTAAGGACCAAGATCCTACATGAGGAATAAGTGCACAGTGATTCCTGTTGTTGACTTAACAATTTGACACTCTTGTTTATGGTCTCAGTAATCTCCCTAGGCTCCAGTCATGACAAACAAACAAATCTTTAAAAAATAAAGAAAAAATAGGCCGGCGCCGCGGCTCACTAGGGTAATCCTCCGCCTTGCGGCGCTGGCACCCCGGGTTCTAGTCCCGGTTGGGGCACCGATCCTGTCCCGGTTGCCCCTCTTCCAGGCCAGCTCTCTGCTGTGGCCAGGGAGTGCAGTGGAGGATGGCTGCTTTGCTCTCCTTCATTTTTGGGGTGCAGTTTTCTGTGTGCTCCCCTGAGGCTCCCCGAGGCCAGCGCCTGTCCACATCGGTGTGGTCCGTGCCTGGTCATCCGACCCAGGCACTGAGCCCAGCATCCACAAGCACGTGTTCCCGGAAACTGCACCCCCCAGGGAGCGGCGGCCTCTCCCCCACCCGGGTTGCACCTAGCAAGGACCGGACCTGGGGCCACACATAGATATAGCCCCAATAACGGGAATGACCCCATGGAAGTGGCAGGTGCTGAGATGACCACGCGTGGGAGTCAGGCGAGGGAAGGCTGGTGTGAGGGACAGAGATCCCGGCAGGACAGTGGGGTGTCGTAGCCAGGGTCACCTGGGCCCCCCGAGTCCCCACGCTTACTTCAGCACTGGCTGCTGCTGGGAAGCCCTCCTGAGCCCTGCCGCCGTGGCGAGGAAGCTGTATGTGCAGCTCTGTCGCTGAGGGTCGTGCACGGGGAAGATGAGGAACAGAGCCACGGATCCCCTGCCAAGGACAAGTCTCCTGAGAAGAGATGAGCCTTGCTGGCTCACGCCCCTGATGGGTTGTTAGCGCGCCCCAACCTGGCCCATCCCAGTGGAAGGAGAGAAATGGAGCCCAGTGCTGACGGGCTGGGCACGGGTGCTCTTCTTCCACGGCGCTTGTGGGAATAGTTTCCCTCGTTTCTGGGGAAGACTGGACAGTCTAGATTTCGTGAAAACGGAACTCTGTTAATTTCCCCAGCCCCAGAACCTAGAGAGTCACTTTGGACATACAAGTCTCAGTCAACAAACACTTGGCCAAGTGGACGCTACGTGTCGGGTCCTGTTGTCGCAGGAGTTCTGGGGTTGGCATGTGGGAGGCGTGAGAGAGCAGTGGCCGCATCTGCCGCTCCAGCCACTCAGGTCTGTGTCTCTTCCCCACGAGGGGTGCCGGCTGCTTCCTTTTACCGAATCCCTCGGAAGTGACACCGCGTCTGTGTCGCAGCTCTTGCTGTTACAGTTCTGATGTTACCGCTCTGTGGACCACTGCCTCTCCTCTTCCACCGGGTCACAGCTTCTCTCCCCTTTGCTCCCTGAGCATCGTGGTCTCCTGGGCTACAACTGTTCTTCTCTGCCAGATTCTCTGAGGGGTGCGGCAGTCTTTGGTGCCACAGCTCCTGCTGTCTGCCGGATCCTTGTCTGGGAAGAGTGAGGCACTGGGACAAGGAGGGAGTGAGCAAAGCGAAGGTTTAAGAAGGAGGCAGAGAAAGCCCCCCCTCCCCGTAGCCACAGGGCTGCTCCCCAAGTGCCTGGGGAAGGTACCGCCTATTTCACTGGCATTCCACCTGGGAGCTGGTTTGAGTCCCAGCTGCTCCACTTCTTGTCCAGCTCCCTGCCAATGTGCCTGGGGAGAGCAGCAGAAGATGGCCTGGGGGCTTTGGCCCCTGCCACCACATGGGAGACCCAGATGAAGCTCCTGGCTCTGGCTTCAGCCTGGCTCAGCCCCCGCCATTCTGCCAACTGAGGAGTAAACCAGCTGAAGGAAGTTCTCTCTCTCTCTCTCTTTCTCTCCCTCTCTTTTTCCCCCTCTCCCCCTCTCCCCTTCTCTCCCTCTCCCCCTCTCCCCCTCTCCCCCTCTCTCCCTCTCCCCCTGTCCTCCTTCCCCTTTCCTTCTCTCCCTCCCTGTAACTCTGACTTTAAAATAAATAAATCTTAAAAAATAAAAAATAAAAACTGCCTGGCTGGGATTTTTACACAATTCCAAAGGTTCAAGTTCACCTGATTGGTCAAGTAGCAAGATAATGAGGTAGTATATATAAACCAATCAGGGAGCCACCAGAGCCTAAGTATGATTGGCTTGACCAGGAACCAATCACGGAGCTCACGCTACATGTGGAAGTGGGGAGTGTGTTCAAACAGGTCCAGAGCAGGCGCACTGTTCAGCAGCTGGAACCACATCTGGAGGTGACGTCGAACCTGTGTCCCACCCTCCGTCCCTCAGAGTTCCTGGATGGCCAAGTCAGGCGGGGTCTTCCTTTCCTTCCCAGGGCCCTGGGGTCCCTATCAGAGGCAGGAGGAGTCTATGTCTCCTCCCCAGGAGATGGGGCACATGCTTTACCACATTCCATTTTTTAAAATTTTTAAAAATACTTATTTGAAAGAGTTACAGAGAGAGAGGGAGAGACAGGGATAGAGGCCAGGAGTGAGTGAACAAATGGAAAAGGAAGACCTTTCTCATGTGTCTCTCTCTCTCTCACTGTCCACTCTGCCTGTCAAAATAAATAAATAAATAAATAAATAAATAAATAAATAAATAAAATGTTTAAGACATCACCTCTAAGCACACTTATGGCAGCATCGTTGCTTGGTAGCAGAGAAAATGCACACAGAGTGAACGCCACATGAGAGAGACTGACAGACCCACGCTAGGAGCAGCATCAGCCACAGAAAGGAACACGTCCGCTGACCAGACTTCCCTGAGAATGCAGAGAAAACAGAAATAACACGTATGATGGAACCCACCCTTTCACCAAGGCAGGCCAAACGAAGCCCGAAAAGTAGGCAGAGTAGTTGGGGGTTAGCAGCAGCCCCTGGGGACAGGTGGAAGCTGGCCCTCACGACAGAGAAATCCCCCCAGGTCCTCGATTTGGGCGTATCGGAACCCCACGATCGCAGTTCCCAGTCGCCAGACAGTCGAGAGAGGGCCCCTGTGACCATCAGCAGAAGAAGGTCAGGAAGTTCAGACCCCTGTGGACCACACATGTGGACAACGGCAGGCCTGCAGCACACGGTGCTTGAGAGGTTAGAAAAGTGGTCCCCAGGCCTGTTTGGTCCATCCCACGGGTCCATTCAGCATCTGGAAGCCCAGGGCCACTGCTAGTGGTAGGTCAGCAGTCAAGAGGGCTGGATTTGGGGTATCCAGAGAGAAGCAAGGACAAGCCAGACCTCGCTTTGTCTTTGCACCTGCATGGCCGGCTCGCGAGAGTGTAGGCTGTTGCTGCTGCTCTGCCTTCTAAGGCCCCCACGCGCCACGCTCTAGGGAGACTCCACGCAGGACCCAAACCAGGAATAACCTGGGGCGCCCGCGAGCAGAGGGTTGGCTGCTGCTGCCCACCTGTACCCACACCCCACAGAGGGATGGCGAGGGACCGAGGGCTGTTGTTGAATGGCTAATTGGCAAACGTGGAGGCTGGAGGGGCTTTGAGGGGCTTACAGAGAAAGCTGCATCTCTCACGGGGCACAAGGCAGAGTAGTGGGCAGCTGGCCCAGTGTTAAAATCAGAATTCCTAAGACGCTACTTGGCAGGGCCAGTGCAGTGGCATAGCGGGCAAAGCCACCCTGCAAAGCCAGCATCCTGCATGGCTGGAGCCCTGGAATCTCCACTTTTGGTCCAGCTCCCTGCTAATCCACCTGTGAAAGCAGCAAAGGATGGCCCAAGTGCTTGGGCCACTGCAGCCATGTGGGAGACCCGGAAGAAGCTCCTGGCTCCTGATTTGGCCTGGCCCAGCCCTGCACACTGCTGCCCTCTGGGGAATGAACCAGCAAATGGAAGAGATTCTCTCTCTCTCTCTCTCTCTCTCTCTCTCTCTCTCTCTCTCTCTCTCTTTCTCTCTCTCTCTCTCTCTCTCTCCACCCCCGCCTCTGGTCTCTTTCTCTCTCTCTTCTCTCTCTCTCTCACTCTCTCTCTCTCTCTCCACCCCTGTCTCTTTCTCTCTCTCTCTCTCCCTCTCCCCCTCCCTCCCTCCCTCTCTCCCTCCCTGTCTCTTTCACTCTCTTTGCCTTTCAAACAAATAAATAAATGTTTTTTTTGAAAAAAGACTGGAACTTCATGCATATAAGAGGTCTTCAAAAAGTTATGAATTGTGGAAAAACCATGCATAGTTCTCAAAGCTGTTTTGTATTAAAAGAAATGGATGTTTTTGTTGCACTTTCCATGAATTTTTGGAAGAGTTCTTGTAACACCGAACACTTCCTCAGAAGCAAAGACAGAAGAACCACTCAAGGAGCCAATGTCAAAGTCACTGCTGGGTGCCTCGCAGCACTGTCTCTCCCGGCTGGGGTGTGGCGGCTGCTATTTGGTGAGCGGACTTGCCAGGGAAAGGCCTGGCTCTCACCAGAAGATCATTGCATGAGGATGCATGGAAAGAGGGGTGAACCTGGCACTAGAGGCTGAGAAGAATGAGTGTCCCAGGAGGCTGACGGGGCACAGAGGAGGGACTCTGAGGAGGCAGACAGTGAAACGGGGGCTGCAAGGTCACTCCCCAGAGGACACGTCACTCCCCAGGGACACGTTACTCCCCAGGGACACCTCATTCCCAAGGACACATCATTCCCCAAGGACACGTCACTCCCCAGGGACACATCATCCCAAGGCCATCCAGTCACCGTATCCATGATGGAGACCCCAGGATCACTAAGAAGCTCACAGTCAGCACTGAGGTGAGAGAGCTGGACACGAAGCTTGTGTCCCGAAGTCACAGAGGCTGGTGGCAGCAATGACTAAATGCAGGTGAACTAGGAGCTTGGAGGGACCAGCATGTGGGGAGTGTGCAAACAGCCAACTGCAATCTCAGGAGCAAACAGATGCACAAGCAGCTTGCTCTTAGCATAAGCAACCCCCAAGGCCAACATCAGAGGTGGAGACTAAAGCTGTTGTCCAGTCTAGAGTCCCAGTTGCACACTTTGTTCTCCATCCCTACACAACACTCAGGGCCAGAACCCACTGATGGAAGCAGACTCAGATTCACGGAGTGAGCAGCCGGCAGGGCGGTGGCGAGCGTGTCCAGGCCGCACATCTCTACTCTGAGGTGCTCCTAGATTGCTCCAACTGCCACACTTCCCACGAGCTAGCAGGCAGCTGCCACAAGAAAGGTTCACGCACAGAACTGTGCGGCTGCGTGTGGACAGATTGCTCGGGGAGGGGTGCAAGTCTGGGAAGAGACCCTCTGAGGTGTCAGGGAGGGCCTCACGGGAAGAGAGTGAACAGGGACAGAAGCGCACATGGCTGTCCATGGACACAGTGGCCCCGGGGTGTGCAGTGCACTGACCCAGAGTCCGACCCTTCCCCTGCAAGGCAGGGAAGCTGGAGCCTGGAATGTGCATGTTTAGCTGTGGAGATCATGGCAGCTCATCGTGTGAGGCAAAGGCATACTCACATGACGCTGCCCTGAGAGTGCGCGCTCACGCCTCGAACGTGAACCCCGGTAGGTGCACCCCACACCTGGGGCTCAATAAGCCCCTTTCATGAGCATCTTGCACTACGGGAGATGCCATCAGGGTACAGATTGGACTTTGGAATTAAAATGATTTGCTCTGCTAAATACCAGACACACTTGGCAAAGGTGAACCCATTTTGTGACCCCAGCATGGGTTCCTAATGTATTTGCAGGAACTTTAGAGATTTCAGAGCCGATTTAATGAAAACATGAAAGAATTGTAATAGGTTCCTGACTTGATAAGGCTCCAGGGATATTTACATAAAAGCAAATTGCCTTCTGCAGAGGTCTGGGACTCACAGCCAAAACTTCATTCAGAAAGAACTCTCATCATGGTCTCCTGAAGCCGCGAGCACAGCCCGCTCCCCCAGCCCGGCCTCTGCTCTGCTCACCCCCACAGCCTGTCGCTGTCTCCGCTCCCTAGGAAGCCCCACACCTCCCCGCCAGCTTCCGGAGTGCAGCCAGCACCTCCTTGTTCCTCAGGCTGTAGATGAGGGGGTTCAGCATCGGGGTGAGCACGTTGCTGAACACAGACAGCGCCTGGTCCTGCTCTGGGCTGTGGGAAGAGGTGAAGCTCATGTAAATGAAGATGTTCGGGCCGAAGAAGAGACTCACCACCGTGAGGTGGGAGGAGCAGGTGGCCAGGACCTTCCGCCTGCCCTTGACGGAGCTCATGCGGAGCACAGCGAGGAAGATGAGCGTGTAGGAGGCTGTGATGAGACCGAAGGGGACAACCAGCAGCACCACGCTGGTCACCACCACCACGGACTGATACACGGACGTGTCCTCGCAGGACAGCTTGATGAGGACAGGGACCTCGCAGAAGAAGTGCTGGGTCTCCCGGGACCCACAGATGGGGAAGTGCAGAGGGTAAACTGTGTGAACTAAGGAGCTGGCCGAGCCTCCAACCCAACACCCAGCCACCATGTGCAGGCAGAACCTGGGGCTCATGATGGCGGGGTAGCGCAGTGGGTTGCACACAGCCACGTAGCGGTCATACGCCATGAGGGTCAGGATGAGGCACTCAGACATCCCCAGCAACAGGAAGAAGAAGCTCTGTGTCCCGCAGCCAACCCAGGAGATGCCCCTCTCCCCTGTGAAGAAGTTGGTGGCCATCTTGGGGACGATGGTGGAGGTCAGTGTCAGGTCGATGAGGGAGAGCTGGCTGAGCAGGACGTACATGGGCGTGTGCAGCCGGGCGTCCCCCAGGATCAGGACGATCAGAAGAGCGTTTCCCAGGAAGGCCAGGACGTAGACGAGGACCACGGCGGCATTGAGGAGCAGGGAGTGCCGGGACCCAGGGAAGAGCCCGGCCAGGAGGAAGTCCGTGGCCGAAGAGGCGTTCCCACCCACCATGCCGCTGCAGGCACAAGGGAGACCACAAGTGCCACCACCACGCGTGACAGACTCGTGTCAGTCTGGGGGCCAGCGTTCGAGAACCTTCCCCCCAGCTCCGGGTTCTCACATAGCCTTTGCCCGCATCTCAGGGAGAGCACTTTCCCGTGTCTCTTGAACAATCACCTGACTTGGTAAATACAGAATACTGGACACACGACCCACGCCAGCACTAACCGGCCTCTGCTGAGCTGAGTTCTTCCGATTTTCTTCTTTCTTTCTTTCTTCTTTCTAAGTTGGAGAATCCTGTAAATACGAACACCCATTTCTAGAAATACAGGCTTAAACTGCTACACACTGTTTATGTTAGCCGTGGGTCCTAGCTAAGAACTTTTGTGCATTGGAGCACAAATGAAGGAAATTCTAATCAGTTCTTTCAATTTGGCTTTATAAATTATAAATCATTAAACAAACCTTTCTTAGCTCCTCTAATAATGACTCTGTCCTTTGTTCTAGGCCCTGTCTAGTGCACTTGGGCCTCATTCCTTTGTAATCATAACCTCTACTCTACCACAAATGGCTCTACTCCCAACCTGTGTGTACTGATGGTCCTCTTCCCCACTTAATGCTGTATAATTGTTCAAACCTGGTAAATGCCACTCTTAGGATCATTGGTCACTATCCTCACTCTGTCTTATATGACCTTGTCTAAATATGATCAGAGTCGGCAAAAAAAAAAATTATAAATCAATTACTTGGTTACATCCTAATGAAATATCCTACTGTTTGCTTTCCTCTTGTTGGGTAATTGTCCTTATGTTATACACAGGGTGACAGAAATTGCTAGACGCACAGAACTGCCAACCATCAGTGTTCTGAATTACTGACCGAGGAAAGCTCTGGGATTTAACAGAGAATCTGACATCTACAGTGACTGATGACACGTCTGTCCTGTGTCTCAGACACAGACCTGGAGCTCTGCCCAGTGGTCTCCGCGGCCCCTGGCCCTGCTCCACACGCCGCTGCACCTCTGCTCTCTGCAGGTTGAGCAGCTCCAGGAGCGCAGCCGCCCACACTTGCACAGGCACCTGCATGCAATGAACTTCTGGCGAGAGCCAGGCCTTTCCCTGGCAAGTCAGCTCACAGAAAAGTGGCCGCACCACCCCAGCCTGGAGAGACAGTGCTGCCAGGCAGAAGTTTCCAGATGCTCAGCCTCCCGAACAGAGGGGCTCTGCTCAGCACGGGTCAAAACTCCCTGAAGTCCAGTCTGTTACTGCAGCCAGAGACCACTAATGTAAAGCCACGCCCCCCTCGGGCTTACACTGGCTGTTCAGCTGGCCGTCTGTATTCACAGTACTGTGTGCATTTTGGACAAAAGATCAGTTCAGAAGAAAAACCACTGCTTGGATTTGAGCCGTCAGTCCAGTGAACTACAAATGCGGCGGGACTGGCTGACCTTGCCGGTCAGCGACCATGAGCACAAATTTGCTGCACACCACACTCACATCAGTTCAGGGAGTGCCAGCAACGAGTGCGTGTGCAGCCTGCGTGGTCCACTCACTATCATAGCACACTTGCTGAGCGCTCACGAGGGCAGCAGTGACCCGGGACAGGGCCTAAGCAGATCAGAGGCCAGTGTGCAGCACTGCCCAGCACCAGCCCCTGCGGTGCCCCTTGACAGTGGCCGTCAGCACCTTTAACTGCCCTGTTCTGTAATCCTCCCCTCTCCAGACGCCACCTGTCCGTCATAAGGCTGTGGGCTTACAACTCAGAGAATGCAACTGTCAAGTTTAGACACAGCCAACTAATGTTCAAACACTAAAAGCTGGAGCAAAGAAACATTCAAATGTGTCTAGCTCACTCCCACTTTAACTTAAGGACATCAAACTTTTACTTTGTATCTTATAAATACACATTAACTCTGTGGGGACTGAAACCAGACCCTGACAGTGTTCTTTGAGTAGAAATGCAAACATCACAGCAAAGAACTCTGCATCACTTCATACAATAAAGCCTATTGCGCCATTAAATGATTTCAGCTGACTAAGCCTTTTTGGGGTCAGCTCTGCACATGTTTCTGTTACTTGCTTTGTAAACAAGAAGGCTGAGCTGTGGGAGGGAAGAGTGCGATGCTGTGTGCGTTAGCCTGTAGGCTGCACTGCAGTCTCCCAGGTCCTGACGACCTTCCGGGCTCCGGGCCCCTCTTGTTAGCGTGCTCGAGGTTGGGCTGTGAGGGCACAGACAGTGCAGACATCGACAAAGTCAGCAAACGGCCATAGCTCAGGAAGCAAACCACCACAAGCCACAGGATAAGTTCAACGGGTTGTCCTACCTGCTGACTGAGTTTGGGCACATGATGGTGCCCCGTGTTCTACTGGGTTTGGTCAGACAAGAGTACTGATCACACCACAACCCCTGCCTTATACCCTCGACAAAAAACAGCTCAAAATGGATCAGGGATTTAAACATAAGACGAGAAACCGTAAAACCACTGGAGGAAAACACAGGGCAAGGACTCCAAGACATCGGCACAGGCAGTGGCTTTTTGGATCAGACTCCCCAAGTCCCAGCAATAAAGGCAAAAGTAGACAAATGGGAGTGCATAAAGCCAAGGAGCTTCTGTACAGCCCGGGAAAGTGAAGCGGGAGGAGAGAGCTGACAGAATGGGATCACATGTCTGCACACCTTGCGTCTGGATCTTTCACACAGAGCCCAAACAGAAATACCGATTCCAGGCAGACTTCCCCTCCACGCGGACTCTGAGCAGGCTGAGCCTAACACAGGCCTGGCCCCGCGCTGTGTTGCACGAATTGTATAGGGTGAACCAGCAGATGAACAATCTCTGTCTCTCTCTGTTACTCTGCTTTTCACATAAATTAATGAAATTAATCTTTAAAAAATAAAATAATGCACTGAGATACTTAAATATATATTTTAAGGCAATAAATATGCAAATGTAACTGAATATCTCTGAGGAGAAAGGGAAATAGGATCTGGAAAATATGAATTACTTTACCTGCAACTGTTTTTAATAAAACGTATAAAGCAAATAAAAAATAGAAGTTTCAGTAAAAACAGAATGTGACCAGTTCAGTAGGAGACAGAGCAGGAAACGTAAGACTACTGCAGTGCCAGGATCCCATTTGGACACTGGTTCAAGTCCCGGCTATCTACTTCCGCTACTGCTCTATGGCCTGGGAAGGCAATAGAAGATGGCCCAAGTCCTTGGGCCCCTGCACCCATGTAGAAGACCCGGAAGAAGCTCCTGGCTCCTGGTCAGATTGGAGCAGCTCCAGCTGTTGCGGCCATTTGGAGTGAACCAGAAGATGGAAGACCTCTCTGTCTCTACCTCTGCCTCTCTGTAACTCTGCCTTCAAATAAATACATAAATCTTAAAAAAAAAAAAAAAGATTGGTGGAAAGAATTGTGGAAAGACCCCTGATGGCTACAGGTTTCCGATGGCTCTGACACACTGCCGTTGGCGGGGTCAGGGTCTGGAGAGCAGTGGGGCTCCGTGGCAAGCAGGCCAGACTTTGCAGCGTGGGGCTGAAGGTCCTGGGAGAGGACCCGTGTGGTGCTCAGGAGCCCGCTGAAGCTGACACTCGTGTTTGAAGGCTTGGGGGTGTCTGAGACGTGGGAAGGCAGCTCTGTCCTTACAGCAGGACAGAGAGCAAACACTGGTTCCAGCTTAGAGATTTTGACTGGGGGGCAGCGTCTGAGCATGGAACAACCAGGACCAGACCCGACTCAGGGTGGAGGGCCACCCTTGTGGAGTGGAGAAGACCCTGGCCCAGGCTGGGCTTCCACGAGTCACTCAGACTCCAGGTGATGCCATGACCTTGCCACCAGTTCCACCATTCACTCTCAGCATTCTAAATAAAAGCTCACACAGGAGCTGGTGCTGTGCTCTAGCAGGTGAAGCCACCGCCTGCTGTGCCAGCATCCCATAGGGGTGCTGCTTTGTGGCTCAGCTGTGCCACTTCTGATTCTGCTCCGTGCTAATGTGCCTGGGTAAGCAGCAGAAGATGGCCTAAGAACTTAGGGTGCGCCTAAGACACTGCCCTTGGCTTTCCTCACTGACCTTAGCTTGGATTTTAGGGGCCTTCCTAAGAAGCAGGCTACTGTCTTTGGGAATTGATAGGAAAAGGAGGTTTAGACTCCAGCTGAGTGCCCTTCAGCCTGGGATCCTGACCCCATCCAGGTCTCCCAGGCACTGAGGGATGGGGCTGTGTTTGCCTAATTGTGCACAGTCAAGGGGATGGCATCGGGGCAGGAGAGGAACAGTCAGCAGCCCAGAGGGCCTTGGGAGCTCTTCCTGCTGGAAGGGTCCATGTCCTGGACCTGGAGGAAGTGACCTCACTTCCTTGGTGATGGGCCACAACAGACCATGGAACTCTGGTAACCAGGCACCCAGATTCTAGTGGTAGCCACTGCCAGCTCACTTGATAGGAAGCGTTGCAGGGAGAACTATGTTCCCTTGCTGCTGCCCTTCAAGGCGAGGCTCTGGCCGAGCCAAAGCCCAGAATGAAGGTCTCTTCCAGAGTGTAACACGCTGGCTGAGGTCTCACTATGGACGCCTGTGGCCACGGGGGAGGAGGCAGCCACAGGTAACACGGTTTAGGAGCCCTGGGAAGTCCCGGCCAGGCCCAGAGTCTCTGGTGACCCTGCGTGGGCTCTCCTCCAGTCCCCATGAAGGGGACAAGAGGAGGGGCCCTTCCTGCACAGCACCAGGATTCAGGCATTGGAGGATGGCTGTAGTGTCATCCGTACACATTCCAGGGATGGCGGATGGGAAAGTGGGTGCTGGGGGCCATTTTGTCTACTCAGGGGTTCCACGTGATTTCTCCTGTGTCACCTGGAGTCCTCCTGGCTGGGGGTATACCCACATGTCCCTATGTATGTTACCTGGGGAGTGGAAATACTCACGAGGTGTCTCCTGTGGGACACTGACGCCCTCTGGCCTGGCTCCGGGCACTCTGTTTACAGGGCTCCACGCTGGAGATCAGCAATGATTCCCATGAGGAACTCATCTTCTCAGGCAATGGACAGGTGCGTCAGGCCAACAGCCGTGGACAGCGCTGGGCTGGGCTGAGGGAGGGGCCTAGGGAGATACACAGGCAGGGTCTCAAGATGACCAGGCTGGGCTGAGGACCAGAGCCTGGATATAGGCACCTCTGGGCCCCGTCCTGGTGTTTCCTACCCGAGTGACTGACCCCAGTCTCGTTCCTAAGAGATCTCGCCCCTCTGCTGCCCACTGACAGCTGGGTTATGGCAACCCCATGTCGGGTCCTGGTGGGATGTTCAGGGGACAGTGTACTACTGGTTTCCTGGATACGAAGTCAAGAGTGTCCGCGTGTGGGACTGCACTGTTTTCCCACCCGGCCCATGAATCCCGGGCAGGGGTCAGCTCCGCTGTGCGTCCAGACCTCCCCACAACCCACGATGGAGAACCCAAACCCCACACACAGGGGTGAGGCTTACACTCGTGAGAGAGAGAGACTACTCCATGCACGTGTCAGCAGTGTGTCTCTCGGTCTCAGCCCTGGAGCCCCCACCCGTCTCCATCCTGTTCCATGAGAAAGGACATTTGTCCTGCGGCTCAGCTGGGATTCCGGTGCTCGTCCCCAGCTGCCCAGCTGCAGGTCACGGCCTCAGAGAGCGCCCCTGGAAGCCTGGTCTGCTGGGCAGTCACAGCCCAGGGCCCCACACGAGGGCAGCTCTCACACAGGAGTTTGCACACAGTGCTGGGGGCTGGATGTCCCTGTGTCTCCTGCTTGTACATGTGCATCTCCGTTCCCGTGTTCTCGTGTTCTCCTGTGCTTCACTGTGTCCTTGTCCCCTCTCCTTATCAGCCTGGCAGACCTGGGGCCCACACCATGGCCTGACCTAACGTCCATCACCTCTTCAGGAGTACATGTGCACATGCAGCCACACTCGGGGACCCAGGTGTCAGAGCATCACCGTCACTCTCACAGGAGCTAATGCCCTGCTGAGACAGAGGCCCAGACAGCCCTTGCTGGGGGGAGGGGCTGAGGTGTCCCCCTGGAGCAGCCACGGTCAGATCACCGTGCAGAAGGGCTGTGGCCGGGACACCGCCAGCTGCCATCTCTGCACTGCTGCTCCTAGCTGCTGGCCTCCCTAGGGGGATACTCTGCTCTCCCCACTCTCCCAAGCTGCTCTGTATGTGGCCAAAAAGTCACTCTGGGCCTTCCATGCCCAACCCCCCAGGGATGTGAGGGGTCACCTGCTGCAGCTGGATGCCCTCTGTGAGGGGGTCTTCTCCCAGCCCAGACTCCCGTGGTTGGGGGTCCCTGGAGCCTCCTCTGACTCCTGTCCCTGCTGGTCCTCCCTAGTTTGGAGGTGTGTCCACACTGCACCTGGCAGAGGTCTGCCCCCTGCGGAGCCTGCAGCCAGGCACCAAGGCGAAGCTGGAGGAGTCCCTGGTCCCGGCCTCCCCAGGAAGAACCATCGCTTACCTGTCCACTCTGCTGTGCTCATATGGCGACTTCAGCACTGTTCCGTATTTCCTGGACCAGATATTCCACAGGTGAGCGTCTGTGCCCTCCAGGCACAGGGGCCTCTGCCGCCCCCTAGCCGTGGCTCTCTGTGCCTGCGTGCTCCTCTGAGAAGTGGGGTGGTGTGGGTGTGAGCCTCAGGAGTTGTACAGGGACCATGTGACTGCAGACATGGCAGGAGCCTGGTGCCTGCTCCGTGGCCAGGGCTGCTGGCGCTGCACTCATCCCTCTTCTTCTGGCCTCTGCACCCTTGGGACTCAATAGCCCACGGCACTTGAGGTTTGGAAAACCCCACAGAGAGCAGCCCTGCCTTCCCGTCTGTAAAGGAGGCCTCCCAGCCCCAGTCCCTGATACAGACAGAGCAGGGCCCAGGCACTGGGTGTTGGGCCCAGGCCTCTCAATTCTCTGGCAAGGGTCTGTGTGGGGTTCATCCCCACAGCACGTGAATGTTAAGCACTCTGGGCAGTCACCTTGCAGACACGTGTCACGGCTCAGCGAGCAAAGCAGACAGCATTCCCGGGGCCTCTTGACCTGGGAGGACTCAGACTCTCCCAGCTGAACGCCTGCCCGGGTCCTGTCCACAGGGTCAGAGGGGAGAGGATCGTCCTCCCATGGTCTTGCCAGAATGTCAGAGCTTAGGCCCCACTAGGACTTCATGGACTGTGGGTCCAGTCGGAGGCCTTCTGTCCCTGCCAACTGTGGGAGCAAAATGTGGGTTGTGGCTGGGGAGGGACAGACAGGGTGTGGATCTCCCACTTCCTGTGACTCCTCTGAGAGCACCGAGGCCCGGGGACTCCAACAGAGCTGGGAATGGGGTCCCAGACCTGCAAAGGAGAGGGGAGGCTGGGGCACAGAGCAGCCAGGAGTCAATGCCCAGGACAGGTGCTTCCCAGCTCTGCCCATGCTCCAGGCTCCCTCCCCAGGAGGCCAAGACCTGCAGAGATCCTGAGAAACCTGCTCCTAAGTCTGCCTGGAGCCTCTGTGCTGAGCACCAGGGGCCCTCCCCTCAGGAAAGAAGGTCCCTGGGAGGCTGTCACCACGGGTGTGCACCAGCCCTGTTGACCAGGTCTGCCACGACCGGGGCAGCCCAGGAGGGCTTGGAGTGTGGGTCATGCTCTGGACAGGCTGAGGCATGCCCAGGGCCCCAGAGCCACAGAGGGGCCCCTGGCAGTGCAGTGTGGTGGCCAAGGCCAGCCTCTGACCCGCTGCCCTCGCTTGCGTCCCCAGCAACATGGCTTCCTTCCTGGGACGCTGCAGAGACCTGTACGAGGCAGAGCTCCATGGCCACACCAGCCTTCCACTGCTGAAGATGAAGGTGGGCTGCAAGCCTGTCAGCCTGCCTGGAGGAGACCTGGGGACCCAGGTGTATTTTTTGTATGCCCTGCCTGGACACGCCCAGCGCCCTGAGGCCACAGCAGACGGTGAGGGGCAGCGCAGTCTGCAGGTCTCTCAGGGGTGGTGTTTGGGGCTGGACTCCCCTTCCAGGCGGTGCGACCCCTCGGGGTTTGCAGAGGCCACTGGAAGGTGATTCACGTTGGCGACCCTTTCTCTTCTTCCAGCTCCCGCTCTGCGTGCAGGGCCACCACCCTTCCGTGCACTGGCTCTGGAGCCAGCTGCAGCACCGCTGGCTCAGCCAGGACCTGCTCCAGAGCCAGGGCCAGCTTCCCCACGGGGCCTGCCCCCATGCGCACAGTCAGCACCAGGGCCAGCTCCACAGGCCTCCTCTGGATGGGCTGGGCCTGCAGAGGAGCTGCCTGGGGCGGAGATGGTTGACATCACCGCCTTCTCCCCCAGGACGATGGCAGAACAGCTCACGCTTCTGGATGCGGTGAGCAGCCGGCTCTGCTGGGCAGGGCCAGGACCACGGCGTCCCTGTGGCAGCTGGCGTCCCACACAAGCCCTGGCCAGAGTCAGCCCAGGCTCCATGTCAGCCCCAGTGTGACCTGGGCTCGTTTCTCATGTCCTAACCCACCTGTCCCCTGTGGACAGCAGAGATGGGGCACACTCATGCCAGGTGCACAGAGCGGCAGACAGAAAGCTGGGCACGGTGTGGCCCGGAGGTGGTGGAGGGCACTCACTGTGGTGCAGCCAGGCCCCTGTCCCTGCCAGTCTGCCCAGAATGCCTTACCTGTCTCAGCACTGATTAGGCTTCAGAGTTGGACGGGGTCCCAGAGCAGACACACAAACAGAGCCCCTTGGTGTAGCTGCCACAGGGAGGTGCGCTGGGATGGGACAAGGAGCATAGGGCTGATGGCGATGGGCTGAGGGATGGGGAGTTGGCCAGGACGCCCGGGAGAAAACACCTCTGTGTCTTCTCTCCAAGAATGGGCTCTGGGCCATGGGGCTCTGGGCACCCACAGTGGGCTGCTGCTCCCACTGCTGTGAGCCCCATGCACAGCATCCTGGGAGTGTGGGCACCGGTGCACTCTGAGTGGGGGTGGCTGTGCCCATGGGTCACTCTCCTCCCCAGGAGCTGTTCCAGAAGGTCGTGCCCTTCCACTGCCTGGGCTCCGTCTGGACCAAGAGCAGCAAGAGAGGCAAGGAACACCTGGCCTCCACTGTCCATGCCACCGTCCAGCAGTTCAACTGTGTGACAAATTGTGTAGTAACCACATGCTTGGGGGACCCCAGCAGGAAGGCCACGGACAGGGCCCGTGTGGTGGAGCACTGGATCAAGGTGGCCAAGGTCAGCTGCGGGCAACCAGGGCCCTTGCTCCCTGCACTCTGGGAATGGCCACTTTGCTCTATCAGCCCTTGGGAATACAACCTGTGGCTGAAGACCCTGCACAGACCCTGGGCCCTTCCTGGCAGGGAGGGGCCTGACCTGACTCACTTCCTCCAGGGGTGCATGCTCACCTCCCACCTGAACCTCCGTGTGGGTTGAACCCAATCCTCTCCCTGTGGGGTGGCCATGGTTCCCTTGTGCCTTCCTGTGGCTCCATGGGCATCTGATGCAGGAGGGGGACGTCAGCCCGGGGGATCCAGGTGACTTCTCCCTCATCCGCTCTGCTCTCCAGGAGTGCCAGACCCTCAGGAACGTTTCCTCGGCCCATGCCATCCTCACTGCTCTACAGACCTCCCCAATTTGTCGCCTGCAAGAGACGTGGGGAGAAGTCTCCAGGTGGGTGCCTTCTCCCACAGGAGCACCAGGGTGTACCTGGGACCCTAGGACTCAGCACTAACCCCATGATCTGGGAGGGGCCAGACGTGGACTCTAAGGGGAGGCATGGGGAACGTCACCTTCGAGACCCCTAGACCTTCTGCCTCATGTTTGCCTCAGGATGCTATTTGCTTTGCTGTCAGGCACCAGTTCTTGAATAGTGCTCCTGGGCAGCACCGGAGCTCCCTGTGCAGGTGAACGTGAGGCAGAACGGTGCTGCTCCGTGGAGGGGAGGGGCCCAGGAGAACCACTTGAGCTTCCCCCGTCCCCTGGGCCCCAGGGCTTCGGGAACTCAGTGGAAACTCACCTGGGCCGTGTGCATCCTCCTTGCTCTCGAGCAAAGGGAGCTGCACTCACCACCCTCCCATCACACCGAGTGGCTCCTCCTGGTTTCCCATCTCCACAGGAAAAGCTGCAAAAAATTTGAGCGCCTGTGTGAGAAGGACAATGGCTTGAGCAGGGATCGGCTCACCAAGGTAGGGGGCTGGGAAGTGGGGTAAGTGTTTGGGGGTAGGGTGAGGGGTGGAGTGAGGGCCTGGGGCAGGGGTGGTGTTGGCCGGCAGGACAGGCTCTGTGCGCCTGACCCCACCCGGGCTGTGTGGCAGAGTGGCAGGAAGGACTTCCCTCCTTCCACAGGGTGACCTCGGTTCCTCACAAAGCCAGGCCCTGCCTGGGATCTGCCTGCCCAGGACCTGCATGGGGAAGGCCACCCGCCTGCACTGGGGAGGGGGGAACTGAAAACGGGTGTCCCAGGGCCAGTGGTCCATGGTTTCTGAGCATCAGGTGCAGTGGGCACATGAGAAACAGATGCACCTGTGGCTGTGATGCCCGTCCTGCCCTGACCCACTGCCCATCGCCTGAGGTCCTGGGATTCTCACCCTGCCCAGGGCAATGACATCATCTGCAGGTAGATGAGGAGAAGCTCCTGAGGCCTCCTCACACATGCCTGGTGGCTCTGTCCTGACCACATCTCAATGCCTTCCACCTAAGGGAGGAAGCAAAGTGTCGCCACCCAGAGCCTGTGCAGGCCCTGCCTGTCACTCAGAGATGATCCCTGGGGGCCACTCCCTGAGTGGCAGGGGAGATGTGCAGCAGAAGCTGTGGTTCGTCCTTGACCCTGCTGGGGGTGGGGGGAGCACCCAGTGGGGCTGGGTGGCCAGCACCTATCAGCCAGGCCTCCTGAGACCACCTGGCCTCTCCCTCCATGGCTGTGCCTGGCCAGGGACCAGGACACAGAGAGCCCTGATGGACTCCTGGCCAGGGGTGCAGCTGGGGTTGTGGTGAAGCAGTGGGGTGCCAGTCAGCTGGGGGCAGGGCAGGCTCTCCTGTGTGGCCCTGGGCTGGTCACTGCCCATGGCCTCTGATTTCTCAAGTAGAGGATGGGGCTGGTGAGCCTGTTGTGCAGAGCTCACGGGGGTCGGTGAGGCACCAGGAAGGGTGATGTGTGGTGCAGGGCCTGGCCTTCCTCTCAGGGGACAGTGAGGAGGAGGAGGGCAGGCGTAGGATGCTGAGTCAGGACGGCTGTGTGTGGGGGGCACCCAGCACCCTCACTAGCCAAGGAGCAGACCCAGGGAGGCCCCTTGCTCAAGGTGCCCCCAGTGAGGGTGGGAGCCACAGCATCCAGACAGAGTGCACTTGGGGGAGGGGCTCAGACATGCAGGGCCCCAGCAGAGGGCCCAGGTGTGGGCAGGGGTGGGAAGGACAGGCCCTATGACCCTGACCTTGATCCTGGCAGAAGGGGGCCTTCAAGCTTGCTGCCCGGGAGCAGAATCCACAGAGAGCCCAGATGAGGCTGCGGAAACAACAGAAGGTGCGTGTGCCCGGGCGAGGGGACTCCTCCGTCACACCGGGGCCCGAGCCACAGGAGCAGGGCTAACACCTCCAGCCCTCCCTGCGGTCCCCACACTGCCTCAGTGGCCTCCACCGGAGAGACCAGAGCCAGGGCCTGGGGCAGCTGGGCTCTCAGTGCACTTGGGGCTGAGGTGGCGCTGGTCGAAACAGGGCCTGTGTGCCCTTGGACATCCCAGCAGGAGTCCTAGGGGTGCCTGCTGTCCTGGGAGTAGCTGGGAGGATGGAGAATGGGGGAGGCTGCCAAGGTCCTGGAGGGCTCCCGGGGGGAGACATGAGCCAGGGTCCAGGAGCTGGGGTGGAGGGGTCTCTGGGGCAGGGCTTGGGTGGCACCTGAGAGCAGGTGCTCATCACCACCCCCTGCGGCACAGGGAGTCGTCCCCTTTCTTGGCACTTACCTGAAATACCTGGTGATGTTGGACACTGTGATGGGGGACTCTGTGCATGTGAGTGATCCTGGGGCAGGTGGGGTGGGCCCGGGTCCCTGAGGCTGGCGGGGGCAGGTGCGGGGAGAGCCTGTACTGCATTCTTAGCCTTCTGCGCTGCCAGCCCTTCTCCTGAACCTCACAGCCGTCCCTGGGGCTGGGGCTTCACTGCCTCTGCCCTGTGAGTGTCGGGGCCTCCAACTGGGTGCCCCTCCCTCTCCTGGAGGGACAAAGCTACACAAGGTCTTGGCTGAGCCTCCTTGGCCTCCCCCTTGGGTAGGCTCCATGGGCAGGAGAGAAATTGGGCCCAGCAAGGTCAGGAAGCACTGACATGGCCAAGCACCCTCGCCCATCCCAGCCTCTGTTTCCCTCCTGTCACCAGGCAGGGTGAGAACAGCAGGTGCCTGAGCCTCAGCTGCCAGGTCCCCTCTCCAGAGCTCACCCAGATCCTTGTCCTTTCCCACCCGCATCCCCTTGACGGCCTCATGAAGGGGAGGGTCGGGGCTGGGCCTGGCTGGGGGCAGTTCTGATGGACTCTGTCTGCCTTCCAGCAGGCTGACTTCAGCTTCGAGAAACTGAATAAGGTGAGCAGCTGTGGCCTCACTCAGGGCAGGAGGGCACTGGGGGTCACAGGTGGTCCCGTTCAGGACCCCCATGCATCATCCCTGCAGCTTTGCTCTATTAGGAGGGCTGGGTGCACATGAGGGGGAGACCCATCCCTAGGGTGGGTGCGGGTAGAGGACTGGAATCAAGGAGAAGCCCCTGGGGAGGGGCTGTTGGCACCCCTGTCGAAGGCCAGGGTGCGGCCTGCATGGGCTGGATTGGAGGAGGCCTCTTTAGAGGAAACACCCAGAACCCCGCGGCCCCTCCCCTACCAGGTCCCCACAGCGTTCCCAGCCCAGGCGCTGACCGTGTCCTGTGTGTCCCTCTGTCCCCAGGAAATTAAAGTCCTGCAAGAAATCCAACTGCTGCAGGTGGCAGCGAGCAATTATTATTTTAAGCGTGATGAGGAGTTTGGCGTGTGGTTCCGGTCTGTGGAGTATCTCACTGAGAAGGAGAGGTGAGTGATGGGCAGGAATTGGGTGAAGCCCAGGGGTGTTGGGGGTGGGGAGGGCTCTCCCTGCTGTGCAGCTGGGGGAGCACCGTCCAGGCCCCCTGGTGGCAGCAGGCCCTGTCCTATGGGCACTGCTGGCCCCCAGGACTGCAGCTCCTGGGCAGGCCCTGGGAGGGAGGCCTGAGCTGAGGCTCTTGGTGGACTCATGGCTGTGCTCTCTCCGTTAGCTACGCCCTGTCCCGCCAGCTGGAGCCCTCTGCCAAGAGGCCCGCAGCAGCCTCAAGGCCATGAACACCATCGTGATGCCCTCGTGACCGAGTGCTGGGACCTCAGGGGCACATCTGAGCTCATTGGGAGCCTGGTGCCTGGGACAGTGGCCTCCCTGCTGTGAAGCTGAGGCCTGCGTTGTGTCAGTTTAATTGCCCCTCTTATGTTCTCTCCTTTCCCCCATTGAACTATAGTCACTGTTAGTAGCTCCCTGTTAGAGTTTTATTAAAGTTAATGTAAATATGTTGCACCATGAGTTTCATGCTTCCTCGTCATCGCTTCCCCGTAACTGAGGTTGTGAGCGGTGTTCCACCGTGCAAATGCGCCGTGGGCATGGGCCCCTCCTAGTTGCGGCTCCTGGAGCTGCACCTCGCTGGGTGAGGTTCCCTGAGGTTCTTCTCCTAAGAGGCGCTGGCAGATCACTTGGTGCCTGGTGTAAAAATCCTGCCTGGCTCCTCTTGCACTTTCTGCCCTGGGTTTAGGATGTTGGGTCCAGCCTGGCCTGGCCTGGCTGTGGTGGGCATATGGGAGGTGAACCAGCAGATGGAAGGTCTCTCTATCTCTGTGTTTGCCTTCCAAATAAATAAAAGAGGGGCTGGTGCTGTGGCATGGTGGGTAAAGCTATCACCTGCAGTGCTGGCATCAGGGGTGTGTTCGAGTCCCGGCTGCTCTCCTTCTAATCCAGTCTCTGCTATGGCCTGGGAAAACAGTGTGGGATGGCCCCAGTCCTTGGGCCCCTGCACCTACGCAGGAGACCCAGAAGAAACTCTGGCTCCTGGCATCTGATCAGCCCAGCTCCAGCCATTGTGGCCATTGGGGAGTGCACCAGCAAATGGAAGACCTCTCTCTCTCTGCCTCTACCTCTAGCTTTCAAACAAACAAATCTTTTTTTAAAACTTTTATTTATTGAATATAAATTTGCAAAGTACAGCTTATGGATGACAATGGCTTCCCCCCCCCCATAACTTCCCTCCCACGCCCAACCCTCCCCTTTCTCGCTCCTTCTCCCCTTCCATTCACATCGAGATTCATTTTCATTTCTCTTATATACAGAAGATCAGTTTAGTATATTTTAAGTGAAGATTTCAACAATTTGCAGCCACATAGAAACACAAAGTGAAAAATACTGTTTGAGTACTAGTTGTAGCATTAAATCACAATGTACAGCACATTAAGGACCAAGATCCTACATGAGGAATAAGTGCACAGTGACTCCTGTTGTTGACTTAACAATTTGACACTCTTGTTTATGGTCTCAGTAATCTCCCTAGGCTCCAGTCATGACAAACAAACAATTCTTTAAAAAATAAAGAAAAAAATAGGCCGGCGCCGCGGCTCACTAGGCTAATCCTCCGCCTTGCGGCGCTGGCACACCGGGTTCTAGTCCCGGTTGGGGCACCGATCCTGTCCCGGTTGCCCCTCTTCCAGGCCAGCTCTCTGCTGTGGCCAGGGAGTGCAGTGGAGGATGGCCCAAGTTCTTGGGCCCTGTACCCCATGGGAGACAAGGATAAGCACCTGGCTCCTGCCATCGGAACAGCGCGGTGCGCTGGCCGCAGCGCGCCTACCGCGGCAGCCATTGGAGGGTGAACCAACGGCAAAAAGGAAGACCTTTCTCTCTCTGTCTCCCTCTACTGTCCACTCTGCCTGTCAAAAAACAAAACAAAACAAAACAAAACAAAAAACACACATTTAAAAAAAAAGAAGAAAATAAAAAAAAAAGCATATTAGATGGAATGTAAAAATACTACCACAATGTCATAGTGCTTTATCAAAAGTTTGTTTTGATATCTGTACCACTACGGGACACACTAATGGCTAGTATCCCTAAGACATCCAGATGAATGTGTTGCCTGCTTTTCACAGGAACAAGCCGTCTGTTCCTGGAAATAATGGACACACTAAGGGCTGGGCTTCCTGGCAGCAGGTGCCCCTTCCTGACAGTTGCTTTGTTTTCTCATTTTCCGTCTTCTCTGTATTAACTGTTCTATGTCTCCGCATTTTCACTGGAACTTGCATCTTCAACCTCTGAGGCGACAGCAGTGCTGCAGGGTCAGCACCTGTGCCTGTGGACGGCACATTTGTCTTCAAGTCCCCTTAGGTAGAGTTGTCTTAGGGAACGTTCCTGACACACCTCGGAGCCACCAGCTTTGCAGAAGCTAGGCACACCTGAGGGGAGTCCCAGGGCCTCGGGCACCAGTGCTGACACACGGTGGGGCCAACCAACACCTGACGCTTGCTGTAGATGATGTCGGAGGGCAGGGACTCTACCTGGCCTTTCCAATTCCCAAGGCTGACTTGAACTTGTCTTCTTGCACTTTGCTGTGTCTCACCTTTGCCACCGTTGAATCACTGCGTGAGTATTCACCATCAGGCACATGGCAGGGTGTTCCGGTTGGGGCTCTGAGTGCTGGTATTTCAACTGTGGCACAGGTTTTGGTGACACGGCACAGATCTGTCAGGTATGTATGTAGTGGAGGAGCTACGGCATAGAAGCTGCATCTCTGCACCCTGGGAGACACTGCCGGGTTCCTGGAATGCTTGCAGCATTGCACACCCACAGCACGAGCTCCCTTGCATGCCCCCCTCCCTGCCAACGAGGAGCTGTCATTCCCATGTGATTGCCTGACTGCTCTGTGCATTCATGCTCAAAACATCATGTTATACAAAATAATGTTATCAGTCAATTTAGGAATTCAAGCACCAAAAAGGGCTTCAAGACCAGAAATTAGTGAATTGACTGAGGTATGTAAGTATTAGGCAAACAGAACAAACAAGTTAAAGCTGTAACTTCGACATCATTTAAATAAATAGGCACGTCAGTCTGCTCATCAGGCATGTGGCGTGACCACAGTGTGCATAAGCTGTGCTGGGGGGGGGGGCTGCTTTGCTCTCCTTCATTTTTGGGGTGCAGTTTTCTGTGTGCTCCCCTGAGGCTCCCCGAGGCCAGCGCCTGTCCACATCGGTGTGGTCCGTGCCTGGTCATCCGACCCAGGCACTGAGCCCAGCATCCACAAGCACGTGTTCCCGGAAACTGCACCCCCCAGGGAGCGGCGGCCTCTCCCCCACCCGGGTTGCACCTAGCAAGGACCGGACCTGGGGCCACACATAGATATAGCCCCAATAACGGGAATGACCCCATGGAAGTGGCAGGTGCTGAGATGACCACGCGTGGGAGTCAGGCGAGGGAAGGCTGGTGTGAGGGACAGAGATCCCGGCAGGACAGTGGGGTGTCGTAGCCAGGGTCACCTGGGCCCCCCGAGTCCCCACGCTTACTTCAGCACTGGCTGCTGCTGGGAAGCCCTCCTGAGCCCTGCCGCCGTGGCGAGGAAGCTGTATGTGCAGCTCTGTCGCTGAGGGTCGTGCACGGGGAAGATGAGGAACAGAGCCACGGATCCCCTGCCAAGGACAAGTCTCCTGAGAAGAGATGAGCCTTGCTGGCTCACGCCCCTGATGGGTTGTTAGCGCGCCCCAACCTGGCCCATCCCAGTGGAAGGAGAGAAATGGAGCCCAGTGCTGACGGGCTGGGCACGGGTGCTCTTCTTCCACGGCGCTTGTGGGAATAGTTTCCCTCGTTTCTGGGGAAGACTGGACAGTCTAGATTTCGTGAAAACGGAACTCTGTTAATTTCCCCAGCCCCAGAACCTAGAGAGTCACTTTGGACATACAAGTCTCAGTCAACAAACACTTGGCCAAGTGGACGCTACGTGTCGGGTCCTGTTGTCGCAGGAGTTCTGGGGTTGGCATGTGGGAGGCGTGAGAGAGCAGTGGCCGCATCTGCCGCTCCAGCCACTCAGGTCTGTGTCTCTTCCCCACGAGGGGTGCCGGCTGCTTCCTTTTACCGAATCCCTCGGAAGTGACACCGCGTCTGTGTCGCAGCTCTTGCTGTTACAGTTCTGATGTTACCGCTCTGTGGACCACTGCCTCTCCTCTTCCACCGGGTCACAGCTTCTCTCCCCTTTGCTCCCTGAGCATCGTGGTCTCCTGGGCTACAACTGTTCTTCTCTGCCAGATTCTCTGAGGAGTGCGGCAGTCTTTGGTGCCACAGCTCCTGCTGTCTGCTGGATCCTTGTCTGGGACGAGTGAGGCACTGGGACAAGGAGGGAGTGAGCAAAGCGAAGGTTTAAGAAGGAGGCAGAGAAAGCCCCCCCCCCTCCCCGTAGCCACAGGGCTGCTCCCCAAGTGCCTGGGGAAGGTACCGCCTATGTCACTGGCATTCCACCTGGGAGCTGGTTTGAGTCCCAGCTGCTCCACTTCTTGTCCAGCTCCCTGCCAATGTGCCTGGGGAGAGCGGCAGAAGATGGCCTGGGGGCTTTGGCCCCTGCCACCACATGGGAGACCCAGATGAAGCTCCTGGCTCTGGCTTCAGCCTGGCTCAGCCCCCGCCATTCTGCCAACTGAGGAGTAAACCAGCTGAAGGAAGTTCTCTCTCTCTCTCTCTCTTTCTCTCCCTCTCCTCCTCTCCCCCTCTCTCCCTCCCTGTAACTCTGACTTTAAAATAAATGAATCTTAAAAAAAAAAAAAAAAACTGCCTGGCTGGGATTTTTATCAATTCCAAAGGTTCAAGTTCACCTGATTGGTCAAGTTGAAGATAATGAGGTAGTATATATAAACCAATCAGGGAGCCACCAGAGCCTGAGTATGATTGGCTTGACCAGGAACCAATCACCGAGCTCACGGTACATGTGGAAGTGGGAAGTGTGTTCAAACAGGTCCACGACAGGCGGCACCGTTCAGCAGATGGAACCACATCTGGAGGTGACGTTGAACCTGTGTCCCACCCTCCATCCCTCAGAGTTCCTGGATGGCCAAGTCAGGCGGGGTCTTCCTTTCCTACCCAGGGCCCTGGGGTCCCTATCAGAGGCAGGAGGAGTCTATGTCTCCTCCCCAGGAGATGGGGCACATGCTTTCACCTCATTCCATTTTTTAAAATTTTTAAAAATACTTAATTGAAAGAGTTACAGAGAGAGAGGGAGAGACAGGGATAGAGGTCTTCCATCTACTGGCTCACTCTCTAGATGGCCACAATGGCCAGGGTTGGGCCAGGCTGAAGCCAGGAGCCAGGAGCTACTTCCAGGCCTCCCATATGGGTGCACAGCACTTGAGCCATCTTCTGCTGTTTCCCAGGCCACTGGCATGGAGCTAGATCAGAAGTGCAGCAGCTGGGAGAGGAACCAGGACCAGACGGGGTGCGGGCGTCCTGGGTGCCAGCCCCCGCCACATTGTCTGATGGAGCACGGCTCTCTGTTCCAGCTCCCTGACGTTCGCAGAGGCTCCTGTGTGACAGCCATCTGTCTCCAGGTCCCTCTCTCGTGTGTGACAGCCGTCTGTCACAGCTCCCACTCTCCTGTGTGACAGCCGTCTGTCACAGCTCCCTCTCTCCCGTGTGACAGCCGTCTGTCACAGCTCCCTCTCCTGTGTGACAGCCGTCTGTCACAGCTCCCTCTCTCGTGTGTGACAGCCGTCTGTCACAGCTCCCTCTCTCCTGTGTGACAGCCGTCTGTCACAGCTCCCTCTCTCGTGTGTGACAGCCGTCTGTCACAGCTCCCTCTCTCCCGTGTGACAGCCGTCTGTCACAGCTCCCTCTCTCCTGTGTGACAGCCATCTGTCCACAGCTCCATCTCTCCCGTGTGACAGCCGTCTGTCACAGCTCCCTCTCTCCTGTGTGACAGCCGTCTGTCACAGCTCCCTCTCTCGTGTGTGACAGCCGTCTGTCACAGCTCCCTCTCTCCCGTGTGACAGCCGTCTGTCACAGCTCCCTCTCTCCTGTGTGACAGCCGTCTGTCACAGCTCCCTCTCTCCCGTGTGACAGCCGTCTGTCACAGCTCCCTCTCTCGTGTGTGACAGCCGTCTGTCACAGCTCCCTCTCTCCCGTGTGACAGCCGTCTGTCACAGCTCCCTCTCTGCTGTGTGACAGCCGTCTGTCACAGCTCCCTCTCTCGTGTGTGACAGCCGTCTGTCACAGCTCCCTCTCTCCCGTGTGACAGCCGTCTGTCACAGCTCCCTCTCTCCCGTGTGACAGCCGTCTGTCACAGCTCCCTCTCTCCCGTGTGACAGCCGTCTGTCACAGCTCCCTCTCTCGTGTGTGACAGCCGTCTGTCACAGCTCCCTCTCTCCCGTGTGACAGCCATCTGTCCACAGCTCCCTCTCTCCCGTGTGACAGCCGTCTGTCACAGCTCCCTCTCTCCTGTGTGACAGCCATCTGTCCACAGCTCCCTCTCTCCTGTGTGACAGCCATCTGTCACAGCTCCCTCTCTCCTGTGTGACAGCCGTCAGTCACAGCTCCCTCTCTCGTGTGTGACAGCCGTCTGTCACAGCTCCCTCTCTCCCGTGTGACAGCCGTCTGTCACAGCTCCCTCTCTCCTGTGTGACAGCCGTCTTCACAGCTCCCTCTCTGCTGTGTGACAGCCGTCTGTCACAGCTCCCTCTCTCCCGTGTGACAGCCGTCTGTCACAGCTCCCTCTCTCGTGTGTGACAGCCGTCTGTCACAGCTTCCTCTCTGCTGTGTGACAGCCATCTGTCCACAGCTCCCTCTCTCCCGTGTGACAGCCGTCTGTCACAGCTCCCTCTCTCCTGTGTGACAGCCGTCTGTCACAGCTCCCTCTCTCGTGTGTGACAGCCGTCTGTCACAGCTCCCTCTCTGCTGTGTGACAGCCGTCTGTCACAGCTCCCTCTCTCGTGTGTGACAGCCGTCTGTCACAGCTCCCTCTCTGCTGTGTGACAGCCGTCTGTCACAGCTCCCTCTCTCGTGTGTGACAGCCGTCTGTCACAGCTCCCTCTCTGCTGTGTGACAGCCGTCTGTCACAGCTCCCTCTCTCCTGTGTGGCAGCCGTCTGTCACAGCTCCCTCTCTGCTGTGTGACAGCCATCTGTCTCCAGGTCCCTCTCTCGTGTGTGACAGCCGTCTGTCACAGCTCCCTCTCTGCTGTGTGACAGCCGTCTGTCACAGCTCCCTCTCTCGTGTGTGACAGCTGTCTGTCACAGCTCCCTCTCCCCTGTGTGACAGCCGTCTGTCTCACAGCTTCCTCTCAGCAGGTGTGGGTTGAGTAGCTTCTTAGGCTTCTATGCTGTAGCTTCTCTGCCCAGTGCTTTGTCTCCTGACCACAAAGAATGAGGCCACAGACAGGAAGGGGAGCCGAGTAAGGAAGTTTACTGAAAGGAAAGAGAAAACACCCCGCAACCACCTGCGGCCCCAAGAGAGGGGCTGGGCAGCACCGCCTGGCTCTAATTTGTATGTGTTTCTAAAGGAGGACGTTTGCCTGATTGGTCAAGGCATATGCTAATGAGGTAGTCTATGAGAACCTATCAGGCAAGCTGCTGAGCCTGACTGTGATTGGCTTGGCCCTGAACCAATCATCAGAGGGAAGTTAGGCCTAAGCCCACAGGGGCCCATGGTGGGCGGGGCCTGGTGAGAAGCAGGAACCAATCAGCAAAGCCAGGAGGGGCCGGCAGCCCCAGGACTCAGTAAGGTCACCCAACAGCAATGTCCTGGGCTACTCAGGTGGGTGCCTGCCCTCCAGGGGCCGCTGCGTCACTACCTTAATTTTCAAGATAACACATGGACCTTCTGAGCCGGCGCTTCATTAAATTTGCCCTTGAAGAGTTCAAAATAAAAGTGTTGGCCGGCGCCGCGGCTCAATATGCTAACCCTCCACCAGCGGCGCTGGCACACTGGGTTCTAGTCCCGGTTGGGGCGCTGGATTCTGTCCCGGTTGCTCCTCTTCCAGGCCAGCTCTCTGCTGTGGCCCAGCAGTACAGTGGAGAATGGCCCAGGTGCTTGGGCCCTGCACCCCATGGGAGACCAGGAGAAGCACCTGGCTCCTGGCTTTGCATCAGCGCAGTGCTCTGGCTGCAGTGGCCATGAGTGAGTGAACCAATGGAAAAGGAAGACCTTTCTTTTCTCTCTGTCTCTCTCTCTCACTGTCCACTCTGCCTGTCAAAAGAAATAAATAAATAAATACATAAATACACAAATAAAATATTAAGACATCACCTCTGAGCACACTTATGGCAGCATCGTTGCTTGGTAGCAGAGAAAATGCACACAGAGTGAACGCCACGTGAGAGAGGCTGACAGACCCACGCTAGGAGCAGCATCAGCCACAGAAAGGAACACGTCCGCTGACCAGACTTCCCTGAGAATGCAGAGAAAACAGAAATAACACGTATGATGGAACCCACCCTTTCACCAAGGCAGGCCAAACGAAGCCCGAAAAGTAGGCAGAGTAGTTGGGGGTTAGCAGCAGCCCCTGGGGACAGGTGGAAGCTGGCCCTCACGACAGAGAAATCCCCCCAGGTCCTCGATTTGGGCGTATCGGAACCCCACGATCGCAGTTCCCAGTCGCCAGACAGTCAAGAGAGGGCCCCTGTGACCATCAGCAGAAGAAGGTCAGGAGGTTCAGACCCCTGTGGACCACACATGTGGACAACGGCAGGCCTGCAGCACACGGTGCTTGAGAGGTTAGAAAAGTGGTCCCCAGGCCTGTTTGGTCCATCCCACGGGTCCATTCAGCATCTGGAAGCCCAGGGCCACTGCTAGTGGTAGGTCAGCAGTCAAGAGGGCTGGATTTGGGGTATCCAGAGAGAAGCAAGGACAAGCCAGACCTCGCTTTGTCTTTGCACCTGCATGGCCGGCTCGCGAGAGTGTAGGCTGTTGCTGCTGCTCTGCCTTCTAAGTCCCCCACGTGCCATGCTCTAGGGCGACTCCACACAGGACCCAAACCAGGAAACCATGGCTGCCATGAAGATGCACCAGTGGGGCCGGGGCCCTGGGGCATCACGGGCACCCGGCCTGCTCGTGAACCCACCAGCGCGCTCACCCGAGACAGTGCTTCGGGGGCGGCTCTACCACGCTTGGGGCAGGGATTCTGAGACACGCCTACTCCATGGGCTGGAATCTGAGAAGTGAGCCGGCTCTGGAGTATGCCTGGTCAGGCCTTGCTGGAGCTGAACCCCGTCGCACCTCGGCCTGCCGCTCCCTTGTCATCACTGGGTCTGCAACGTGGGCTGCCGACTGCCAGGACTCATCCAGATCTTTCCCTGGACACACTGCTGCACGGGTACTCGCATGTTGGTGTCTGCTTCAAACGGGACTGTGTTTAAACAGCCAGTGCTGAGAAGGTGGGAAGATGGGGGGCTGGCGCTGGCTGCTCACCACTGGTAGATGAAGAAGCAGCCACGCTGGCTGGCTGGGGAATGGATGGTGCCCGGCGCAAGGTAGGAGGCTTTGGGAAAATGTCCCAGAAGACAGATACCGTGCACAATGCAATGATCCAGACGCCCAAATAACCTGGGGCAACCGCGAGCAGAGGGTTGGCTGCTGCTGCCCACCTGTACCCACACACCGCAAAGGGATGGTGAGGGACCGAGGGCTGTTGCTGAATGGCTAATTGGCAAACGTGGAGGCTGGAGAGGCTCTGAGGGGCTTACAGAGAAAGCTGCATCTCTCACGGGGCACAAGGCAGAGTAGTGGGCAGCTGGCCCAGTGTTAAAATCAGAATTCCTAAGACGCTACTTGGCAGGGCCAGTGCAGTGGCATAGCGGGCAAAGCCACCCTGCAAAGCCAGCATCCTGCATGGCTGGAGCCCTGGAAGCTCCACTTTTGGTCCAGCTCCCTGCTAATCCACCTGTGAAAGCAGCAAAGGATGGCCCAAGTGATTGGGCCCCTGCAGCCATGTGGGAGACCCGGAAGAAGCTCCTGGCTCCTGATTTGGCCTGGCCCAGCCCTGCACACTGCTGCCCTCTGGGGAATGAACCAGCAAATGGAAGAGATTCTCTCTCTCTCTCTCTCCCTCTCTCTCTCTCTCTCTCTCTCTTCACCCCTGTCTCTTTCTCTCTCTCTCACTCTCTCTCTCCCTCTCCCCCTCCCTGCCTCCTTCCCTCCCTGTCTCTTTCACTCTCTTTGCCTTTCAAACAAATAAATAAATGTTTTTTTTGAAAAAAGACTGGAAATCCATGCATATAAGAGGTCTTCAAAAAGTTATGAATTGTGAAAAAACCATGCATAGATCTCAAAGCTGTTTGTATTAATAGAAATGGATGTTTTTGTTGCACTTTCCATGAACTTTTGGAAGAGTTCTTGTAACACTGAACACTTCCTCAGAAGCAAGGACAAAAGAACCACTCAAGGAGCCAATGTCAAAGTCACTGCTGGGTGCCTCGCAGCACTGTCTCTCCCGGCTGGGGTGTGGCGGCCGCTATTCGGTGAGCGGACTTGCCAGGGAAAGGCCTGGCTCTCACCAGAAGATCATTGCATGAGGATGCATGGAAAGAGGGGTGAACCAGGCACTCGAGGCTGAGAAGAATGAGTGTCCCAGGAGGCTGACAGGGCACAGAGGAGGGACACTGAGGAGGCAGACAGTGAAACGGGGGCCGCAAGGTCACTCCCCAGAGGACACGTCACTCCCCAGAGGACACGTCACTCCCCAGGGACACCTCATTCCCCAAGGACACGTCACTCCCTAAGGACACATCATCCCAAGGCCATCCAGTCACTGCATCCATGATGGAGACCCCAGGATCACTAAGAAGCTCACAGTCAGCACTGAGGTGAGAGAGCTGGACACGAAGCTTGTGTCCCGAAGCCACAGAGGCTGGTGGCAGCAATGACTAAATGCATGTGAACTAGGAGCTTGGAGGGACCAGCATGTGGGGAGTGGGCAGACGGCCAACTGCAATCTCAGGAGCAAACAGACGCACAAGCAGCTTGCTCTTAGCCAAGCAACCCCCAAGGCCAACATCAGAGGTGGAGACTAAAGCTGTTGTCCAGTCTAGAGTCCCAGTTGCACACTTTGTTCTCCATCCCTACACAACACTCAGGGCCAGAACCCACTGATGGAAGCAGACTCAGATTCACGGAGTGAGCAGCCGGCAGGGCGATGGCGAGCGTGTCCAGGCCGCACATCTCTACTCTGAGGTGCTCCTAGATTGCTCCAACTGCCACACTTCCCACGAGCTAGCAGGCAGCTGCCACAAGAAAGGTTCACGCACAGAACTGTGCGGCTGCGTGTGGACAGATTGCTCGGGGAGGGGTGCAAGTCTGGGAAGAGACCCTCTGAGGTGTCAGGGAGGGCCTCACGGGAAGAGAGTGAACAGGGAGAGAAGCCCACGTGGCTGTCCAGGGACACAGTGGCCCCGGGGTGTGCAGTGCACTGACCCAGAGTCCGACCCTTCCCCTGCAAGGCAGGGAAGCTGGAGCCTGGAATGTGCATGTTTAGCTGTGGAGATCATGGCAGCTCATCGTGTGAGGCAAAGGCATACTCACATGACGCTGCCCTGAGAGTGCGCGCTCACGCCTCGAACGTGAACCCCGGTAGGTGCACCCCACACCTGGGGCTCAATAAGCCCCTTTCATGAGCATCTTGCACTACAGGAGATGCCATCAGGGTGCAGATTGGACTTTGGAATTAAAATGATTTGCTCTGCTAAATACCAGACACACTTGGCAAAGGTGAACCCATTTTGTGACCCCAGCATGGGTTCCTAATGTATTTGCAGGAACTTTAGAGATTTCAGAGCCGATTTAATGAAAACATGAAAGAATTGTAATAGGTTCCTGACTTGATAAGGCTCCAGGGATATTTACAACAAAAGCAAAGCAGCCTCCTGCAGAGGTCTGGGACTCACAGCCAAAACTTCATTCAGAAAGAACTCTCATCATGGTCTCCTGAAGCCGCGAGCACAGCCCGCTCCCCCAGCCCGGCCTCTGCTCTGCTCACCCCCACAGCCTGTCGCTGTCTCCGCTCCCTAGGAAGCCCCACACCTCCCCGCCAGCTTCCGGAGTGCAGCCAGCACCTGCTTGTTCCTCAGGCTGTAGATGAGGGGGTTCAGCATCGGGGTGAGCACGTTGCTGAACACAGACAGCGCCTGGTCCTGCTCTGGGCTGTGGGAAGAGGTGAAGCTCATGTAAATGAAGATGTTTGGGCGGGCGGAAGAAGAGACTCACCACCGTGAGGTGGGAGGAGCAGGTGGCCAGGACCTTCCGCCTGCCCTTGACGGAGCTCATGCGGAGCACAGCGAGGAAGATGAGCGTGTAGGAGGCTGTGATGAGACCGAAGGGGACGACCAGCAGCACCACGCTGGTCACCACCACCACGGACTGATACACGGACGTGTCCTCGCAGGACAGCTTGATGAGGACAGGGACCTCGCAGAAGAAGGGCTGGATCTCCCGGGACCCACAGATGGGGAAGTGCAGAGGGTAAACTGTGTGAACTAAGGAGCTGGCCGAGCCTCCAACCCAACACCCAGCCACCATGTGCAGGCAGAACCTGGGGCTCATGATGGCGGGGTAGCGCAGTGGGTTGCACACAGCCACGTAGCGGTCATACGCCATGAGGGTCAGGATGAGGCACTCAGACATCCCCAGCAACAGGAAGAAGAAGCTCTGTGTCCCGCAGCCAACCCAGGAGATGCCCCTCTCCCCTGTGAAGAAGTTGGTGGCCATCTTGGGGACGATGGTGGAGGTCAGTGTCAGGTCGATGAGGGAGAGCTGGCTGAGCAGGACGTACATGGGCGTGTGCAGCCGGGCGTCCCCCAGGATCAGGACGATCAGAAGAGCGTTTCCCAGGAAGGCCAGGACGTAGACGAGGACCACGGCGGCATTGAGGAGCAGGGAGTGCCGGGACCCAGGGAAGAGCCCGGCCAGGAGGAAGTCCGTGGCCGAAGAGGCGTTCCCACCCACCATGCCGCTGCAGGCACAAGGGAGACCACAAGTGCCACCACCACGCGTGACAGACTCGTGTCAGTCTGGGGGCCAGCGTTCGAGAACCTTCCCCCCAGCTCCGGGTTCTCACATAGCCTTTGCCCGCATCTCAGGGAGAGCACTTTCCCGTGTCTCTTGAACAATCACCTGACTTGGTAAATACAGAATACTGGACACACGACCCACGCCAGCACTAACCGGCCTCTGCTGAGCTGAGTTCTTCCGATTTTCTTCTTTCTTTCTTTCTTCTTTCTAAGTGGGAGAATCCTATAAATACGAACACCCATTTCTAGAAATACAGGCTTAAACTGCTACACACTGTTTATGTTAGCCGTGGGCCCTAGCTAAGAACTTTTGTGCATTGGAGCACAAATGAAGGAAATTCTAATCAGTTCTTTCAATTTGGCTTTATAAATTATAAATCAATTACTTGGTTACATCCTAATGAAATATCCTACTGTTTGCTTTCCTCTTGTTGGGTAATTGTCCTTATGTTATACACAGGGTGACAGAAATTGCTAGACGCACAGAACTGCCAACCATCAGTGTTCTGAATTACTGACCGAGGAAAGCTCTGGGATTTAACAGAGAATCTGACATCTACAGTGACTGATGACACGCCTGTCCTGTGTCTCAGACACAGACCTGGAGCTCTGCCCAGTGGTCTCCGCGGCCCCTGGCCCTGCTGCACGCGCCGCTGCACCTCTGCTCTCTGCAGGTTGAGCAGCTCCAGGAGCGCAGCCGCCCGCACTTGCACAGGCACCTGCATGCAATGAACTTCTGGCGAGAGCCAGGCCTTTCCCTGGCAAGTCGGCTCATAGAACAGTGGACGCCCCACCCCAGCCGGGAGACAGTGCTGCCAGGCAGAAGTTTCCAGATGCTCAGCCTCCCGAACAGAGGGGCTCTGCTCAGCACGGGTCAAAACTCCCTGAAGTCCAGTCTGTTACTGCAGCCAGAGACCACTAATGTAAAGCCATGCCCCCCTCGGTCTTACACTGGCTGTTCAGCTGGCCGTCTGTATTCACAGTACTGTGTGCATTTTGGACAAAAGATCAGTTCAGAAGAAAAACCACTGCTTGGATTTGAGCCGTCAGTCCAGTGAACTACAAATGCGGCGGGACTGGCTGACCTTGCCGGTCAGCGACCATGAGCACAAATTTGCTGCACACCACACTCACATCAGTTCAGGGAGTGCCAGCAACGAGTGCGTGCGCAGCCTGCGTGGTCCACTCACTATCATAGCACACTTGCTGAGCGCTCACGAGGGCAGCAGTGACCTGGGACAGGGCCTAAGCAGATCAGAGGCCAGTGTGCAGCACTGCCCAGCACCAGCCCCTGCGGTGACCCTTGACAGTGGCCGTCAGAACCTTTAACTGCCCTGTTCTGTAATCCTCTCCGCTCCAGACGCCACCTGTCCGTCATAAGGCTGTGGGCTTACAACTCAGAGAATGCAACTGTCAAGTTTAGACACAGCCAACTAATGTTCAAACACTAAAAGCTGGAGCAAAGAAACATTCAAATGTGTCTAGCTCACTCCCACTTTAACTTAAGGACATCAAACTTTTACTTTGTATCTTATAAATACACATTAACTCTGTGGGGACTGAAACCAGACCCTGACAGTGTTCTTTGAGTAGAAATGCAAACATCACAGCAAAGAACTCTGCATCACTTCATACAATAAAGCCTATTGCGCCATTAAATGATTTCAGCTGACTAAGCCTTTTTGGGGTCAGCTCTGCACATGTTTCTGTTACTTGCTTTGTAAACAAGAAGGCTGAGCTGTGGGAGGGAAGAGTGCGATGCTGTGTGCGTTAGCCTGTAGGCTGCACTGCAGTCTCCCAGGTCCTGACGACCTTCCGGGCTCCGGACCCCTCTTGTTAGCGTGCTCGAGGTTGGGCTGTGAGGGCACAGACAGTGCAGACATCGACAAAGTCAGCAAACGGCCATAGCTCAGGAAGCAAACTACCACAAGCCACAGGATAAGTTCAACGGGTTGTCCTACCTGCTGACTGAGTTTGGGCACATGATGGTGCCCCGTGTTCTACTGGGTTTGGTCAGACAAGAGTACCGATCACACCACAACCCCTGCCTTATACCCTCGACAAAAAACAGCTCAAAATGGATCAGGGATTTAAACATAAGACGAGAAACCGTAAAACCACTGGAGGAAAACACAGGGCAAGGACTCCAAGACATCGGCACAGGCAGTGGCTTTTTGGATCAGACTCCCCAAGTCCCAGCAATAAAGGCAAAAGTAGACAAATGGGAGTGCATAAAGCCAAGCAGCTTCTGTACAGCCCGGGAAAGTGAAGCGGGAGGAGAGAGCTGACAGAATGGGATCATATGTCTGCACACCTTGCGTCTGGATCTTTCACACAGAGCCCAAACAGAAATACCGATTCCAGGCAGACTTCCCCTCCACGCGGACTCTGAGCAGGCTGAGCCTAACACAGGCCTGGCCCAGCGCTGTGTTGCACGCATTGTATAGGGTGAACCAGCAGATGAACAATTTCTGTCTCTCTCTGTTACTCTGCTTTTCACATAAATTAATGAAATTAATCTTTAAAAAATAAAATAATGCACTGAGATACTTAAATATATATTTTAAGGCAATAAATATGAAAATGTAACTGAATATCTCTGAGGAGAAAGGGAAATAGGATCTGGAAAATATGAATTACTTTACCTGCAACTGTTTTCAATAAAACGTATAAAGCAAATAAAAAATAGAAGTTTCAGTAAAAACAGAATGTGACCAGTTCAGTAGGAGACAGACCAGGAAACGTAAGACTACTGCAGTGCCAGGATCCCATTTGGACATTGGTTCAAGTCCCGGCTATCTACTTCCGCTACTGCTCTATGGCCTGGGAAGGCAATAGAAGATGGCCCAAGTCCTTGGGCCCCTGCGCCCATATGGAAGACCCAGAAGAAGCTCTTGGCTCCTGGTCAGATTGGAGCAGCTCCAGCTGTTGCGGCCATTTGGAGTGAACCAGCAGATGGAAGACCTCTCTGTCTCTACCTCTGCCTCTCTGTAACTCTGCCTTCAAATAAATACATAAATCTTAAAAAAAAAAAAAGATTGGTGGAAAGAATTGTGGAAAGACCCCTGATGGCTACAGGTTTCCGATGGCTCTGACACACTGCCGTTGGCGGGGTCAGGGTCTGGAGAGCAGTGGGGCTCCGTGGCAAGCAGGCCAGACTTTGCAGCGTGGGGCTGAAGGTCCTGGGAGAGGACCCGTGTGGTGCTCAGGAGCCCGCTGAAGCTGACACTCGTGTTTGAAGGCTTGGGGGTGTCTGAGACGTGGGAAGACAGCTCTGTCCTCACAGCAGGACAGAGAGCAAACACTGGTTCCAGCTCAGAGATTTTGACTGGGGGGCAGCGTCTGAGCATGGGAACAACCAGGACCAGACCCGACTCAGGGTGGAGGGCCACCCTTGTGGAGTGGAGAAGACCCTGGCCCAGGCTGGGCTTCCACGAGTCACTCAGACTCCAGGTGATGCCATGACCTTGCCACCAGTTCCACCATTCACTCTCAGCATTCTAAATAAAAGCTCACACAGGAGCTGGTGCTGTGCTCTAGCAGGTGAAGCCACCGCCTGCTGTGCCAGCATCCCATAGGGGTGCCGCTTTGTGGCTCAGCTGTGCCACTTCTGATTCTGCTCCGTGCTAATGCGCCTGGGAAAGCAGCAGAAGATGGCCTAAGAACTTAGGGTGCGCCTAAGACACTGCCCTTGGCTTTCCTCACTGACCTTAGCTTGGATTTTAGGGGCCTTCCTAAGAAGCAGGCTACTGTCTTTGGGAAATGATAGGAAAAGGAGGTTTAGACTCCAGCTGAGTGCCCTTCAGCCTGGGATCCTGACCCCATCCAGGTCTCCCAGGCACTGAGGGATGGGGCTGTGTTTGCCTAATTGTGCACAGTCAAGGGGATGGCATCGGGGCAGGATAGGAACAGTCAGCAGCCCAGAGGGCCTTGGGAGCTCTTCCTGCTGGAAGGGTCCATATACTGGACCTGGAGGAAGTGACCTCACTTCCTTGGTGATGGGCCACAACAGACCATGGAACTCTGGTAACCAGGCACCCAGATTCTAGTGGTAGCCATTGCCAGCTCACTTGATAGGAAGCGTTGCAGGGAGAACTATGTTCCCTTGCTGCTGCCCTTCAAGGCGAGGCTCTGGCCGAGCCAAAGCCCAGAATGAAGGTCTCTTCCAGCGTGTAACACGCTGGCTGAGCTCTCACTATGGACGCCTGTGGCCACGGGGCAGGAGGCAGCCACAGGTAACAGGGTTTAGCAGCCCTGGGAAATCCCGGCCAGGCCCAGAGTCTCTGGTGACCCCGCGTGGGCTGTCCTCCCAACCCCATGAAGGGGACAAGAGGAGGGGCCCTTCCTGCACAGCACCAGGATTCAGGCATTGGATGAGGGTTGTGGTGTTGTCCGTACACATTCCAGGGATGGAGCGGATGGGAAATTGGGTGTTGGGGGCCATTTTGTCTACTCAGGGTTTCCACGTGAGTTCTCCTGTGTCACCTGGAGTCCTCCTGGCTGGGGGTATACCCACATGTCCCTCCGTATGTGACCTGGGGAGTGGAAATACTCACAGGGGTGTCTCCTGTGGGACATTGACGCCTTCTGGCCTGGCTCCGGGCACTCTGTTTGCAGGGCTCCACGCTGGAGATCAGCAATGATTCCCATGAGGAACTCATCTTCTCAGGCAATGGACAGGTGCGTCAGGCCAACAGCCGTGGACAGCGCTGGGCTGGGCTGAGGGAGGGGCCTAGGGAGATACACAGGTGGGGACTCAAGATGACCAGGCTGGGCCGAGGACCAGAGCCTGGATATAGGCACCTCTGGGCCCCGTCCTGGTGTTTCCCACCCGAGTGACTGACCCCAGTCTGGTTCCTAAGAGATCTCACTCCTTTGCTGTCCACAGACAGCTGGGTTATGGCAACCCCATGTTGGGTACTGGTGGGATGTTCAGGGGACAGGTTACTACTGGTACCCTGGATACGAAGTCAAGAGCGTCCACGTGTGTGACAGCAATGGGTTCCCCCCCAGCCCATGAATCCCGGGCAGGGGTCAGCTCCACTGTGCTTCATGACCTCCCCACAACCCCCGATGGAGAACCCAAACCCCACACACAGGGTGAGGCTTACACGAGAGAGAGAGAGAGAGAGAGAGAGAGAGAGAGAGAGAGAGAGAGAGACTACTCCATGCATGTGTCAGCAGCATGTCCCTGGGTCTCAGCCCTGGAGCCCCCACCCATCTTCATCCTGTTCCATGAGAAAGGACATTTGTCCTGTGGCTCAGAGGGGATTCCAGTGCTTGTCCCCAGCTGCCCTGCTGCAGGTCACGGCCTCAGAGAGCGCCCCTGGAGCCTGGTCTGCTGGACAGTCACAGCCCAGGGCCCCACACGAGGGCGGCCCTCACACAGGAGTTTGCACACAGTGCTGGGGGCTGGATGTCCCTGTCTCCTGCTTGTGCATGTCCATCTCCGTTCCCATGTTCTCGTGTTCTCCTGTGCTTCTCTGTGTCCTTGTCCCCTCTCCTTATCAGCACGGCAGTCCTGGGGCCCACACCATGGCCTGGCATAACGTCCATCAACTCCTCAGGAGTGCATGGCACATGCAACCACACTCAGGGACCCAGGTGTCAGAGCATCACCGTCACTCTCACAGGAGCTAATGCCCTGCTGAGACAGAGGCCCAGACAGCACATTCTGGGAGAGGGGCTGAGGTGTCCTCCTGGAGCAGCCATGGTCAAATCACCGTGCAGAAGGGCTGTGGCCGGGACACCGCCAGCTGCCATCTCTGCACTGCTGCTCCCAGCTGCTGGCCTCCCTGGGGGGATACTCTGCTCTCCCCACTCTCCCAAGCTGCTCTGTATGTGGCCAACAGTCACTCTGGACCTTTCAGGCCCAACCCCCCAGGGATGTGAGCGATCACCTGCTGCAGCTGGATGCCCTCTGTGAGGGGGTCTTCTCCCAGCCCAGACTCCCGTGGTTGGGGGTCCCTGGAGCCTCCTCTGACTCCTGTCCCTGCTGGTCCTCCCTAGTTTGGAGGTGTGTCCACACTGCACCTGGCAGAGGTCTGCCCCCTGCGGAGCCTGCAGCCAGGCACCAAGGCGAAGCTGGAGGAGTCCCTGGTCCCGGCCTCCCCAGGAAGAACCATTGCTTACCTGTCCATTTTGCTGTGCTCATATGGCGACTTCAGCACTGTTCCGTATTTCCTGGACCAGATATTCCACAGGTGAGCGTCTGTGCCCTCCAGGCACAGGGGCCTCTGCTGCCCCCTAGCCGTGGCTCTCTGTGCCTGCGTGCTCCTCTGAGAAGGGGGGTGGTGTGGGTGTGAGCCTCAGGAGTTGTACAGGGACCATGTGACTGCAGACATGGCAGGGGCCTGGTGCCTGCTCCGTGGCCAGGGCTGCTGGCACTGCGCTCATCCCTCTTCTTCTGGTCTCTGCACCCTCGGGACTCAATAGCCCACGGCACTCGAGGTTTGGAAAACCCCACAGAGAGCAGCCCTGCCTTCCCATCTGTAAAGGAGGCCTCCCAGCCCCAGTCCCTGATACAGACAGAGCAGGGCCCGGGCACTGGGTGTTGGGCCCAGGCCCCTCAGCTCTCTGGCAAGGATCCGTGTGGGGTTCATCCCCACAGCACGTGAATTTTAAACACTCTGGGCAGTCACTTTGCAGACACGTGTCACAGCTCAGCGAGCAAAGCAGACAGCATTCCCGGGGCCTCATGACCTGGGAGGACCAGACTCTCCCAGCTGAACGCCTGCCCGGGTCCTGTCCACAGGGTCAGAGGGGAGAGGATCGTCCTCCCATGGTCTTGCCAGGATGTCAGAGCCCAGGCCCCACTAGGACGTCACGGACTGTGGGTCCAGTCGGAGGCCTTCTGTCCCTGCCAACTGTGGGAGCAAAATGTGGGCTGTGGCTGGGGAGGGACAGACAGGGTGTGGATCTCCCACTTCCTGTGACTCCTCTTAGAGCACTGAGGCCCGGGGACTCCCCGCGAAGGAAAGGAGAACAGAGCTGGGAAGGGGGTCCCAGACCTGCAAAGGAGAGAGGATGCTAGGGCGCAGAGCAGCCAGGGGTCCATAGCCAGGACAGGTGCTTCCCAGCTCCACCCATGCTCCCGGCCCCCTCCCCAGGATGCCAAGACCTACAGAGGTCCTAGATACCTGCTCCTAAGTCTGCCTGGAGCCTCTGTGCTGAGCACCAGGGGCCCTCCCCTCAGGAAAGAAGGTCCCTGGGAGGCTGTCACCACGGGTGTGCACCAGCCCTGTTGACCAGGTCTGCCACGGCCAGGACAGCCCAGGAGGGCTTGGGGGGTGGGTCATGCTCTGGACAGGCTGAGGCATGCCCAGGGCCCCAGAGCCACAGAGGGGCCCCTGGCAGTGCAGTGTGGTGGCCAAGGCCAGCCTCTGACCCCGCTGCCCTCGCTTGCGTCCCCAGCAACATGGCTTCCTTCCTGGGACGCTGCAGAGACCTGTACGAGGCAGAGCTCCATGGCCACACCAGCCTTCCACTGCTGAAGATGAAGGTGGGCTGCAAGCCTGTCAGCCTGCCTGGAGGAGACCTGGGGACCCAGGTGTATTTTCTGTATGCCCTGCCCGGACACGCCCAGCGCCCTGAGGCCACAGCAGACGGTGAGGGGCAGCGCAGTCTGCAGGTCTCTCAGGGGTGGTGTTTGGGGCTGGACTCCCCTTCCAGGCGGTGCGACCCCTCGGGGTTTGCAGAGGCCACTGGAAGGTGATTCACGTTGGCGACCCTTTCTCTTCTTCCAGCTCCCGCTCTGCGTGCAGGGCCACCACCCTTCCGCGCACTGGCTCTCGAGCCAGCTGCAGCACCGCTGGCTCAGCCAGGACCTGCTCCAGAGCCAGGGCCAGCTTCCCCACGGGGCCTGCCCCCATGCGCACAGTCAGCACCAGGGCCAGCTCCACAGGCCTCCTCTGGATGGGCTGGGCCTGCAGAGGAGCTGCCTGGGGCGGAGATGGTTGACATCACCGCCTTCTCCCCCAGGATGATGGCAGAACAGCTCACGCTTCTGGATGCGGTGAGCAGCCGGCTCTGCTGGGCAGGGCCAGGACCACGGCGTCCCTGTGGCAGCTGGCGTCCCACACAAGCCCTGGCCAGAGTCAGCCCAGGCTCCATGTCAGCCCCAGTGTGACCTGGGCTCGTTTCTCATGTCCTAACCCACCTGTCCCCTGTGGACAGCAGAGATGGGACACACTCATGCCAGGTGCACAGAGTGGCAGACAGAAAGCTGGGCACGGTGTGGCCCGGAGGTGGTGGAGGGCACTCACTGTGGTGCAGCCAGGCCCCTGTCCCTGCCAGTCTGCCCAGAATGCCTTACCTGTCTCAGCACTGATTAGGCTTCAGAGTTGGACGGGGTCCCAGAGCAGACACACAAACAGAGCCCCTTGGTGTAGCTGCCACAGGGAGGTGCGCTGGGATGGGACAAGGAGCATAGGGCTGATGGCGATGGGCCGAGTGATGGGGAGTTGGCCAGGACGCCCGGGAGAAAACACCTCTGTGTCTTCTCTCCAAGAATGGGCTCTGGGCCATGGGGCTCGGGGCACCCTCAGTGGGCTGCTGCTCCCACTGCTGTGAGCCCCATGCACAGCATCCTGGGAGTGTGGGCACCGGTGCACTCTGAGTGGGGGTGGCTGTGCCCATGGGTCACTCTCCTCCCCAGGAGCTGTTCCAGAAGGTCGTGCCCTTCCACTGCTTGGGCTCCGTCTGGACCAAGAGCAGCAAGAGAGGCAAGGAACACCTGGCCTCCACTGTCCATGCCACCGTCCAGCAGTTCAACTGCGTGACAAATTGTGTAGTAACCACATGCTTGGGGGACCCCAGCAGGAAGGCCACGGACAGGGCCCGTGTGGTGGAGCACTGGATCAAGGTGGCCAAGGTCAGCTGCGGGCAACCAGGACCATTGCTCCCTGCACTCTGGGAATGGCCACTTTGCTCTATCAGCCCTTGGGAATACAACCTGTGGCTGAAGACCCTGCACAGACCCTGGGCCCTTCCTGGCAGGGAGGGGCCTGACCTGACTCGCTTCCCCCAGGGGTGCATGCTCACCTGCCACCTGAACCTCCGTGTGGGTTGAACCCAATCCTCTCCCTGTGGGGTGGCCATGGTTCCCTCGTGCCTTCCTGTGGCTCCGTGGGCATCTGATGCAGGAGGGGGACGTCAGCCCAGGGGATCCAGGTGACTTCTCCCTCATCCGCTCTGCTCTCCAGGAGTGCCAGACCCTCAGGAACGTTTCCTCGGCCCATGCCATCCTCACTGCTCTACAGACCTCCCCAATTTGTCGCCTGCAAGAGACGTGGGGAGAAGTCTCCAGGTGGGTGCCTTCTCCCACAGGAGCACCAGGGTGTACCTGGGACCCTAGGACTCAGCACTAACCCCATGATCTGGGAGGTGCCAGACGTGGACTCTAAGGGGAGGCATGGGGAACGTCACCTTCGAGACCCCTAGACCTTCTGCCTCATGTTTGCCTCAGGATGCTATTTGCTTTGCTGTCAGGCACCAGTTCTTGAATAGTGCTCCTGGGCAGCACCGGAGCACCCTGTGCAGGTGAACGTGAGGCAGAACGGTGCTGCTCCGTGGAGGGGAGGGGCCCAGGAGAACCACTTGAGCTTCCCCCGTCCCCTGGGCCCCAGGGCTTCGGGAACTCAGTGGAAACTCACCTGGGCCGTGTGCATCCTCCTTGCTCTCGAGCAAAGGGAGCTGCACTCACCACCCTCCCATCACACCGAGTGGCTCCTCCTGGTTTCCCATCTCCACAGGAAAAGCTGCAAAAAATTTGAGCGCCTGTGTGAGAAGGACAATGGCTTGAGCAGGGATCGGCTCACCAAGGTAGGGGGCTGGGAAGTGGGGTAAGTGTTTGGGGGTAGGGTGAGGGGTGGAGTGAGGGCCTGGGGCAGGGGTGGTGTTGGCCGGCAGGACAGGCTCTGTGCGCCTGACCCCACCCGGGCTGTGTGGCAGAGTGGCAGGAAGGACTTCCCTCCTTCCACAGGGTGACCTCGGTTCCTCACAAAGCCAGGCCCTGCCTGGGATCTGCCTGCCCAGGACCTGCATGGGGAAGGCCACCCGCCTGCACTGGGGAGGGGGGAACTGAACACGGGTGTCCCAGGGCCAGTGGTCCATGGTTTCTGAGCATCAGGTGCAGTGGGCACATGAGAAACAGATGCACCTGTGGCTGTGATGCCCGTCCTGCCCTGACCCACTGCCCATCGCCTGAGGTCCTGGGATTCTCACCCTGCCCAGGGCAATGACATCATCTGCAGGTAGACGAGGAGAAGCTCCTGAGGCCTCCTCACACACGCCTGGTGGCTCTGTCCTGACCACATCTCAATGCCTTCCACCTAAGGGAGGAAGCAAAGTGTCGCCACCCAGAGCCTGTGCAGGCCCTGCCTGTCACTCAGAGATGATCCCTGGGGGCCACTCCCTGAGTGGCAGGGGAGATGTGCAGCAGAAGCTGTGGTTCGTCCTTGACCCTGCTGGGGGTGGGAGGAGCACCCAGTGGGGCTGGGTGGCCAGCACCTATCAGCCAGGCCTCCTGAGACCACCTGGCCCTCTCCCTCCATGGCTGTGCCTGGCCAGGGACCAGGACACAGAGAGCCCTGATGGACTCCTGGCCAGGGGTGCAGCTGGGGTTGTGGTGAAGCAGTGGGGTGCCAGTCAGCTGGGGGCAGGGCAGGCTCTCCTGTGTGGCCCTGGGCTGGTCACTGCCCATGGCCTCTGATTTCTCAAGTAGAGGATGGGGCTGGTGAGCCTGTTGTGCAGAGCTCACGGGGGTCGGTGAGGCACCAGGAAGGGTGATGTGTGGTGCAGGGCCTGGCCTTCCTCCCAGGGGACAGTGAGGAGGAGGAGGGCAGGCGTAGGATGCTGAGTCAGGACAGCTGTGGGGGGGGGGCACCCAGCACCCTCACTAGCCAAGGAGCAGACCCAGGGAGGCCCCTTGCTCAAGGTGCCCCCAGTGAGGGTGGGAGCCACAGCATCCAGACAGAGTGCACTTGGGGGAGGGGCTCAGACATGCAGGGCCCCAGCAGAGGGCCCAGGTGTGGGCAGGGGTGGGAAGGACAGGCCCTATGACCCTGACCTTGATCCTGGCAGAAGGGGGCCTTCAAGCTTGCTGCCCGGGAGCAGAATCCACAGAGAGCCCAGATGAGGCTGCGGAAACAACAGAAGGTGCGTGTGCCCGGGCGAGGGGACTCCTCCGTCACACCGGGGCCCGAGCCACAGGAGCAGGGCTAACACCTCCAGCCCTCCCTGCAGTCCCCACACTGCCTCAGTGGCCCCCACCGGAGAGACCAGAGCCAGGGCCTGGGGCAGCTGGGCTCTCAGTGCACTTGGGGCTGAGGTGGCGCTGGTCGAAACAGGGCCTGTGTGCCCTTGGACATCCCAGCAGGAGTCCTAGGGGTGCCTGCTGTCCTGGGAGTAGCTGGGAGGATGGAGAATGGGGGAGGCTGCCAAGGTCCTGGAGGGCTCCTGGGGGGAGACATGAGCCAGGGTCCAGGAGCTGGGGTGGAGGGGTCTCTGGGGCAGGGCTTGGGTGGCACCTGAGAGCAGGTGCTCATCACCACCCCCTGCGGCACAGGGAGTCGTCCCCTTTCTTGGCACTTACCTGAAATACCTGGTGATGTTGGACACTGTGATGGGGGACTCTGTGCATGTGAGTGATCCTGGGGCAGGTGGGGTGGGCCCGGGTCCCTGAGGCTGGCGGGGGGAGGTGCAGGGAGAGCCTGTACTGCATTCTTAGCCTTCTGCGCTGCCAGCCCTTCTCCTGAACCTCACAGCCGTCCCTGGGGCTGGGGCTTCACTGCCTCTGCCCTGTGAGTGTCGGGGCCTCCAACTGGGTGCCCCTCCCTCTCCTGGAGGGACAAAGCTACACAAGGTCTTGGCTGAGCCTCCTTGGCCTCCCCCTTGGGTAGGCTCCATGGGCAGGAGAGAAATTGGGCCCAGCAAGGTCAGGAAGCACTGACATGGCCAAGCACCCTCGCCCATCCCAGCCTCTGTTTCCCTCCTGTCACCAGGCAGGGTGAGAACAGCAGGTGCCTGAGCCTCAGCTGCCAGGTCCCCTCTCCAGAGCTCACCCAGATCCTTGTCCTTTCCCACCCGCATCCCCTTGACGGCCTCATGAAGGGGAGGGTCGGGGCTGGGCCTGGCTGGGGGCAGTTCTGATGGACTCTGTCTGCCTTCCAGCAGGCTGACTTCAGCTTCGAGAAACTGAATAAGGTGAGCAGCTGTGGCCTCACTCAGGGTAGGAGGGCACTGGGGGTCACAGGTGGTCCTGTTCAGGACCCCCATGCATCACCCCTGCAGCTTTGCTCTATTAGGAGGGCTGGGTGCACATGAGGGGGAGACCCATCCCTAGGGTGGGTGCGGGTAGAGGACTGGAATCAAGGAGAAGCCCCTGGGGAGGGGCTGTTGGCACCCCTGTCGAAGGCCAGGGTGCGGCCTGCATGGGCTGGATTGGAGGAGGCCTCTTTAGAGGAAACACCCAGAACCCCGCGGCCCCTCCCCTACCAGGTCCCCACAGCGTTCCCAGCCCAGGCGCTGACCGTGTCCTGTGTGTCCCTCTGTCCCCAGGAAATTAAAGTCCTGCAAGAAATCCAACTGCTGCAGGTGGCAGCGAGCAATTATTATTTTAAGCGTGATGAGGAGTTTGGCGTGTGGTTCCGGTCTGTGGAGTATCTCACTGAGAAGGAGAGGTGAGTGATGGGCAGGAATTGGGTGAAGCCCAGGGGTGTTGGGGGTGGGGAGGGCTCTCCCTGCTGTGCAGCTGGGGGAGCACCGTCCAGGCCCCCTGGTGGCAGCAGGCCCTGTCCTATGGGCACTGCTGGCCCCCAGGACTGCAGCTCCTGGGCAGGCCCTGGGAGGGAGGCCTGAGCTGAGGCTCTTGGTGGACTCATGGCTGTGCTCTCTCCGTTAGCTACGCCCTGTCCCGCCAGCTGGAGCCCTCTGCCAAGAGGCCCGCAGCAGCCTCAAGGCCATGAACACCATCGTGATGCCCTCGTGACCGAGTGCTGGGACCTCAGGGGCACATCTGAGCTCATTGGGAGCCTGGTGCCTGGGACAGTGGCCTCCCTGCTGTGAAGCTGAGGCCTGCGTTGTGTCAGTTTAATTGCCCCTCTTATGTTCTCTCCTTTCCCCCATTGAACTATAGTCACTGTTAGTAGCTCCCTGTTAGAGTTTTATTAAAGTTAATGTAAATATGTTGCACCATGAGTTTCATGCTTCCTCGTCATCGCTTCCCCGTAACTGAGGTTGTGAGCGGTGTTCCACCGTGCAAATGCGCCGTGGGCATGGGCCCCTCCTAGTTGCGGCTCCTGGAGCTGCACCTCGCTGGGTGAGGTTCCCTGAGGTTCTTCTCCTAAGAGGCGCTGGCAGATCACTTGGTGCCTGGTGTAAAAATCCTGCCTGGCTCCTCTTGCACTTTCTGCCCTGGGTTTAGGATGTTGGGTCCAGCCTGGCCTGGCCTGGCTGTGGTGGGCATATGGGAGGTGAACCAGCAGATGGAAGGTCTCTCTATCTCTGTGTTTGCCTTCCAAATAAATAAAAGAGGGGCTGGTGCTGTGGCATGGTGGGTAAAGCTATCACCTGCAGTGCTGGCATCAGGGGTGTGTTCGAGTCCCGGCTGCTCTCCTTCTAATCCAGTCTCTGCTATGGCCTGGGAAAACAGTGTGGGATGGCCCCAGTCCTTGGGCCCCTGCACCTACGCAGGAGACCCAGAAGAAATTCTGGCTCCTGGCATCTGATCAGCCCAGCTCCAGCCATTGTGGCCATTTGGGGAGTGCACCAGCAAATGGAAGACCTCTCTCTCTCTGCCTCTACCTCTAGCTTTCAAACAAACAAATCTTTTTTTAAAACTTTTATTTATTGAATATAAATTTGCAAAGTACAGCTTATGGATGACAATGGCTCCCCCCCCCCCATAACTTCCCTCCCACCCCCAACCCTCCCCTTTCTCGCCCCTTCTCCCCTTCCATTCACATCGAGATTCATTTTCATTTCTCTTATATACAGAAGATCAGTTTAGTATATTTTAAGTGAAGATTTCAACAATTTGCAGCCACATGGAAACACAAAGTGAAAAATACTGTTTGAGTACTAGTTGTAGCATTAAATCACAATGTACAGCACATTAAGGACCAAGATCCTACATGAGGAATAAGTGCACAGTGATTCCTGTTGTTGACTTAACAATTTGACACTCTTGTTTATGGTCTCAGTAATCTCCCTAGGCTCCAGTCATGACAAACAAACAAATCTTTAAAAAATAAAGAAAAAATAGGCCGGCGCCGCGGCTCACTAGGGTAATCCTCCGCCTTGCGGCGCTGGCACCCCGGGTTCTAGTCCCGGTTGGGGCACCGATCCTGTCCCGGTTGCCCCTCTTCCAGGCCAGCTCTCTGCTGTGGCCAGGGAGTGCAGTGGAGGATGGCTGCTTTGCTCTCCTTCATTTTTGGGGTGCAGTTTTCTGTGTGCTCCCCTGAGGCTCCCCGAGGCCAGCGCCTGTCCACATCGGTGTGGTCCGTGCCTGGTCATCCGACCCAGGCACTGAGCCCAGCATCCACAAGCACGTGTTCCCGGAAACTGCACCCCCCAGGGAGCGGCGGCCTCTCCCCCACCCGGGTTGCACCTAGCAAGGACCGGACCTGGGGCCACACATAGATATAGCCCCAATAACGGGAATGACCCCATGGAAGTGGCAGGTGCTGAGATGACCACGCGTGGGAGTCAGGCGAGGGAAGGCTGGTGTGAGGGACAGAGATCCCGGCAGGACAGTGGGGTGTCGTAGCCAGGGTCACCTGGGCCCCCCGAGTCCCCACGCTTACTTCAGCACTGGCTGCTGCTGGGAAGCCCTCCTGAGCCCTGCCGCCGTGGCGAGGAAGCTGTATGTGCAGCTCTGTCGCTGAGGGTCGTGCACGGGGAAGATGAGGAACAGAGCCACGGATCCCCTGCCAAGGACAAGTCTCCTGAGAAGAGATGAGCCTTGCTGGCTCACGCCCCTGATGGGTTGTTAGCGCGCCCCAACCTGGCCCATCCCAGTGGAAGGAGAGAAATGGAGCCCAGTGCTGACGGGCTGGGCACGGGTGCTCTTCTTCCACGGCGCTTGTGGGAATAGTTTCCCTCGTTTCTGGGGAAGACTGGACAGTCTAGATTTCGTGAAAACGGAACTCTGTTAATTTCCCCAGCCCCAGAACCTAGAGAGTCACTTTGGACATACAAGTCTCAGTCAACAAACACTTGGCCAAGTGGACGCTACGTGTCGGGTCCTGTTGTCGCAGGAGTTCTGGGGTTGGCATGTGGGAGGCGTGAGAGAGCAGTGGCCGCATCTGCCGCTCCAGCCACTCAGGTCTGTGTCTCTTCCCCACGAGGGGTGCCGGCTGCTTCCTTTTACCGAATCCCTCGGAAGTGACACCGCGTCTGTGTCGCAGCTCTTGCTGTTACAGTTCTGATGTTACCGCTCTGTGGACCACTGCCTCTCCTCTTCCACCGGGTCACAGCTTCTCTCCCCTTTGCTCCCTGAGCATCGTGGTCTCCTGGGCTACAACTGTTCTTCTCTGCCAGATTCTCTGAGGGGTGCGGCAGTCTTTGGTGCCACAGCTCCTGCTGTCTGCCGGATCCTTGTCTGGGAAGAGTGAGGCACTGGGACAAGGAGGGAGTGAGCAAAGCGAAGGTTTAAGAAGGAGGCAGAGAAAGCCCCCCCTCCCCGTAGCCACAGGGCTGCTCCCCAAGTGCCTGGGGAAGGTACCGCCTATGTCACTGGCATTCCACCTGGGAGCTGGTTTGAGTCCCAGCTGCTCCACTTCTTGTCCAGCTCCCTGCCAATGTGCCTGGGGAGAGCAGCAGAAGATGGCCTGGGGGCTTTGGCCCCTGCCACCACATGGGAGACCCAGATGAAGCTCCTGGCTCTGGCTTCAGCCTGGCTCAGCCCCCGCCATTCTGCCAACTGAGGAGTAAACCAGCTGAAGGAAGTTCTCTCTCTCTCTCTCTTTCTCTCCCTCTCTTTTTCCCCCTCTCCCCCTCTCCCCTTCTCTCCCTCTCCCCCTCTCCCCCTCTCCCCCTCTCTCCCTCTCCCCCTGTCCTCCTTCCCCTTTCCTTCTCTCCCTCCCTGTAACTCTGACTTTAAAATAAATAAATCTTAAAAAATAAAAAATAAAAACTGCCTGGCTGGGATTTTTACACAATTCCAAAGGTTCAAGTTCACCTGATTGGTCAAGTAGCAAGATAATGAGGTAGTATATATAAACCAATCAGGGAGCCACCAGAGCCTAAGTATGATTGGCTTGACCAGGAACCAATCACGGAGCTCACGCTACATGTGGAAGTGGGGAGTGTGTTCAAACAGGTCCAGAGCAGGCGCACTGTTCAGCAGCTGGAACCACATCTGGAGGTGACGTCGAACCTGTGTCCCACCCTCCGTCCCTCAGAGTTCCTGGATGGCCAAGTCAGGCGGGGTCTTCCTTTCCTTCCCAGGGCCCTGGGGTCCCTATCAGAGGCAGGAGGAGTCTATGTCTCCTCCCCAGGAGATGGGGCACATGCTTTACCACATTCCATTTTTTAAAATTTTTAAAAATACTTATTTGAAAGAGTTACAGAGAGAGAGGGAGAGACAGGGATAGAGGCCAGGAGTGAGTGAACAAATGGAAAAGGAAGACCTTTCTCATGTGTCTCTCTCTCTCTCACTGTCCACTCTGCCTGTCAAAATAAATAAATAAATAAATAAATAAATAAATAAATAAATAAAATGTTTAAGACATCACCTCTAAGCACACTTATGGCAGCATCGTTGCTTGGTAGCAGAGAAAATGCACACAGAGTGAACGCCACATGAGAGAGACTGACAGACCCACGCTAGGAGCAGCATCAGCCACAGAAAGGAACACGTCCGCTGACCAGACTTCCCTGAGAATGCAGAGAAAACAGAAATAACACGTATGATGGAACCCACCCTTTCACCAAGGCAGGCCAAACGAAGCCCGAAAAGTAGGCAGAGTAGTTGGGGGTTAGCAGCAGCCCCTGGGGACAGGTGGAAGCTGGCCCTCACGACAGAGAAATCCCCCCAGGTCCTCGATTTGGGCGTATCGGAACCCCACGATCGCAGTTCCCAGTCGCCAGACAGTCGAGAGAGGGCCCCTGTGACCATCAGCAGAAGAAGGTCAGGAAGTTCAGACCCCTGTGGACCACACATGTGGACAACGGCAGGCCTGCAGCACACGGTGCTTGAGAGGTTAGAAAAGTGGTCCCCAGGCCTGTTTGGTCCATCCCACGGGTCCATTCAGCATCTGGAAGCCCAGGGCCACTGCTAGTGGTAGGTCAGCAGTCAAGAGGGCTGGATTTGGGGTATCCAGAGAGAAGCAAGGACAAGCCAGACCTCGCTTTGTCTTTGCACCTGCATGGCCGGCTCGCGAGAGTGTAGGCTGTTGCTGCTGCTCTGCCTTCTAAGGCCCCCACGCGCCACGCTCTAGGGAGACTCCACGCAGGACCCAAACCAGGAATAACCTGGGGCGCCCGCGAGCAGAGGGTTGGCTGCTGCTGCCCACCTGTACCCACACCCCACAGAGGGATGGCGAGGGACCGAGGGCTGTTGTTGAATGGCTAATTGGCAAACGTGGAGGCTGGAGGGGCTTTGAGGGGCTTACAGAGAAAGCTGCATCTCTCACGGGGCACAAGGCAGAGTAGTGGGCAGCTGGCCCAGTGTTAAAATCAGAATTCCTAAGACGCTACTTGGCAGGGCCAGTGCAGTGGCATAGCGGGCAAAGCCACCCTGCAAAGCCAGCATCCTGCATGGCTGGAGCCCTGGAATCTCCACTTTTGGTCCAGCTCCCTGCTAATCCACCTGTGAAAGCAGCAAAGGATGGCCCAAGTGCTTGGGCCACTGCAGCCATGTGGGAGACCCGGAAGAAGCTCCTGGCTCCTGATTTGGCCTGGCCCAGCCCTGCACACTGCTGCCCTCTGGGGAATGAACCAGCAAATGGAAGAGATTCTCTCTCTCTCTCTCTCTCTCTCTCTCTCTCTCTCTCTCTCTCTCTTTCTCTCTCTCTCTCTCTCTCTCTCCACCCCCGCCTCTGGTCTCTTTCTCTCTCTCTTCTCTCTCTCTCTCACTCTCTCTCTCTCTCTCCACCCCTGTCTCTTTCTCTCTCTCTCTCTCCCTCTCCCCCTCCCTCCCTCCCTCTCTCCCTCCCTGTCTCTTTCACTCTCTTTGCCTTTCAAACAAATAAATAAATGTTTTTTTTGAAAAAAGACTGGAACTTCATGCATATAAGAGGTCTTCAAAAAGTTATGAATTGTGGAAAAACCATGCATAGTTCTCAAAGCTGTTTTGTATTAAAAGAAATGGATGTTTTTGTTGCACTTTCCATGAATTTTTGGAAGAGTTCTTGTAACACCGAACACTTCCTCAGAAGCAAAGACAGAAGAACCACTCAAGGAGCCAATGTCAAAGTCACTGCTGGGTGCCTCGCAGCACTGTCTCTCCCGGCTGGGGTGTGGCGGCTGCTATTTGGTGAGCGGACTTGCCAGGGAAAGGCCTGGCTCTCACCAGAAGATCATTGCATGAGGATGCATGGAAAGAGGGGTGAACCTGGCACTAGAGGCTGAGAAGAATGAGTGTCCCAGGAGGCTGACGGGGCACAGAGGAGGGACTCTGAGGAGGCAGACAGTGAAACGGGGGCTGCAAGGTCACTCCCCAGAGGACACGTCACTCCCCAGGGACACGTTACTCCCCAGGGACACCTCATTCCCAAGGACACATCATTCCCCAAGGACACGTCACTCCCCAGGGACACATCATCCCAAGGCCATCCAGTCACCGTATCCATGATGGAGACCCCAGGATCACTAAGAAGCTCACAGTCAGCACTGAGGTGAGAGAGCTGGACACGAAGCTTGTGTCCCGAAGTCACAGAGGCTGGTGGCAGCAATGACTAAATGCAGGTGAACTAGGAGCTTGGAGGGACCAGCATGTGGGGAGTGTGCAAACAGCCAACTGCAATCTCAGGAGCAAACAGATGCACAAGCAGCTTGCTCTTAGCATAAGCAACCCCCAAGGCCAACATCAGAGGTGGAGACTAAAGCTGTTGTCCAGTCTAGAGTCCCAGTTGCACACTTTGTTCTCCATCCCTACACAACACTCAGGGCCAGAACCCACTGATGGAAGCAGACTCAGATTCACGGAGTGAGCAGCCGGCAGGGCGGTGGCGAGCGTGTCCAGGCCGCACATCTCTACTCTGAGGTGCTCCTAGATTGCTCCAACTGCCACACTTCCCACGAGCTAGCAGGCAGCTGCCACAAGAAAGGTTCACGCACAGAACTGTGCGGCTGCGTGTGGACAGATTGCTCGGGGAGGGGTGCAAGTCTGGGAAGAGACCCTCTGAGGTGTCAGGGAGGGCCTCACGGGAAGAGAGTGAACAGGGACAGAAGCGCACATGGCTGTCCATGGACACAGTGGCCCCGGGGTGTGCAGTGCACTGACCCAGAGTCCGACCCTTCCCCTGCAAGGCAGGGAAGCTGGAGCCTGGAATGTGCATGTTTAGCTGTGGAGATCATGGCAGCTCATCGTGTGAGGCAAAGGCATACTCACATGACGCTGCCCTGAGAGTGCGCGCTCACGCCTCGAACGTGAACCCCGGTAGGTGCACCCCACACCTGGGGCTCAATAAGCCCCTTTCATGAGCATCTTGCACTACGGGAGATGCCATCAGGGTACAGATTGGACTTTGGAATTAAAATGATTTGCTCTGCTAAATACCAGACACACTTGGCAAAGGTGAACCCATTTTGTGACCCCAGCATGGGTTCCTAATGTATTTGCAGGAACTTTAGAGATTTCAGAGCCGATTTAATGAAAACATGAAAGAATTGTAATAGGTTCCTGACTTGATAAGGCTCCAGGGATATTTACATAAAAGCAAATTGCCTTCTGCAGAGGTCTGGGACTCACAGCCAAAACTTCATTCAGAAAGAACTCTCATCATGGTCTCCTGAAGCCGCGAGCACAGCCCGCTCCCCCAGCCCGGCCTCTGCTCTGCTCACCCCCACAGCCTGTCGCTGTCTCCGCTCCCTAGGAAGCCCCACACCTCCCCGCCAGCTTCCGGAGTGCAGCCAGCACCTCCTTGTTCCTCAGGCTGTAGATGAGGGGGTTCAGCATCGGGGTGAGCACGTTGCTGAACACAGACAGCGCCTGGTCCTGCTCTGGGCTGTGGGAAGAGGTGAAGCTCATGTAAATGAAGATGTTCGGGCCGAAGAAGAGACTCACCACCGTGAGGTGGGAGGAGCAGGTGGCCAGGACCTTCCGCCTGCCCTTGACGGAGCTCATGCGGAGCACAGCGAGGAAGATGAGCGTGTAGGAGGCTGTGATGAGACCGAAGGGGACAACCAGCAGCACCACGCTGGTCACCACCACCACGGACTGATACACGGACGTGTCCTCGCAGGACAGCTTGATGAGGACAGGGACCTCGCAGAAGAAGTGCTGGGTCTCCCGGGACCCACAGATGGGGAAGTGCAGAGGGTAAACTGTGTGAACTAAGGAGCTGGCCGAGCCTCCAACCCAACACCCAGCCACCATGTGCAGGCAGAACCTGGGGCTCATGATGGCGGGGTAGCGCAGTGGGTTGCACACAGCCACGTAGCGGTCATACGCCATGAGGGTCAGGATGAGGCACTCAGACATCCCCAGCAACAGGAAGAAGAAGCTCTGTGTCCCGCAGCCAACCCAGGAGATGCCCCTCTCCCCTGTGAAGAAGTTGGTGGCCATCTTGGGGACGATGGTGGAGGTCAGTGTCAGGTCGATGAGGGAGAGCTGGCTGAGCAGGACGTACATGGGCGTGTGCAGCCGGGCGTCCCCCAGGATCAGGACGATCAGAAGAGCGTTTCCCAGGAAGGCCAGGACGTAGACGAGGACCACGGCGGCATTGAGGAGCAGGGAGTGCCGGGACCCAGGGAAGAGCCCGGCCAGGAGGAAGTCCGTGGCCGAAGAGGCGTTCCCACCCACCATGCCGCTGCAGGCACAAGGGAGACCACAAGTGCCACCACCACGCGTGACAGACTCGTGTCAGTCTGGGGGCCAGCGTTCGAGAACCTTCCCCCCAGCTCCGGGTTCTCACATAGCCTTTGCCCGCATCTCAGGGAGAGCACTTTCCCGTGTCTCTTGAACAATCACCTGACTTGGTAAATACAGAATACTGGACACACGACCCACGCCAGCACTAACCGGCCTCTGCTGAGCTGAGTTCTTCCGATTTTCTTCTTTCTTTCTTTCTTCTTTCTAAGTTGGAGAATCCTGTAAATACGAACACCCATTTCTAGAAATACAGGCTTAAACTGCTACACACTGTTTATGTTAGCCGTGGGTCCTAGCTAAGAACTTTTGTGCATTGGAGCACAAATGAAGGAAATTCTAATCAGTTCTTTCAATTTGGCTTTATAAATTATAAATCATTAAACAAACCTTTCTTAGCTCCTCTAATAATGACTCTGTCCTTTGTTCTAGGCCCTGTCTAGTGCACTTGGGCCTCATTCCTTTGTAATCATAACCTCTACTCTACCACAAATGGCTCTACTCCCAACCTGTGTGTACTGATGGTCCTCTTCCCCACTTAATGCTGTATAATTGTTCAAACCTGGTAAATGCCACTCTTAGGATCATTGGTCACTATCCTCACTCTGTCTTATATGACCTTGTCTAAATATGATCAGAGTCGGCAAAAAAAAAAATTATAAATCAATTACTTGGTTACATCCTAATGAAATATCCTACTGTTTGCTTTCCTCTTGTTGGGTAATTGTCCTTATGTTATACACAGGGTGACAGAAATTGCTAGACGCACAGAACTGCCAACCATCAGTGTTCTGAATTACTGACCGAGGAAAGCTCTGGGATTTAACAGAGAATCTGACATCTACAGTGACTGATGACACGTCTGTCCTGTGTCTCAGACACAGACCTGGAGCTCTGCCCAGTGGTCTCCGCGGCCCCTGGCCCTGCTCCACACGCCGCTGCACCTCTGCTCTCTGCAGGTTGAGCAGCTCCAGGAGCGCAGCCGCCCACACTTGCACAGGCACCTGCATGCAATGAACTTCTGGCGAGAGCCAGGCCTTTCCCTGGCAAGTCAGCTCACAGAAAAGTGGCCGCACCACCCCAGCCTGGAGAGACAGTGCTGCCAGGCAGAAGTTTCCAGATGCTCAGCCTCCCGAACAGAGGGGCTCTGCTCAGCACGGGTCAAAACTCCCTGAAGTCCAGTCTGTTACTGCAGCCAGAGACCACTAATGTAAAGCCACGCCCCCCTCGGGCTTACACTGGCTGTTCAGCTGGCCGTCTGTATTCACAGTACTGTGTGCATTTTGGACAAAAGATCAGTTCAGAAGAAAAACCACTGCTTGGATTTGAGCCGTCAGTCCAGTGAACTACAAATGCGGCGGGACTGGCTGACCTTGCCGGTCAGCGACCATGAGCACAAATTTGCTGCACACCACACTCACATCAGTTCAGGGAGTGCCAGCAACGAGTGCGTGTGCAGCCTGCGTGGTCCACTCACTATCATAGCACACTTGCTGAGCGCTCACGAGGGCAGCAGTGACCCGGGACAGGGCCTAAGCAGATCAGAGGCCAGTGTGCAGCACTGCCCAGCACCAGCCCCTGCGGTGCCCCTTGACAGTGGCCGTCAGCACCTTTAACTGCCCTGTTCTGTAATCCTCCCCTCTCCAGACGCCACCTGTCCGTCATAAGGCTGTGGGCTTACAACTCAGAGAATGCAACTGTCAAGTTTAGACACAGCCAACTAATGTTCAAACACTAAAAGCTGGAGCAAAGAAACATTCAAATGTGTCTAGCTCACTCCCACTTTAACTTAAGGACATCAAACTTTTACTTTGTATCTTATAAATACACATTAACTCTGTGGGGACTGAAACCAGACCCTGACAGTGTTCTTTGAGTAGAAATGCAAACATCACAGCAAAGAACTCTGCATCACTTCATACAATAAAGCCTATTGCGCCATTAAATGATTTCAGCTGACTAAGCCTTTTTGGGGTCAGCTCTGCACATGTTTCTGTTACTTGCTTTGTAAACAAGAAGGCTGAGCTGTGGGAGGGAAGAGTGCGATGCTGTGTGCGTTAGCCTGTAGGCTGCACTGCAGTCTCCCAGGTCCTGACGACCTTCCGGGCTCCGGGCCCCTCTTGTTAGCGTGCTCGAGGTTGGGCTGTGAGGGCACAGACAGTGCAGACATCGACAAAGTCAGCAAACGGCCATAGCTCAGGAAGCAAACCACCACAAGCCACAGGATAAGTTCAACGGGTTGTCCTACCTGCTGACTGAGTTTGGGCACATGATGGTGCCCCGTGTTCTACTGGGTTTGGTCAGACAAGAGTACTGATCACACCACAACCCCTGCCTTATACCCTCGACAAAAAACAGCTCAAAATGGATCAGGGATTTAAACATAAGACGAGAAACCGTAAAACCACTGGAGGAAAACACAGGGCAAGGACTCCAAGACATCGGCACAGGCAGTGGCTTTTTGGATCAGACTCCCCAAGTCCCAGCAATAAAGGCAAAAGTAGACAAATGGGAGTGCATAAAGCCAAGGAGCTTCTGTACAGCCCGGGAAAGTGAAGCGGGAGGAGAGAGCTGACAGAATGGGATCACATGTCTGCACACCTTGCGTCTGGATCTTTCACACAGAGCCCAAACAGAAATACCGATTCCAGGCAGACTTCCCCTCCACGCGGACTCTGAGCAGGCTGAGCCTAACACAGGCCTGGCCCCGCGCTGTGTTGCACGAATTGTATAGGGTGAACCAGCAGATGAACAATCTCTGTCTCTCTCTGTTACTCTGCTTTTCACATAAATTAATGAAATTAATCTTTAAAAAATAAAATAATGCACTGAGATACTTAAATATATATTTTAAGGCAATAAATATGCAAATGTAACTGAATATCTCTGAGGAGAAAGGGAAATAGGATCTGGAAAATATGAATTACTTTACCTGCAACTGTTTTTAATAAAACGTATAAAGCAAATAAAAAATAGAAGTTTCAGTAAAAACAGAATGTGACCAGTTCAGTAGGAGACAGAGCAGGAAACGTAAGACTACTGCAGTGCCAGGATCCCATTTGGACACTGGTTCAAGTCCCGGCTATCTACTTCCGCTACTGCTCTATGGCCTGGGAAGGCAATAGAAGATGGCCCAAGTCCTTGGGCCCCTGCACCCATGTAGAAGACCCGGAAGAAGCTCCTGGCTCCTGGTCAGATTGGAGCAGCTCCAGCTGTTGCGGCCATTTGGAGTGAACCAGAAGATGGAAGACCTCTCTGTCTCTACCTCTGCCTCTCTGTAACTCTGCCTTCAAATAAATACATAAATCTTAAAAAAAAAAAAAAAGATTGGTGGAAAGAATTGTGGAAAGACCCCTGATGGCTACAGGTTTCCGATGGCTCTGACACACTGCCGTTGGCGGGGTCAGGGTCTGGAGAGCAGTGGGGCTCCGTGGCAAGCAGGCCAGACTTTGCAGCGTGGGGCTGAAGGTCCTGGGAGAGGACCCGTGTGGTGCTCAGGAGCCCGCTGAAGCTGACACTCGTGTTTGAAGGCTTGGGGGTGTCTGAGACGTGGGAAGGCAGCTCTGTCCTTACAGCAGGACAGAGAGCAAACACTGGTTCCAGCTTAGAGATTTTGACTGGGGGGCAGCGTCTGAGCATGGAACAACCAGGACCAGACCCGACTCAGGGTGGAGGGCCACCCTTGTGGAGTGGAGAAGACCCTGGCCCAGGCTGGGCTTCCACGAGTCACTCAGACTCCAGGTGATGCCATGACCTTGCCACCAGTTCCACCATTCACTCTCAGCATTCTAAATAAAAGCTCACACAGGAGCTGGTGCTGTGCTCTAGCAGGTGAAGCCACCGCCTGCTGTGCCAGCATCCCATAGGGGTGCTGCTTTGTGGCTCAGCTGTGCCACTTCTGATTCTGCTCCGTGCTAATGTGCCTGGGTAAGCAGCAGAAGATGGCCTAAGAACTTAGGGTGCGCCTAAGACACTGCCCTTGGCTTTCCTCACTGACCTTAGCTTGGATTTTAGGGGCCTTCCTAAGAAGCAGGCTACTGTCTTTGGGAATTGATAGGAAAAGGAGGTTTAGACTCCAGCTGAGTGCCCTTCAGCCTGGGATCCTGACCCCATCCAGGTCTCCCAGGCACTGAGGGATGGGGCTGTGTTTGCCTAATTGTGCACAGTCAAGGGGATGGCATCGGGGCAGGAGAGGAACAGTCAGCAGCCCAGAGGGCCTTGGGAGCTCTTCCTGCTGGAAGGGTCCATGTCCTGGACCTGGAGGAAGTGACCTCACTTCCTTGGTGATGGGCCACAACAGACCATGGAACTCTGGTAACCAGGCACCCAGATTCTAGTGGTAGCCACTGCCAGCTCACTTGATAGGAAGCGTTGCAGGGAGAACTATGTTCCCTTGCTGCTGCCCTTCAAGGCGAGGCTCTGGCCGAGCCAAAGCCCAGAATGAAGGTCTCTTCCAGAGTGTAACACGCTGGCTGAGGTCTCACTATGGACGCCTGTGGCCACGGGGGAGGAGGCAGCCACAGGTAACACGGTTTAGGAGCCCTGGGAAGTCCCGGCCAGGCCCAGAGTCTCTGGTGACCCTGCGTGGGCTCTCCTCCAGTCCCCATGAAGGGGACAAGAGGAGGGGCCCTTCCTGCACAGCACCAGGATTCAGGCATTGGAGGATGGCTGTAGTGTCATCCGTACACATTCCAGGGATGGCGGATGGGAAAGTGGGTGCTGGGGGCCATTTTGTCTACTCAGGGGTTCCACGTGATTTCTCCTGTGTCACCTGGAGTCCTCCTGGCTGGGGGTATACCCACATGTCCCTATGTATGTTACCTGGGGAGTGGAAATACTCACGAGGTGTCTCCTGTGGGACACTGACGCCCTCTGGCCTGGCTCCGGGCACTCTGTTTACAGGGCTCCACGCTGGAGATCAGCAATGATTCCCATGAGGAACTCATCTTCTCAGGCAATGGACAGGTGCGTCAGGCCAACAGCCGTGGACAGCGCTGGGCTGGGCTGAGGGAGGGGCCTAGGGAGATACACAGGCAGGGTCTCAAGATGACCAGGCTGGGCTGAGGACCAGAGCCTGGATATAGGCACCTCTGGGCCCCGTCCTGGTGTTTCCTACCCGAGTGACTGACCCCAGTCTCGTTCCTAAGAGATCTCGCCCCTCTGCTGCCCACTGACAGCTGGGTTATGGCAACCCCATGTCGGGTCCTGGTGGGATGTTCAGGGGACAGTGTACTACTGGTTTCCTGGATACGAAGTCAAGAGTGTCCGCGTGTGGGACTGCACTGTTTTCCCACCCGGCCCATGAATCCCGGGCAGGGGTCAGCTCCGCTGTGCGTCCAGACCTCCCCACAACCCACGATGGAGAACCCAAACCCCACACACAGGGGTGAGGCTTACACTCGTGAGAGAGAGAGACTACTCCATGCACGTGTCAGCAGTGTGTCTCTCGGTCTCAGCCCTGGAGCCCCCACCCGTCTCCATCCTGTTCCATGAGAAAGGACATTTGTCCTGCGGCTCAGCTGGGATTCCGGTGCTCGTCCCCAGCTGCCCAGCTGCAGGTCACGGCCTCAGAGAGCGCCCCTGGAAGCCTGGTCTGCTGGGCAGTCACAGCCCAGGGCCCCACACGAGGGCAGCTCTCACACAGGAGTTTGCACACAGTGCTGGGGGCTGGATGTCCCTGTGTCTCCTGCTTGTACATGTGCATCTCCGTTCCCGTGTTCTCGTGTTCTCCTGTGCTTCACTGTGTCCTTGTCCCCTCTCCTTATCAGCCTGGCAGACCTGGGGCCCACACCATGGCCTGACCTAACGTCCATCACCTCTTCAGGAGTACATGTGCACATGCAGCCACACTCGGGGACCCAGGTGTCAGAGCATCACCGTCACTCTCACAGGAGCTAATGCCCTGCTGAGACAGAGGCCCAGACAGCCCTTGCTGGGGGGAGGGGCTGAGGTGTCCCCCTGGAGCAGCCACGGTCAGATCACCGTGCAGAAGGGCTGTGGCCGGGACACCGCCAGCTGCCATCTCTGCACTGCTGCTCCTAGCTGCTGGCCTCCCTAGGGGGATACTCTGCTCTCCCCACTCTCCCAAGCTGCTCTGTATGTGGCCAAAAAGTCACTCTGGGCCTTCCATGCCCAACCCCCCAGGGATGTGAGGGGTCACCTGCTGCAGCTGGATGCCCTCTGTGAGGGGGTCTTCTCCCAGCCCAGACTCCCGTGGTTGGGGGTCCCTGGAGCCTCCTCTGACTCCTGTCCCTGCTGGTCCTCCCTAGTTTGGAGGTGTGTCCACACTGCACCTGGCAGAGGTCTGCCCCCTGCGGAGCCTGCAGCCAGGCACCAAGGCGAAGCTGGAGGAGTCCCTGGTCCCGGCCTCCCCAGGAAGAACCATCGCTTACCTGTCCACTCTGCTGTGCTCATATGGCGACTTCAGCACTGTTCCGTATTTCCTGGACCAGATATTCCACAGGTGAGCGTCTGTGCCCTCCAGGCACAGGGGCCTCTGCCGCCCCCTAGCCGTGGCTCTCTGTGCCTGCGTGCTCCTCTGAGAAGTGGGGTGGTGTGGGTGTGAGCCTCAGGAGTTGTACAGGGACCATGTGACTGCAGACATGGCAGGAGCCTGGTGCCTGCTCCGTGGCCAGGGCTGCTGGCGCTGCACTCATCCCTCTTCTTCTGGCCTCTGCACCCTTGGGACTCAATAGCCCACGGCACTTGAGGTTTGGAAAACCCCACAGAGAGCAGCCCTGCCTTCCCGTCTGTAAAGGAGGCCTCCCAGCCCCAGTCCCTGATACAGACAGAGCAGGGCCCAGGCACTGGGTGTTGGGCCCAGGCCTCTCAATTCTCTGGCAAGGGTCTGTGTGGGGTTCATCCCCACAGCACGTGAATGTTAAGCACTCTGGGCAGTCACCTTGCAGACACGTGTCACGGCTCAGCGAGCAAAGCAGACAGCATTCCCGGGGCCTCTTGACCTGGGAGGACTCAGACTCTCCCAGCTGAACGCCTGCCCGGGTCCTGTCCACAGGGTCAGAGGGGAGAGGATCGTCCTCCCATGGTCTTGCCAGAATGTCAGAGCTTAGGCCCCACTAGGACTTCATGGACTGTGGGTCCAGTCGGAGGCCTTCTGTCCCTGCCAACTGTGGGAGCAAAATGTGGGTTGTGGCTGGGGAGGGACAGACAGGGTGTGGATCTCCCACTTCCTGTGACTCCTCTGAGAGCACCGAGGCCCGGGGACTCCAACAGAGCTGGGAATGGGGTCCCAGACCTGCAAAGGAGAGGGGAGGCTGGGGCACAGAGCAGCCAGGAGTCAATGCCCAGGACAGGTGCTTCCCAGCTCTGCCCATGCTCCAGGCTCCCTCCCCAGGAGGCCAAGACCTGCAGAGATCCTGAGAAACCTGCTCCTAAGTCTGCCTGGAGCCTCTGTGCTGAGCACCAGGGGCCCTCCCCTCAGGAAAGAAGGTCCCTGGGAGGCTGTCACCACGGGTGTGCACCAGCCCTGTTGACCAGGTCTGCCACGACCGGGGCAGCCCAGGAGGGCTTGGAGTGTGGGTCATGCTCTGGACAGGCTGAGGCATGCCCAGGGCCCCAGAGCCACAGAGGGGCCCCTGGCAGTGCAGTGTGGTGGCCAAGGCCAGCCTCTGACCCGCTGCCCTCGCTTGCGTCCCCAGCAACATGGCTTCCTTCCTGGGACGCTGCAGAGACCTGTACGAGGCAGAGCTCCATGGCCACACCAGCCTTCCACTGCTGAAGATGAAGGTGGGCTGCAAGCCTGTCAGCCTGCCTGGAGGAGACCTGGGGACCCAGGTGTATTTTTTGTATGCCCTGCCTGGACACGCCCAGCGCCCTGAGGCCACAGCAGACGGTGAGGGGCAGCGCAGTCTGCAGGTCTCTCAGGGGTGGTGTTTGGGGCTGGACTCCCCTTCCAGGCGGTGCGACCCCTCGGGGTTTGCAGAGGCCACTGGAAGGTGATTCACGTTGGCGACCCTTTCTCTTCTTCCAGCTCCCGCTCTGCGTGCAGGGCCACCACCCTTCCGTGCACTGGCTCTGGAGCCAGCTGCAGCACCGCTGGCTCAGCCAGGACCTGCTCCAGAGCCAGGGCCAGCTTCCCCACGGGGCCTGCCCCCATGCGCACAGTCAGCACCAGGGCCAGCTCCACAGGCCTCCTCTGGATGGGCTGGGCCTGCAGAGGAGCTGCCTGGGGCGGAGATGGTTGACATCACCGCCTTCTCCCCCAGGACGATGGCAGAACAGCTCACGCTTCTGGATGCGGTGAGCAGCCGGCTCTGCTGGGCAGGGCCAGGACCACGGCGTCCCTGTGGCAGCTGGCGTCCCACACAAGCCCTGGCCAGAGTCAGCCCAGGCTCCATGTCAGCCCCAGTGTGACCTGGGCTCGTTTCTCATGTCCTAACCCACCTGTCCCCTGTGGACAGCAGAGATGGGGCACACTCATGCCAGGTGCACAGAGCGGCAGACAGAAAGCTGGGCACGGTGTGGCCCGGAGGTGGTGGAGGGCACTCACTGTGGTGCAGCCAGGCCCCTGTCCCTGCCAGTCTGCCCAGAATGCCTTACCTGTCTCAGCACTGATTAGGCTTCAGAGTTGGACGGGGTCCCAGAGCAGACACACAAACAGAGCCCCTTGGTGTAGCTGCCACAGGGAGGTGCGCTGGGATGGGACAAGGAGCATAGGGCTGATGGCGATGGGCTGAGGGATGGGGAGTTGGCCAGGACGCCCGGGAGAAAACACCTCTGTGTCTTCTCTCCAAGAATGGGCTCTGGGCCATGGGGCTCTGGGCACCCACAGTGGGCTGCTGCTCCCACTGCTGTGAGCCCCATGCACAGCATCCTGGGAGTGTGGGCACCGGTGCACTCTGAGTGGGGGTGGCTGTGCCCATGGGTCACTCTCCTCCCCAGGAGCTGTTCCAGAAGGTCGTGCCCTTCCACTGCCTGGGCTCCGTCTGGACCAAGAGCAGCAAGAGAGGCAAGGAACACCTGGCCTCCACTGTCCATGCCACCGTCCAGCAGTTCAACTGTGTGACAAATTGTGTAGTAACCACATGCTTGGGGGACCCCAGCAGGAAGGCCACGGACAGGGCCCGTGTGGTGGAGCACTGGATCAAGGTGGCCAAGGTCAGCTGCGGGCAACCAGGGCCCTTGCTCCCTGCACTCTGGGAATGGCCACTTTGCTCTATCAGCCCTTGGGAATACAACCTGTGGCTGAAGACCCTGCACAGACCCTGGGCCCTTCCTGGCAGGGAGGGGCCTGACCTGACTCACTTCCTCCAGGGGTGCATGCTCACCTCCCACCTGAACCTCCGTGTGGGTTGAACCCAATCCTCTCCCTGTGGGGTGGCCATGGTTCCCTTGTGCCTTCCTGTGGCTCCATGGGCATCTGATGCAGGAGGGGGACGTCAGCCCGGGGGATCCAGGTGACTTCTCCCTCATCCGCTCTGCTCTCCAGGAGTGCCAGACCCTCAGGAACGTTTCCTCGGCCCATGCCATCCTCACTGCTCTACAGACCTCCCCAATTTGTCGCCTGCAAGAGACGTGGGGAGAAGTCTCCAGGTGGGTGCCTTCTCCCACAGGAGCACCAGGGTGTACCTGGGACCCTAGGACTCAGCACTAACCCCATGATCTGGGAGGGGCCAGACGTGGACTCTAAGGGGAGGCATGGGGAACGTCACCTTCGAGACCCCTAGACCTTCTGCCTCATGTTTGCCTCAGGATGCTATTTGCTTTGCTGTCAGGCACCAGTTCTTGAATAGTGCTCCTGGGCAGCACCGGAGCTCCCTGTGCAGGTGAACGTGAGGCAGAACGGTGCTGCTCCGTGGAGGGGAGGGGCCCAGGAGAACCACTTGAGCTTCCCCCGTCCCCTGGGCCCCAGGGCTTCGGGAACTCAGTGGAAACTCACCTGGGCCGTGTGCATCCTCCTTGCTCTCGAGCAAAGGGAGCTGCACTCACCACCCTCCCATCACACCGAGTGGCTCCTCCTGGTTTCCCATCTCCACAGGAAAAGCTGCAAAAAATTTGAGCGCCTGTGTGAGAAGGACAATGGCTTGAGCAGGGATCGGCTCACCAAGGTAGGGGGCTGGGAAGTGGGGTAAGTGTTTGGGGGTAGGGTGAGGGGTGGAGTGAGGGCCTGGGGCAGGGGTGGTGTTGGCCGGCAGGACAGGCTCTGTGCGCCTGACCCCACCCGGGCTGTGTGGCAGAGTGGCAGGAAGGACTTCCCTCCTTCCACAGGGTGACCTCGGTTCCTCACAAAGCCAGGCCCTGCCTGGGATCTGCCTGCCCAGGACCTGCATGGGGAAGGCCACCCGCCTGCACTGGGGAGGGGGGAACTGAAAACGGGTGTCCCAGGGCCAGTGGTCCATGGTTTCTGAGCATCAGGTGCAGTGGGCACATGAGAAACAGATGCACCTGTGGCTGTGATGCCCGTCCTGCCCTGACCCACTGCCCATCGCCTGAGGTCCTGGGATTCTCACCCTGCCCAGGGCAATGACATCATCTGCAGGTAGATGAGGAGAAGCTCCTGAGGCCTCCTCACACATGCCTGGTGGCTCTGTCCTGACCACATCTCAATGCCTTCCACCTAAGGGAGGAAGCAAAGTGTCGCCACCCAGAGCCTGTGCAGGCCCTGCCTGTCACTCAGAGATGATCCCTGGGGGCCACTCCCTGAGTGGCAGGGGAGATGTGCAGCAGAAGCTGTGGTTCGTCCTTGACCCTGCTGGGGGTGGGGGGAGCACCCAGTGGGGCTGGGTGGCCAGCACCTATCAGCCAGGCCTCCTGAGACCACCTGGCCTCTCCCTCCATGGCTGTGCCTGGCCAGGGACCAGGACACAGAGAGCCCTGATGGACTCCTGGCCAGGGGTGCAGCTGGGGTTGTGGTGAAGCAGTGGGGTGCCAGTCAGCTGGGGGCAGGGCAGGCTCTCCTGTGTGGCCCTGGGCTGGTCACTGCCCATGGCCTCTGATTTCTCAAGTAGAGGATGGGGCTGGTGAGCCTGTTGTGCAGAGCTCACGGGGGTCGGTGAGGCACCAGGAAGGGTGATGTGTGGTGCAGGGCCTGGCCTTCCTCTCAGGGGACAGTGAGGAGGAGGAGGGCAGGCGTAGGATGCTGAGTCAGGACGGCTGTGTGGGGGGGGCACCCAGCACCCTCACTAGCCAAGGAGCAGACCCAGGGAGGCCCCTTGCTCAAGGTGCCCCCAGTGAGGGTGGGAGCCACAGCATCCAGACAGAGTGCACTTGGGGGAGGGGCTCAGACATGCAGGGCCCCAGCAGAGGGCCCAGGTGTGGGCAGGGGTGGGAAGGACAGGCCCTATGACCCTGACCTTGATCCTGGCAGAAGGGGGCCTTCAAGCTTGCTGCCCGGGAGCAGAATCCACAGAGAGCCCAGATGAGGCTGCGGAAACAACAGAAGGTGCGTGTGCCCGGGCGAGGGGACTCCTCCGTCACACCGGGGCCCGAGCCACAGGAGCAGGGCTAACACCTCCAGCCCTCCCTGCGGTCCCCACACTGCCTCAGTGGCCTCCACCGGAGAGACCAGAGCCAGGGCCTGGGGCAGCTGGGCTCTCAGTGCACTTGGGGCTGAGGTGGCGCTGGTCGAAACAGGGCCTGTGTGCCCTTGGACATCCCAGCAGGAGTCCTAGGGGTGCCTGCTGTCCTGGGAGTAGCTGGGAGGATGGAGAATGGGGGAGGCTGCCAAGGTCCTGGAGGGCTCCCGGGGGGAGACATGAGCCAGGGTCCAGGAGCTGGGGTGGAGGGGTCTCTGGGGCAGGGCTTGGGTGGCACCTGAGAGCAGGTGCTCATCACCACCCCCTGCGGCACAGGGAGTCGTCCCCTTTCTTGGCACTTACCTGAAATACCTGGTGATGTTGGACACTGTGATGGGGGACTCTGTGCATGTGAGTGATCCTGGGGCAGGTGGGGTGGGCCCGGGTCCCTGAGGCTGGCGGGGGCAGGTGCGGGGAGAGCCTGTACTGCATTCTTAGCCTTCTGCGCTGCCAGCCCTTCTCCTGAACCTCACAGCCGTCCCTGGGGCTGGGGCTTCACTGCCTCTGCCCTGTGAGTGTCGGGGCCTCCAACTGGGTGCCCCTCCCTCTCCTGGAGGGACAAAGCTACACAAGGTCTTGGCTGAGCCTCCTTGGCCTCCCCCTTGGGTAGGCTCCATGGGCAGGAGAGAAATTGGGCCCAGCAAGGTCAGGAAGCACTGACATGGCCAAGCACCCTCGCCCATCCCAGCCTCTGTTTCCCTCCTGTCACCAGGCAGGGTGAGAACAGCAGGTGCCTGAGCCTCAGCTGCCAGGTCCCCTCTCCAGAGCTCACCCAGATCCTTGTCCTTTCCCACCCGCATCCCCTTGACGGCCTCATGAAGGGGAGGGTCGGGGCTGGGCCTGGCTGGGGGCAGTTCTGATGGACTCTGTCTGCCTTCCAGCAGGCTGACTTCAGCTTCGAGAAACTGAATAAGGTGAGCAGCTGTGGCCTCACTCAGGGCAGGAGGGCACTGGGGGTCACAGGTGGTCCCGTTCAGGACCCCCATGCATCATCCCTGCAGCTTTGCTCTATTAGGAGGGCTGGGTGCACATGAGGGGGAGACCCATCCCTAGGGTGGGTGCGGGTAGAGGACTGGAATCAAGGAGAAGCCCCTGGGGAGGGGCTGTTGGCACCCCTGTCGAAGGCCAGGGTGCGGCCTGCATGGGCTGGATTGGAGGAGGCCTCTTTAGAGGAAACACCCAGAACCCCGCGGCCCCTCCCCTACCAGGTCCCCACAGCGTTCCCAGCCCAGGCGCTGACCGTGTCCTGTGTGTCCCTCTGTCCCCAGGAAATTAAAGTCCTGCAAGAAATCCAACTGCTGCAGGTGGCAGCGAGCAATTATTATTTTAAGCGTGATGAGGAGTTTGGCGTGTGGTTCCGGTCTGTGGAGTATCTCACTGAGAAGGAGAGGTGAGTGATGGGCAGGAATTGGGTGAAGCCCAGGGGTGTTGGGGGTGGGGAGGGCTCTCCCTGCTGTGCAGCTGGGGGAGCACCGTCCAGGCCCCCTGGTGGCAGCAGGCCCTGTCCTATGGGCACTGCTGGCCCCCAGGACTGCAGCTCCTGGGCAGGCCCTGGGAGGGAGGCCTGAGCTGAGGCTCTTGGTGGACTCATGGCTGTGCTCTCTCCGTTAGCTACGCCCTGTCCCGCCAGCTGGAGCCCTCTGCCAAGAGGCCCGCAGCAGCCTCAAGGCCATGAACACCATCGTGATGCCCTCGTGACCGAGTGCTGGGACCTCAGGGGCACATCTGAGCTCATTGGGAGCCTGGTGCCTGGGACAGTGGCCTCCCTGCTGTGAAGCTGAGGCCTGCGTTGTGTCAGTTTAATTGCCCCTCTTATGTTCTCTCCTTTCCCCCATTGAACTATAGTCACTGTTAGTAGCTCCCTGTTAGAGTTTTATTAAAGTTAATGTAAATATGTTGCACCATGAGTTTCATGCTTCCTCGTCATCGCTTCCCCGTAACTGAGGTTGTGAGCGGTGTTCCACCGTGCAAATGCGCCGTGGGCATGGGCCCCTCCTAGTTGCGGCTCCTGGAGCTGCACCTCGCTGGGTGAGGTTCCCTGAGGTTCTTCTCCTAAGAGGCGCTGGCAGATCACTTGGTGCCTGGTGTAAAAATCCTGCCTGGCTCCTCTTGCACTTTCTGCCCTGGGTTTAGGATGTTGGGTCCAGCCTGGCCTGGCCTGGCTGTGGTGGGCATATGGGAGGTGAACCAGCAGATGGAAGGTCTCTCTATCTCTGTGTTTGCCTTCCAAATAAATAAAAGAGGGGCTGGTGCTGTGGCATGGTGGGTAAAGCTATCACCTGCAGTGCTGGCATCAGGGGTGTGTTCGAGTCCCGGCTGCTCTCCTTCTAATCCAGTCTCTGCTATGGCCTGGGAAAACAGTGTGGGATGGCCCCAGTCCTTGGGCCCCTGCACCTACGCAGGAGACCCAGAAGAAACTCTGGCTCCTGGCATCTGATCAGCCCAGCTCCAGCCATTGTGGCCATTGGGGAGTGCACCAGCAAATGGAAGACCTCTCTCTCTCTGCCTCTACCTCTAGCTTTCAAACAAACAAATCTTTTTTTAAAACTTTTATTTATTGAATATAAATTTGCAAAGTACAGCTTATGGATGACAATGGCTTCCCCCCCCCCATAACTTCCCTCCCACGCCCAACCCTCCCCTTTCTCGCTCCTTCTCCCCTTCCATTCACATCGAGATTCATTTTCATTTCTCTTATATACAGAAGATCAGTTTAGTATATTTTAAGTGAAGATTTCAACAATTTGCAGCCACATAGAAACACAAAGTGAAAAATACTGTTTGAGTACTAGTTGTAGCATTAAATCACAATGTACAGCACATTAAGGACCAAGATCCTACATGAGGAATAAGTGCACAGTGACTCCTGTTGTTGACTTAACAATTTGACACTCTTGTTTATGGTCTCAGTAATCTCCCTAGGCTCCAGTCATGACAAACAAACAATTCTTTAAAAAATAAAGAAAAAAATAGGCCGGCGCCGCGGCTCACTAGGCTAATCCTCCGCCTTGCGGCGCTGGCACACCGGGTTCTAGTCCCGGTTGGGGCACCGATCCTGTCCCGGTTGCCCCTCTTCCAGGCCAGCTCTCTGCTGTGGCCAGGGAGTGCAGTGGAGGATGGCCCAAGTTCTTGGGCCCTGTACCCCATGGGAGACAAGGATAAGCACCTGGCTCCTGCCATCGGAACAGCGCGGTGCGCTGGCCGCAGCGCGCCTACCGCGGCAGCCATTGGAGGGTGAACCAACGGCAAAAAGGAAGACCTTTCTCTCTCTGTCTCCCTCTACTGTCCACTCTGCCTGTCAAAAAACAAAACAAAACAAAACAAAACAAAAAACACACATTTAAAAAAAAAGAAGAAAATAAAAAAAAAAGCATATTAGATGGAATGTAAAAATACTACCACAATGTCATAGTGCTTTATCAAAAGTTTGTTTTGATATCTGTACCACTACGGGACACACTAATGGCTAGTATCCCTAAGACATCCAGATGAATGTGTTGCCTGCTTTTCACAGGAACAAGCCGTCTGTTCCTGGAAATAATGGACACACTAAGGGCTGGGCTTCCTGGCAGCAGGTGCCCCTTCCTGACAGTTGCTTTGTTTTCTCATTTTCCGTCTTCTCTGTATTAACTGTTCTATGTCTCCGCATTTTCACTGGAACTTGCATCTTCAACCTCTGAGGCGACAGCAGTGCTGCAGGGTCAGCACCTGTGCCTGTGGACGGCACATTTGTCTTCAAGTCCCCTTAGGTAGAGTTGTCTTAGGGAACGTTCCTGACACACCTCGGAGCCACCAGCTTTGCAGAAGCTAGGCACACCTGAGGGGAGTCCCAGGGCCTCGGGCACCAGTGCTGACACACGGTGGGGCCAACCAACACCTGACGCTTGCTGTAGATGATGTCGGAGGGCAGGGACTCTACCTGGCCTTTCCAATTCCCAAGGCTGACTTGAACTTGTCTTCTTGCACTTTGCTGTGTCTCACCTTTGCCACCGTTGAATCACTGCGTGAGTATTCACCATCAGGCACATGGCAGGGTGTTCCGGTTGGGGCTCTGAGTGCTGGTATTTCAACTGTGGCACAGGTTTTGGTGACACGGCACAGATCTGTCAGGTATGTATGTAGTGGAGGAGCTACGGCATAGAAGCTGCATCTCTGCACCCTGGGAGACACTGCCGGGTTCCTGGAATGCTTGCAGCATTGCACACCCACAGCACGAGCTCCCTTGCATGCCCCCCTCCCTGCCAACGAGGAGCTGTCATTCCCATGTGATTGCCTGACTGCTCTGTGCATTCATGCTCAAAACATCATGTTATACAAAATAATGTTATCAGTCAATTTAGGAATTCAAGCACCAAAAAGGGCTTCAAGACCAGAAATTAGTGAATTGACTGAGGTATGTAAGTATTAGGCAAACAGAACAAACAAGTTAAAGCTGTAACTTCGACATCATTTAAATAAATAGGCACGTCAGTCTGCTCATCAGGCATGTGGCGTGACCACAGTGTGCATAAGCTGTGCTGGGGGGGGGGGCTGCTTTGCTCTCCTTCATTTTTGGGGTGCAGTTTTCTGTGTGCTCCCCTGAGGCTCCCCGAGGCCAGCGCCTGTCCACATCGGTGTGGTCCGTGCCTGGTCATCCGACCCAGGCACTGAGCCCAGCATCCACAAGCACGTGTTCCCGGAAACTGCACCCCCCAGGGAGCGGCGGCCTCTCCCCCACCCGGGTTGCACCTAGCAAGGACCGGACCTGGGGCCACACATAGATATAGCCCCAATAACGGGAATGACCCCATGGAAGTGGCAGGTGCTGAGATGACCACGCGTGGGAGTCAGGCGAGGGAAGGCTGGTGTGAGGGACAGAGATCCCGGCAGGACAGTGGGGTGTCGTAGCCAGGGTCACCTGGGCCCCCCGAGTCCCCACGCTTACTTCAGCACTGGCTGCTGCTGGGAAGCCCTCCTGAGCCCTGCCGCCGTGGCGAGGAAGCTGTATGTGCAGCTCTGTCGCTGAGGGTCGTGCACGGGGAAGATGAGGAACAGAGCCACGGATCCCCTGCCAAGGACAAGTCTCCTGAGAAGAGATGAGCCTTGCTGGCTCACGCCCCTGATGGGTTGTTAGCGCGCCCCAACCTGGCCCATCCCAGTGGAAGGAGAGAAATGGAGCCCAGTGCTGACGGGCTGGGCACGGGTGCTCTTCTTCCACGGCGCTTGTGGGAATAGTTTCCCTCGTTTCTGGGGAAGACTGGACAGTCTAGATTTCGTGAAAACGGAACTCTGTTAATTTCCCCAGCCCCAGAACCTAGAGAGTCACTTTGGACATACAAGTCTCAGTCAACAAACACTTGGCCAAGTGGACGCTACGTGTCGGGTCCTGTTGTCGCAGGAGTTCTGGGGTTGGCATGTGGGAGGCGTGAGAGAGCAGTGGCCGCATCTGCCGCTCCAGCCACTCAGGTCTGTGTCTCTTCCCCACGAGGGGTGCCGGCTGCTTCCTTTTACCGAATCCCTCGGAAGTGACACCGCGTCTGTGTCGCAGCTCTTGCTGTTACAGTTCTGATGTTACCGCTCTGTGGACCACTGCCTCTCCTCTTCCACCGGGTCACAGCTTCTCTCCCCTTTGCTCCCTGAGCATCGTGGTCTCCTGGGCTACAACTGTTCTTCTCTGCCAGATTCTCTGAGGAGTGCGGCAGTCTTTGGTGCCACAGCTCCTGCTGTCTGCTGGATCCTTGTCTGGGACGAGTGAGGCACTGGGACAAGGAGGGAGTGAGCAAAGCGAAGGTTTAAGAAGGAGGCAGAGAAAGCCCCCCCCCCTCCCCGTAGCCACAGGGCTGCTCCCCAAGTGCCTGGGGAAGGTACCGCCTATGTCACTGGCATTCCACCTGGGAGCTGGTTTGAGTCCCAGCTGCTCCACTTCTTGTCCAGCTCCCTGCCAATGTGCCTGGGGAGAGCGGCAGAAGATGGCCTGGGGGCTTTGGCCCCTGCCACCACATGGGAGACCCAGATGAAGCTCCTGGCTCTGGCTTCAGCCTGGCTCAGCCCCCGCCATTCTGCCAACTGAGGAGTAAACCAGCTGAAGGAAGTTCTCTCTCTCTCTCTCTCTTTCTCTCCCTCTCCTCCTCTCCCCCTCTCTCCCTCCCTGTAACTCTGACTTTAAAATAAATGAATCTTAAAAAAAAAAAAAAAAACTGCCTGGCTGGGATTTTTATCAATTCCAAAGGTTCAAGTTCACCTGATTGGTCAAGTTGAAGATAATGAGGTAGTATATATAAACCAATCAGGGAGCCACCAGAGCCTGAGTATGATTGGCTTGACCAGGAACCAATCACCGAGCTCACGGTACATGTGGAAGTGGGAAGTGTGTTCAAACAGGTCCACGACAGGCGGCACCGTTCAGCAGATGGAACCACATCTGGAGGTGACGTTGAACCTGTGTCCCACCCTCCATCCCTCAGAGTTCCTGGATGGCCAAGTCAGGCGGGGTCTTCCTTTCCTACCCAGGGCCCTGGGGTCCCTATCAGAGGCAGGAGGAGTCTATGTCTCCTCCCCAGGAGATGGGGCACATGCTTTCACCTCATTCCATTTTTTAAAATTTTTAAAAATACTTAATTGAAAGAGTTACAGAGAGAGAGGGAGAGACAGGGATAGAGGTCTTCCATCTACTGGCTCACTCTCTAGATGGCCACAATGGCCAGGGTTGGGCCAGGCTGAAGCCAGGAGCCAGGAGCTACTTCCAGGCCTCCCATATGGGTGCACAGCACTTGAGCCATCTTCTGCTGTTTCCCAGGCCACTGGCATGGAGCTAGATCAGAAGTGCAGCAGCTGGGAGAGGAACCAGGACCAGACGGGGTGCGGGCGTCCTGGGTGCCAGCCCCCGCCACATTGTCTGATGGAGCACGGCTCTCTGTTCCAGCTCCCTGACGTTCGCAGAGGCTCCTGTGTGACAGCCATCTGTCTCCAGGTCCCTCTCTCGTGTGTGACAGCCGTCTGTCACAGCTCCCACTCTCCTGTGTGACAGCCGTCTGTCACAGCTCCCTCTCTCCCGTGTGACAGCCGTCTGTCACAGCTCCCTCTCCTGTGTGACAGCCGTCTGTCACAGCTCCCTCTCTCGTGTGTGACAGCCGTCTGTCACAGCTCCCTCTCTCCTGTGTGACAGCCGTCTGTCACAGCTCCCTCTCTCGTGTGTGACAGCCGTCTGTCACAGCTCCCTCTCTCCCGTGTGACAGCCGTCTGTCACAGCTCCCTCTCTCCTGTGTGACAGCCATCTGTCCACAGCTCCATCTCTCCCGTGTGACAGCCGTCTGTCACAGCTCCCTCTCTCCTGTGTGACAGCCGTCTGTCACAGCTCCCTCTCTCGTGTGTGACAGCCGTCTGTCACAGCTCCCTCTCTCCCGTGTGACAGCCGTCTGTCACAGCTCCCTCTCTCCTGTGTGACAGCCGTCTGTCACAGCTCCCTCTCTCCCGTGTGACAGCCGTCTGTCACAGCTCCCTCTCTCGTGTGTGACAGCCGTCTGTCACAGCTCCCTCTCTCCCGTGTGACAGCCGTCTGTCACAGCTCCCTCTCTGCTGTGTGACAGCCGTCTGTCACAGCTCCCTCTCTCGTGTGTGACAGCCGTCTGTCACAGCTCCCTCTCTCCCGTGTGACAGCCGTCTGTCACAGCTCCCTCTCTCCCGTGTGACAGCCGTCTGTCACAGCTCCCTCTCTCCCGTGTGACAGCCGTCTGTCACAGCTCCCTCTCTCGTGTGTGACAGCCGTCTGTCACAGCTCCCTCTCTCCCGTGTGACAGCCATCTGTCCACAGCTCCCTCTCTCCCGTGTGACAGCCGTCTGTCACAGCTCCCTCTCTCCTGTGTGACAGCCATCTGTCCACAGCTCCCTCTCTCCTGTGTGACAGCCATCTGTCACAGCTCCCTCTCTCCTGTGTGACAGCCGTCAGTCACAGCTCCCTCTCTCGTGTGTGACAGCCGTCTGTCACAGCTCCCTCTCTCCCGTGTGACAGCCGTCTGTCACAGCTCCCTCTCTCCTGTGTGACAGCCGTCTTCACAGCTCCCTCTCTGCTGTGTGACAGCCGTCTGTCACAGCTCCCTCTCTCCCGTGTGACAGCCGTCTGTCACAGCTCCCTCTCTCGTGTGTGACAGCCGTCTGTCACAGCTTCCTCTCTGCTGTGTGACAGCCATCTGTCCACAGCTCCCTCTCTCCCGTGTGACAGCCGTCTGTCACAGCTCCCTCTCTCCTGTGTGACAGCCGTCTGTCACAGCTCCCTCTCTCGTGTGTGACAGCCGTCTGTCACAGCTCCCTCTCTGCTGTGTGACAGCCGTCTGTCACAGCTCCCTCTCTCGTGTGTGACAGCCGTCTGTCACAGCTCCCTCTCTGCTGTGTGACAGCCGTCTGTCACAGCTCCCTCTCTCGTGTGTGACAGCCGTCTGTCACAGCTCCCTCTCTGCTGTGTGACAGCCGTCTGTCACAGCTCCCTCTCTCCTGTGTGGCAGCCGTCTGTCACAGCTCCCTCTCTGCTGTGTGACAGCCATCTGTCTCCAGGTCCCTCTCTCGTGTGTGACAGCCGTCTGTCACAGCTCCCTCTCTGCTGTGTGACAGCCGTCTGTCACAGCTCCCTCTCTCGTGTGTGACAGCTGTCTGTCACAGCTCCCTCTCCCCTGTGTGACAGCCGTCTGTCTCACAGCTTCCTCTCAGCAGGTGTGGGTTGAGTAGCTTCTTAGGCTTCTATGCTGTAGCTTCTCTGCCCAGTGCTTTGTCTCCTGACCACAAAGAATGAGGCCACAGACAGGAAGGGGAGCCGAGTAAGGAAGTTTACTGAAAGGAAAGAGAAAACACCCCGCAACCACCTGCGGCCCCAAGAGAGGGGCTGGGCAGCACCGCCTGGCTCTAATTTGTATGTGTTTCTAAAGGAGGACGTTTGCCTGATTGGTCAAGGCATATGCTAATGAGGTAGTCTATGAGAACCTATCAGGCAAGCTGCTGAGCCTGACTGTGATTGGCTTGGCCCTGAACCAATCATCAGAGGGAAGTTAGGCCTAAGCCCACAGGGGCCCATGGTGGGCGGGGCCTGGTGAGAAGCAGGAACCAATCAGCAAAGCCAGGAGGGGCCGGCAGCCCCAGGACTCAGTAAGGTCACCCAACAGCAATGTCCTGGGCTACTCAGGTGGGTGCCTGCCCTCCAGGGGCCGCTGCGTCACTACCTTAATTTTCAAGATAACACATGGACCTTCTGAGCCGGCGCTTCATTAAATTTGCCCTTGAAGAGTTCAAAATAAAAGTGTTGGCCGGCGCCGCGGCTCAATATGCTAACCCTCCACCAGCGGCGCTGGCACACTGGGTTCTAGTCCCGGTTGGGGCGCTGGATTCTGTCCCGGTTGCTCCTCTTCCAGGCCAGCTCTCTGCTGTGGCCCAGCAGTACAGTGGAGAATGGCCCAGGTGCTTGGGCCCTGCACCCCATGGGAGACCAGGAGAAGCACCTGGCTCCTGGCTTTGCATCAGCGCAGTGCTCTGGCTGCAGTGGCCATGAGTGAGTGAACCAATGGAAAAGGAAGACCTTTCTTTTCTCTCTGTCTCTCTCTCTCACTGTCCACTCTGCCTGTCAAAAGAAATAAATAAATAAATACATAAATACACAAATAAAATATTAAGACATCACCTCTGAGCACACTTATGGCAGCATCGTTGCTTGGTAGCAGAGAAAATGCACACAGAGTGAACGCCACGTGAGAGAGGCTGACAGACCCACGCTAGGAGCAGCATCAGCCACAGAAAGGAACACGTCCGCTGACCAGACTTCCCTGAGAATGCAGAGAAAACAGAAATAACACGTATGATGGAACCCACCCTTTCACCAAGGCAGGCCAAACGAAGCCCGAAAAGTAGGCAGAGTAGTTGGGGGTTAGCAGCAGCCCCTGGGGACAGGTGGAAGCTGGCCCTCACGACAGAGAAATCCCCCCAGGTCCTCGATTTGGGCGTATCGGAACCCCACGATCGCAGTTCCCAGTCGCCAGACAGTCAAGAGAGGGCCCCTGTGACCATCAGCAGAAGAAGGTCAGGAGGTTCAGACCCCTGTGGACCACACATGTGGACAACGGCAGGCCTGCAGCACACGGTGCTTGAGAGGTTAGAAAAGTGGTCCCCAGGCCTGTTTGGTCCATCCCACGGGTCCATTCAGCATCTGGAAGCCCAGGGCCACTGCTAGTGGTAGGTCAGCAGTCAAGAGGGCTGGATTTGGGGTATCCAGAGAGAAGCAAGGACAAGCCAGACCTCGCTTTGTCTTTGCACCTGCATGGCCGGCTCGCGAGAGTGTAGGCTGTTGCTGCTGCTCTGCCTTCTAAGTCCCCCACGTGCCATGCTCTAGGGCGACTCCACACAGGACCCAAACCAGGAAACCATGGCTGCCATGAAGATGCACCAGTGGGGCCGGGGCCCTGGGGCATCACGGGCACCCGGCCTGCTCGTGAACCCACCAGCGCGCTCACCCGAGACAGTGCTTCGGGGGCGGCTCTACCACGCTTGGGGCAGGGATTCTGAGACACGCCTACTCCATGGGCTGGAATCTGAGAAGTGAGCCGGCTCTGGAGTATGCCTGGTCAGGCCTTGCTGGAGCTGAACCCCGTCGCACCTCGGCCTGCCGCTCCCTTGTCATCACTGGGTCTGCAACGTGGGCTGCCGACTGCCAGGACTCATCCAGATCTTTCCCTGGACACACTGCTGCACGGGTACTCGCATGTTGGTGTCTGCTTCAAACGGGACTGTGTTTAAACAGCCAGTGCTGAGAAGGTGGGAAGATGGGGGGCTGGCGCTGGCTGCTCACCACTGGTAGATGAAGAAGCAGCCACGCTGGCTGGCTGGGGAATGGATGGTGCCCGGCGCAAGGTAGGAGGCTTTGGGAAAATGTCCCAGAAGACAGATACCGTGCACAATGCAATGATCCAGACGCCCAAATAACCTGGGGCAACCGCGAGCAGAGGGTTGGCTGCTGCTGCCCACCTGTACCCACACACCGCAAAGGGATGGTGAGGGACCGAGGGCTGTTGCTGAATGGCTAATTGGCAAACGTGGAGGCTGGAGAGGCTCTGAGGGGCTTACAGAGAAAGCTGCATCTCTCACGGGGCACAAGGCAGAGTAGTGGGCAGCTGGCCCAGTGTTAAAATCAGAATTCCTAAGACGCTACTTGGCAGGGCCAGTGCAGTGGCATAGCGGGCAAAGCCACCCTGCAAAGCCAGCATCCTGCATGGCTGGAGCCCTGGAAGCTCCACTTTTGGTCCAGCTCCCTGCTAATCCACCTGTGAAAGCAGCAAAGGATGGCCCAAGTGATTGGGCCCCTGCAGCCATGTGGGAGACCCGGAAGAAGCTCCTGGCTCCTGATTTGGCCTGGCCCAGCCCTGCACACTGCTGCCCTCTGGGGAATGAACCAGCAAATGGAAGAGATTCTCTCTCTCTCTCTCTCCCTCTCTCTCTCTCTCTCTCTCTCTTCACCCCTGTCTCTTTCTCTCTCTCTCACTCTCTCTCTCCCTCTCCCCCTCCCTGCCTCCTTCCCTCCCTGTCTCTTTCACTCTCTTTGCCTTTCAAACAAATAAATAAATGTTTTTTTTGAAAAAAGACTGGAAATCCATGCATATAAGAGGTCTTCAAAAAGTTATGAATTGTGAAAAAACCATGCATAGATCTCAAAGCTGTTTGTATTAATAGAAATGGATGTTTTTGTTGCACTTTCCATGAACTTTTGGAAGAGTTCTTGTAACACTGAACACTTCCTCAGAAGCAAGGACAAAAGAACCACTCAAGGAGCCAATGTCAAAGTCACTGCTGGGTGCCTCGCAGCACTGTCTCTCCCGGCTGGGGTGTGGCGGCCGCTATTCGGTGAGCGGACTTGCCAGGGAAAGGCCTGGCTCTCACCAGAAGATCATTGCATGAGGATGCATGGAAAGAGGGGTGAACCAGGCACTCGAGGCTGAGAAGAATGAGTGTCCCAGGAGGCTGACAGGGCACAGAGGAGGGACACTGAGGAGGCAGACAGTGAAACGGGGGCCGCAAGGTCACTCCCCAGAGGACACGTCACTCCCCAGAGGACACGTCACTCCCCAGGGACACCTCATTCCCCAAGGACACGTCACTCCCTAAGGACACATCATCCCAAGGCCATCCAGTCACTGCATCCATGATGGAGACCCCAGGATCACTAAGAAGCTCACAGTCAGCACTGAGGTGAGAGAGCTGGACACGAAGCTTGTGTCCCGAAGCCACAGAGGCTGGTGGCAGCAATGACTAAATGCATGTGAACTAGGAGCTTGGAGGGACCAGCATGTGGGGAGTGGGCAGACGGCCAACTGCAATCTCAGGAGCAAACAGACGCACAAGCAGCTTGCTCTTAGCCAAGCAACCCCCAAGGCCAACATCAGAGGTGGAGACTAAAGCTGTTGTCCAGTCTAGAGTCCCAGTTGCACACTTTGTTCTCCATCCCTACACAACACTCAGGGCCAGAACCCACTGATGGAAGCAGACTCAGATTCACGGAGTGAGCAGCCGGCAGGGCGATGGCGAGCGTGTCCAGGCCGCACATCTCTACTCTGAGGTGCTCCTAGATTGCTCCAACTGCCACACTTCCCACGAGCTAGCAGGCAGCTGCCACAAGAAAGGTTCACGCACAGAACTGTGCGGCTGCGTGTGGACAGATTGCTCGGGGAGGGGTGCAAGTCTGGGAAGAGACCCTCTGAGGTGTCAGGGAGGGCCTCACGGGAAGAGAGTGAACAGGGAGAGAAGCCCACGTGGCTGTCCAGGGACACAGTGGCCCCGGGGTGTGCAGTGCACTGACCCAGAGTCCGACCCTTCCCCTGCAAGGCAGGGAAGCTGGAGCCTGGAATGTGCATGTTTAGCTGTGGAGATCATGGCAGCTCATCGTGTGAGGCAAAGGCATACTCACATGACGCTGCCCTGAGAGTGCGCGCTCACGCCTCGAACGTGAACCCCGGTAGGTGCACCCCACACCTGGGGCTCAATAAGCCCCTTTCATGAGCATCTTGCACTACAGGAGATGCCATCAGGGTGCAGATTGGACTTTGGAATTAAAATGATTTGCTCTGCTAAATACCAGACACACTTGGCAAAGGTGAACCCATTTTGTGACCCCAGCATGGGTTCCTAATGTATTTGCAGGAACTTTAGAGATTTCAGAGCCGATTTAATGAAAACATGAAAGAATTGTAATAGGTTCCTGACTTGATAAGGCTCCAGGGATATTTACAACAAAAGCAAAGCAGCCTCCTGCAGAGGTCTGGGACTCACAGCCAAAACTTCATTCAGAAAGAACTCTCATCATGGTCTCCTGAAGCCGCGAGCACAGCCCGCTCCCCCAGCCCGGCCTCTGCTCTGCTCACCCCCACAGCCTGTCGCTGTCTCCGCTCCCTAGGAAGCCCCACACCTCCCCGCCAGCTTCCGGAGTGCAGCCAGCACCTGCTTGTTCCTCAGGCTGTAGATGAGGGGGTTCAGCATCGGGGTGAGCACGTTGCTGAACACAGACAGCGCCTGGTCCTGCTCTGGGCTGTGGGAAGAGGTGAAGCTCATGTAAATGAAGATGTTTGGGCGGGCGGAAGAAGAGACTCACCACCGTGAGGTGGGAGGAGCAGGTGGCCAGGACCTTCCGCCTGCCCTTGACGGAGCTCATGCGGAGCACAGCGAGGAAGATGAGCGTGTAGGAGGCTGTGATGAGACCGAAGGGGACGACCAGCAGCACCACGCTGGTCACCACCACCACGGACTGATACACGGACGTGTCCTCGCAGGACAGCTTGATGAGGACAGGGACCTCGCAGAAGAAGGGCTGGATCTCCCGGGACCCACAGATGGGGAAGTGCAGAGGGTAAACTGTGTGAACTAAGGAGCTGGCCGAGCCTCCAACCCAACACCCAGCCACCATGTGCAGGCAGAACCTGGGGCTCATGATGGCGGGGTAGCGCAGTGGGTTGCACACAGCCACGTAGCGGTCATACGCCATGAGGGTCAGGATGAGGCACTCAGACATCCCCAGCAACAGGAAGAAGAAGCTCTGTGTCCCGCAGCCAACCCAGGAGATGCCCCTCTCCCCTGTGAAGAAGTTGGTGGCCATCTTGGGGACGATGGTGGAGGTCAGTGTCAGGTCGATGAGGGAGAGCTGGCTGAGCAGGACGTACATGGGCGTGTGCAGCCGGGCGTCCCCCAGGATCAGGACGATCAGAAGAGCGTTTCCCAGGAAGGCCAGGACGTAGACGAGGACCACGGCGGCATTGAGGAGCAGGGAGTGCCGGGACCCAGGGAAGAGCCCGGCCAGGAGGAAGTCCGTGGCCGAAGAGGCGTTCCCACCCACCATGCCGCTGCAGGCACAAGGGAGACCACAAGTGCCACCACCACGCGTGACAGACTCGTGTCAGTCTGGGGGCCAGCGTTCGAGAACCTTCCCCCCAGCTCCGGGTTCTCACATAGCCTTTGCCCGCATCTCAGGGAGAGCACTTTCCCGTGTCTCTTGAACAATCACCTGACTTGGTAAATACAGAATACTGGACACACGACCCACGCCAGCACTAACCGGCCTCTGCTGAGCTGAGTTCTTCCGATTTTCTTCTTTCTTTCTTTCTTCTTTCTAAGTGGGAGAATCCTATAAATACGAACACCCATTTCTAGAAATACAGGCTTAAACTGCTACACACTGTTTATGTTAGCCGTGGGCCCTAGCTAAGAACTTTTGTGCATTGGAGCACAAATGAAGGAAATTCTAATCAGTTCTTTCAATTTGGCTTTATAAATTATAAATCAATTACTTGGTTACATCCTAATGAAATATCCTACTGTTTGCTTTCCTCTTGTTGGGTAATTGTCCTTATGTTATACACAGGGTGACAGAAATTGCTAGACGCACAGAACTGCCAACCATCAGTGTTCTGAATTACTGACCGAGGAAAGCTCTGGGATTTAACAGAGAATCTGACATCTACAGTGACTGATGACACGCCTGTCCTGTGTCTCAGACACAGACCTGGAGCTCTGCCCAGTGGTCTCCGCGGCCCCTGGCCCTGCTGCACGCGCCGCTGCACCTCTGCTCTCTGCAGGTTGAGCAGCTCCAGGAGCGCAGCCGCCCGCACTTGCACAGGCACCTGCATGCAATGAACTTCTGGCGAGAGCCAGGCCTTTCCCTGGCAAGTCGGCTCATAGAACAGTGGACGCCCCACCCCAGCCGGGAGACAGTGCTGCCAGGCAGAAGTTTCCAGATGCTCAGCCTCCCGAACAGAGGGGCTCTGCTCAGCACGGGTCAAAACTCCCTGAAGTCCAGTCTGTTACTGCAGCCAGAGACCACTAATGTAAAGCCATGCCCCCCTCGGTCTTACACTGGCTGTTCAGCTGGCCGTCTGTATTCACAGTACTGTGTGCATTTTGGACAAAAGATCAGTTCAGAAGAAAAACCACTGCTTGGATTTGAGCCGTCAGTCCAGTGAACTACAAATGCGGCGGGACTGGCTGACCTTGCCGGTCAGCGACCATGAGCACAAATTTGCTGCACACCACACTCACATCAGTTCAGGGAGTGCCAGCAACGAGTGCGTGCGCAGCCTGCGTGGTCCACTCACTATCATAGCACACTTGCTGAGCGCTCACGAGGGCAGCAGTGACCTGGGACAGGGCCTAAGCAGATCAGAGGCCAGTGTGCAGCACTGCCCAGCACCAGCCCCTGCGGTGACCCTTGACAGTGGCCGTCAGAACCTTTAACTGCCCTGTTCTGTAATCCTCTCCGCTCCAGACGCCACCTGTCCGTCATAAGGCTGTGGGCTTACAACTCAGAGAATGCAACTGTCAAGTTTAGACACAGCCAACTAATGTTCAAACACTAAAAGCTGGAGCAAAGAAACATTCAAATGTGTCTAGCTCACTCCCACTTTAACTTAAGGACATCAAACTTTTACTTTGTATCTTATAAATACACATTAACTCTGTGGGGACTGAAACCAGACCCTGACAGTGTTCTTTGAGTAGAAATGCAAACATCACAGCAAAGAACTCTGCATCACTTCATACAATAAAGCCTATTGCGCCATTAAATGATTTCAGCTGACTAAGCCTTTTTGGGGTCAGCTCTGCACATGTTTCTGTTACTTGCTTTGTAAACAAGAAGGCTGAGCTGTGGGAGGGAAGAGTGCGATGCTGTGTGCGTTAGCCTGTAGGCTGCACTGCAGTCTCCCAGGTCCTGACGACCTTCCGGGCTCCGGACCCCTCTTGTTAGCGTGCTCGAGGTTGGGCTGTGAGGGCACAGACAGTGCAGACATCGACAAAGTCAGCAAACGGCCATAGCTCAGGAAGCAAACTACCACAAGCCACAGGATAAGTTCAACGGGTTGTCCTACCTGCTGACTGAGTTTGGGCACATGATGGTGCCCCGTGTTCTACTGGGTTTGGTCAGACAAGAGTACCGATCACACCACAACCCCTGCCTTATACCCTCGACAAAAAACAGCTCAAAATGGATCAGGGATTTAAACATAAGACGAGAAACCGTAAAACCACTGGAGGAAAACACAGGGCAAGGACTCCAAGACATCGGCACAGGCAGTGGCTTTTTGGATCAGACTCCCCAAGTCCCAGCAATAAAGGCAAAAGTAGACAAATGGGAGTGCATAAAGCCAAGCAGCTTCTGTACAGCCCGGGAAAGTGAAGCGGGAGGAGAGAGCTGACAGAATGGGATCATATGTCTGCACACCTTGCGTCTGGATCTTTCACACAGAGCCCAAACAGAAATACCGATTCCAGGCAGACTTCCCCTCCACGCGGACTCTGAGCAGGCTGAGCCTAACACAGGCCTGGCCCAGCGCTGTGTTGCACGCATTGTATAGGGTGAACCAGCAGATGAACAATTTCTGTCTCTCTCTGTTACTCTGCTTTTCACATAAATTAATGAAATTAATCTTTAAAAAATAAAATAATGCACTGAGATACTTAAATATATATTTTAAGGCAATAAATATGAAAATGTAACTGAATATCTCTGAGGAGAAAGGGAAATAGGATCTGGAAAATATGAATTACTTTACCTGCAACTGTTTTCAATAAAACGTATAAAGCAAATAAAAAATAGAAGTTTCAGTAAAAACAGAATGTGACCAGTTCAGTAGGAGACAGACCAGGAAACGTAAGACTACTGCAGTGCCAGGATCCCATTTGGACATTGGTTCAAGTCCCGGCTATCTACTTCCGCTACTGCTCTATGGCCTGGGAAGGCAATAGAAGATGGCCCAAGTCCTTGGGCCCCTGCGCCCATATGGAAGACCCAGAAGAAGCTCTTGGCTCCTGGTCAGATTGGAGCAGCTCCAGCTGTTGCGGCCATTTGGAGTGAACCAGCAGATGGAAGACCTCTCTGTCTCTACCTCTGCCTCTCTGTAACTCTGCCTTCAAATAAATACATAAATCTTAAAAAAAAAAAAAGATTGGTGGAAAGAATTGTGGAAAGACCCCTGATGGCTACAGGTTTCCGATGGCTCTGACACACTGCCGTTGGCGGGGTCAGGGTCTGGAGAGCAGTGGGGCTCCGTGGCAAGCAGGCCAGACTTTGCAGCGTGGGGCTGAAGGTCCTGGGAGAGGACCCGTGTGGTGCTCAGGAGCCCGCTGAAGCTGACACTCGTGTTTGAAGGCTTGGGGGTGTCTGAGACGTGGGAAGACAGCTCTGTCCTCACAGCAGGACAGAGAGCAAACACTGGTTCCAGCTCAGAGATTTTGACTGGGGGGCAGCGTCTGAGCATGGGAACAACCAGGACCAGACCCGACTCAGGGTGGAGGGCCACCCTTGTGGAGTGGAGAAGACCCTGGCCCAGGCTGGGCTTCCACGAGTCACTCAGACTCCAGGTGATGCCATGACCTTGCCACCAGTTCCACCATTCACTCTCAGCATTCTAAATAAAAGCTCACACAGGAGCTGGTGCTGTGCTCTAGCAGGTGAAGCCACCGCCTGCTGTGCCAGCATCCCATAGGGGTGCCGCTTTGTGGCTCAGCTGTGCCACTTCTGATTCTGCTCCGTGCTAATGCGCCTGGGAAAGCAGCAGAAGATGGCCTAAGAACTTAGGGTGCGCCTAAGACACTGCCCTTGGCTTTCCTCACTGACCTTAGCTTGGATTTTAGGGGCCTTCCTAAGAAGCAGGCTACTGTCTTTGGGAAATGATAGGAAAAGGAGGTTTAGACTCCAGCTGAGTGCCCTTCAGCCTGGGATCCTGACCCCATCCAGGTCTCCCAGGCACTGAGGGATGGGGCTGTGTTTGCCTAATTGTGCACAGTCAAGGGGATGGCATCGGGGCAGGATAGGAACAGTCAGCAGCCCAGAGGGCCTTGGGAGCTCTTCCTGCTGGAAGGGTCCATATACTGGACCTGGAGGAAGTGACCTCACTTCCTTGGTGATGGGCCACAACAGACCATGGAACTCTGGTAACCAGGCACCCAGATTCTAGTGGTAGCCATTGCCAGCTCACTTGATAGGAAGCGTTGCAGGGAGAACTATGTTCCCTTGCTGCTGCCCTTCAAGGCGAGGCTCTGGCCGAGCCAAAGCCCAGAATGAAGGTCTCTTCCAGCGTGTAACACGCTGGCTGAGCTCTCACTATGGACGCCTGTGGCCACGGGGCAGGAGGCAGCCACAGGTAACAGGGTTTAGCAGCCCTGGGAAATCCCGGCCAGGCCCAGAGTCTCTGGTGACCCCGCGTGGGCTGTCCTCCCAACCCCATGAAGGGGACAAGAGGAGGGGCCCTTCCTGCACAGCACCAGGATTCAGGCATTGGATGAGGGTTGTGGTGTTGTCCGTACACATTCCAGGGATGGAGCGGATGGGAAATTGGGTGTTGGGGGCCATTTTGTCTACTCAGGGTTTCCACGTGAGTTCTCCTGTGTCACCTGGAGTCCTCCTGGCTGGGGGTATACCCACATGTCCCTCCGTATGTGACCTGGGGAGTGGAAATACTCACAGGGGTGTCTCCTGTGGGACATTGACGCCTTCTGGCCTGGCTCCGGGCACTCTGTTTGCAGGGCTCCACGCTGGAGATCAGCAATGATTCCCATGAGGAACTCATCTTCTCAGGCAATGGACAGGTGCGTCAGGCCAACAGCCGTGGACAGCGCTGGGCTGGGCTGAGGGAGGGGCCTAGGGAGATACACAGGTGGGGACTCAAGATGACCAGGCTGGGCCGAGGACCAGAGCCTGGATATAGGCACCTCTGGGCCCCGTCCTGGTGTTTCCCACCCGAGTGACTGACCCCAGTCTGGTTCCTAAGAGATCTCACTCCTTTGCTGTCCACAGACAGCTGGGTTATGGCAACCCCATGTTGGGTACTGGTGGGATGTTCAGGGGACAGGTTACTACTGGTACCCTGGATACGAAGTCAAGAGCGTCCACGTGTGTGACAGCAATGGGTTCCCCCCCAGCCCATGAATCCCGGGCAGGGGTCAGCTCCACTGTGCTTCATGACCTCCCCACAACCCCCGATGGAGAACCCAAACCCCACACACAGGGTGAGGCTTACACGAGAGAGAGAGAGAGAGAGAGAGAGAGAGAGAGAGAGAGAGAGAGAGACTACTCCATGCATGTGTCAGCAGCATGTCCCTGGGTCTCAGCCCTGGAGCCCCCACCCATCTTCATCCTGTTCCATGAGAAAGGACATTTGTCCTGTGGCTCAGAGGGGATTCCAGTGCTTGTCCCCAGCTGCCCTGCTGCAGGTCACGGCCTCAGAGAGCGCCCCTGGAGCCTGGTCTGCTGGACAGTCACAGCCCAGGGCCCCACACGAGGGCGGCCCTCACACAGGAGTTTGCACACAGTGCTGGGGGCTGGATGTCCCTGTCTCCTGCTTGTGCATGTCCATCTCCGTTCCCATGTTCTCGTGTTCTCCTGTGCTTCTCTGTGTCCTTGTCCCCTCTCCTTATCAGCACGGCAGTCCTGGGGCCCACACCATGGCCTGGCATAACGTCCATCAACTCCTCAGGAGTGCATGGCACATGCAACCACACTCAGGGACCCAGGTGTCAGAGCATCACCGTCACTCTCACAGGAGCTAATGCCCTGCTGAGACAGAGGCCCAGACAGCACATTCTGGGAGAGGGGCTGAGGTGTCCTCCTGGAGCAGCCATGGTCAAATCACCGTGCAGAAGGGCTGTGGCCGGGACACCGCCAGCTGCCATCTCTGCACTGCTGCTCCCAGCTGCTGGCCTCCCTGGGGGGATACTCTGCTCTCCCCACTCTCCCAAGCTGCTCTGTATGTGGCCAACAGTCACTCTGGACCTTTCAGGCCCAACCCCCCAGGGATGTGAGCGATCACCTGCTGCAGCTGGATGCCCTCTGTGAGGGGGTCTTCTCCCAGCCCAGACTCCCGTGGTTGGGGGTCCCTGGAGCCTCCTCTGACTCCTGTCCCTGCTGGTCCTCCCTAGTTTGGAGGTGTGTCCACACTGCACCTGGCAGAGGTCTGCCCCCTGCGGAGCCTGCAGCCAGGCACCAAGGCGAAGCTGGAGGAGTCCCTGGTCCCGGCCTCCCCAGGAAGAACCATTGCTTACCTGTCCATTTTGCTGTGCTCATATGGCGACTTCAGCACTGTTCCGTATTTCCTGGACCAGATATTCCACAGGTGAGCGTCTGTGCCCTCCAGGCACAGGGGCCTCTGCTGCCCCCTAGCCGTGGCTCTCTGTGCCTGCGTGCTCCTCTGAGAAGGGGGGTGGTGTGGGTGTGAGCCTCAGGAGTTGTACAGGGACCATGTGACTGCAGACATGGCAGGGGCCTGGTGCCTGCTCCGTGGCCAGGGCTGCTGGCACTGCGCTCATCCCTCTTCTTCTGGTCTCTGCACCCTCGGGACTCAATAGCCCACGGCACTCGAGGTTTGGAAAACCCCACAGAGAGCAGCCCTGCCTTCCCATCTGTAAAGGAGGCCTCCCAGCCCCAGTCCCTGATACAGACAGAGCAGGGCCCGGGCACTGGGTGTTGGGCCCAGGCCCCTCAGCTCTCTGGCAAGGATCCGTGTGGGGTTCATCCCCACAGCACGTGAATTTTAAACACTCTGGGCAGTCACTTTGCAGACACGTGTCACAGCTCAGCGAGCAAAGCAGACAGCATTCCCGGGGCCTCATGACCTGGGAGGACCAGACTCTCCCAGCTGAACGCCTGCCCGGGTCCTGTCCACAGGGTCAGAGGGGAGAGGATCGTCCTCCCATGGTCTTGCCAGGATGTCAGAGCCCAGGCCCCACTAGGACGTCACGGACTGTGGGTCCAGTCGGAGGCCTTCTGTCCCTGCCAACTGTGGGAGCAAAATGTGGGCTGTGGCTGGGGAGGGACAGACAGGGTGTGGATCTCCCACTTCCTGTGACTCCTCTTAGAGCACTGAGGCCCGGGGACTCCCCGCGAAGGAAAGGAGAACAGAGCTGGGAAGGGGGTCCCAGACCTGCAAAGGAGAGAGGATGCTAGGGCGCAGAGCAGCCAGGGGTCCATAGCCAGGACAGGTGCTTCCCAGCTCCACCCATGCTCCCGGCCCCCTCCCCAGGATGCCAAGACCTACAGAGGTCCTAGATACCTGCTCCTAAGTCTGCCTGGAGCCTCTGTGCTGAGCACCAGGGGCCCTCCCCTCAGGAAAGAAGGTCCCTGGGAGGCTGTCACCACGGGTGTGCACCAGCCCTGTTGACCAGGTCTGCCACGGCCAGGACAGCCCAGGAGGGCTTGGGGGGTGGGTCATGCTCTGGACAGGCTGAGGCATGCCCAGGGCCCCAGAGCCACAGAGGGGCCCCTGGCAGTGCAGTGTGGTGGCCAAGGCCAGCCTCTGACCCCGCTGCCCTCGCTTGCGTCCCCAGCAACATGGCTTCCTTCCTGGGACGCTGCAGAGACCTGTACGAGGCAGAGCTCCATGGCCACACCAGCCTTCCACTGCTGAAGATGAAGGTGGGCTGCAAGCCTGTCAGCCTGCCTGGAGGAGACCTGGGGACCCAGGTGTATTTTCTGTATGCCCTGCCCGGACACGCCCAGCGCCCTGAGGCCACAGCAGACGGTGAGGGGCAGCGCAGTCTGCAGGTCTCTCAGGGGTGGTGTTTGGGGCTGGACTCCCCTTCCAGGCGGTGCGACCCCTCGGGGTTTGCAGAGGCCACTGGAAGGTGATTCACGTTGGCGACCCTTTCTCTTCTTCCAGCTCCCGCTCTGCGTGCAGGGCCACCACCCTTCCGCGCACTGGCTCTCGAGCCAGCTGCAGCACCGCTGGCTCAGCCAGGACCTGCTCCAGAGCCAGGGCCAGCTTCCCCACGGGGCCTGCCCCCATGCGCACAGTCAGCACCAGGGCCAGCTCCACAGGCCTCCTCTGGATGGGCTGGGCCTGCAGAGGAGCTGCCTGGGGCGGAGATGGTTGACATCACCGCCTTCTCCCCCAGGATGATGGCAGAACAGCTCACGCTTCTGGATGCGGTGAGCAGCCGGCTCTGCTGGGCAGGGCCAGGACCACGGCGTCCCTGTGGCAGCTGGCGTCCCACACAAGCCCTGGCCAGAGTCAGCCCAGGCTCCATGTCAGCCCCAGTGTGACCTGGGCTCGTTTCTCATGTCCTAACCCACCTGTCCCCTGTGGACAGCAGAGATGGGACACACTCATGCCAGGTGCACAGAGTGGCAGACAGAAAGCTGGGCACGGTGTGGCCCGGAGGTGGTGGAGGGCACTCACTGTGGTGCAGCCAGGCCCCTGTCCCTGCCAGTCTGCCCAGAATGCCTTACCTGTCTCAGCACTGATTAGGCTTCAGAGTTGGACGGGGTCCCAGAGCAGACACACAAACAGAGCCCCTTGGTGTAGCTGCCACAGGGAGGTGCGCTGGGATGGGACAAGGAGCATAGGGCTGATGGCGATGGGCCGAGTGATGGGGAGTTGGCCAGGACGCCCGGGAGAAAACACCTCTGTGTCTTCTCTCCAAGAATGGGCTCTGGGCCATGGGGCTCGGGGCACCCTCAGTGGGCTGCTGCTCCCACTGCTGTGAGCCCCATGCACAGCATCCTGGGAGTGTGGGCACCGGTGCACTCTGAGTGGGGGTGGCTGTGCCCATGGGTCACTCTCCTCCCCAGGAGCTGTTCCAGAAGGTCGTGCCCTTCCACTGCTTGGGCTCCGTCTGGACCAAGAGCAGCAAGAGAGGCAAGGAACACCTGGCCTCCACTGTCCATGCCACCGTCCAGCAGTTCAACTGCGTGACAAATTGTGTAGTAACCACATGCTTGGGGGACCCCAGCAGGAAGGCCACGGACAGGGCCCGTGTGGTGGAGCACTGGATCAAGGTGGCCAAGGTCAGCTGCGGGCAACCAGGACCATTGCTCCCTGCACTCTGGGAATGGCCACTTTGCTCTATCAGCCCTTGGGAATACAACCTGTGGCTGAAGACCCTGCACAGACCCTGGGCCCTTCCTGGCAGGGAGGGGCCTGACCTGACTCGCTTCCCCCAGGGGTGCATGCTCACCTGCCACCTGAACCTCCGTGTGGGTTGAACCCAATCCTCTCCCTGTGGGGTGGCCATGGTTCCCTCGTGCCTTCCTGTGGCTCCGTGGGCATCTGATGCAGGAGGGGGACGTCAGCCCAGGGGATCCAGGTGACTTCTCCCTCATCCGCTCTGCTCTCCAGGAGTGCCAGACCCTCAGGAACGTTTCCTCGGCCCATGCCATCCTCACTGCTCTACAGACCTCCCCAATTTGTCGCCTGCAAGAGACGTGGGGAGAAGTCTCCAGGTGGGTGCCTTCTCCCACAGGAGCACCAGGGTGTACCTGGGACCCTAGGACTCAGCACTAACCCCATGATCTGGGAGGTGCCAGACGTGGACTCTAAGGGGAGGCATGGGGAACGTCACCTTCGAGACCCCTAGACCTTCTGCCTCATGTTTGCCTCAGGATGCTATTTGCTTTGCTGTCAGGCACCAGTTCTTGAATAGTGCTCCTGGGCAGCACCGGAGCACCCTGTGCAGGTGAACGTGAGGCAGAACGGTGCTGCTCCGTGGAGGGGAGGGGCCCAGGAGAACCACTTGAGCTTCCCCCGTCCCCTGGGCCCCAGGGCTTCGGGAACTCAGTGGAAACTCACCTGGGCCGTGTGCATCCTCCTTGCTCTCGAGCAAAGGGAGCTGCACTCACCACCCTCCCATCACACCGAGTGGCTCCTCCTGGTTTCCCATCTCCACAGGAAAAGCTGCAAAAAATTTGAGCGCCTGTGTGAGAAGGACAATGGCTTGAGCAGGGATCGGCTCACCAAGGTAGGGGGCTGGGAAGTGGGGTAAGTGTTTGGGGGTAGGGTGAGGGGTGGAGTGAGGGCCTGGGGCAGGGGTGGTGTTGGCCGGCAGGACAGGCTCTGTGCGCCTGACCCCACCCGGGCTGTGTGGCAGAGTGGCAGGAAGGACTTCCCTCCTTCCACAGGGTGACCTCGGTTCCTCACAAAGCCAGGCCCTGCCTGGGATCTGCCTGCCCAGGACCTGCATGGGGAAGGCCACCCGCCTGCACTGGGGAGGGGGGAACTGAACACGGGTGTCCCAGGGCCAGTGGTCCATGGTTTCTGAGCATCAGGTGCAGTGGGCACATGAGAAACAGATGCACCTGTGGCTGTGATGCCCGTCCTGCCCTGACCCACTGCCCATCGCCTGAGGTCCTGGGATTCTCACCCTGCCCAGGGCAATGACATCATCTGCAGGTAGACGAGGAGAAGCTCCTGAGGCCTCCTCACACACGCCTGGTGGCTCTGTCCTGACCACATCTCAATGCCTTCCACCTAAGGGAGGAAGCAAAGTGTCGCCACCCAGAGCCTGTGCAGGCCCTGCCTGTCACTCAGAGATGATCCCTGGGGGCCACTCCCTGAGTGGCAGGGGAGATGTGCAGCAGAAGCTGTGGTTCGTCCTTGACCCTGCTGGGGGTGGGAGGAGCACCCAGTGGGGCTGGGTGGCCAGCACCTATCAGCCAGGCCTCCTGAGACCACCTGGCCCTCTCCCTCCATGGCTGTGCCTGGCCAGGGACCAGGACACAGAGAGCCCTGATGGACTCCTGGCCAGGGGTGCAGCTGGGGTTGTGGTGAAGCAGTGGGGTGCCAGTCAGCTGGGGGCAGGGCAGGCTCTCCTGTGTGGCCCTGGGCTGGTCACTGCCCATGGCCTCTGATTTCTCAAGTAGAGGATGGGGCTGGTGAGCCTGTTGTGCAGAGCTCACGGGGGTCGGTGAGGCACCAGGAAGGGTGATGTGTGGTGCAGGGCCTGGCCTTCCTCCCAGGGGACAGTGAGGAGGAGGAGGGCAGGCGTAGGATGCTGAGTCAGGACAGCTGTGGGGGGGGGGCACCCAGCACCCTCACTAGCCAAGGAGCAGACCCAGGGAGGCCCCTTGCTCAAGGTGCCCCCAGTGAGGGTGGGAGCCACAGCATCCAGACAGAGTGCACTTGGGGGAGGGGCTCAGACATGCAGGGCCCCAGCAGAGGGCCCAGGTGTGGGCAGGGGTGGGAAGGACAGGCCCTATGACCCTGACCTTGATCCTGGCAGAAGGGGGCCTTCAAGCTTGCTGCCCGGGAGCAGAATCCACAGAGAGCCCAGATGAGGCTGCGGAAACAACAGAAGGTGCGTGTGCCCGGGCGAGGGGACTCCTCCGTCACACCGGGGCCCGAGCCACAGGAGCAGGGCTAACACCTCCAGCCCTCCCTGCAGTCCCCACACTGCCTCAGTGGCCCCCACCGGAGAGACCAGAGCCAGGGCCTGGGGCAGCTGGGCTCTCAGTGCACTTGGGGCTGAGGTGGCGCTGGTCGAAACAGGGCCTGTGTGCCCTTGGACATCCCAGCAGGAGTCCTAGGGGTGCCTGCTGTCCTGGGAGTAGCTGGGAGGATGGAGAATGGGGGAGGCTGCCAAGGTCCTGGAGGGCTCCTGGGGGGAGACATGAGCCAGGGTCCAGGAGCTGGGGTGGAGGGGTCTCTGGGGCAGGGCTTGGGTGGCACCTGAGAGCAGGTGCTCATCACCACCCCCTGCGGCACAGGGAGTCGTCCCCTTTCTTGGCACTTACCTGAAATACCTGGTGATGTTGGACACTGTGATGGGGGACTCTGTGCATGTGAGTGATCCTGGGGCAGGTGGGGTGGGCCCGGGTCCCTGAGGCTGGCGGGGGGAGGTGCAGGGAGAGCCTGTACTGCATTCTTAGCCTTCTGCGCTGCCAGCCCTTCTCCTGAACCTCACAGCCGTCCCTGGGGCTGGGGCTTCACTGCCTCTGCCCTGTGAGTGTCGGGGCCTCCAACTGGGTGCCCCTCCCTCTCCTGGAGGGACAAAGCTACACAAGGTCTTGGCTGAGCCTCCTTGGCCTCCCCCTTGGGTAGGCTCCATGGGCAGGAGAGAAATTGGGCCCAGCAAGGTCAGGAAGCACTGACATGGCCAAGCACCCTCGCCCATCCCAGCCTCTGTTTCCCTCCTGTCACCAGGCAGGGTGAGAACAGCAGGTGCCTGAGCCTCAGCTGCCAGGTCCCCTCTCCAGAGCTCACCCAGATCCTTGTCCTTTCCCACCCGCATCCCCTTGACGGCCTCATGAAGGGGAGGGTCGGGGCTGGGCCTGGCTGGGGGCAGTTCTGATGGACTCTGTCTGCCTTCCAGCAGGCTGACTTCAGCTTCGAGAAACTGAATAAGGTGAGCAGCTGTGGCCTCACTCAGGGTAGGAGGGCACTGGGGGTCACAGGTGGTCCTGTTCAGGACCCCCATGCATCACCCCTGCAGCTTTGCTCTATTAGGAGGGCTGGGTGCACATGAGGGGGAGACCCATCCCTAGGGTGGGTGCGGGTAGAGGACTGGAATCAAGGAGAAGCCCCTGGGGAGGGGCTGTTGGCACCCCTGTCGAAGGCCAGGGTGCGGCCTGCATGGGCTGGATTGGAGGAGGCCTCTTTAGAGGAAACACCCAGAACCCCGCGGCCCCTCCCCTACCAGGTCCCCACAGCGTTCCCAGCCCAGGCGCTGACCGTGTCCTGTGTGTCCCTCTGTCCCCAGGAAATTAAAGTCCTGCAAGAAATCCAACTGCTGCAGGTGGCAGCGAGCAATTATTATTTTAAGCGTGATGAGGAGTTTGGCGTGTGGTTCCGGTCTGTGGAGTATCTCACTGAGAAGGAGAGGTGAGTGATGGGCAGGAATTGGGTGAAGCCCAGGGGTGTTGGGGGTGGGGAGGGCTCTCCCTGCTGTGCAGCTGGGGGAGCACCGTCCAGGCCCCCTGGTGGCAGCAGGCCCTGTCCTATGGGCACTGCTGGCCCCCAGGACTGCAGCTCCTGGGCAGGCCCTGGGAGGGAGGCCTGAGCTGAGGCTCTTGGTGGACTCATGGCTGTGCTCTCTCCGTTAGCTACGCCCTGTCCCGCCAGCTGGAGCCCTCTGCCAAGAGGCCCGCAGCAGCCTCAAGGCCATGAACACCATCGTGATGCCCTCGTGACCGAGTGCTGGGACCTCAGGGGCACATCTGAGCTCATTGGGAGCCTGGTGCCTGGGACAGTGGCCTCCCTGCTGTGAAGCTGAGGCCTGCGTTGTGTCAGTTTAATTGCCCCTCTTATGTTCTCTCCTTTCCCCCATTGAACTATAGTCACTGTTAGTAGCTCCCTGTTAGAGTTTTATTAAAGTTAATGTAAATATGTTGCACCATGAGTTTCATGCTTCCTCGTCATCGCTTCCCCGTAACTGAGGTTGTGAGCGGTGTTCCACCGTGCAAATGCGCCGTGGGCATGGGCCCCTCCTAGTTGCGGCTCCTGGAGCTGCACCTCGCTGGGTGAGGTTCCCTGAGGTTCTTCTCCTAAGAGGCGCTGGCAGATCACTTGGTGCCTGGTGTAAAAATCCTGCCTGGCTCCTCTTGCACTTTCTGCCCTGGGTTTAGGATGTTGGGTCCAGCCTGGCCTGGCCTGGCTGTGGTGGGCATATGGGAGGTGAACCAGCAGATGGAAGGTCTCTCTATCTCTGTGTTTGCCTTCCAAATAAATAAAAGAGGGGCTGGTGCTGTGGCATGGTGGGTAAAGCTATCACCTGCAGTGCTGGCATCAGGGGTGTGTTCGAGTCCCGGCTGCTCTCCTTCTAATCCAGTCTCTGCTATGGCCTGGGAAAACAGTGTGGGATGGCCCCAGTCCTTGGGCCCCTGCACCTACGCAGGAGACCCAGAAGAAATTCTGGCTCCTGGCATCTGATCAGCCCAGCTCCAGCCATTGTGGCCATTTGGGGAGTGCACCAGCAAATGGAAGACCTCTCTCTCTCTGCCTCTACCTCTAGCTTTCAAACAAACAAATCTTTTTTTAAAACTTTTATTTATTGAATATAAATTTGCAAAGTACAGCTTATGGATGACAATGGCTCCCCCCCCCCCATAACTTCCCTCCCACCCCCAACCCTCCCCTTTCTCGCCCCTTCTCCCCTTCCATTCACATCGAGATTCATTTTCATTTCTCTTATATACAGAAGATCAGTTTAGTATATTTTAAGTGAAGATTTCAACAATTTGCAGCCACATGGAAACACAAAGTGAAAAATACTGTTTGAGTACTAGTTGTAGCATTAAATCACAATGTACAGCACATTAAGGACCAAGATCCTACATGAGGAATAAGTGCACAGTGATTCCTGTTGTTGACTTAACAATTTGACACTCTTGTTTATGGTCTCAGTAATCTCCCTAGGCTCCAGTCATGACAAACAAACAAATCTTTAAAAAATAAAGAAAAAATAGGCCGGCGCCGCGGCTCACTAGGGTAATCCTCCGCCTTGCGGCGCTGGCACCCCGGGTTCTAGTCCCGGTTGGGGCACCGATCCTGTCCCGGTTGCCCCTCTTCCAGGCCAGCTCTCTGCTGTGGCCAGGGAGTGCAGTGGAGGATGGCTGCTTTGCTCTCCTTCATTTTTGGGGTGCAGTTTTCTGTGTGCTCCCCTGAGGCTCCCCGAGGCCAGCGCCTGTCCACATCGGTGTGGTCCGTGCCTGGTCATCCGACCCAGGCACTGAGCCCAGCATCCACAAGCACGTGTTCCCGGAAACTGCACCCCCCAGGGAGCGGCGGCCTCTCCCCCACCCGGGTTGCACCTAGCAAGGACCGGACCTGGGGCCACACATAGATATAGCCCCAATAACGGGAATGACCCCATGGAAGTGGCAGGTGCTGAGATGACCACGCGTGGGAGTCAGGCGAGGGAAGGCTGGTGTGAGGGACAGAGATCCCGGCAGGACAGTGGGGTGTCGTAGCCAGGGTCACCTGGGCCCCCCGAGTCCCCACGCTTACTTCAGCACTGGCTGCTGCTGGGAAGCCCTCCTGAGCCCTGCCGCCGTGGCGAGGAAGCTGTATGTGCAGCTCTGTCGCTGAGGGTCGTGCACGGGGAAGATGAGGAACAGAGCCACGGATCCCCTGCCAAGGACAAGTCTCCTGAGAAGAGATGAGCCTTGCTGGCTCACGCCCCTGATGGGTTGTTAGCGCGCCCCAACCTGGCCCATCCCAGTGGAAGGAGAGAAATGGAGCCCAGTGCTGACGGGCTGGGCACGGGTGCTCTTCTTCCACGGCGCTTGTGGGAATAGTTTCCCTCGTTTCTGGGGAAGACTGGACAGTCTAGATTTCGTGAAAACGGAACTCTGTTAATTTCCCCAGCCCCAGAACCTAGAGAGTCACTTTGGACATACAAGTCTCAGTCAACAAACACTTGGCCAAGTGGACGCTACGTGTCGGGTCCTGTTGTCGCAGGAGTTCTGGGGTTGGCATGTGGGAGGCGTGAGAGAGCAGTGGCCGCATCTGCCGCTCCAGCCACTCAGGTCTGTGTCTCTTCCCCACGAGGGGTGCCGGCTGCTTCCTTTTACCGAATCCCTCGGAAGTGACACCGCGTCTGTGTCGCAGCTCTTGCTGTTACAGTTCTGATGTTACCGCTCTGTGGACCACTGCCTCTCCTCTTCCACCGGGTCACAGCTTCTCTCCCCTTTGCTCCCTGAGCATCGTGGTCTCCTGGGCTACAACTGTTCTTCTCTGCCAGATTCTCTGAGGGGTGCGGCAGTCTTTGGTGCCACAGCTCCTGCTGTCTGCCGGATCCTTGTCTGGGAAGAGTGAGGCACTGGGACAAGGAGGGAGTGAGCAAAGCGAAGGTTTAAGAAGGAGGCAGAGAAAGCCCCCCCTCCCCGTAGCCACAGGGCTGCTCCCCAAGTGCCTGGGGAAGGTACCGCCTATGTCACTGGCATTCCACCTGGGAGCTGGTTTGAGTCCCAGCTGCTCCACTTCTTGTCCAGCTCCCTGCCAATGTGCCTGGGGAGAGCAGCAGAAGATGGCCTGGGGGCTTTGGCCCCTGCCACCACATGGGAGACCCAGATGAAGCTCCTGGCTCTGGCTTCAGCCTGGCTCAGCCCCCGCCATTCTGCCAACTGAGGAGTAAACCAGCTGAAGGAAGTTCTCTCTCTCTCTCTCTTTCTCTCCCTCTCTTTTTCCCCCTCTCCCCCTCTCCCCTTCTCTCCCTCTCCCCCTCTCCCCCTCTCCCCCTCTCTCCCTCTCCCCCTGTCCTCCTTCCCCTTTCCTTCTCTCCCTCCCTGTAACTCTGACTTTAAAATAAATAAATCTTAAAAAATAAAAAATAAAAACTGCCTGGCTGGGATTTTTACACAATTCCAAAGGTTCAAGTTCACCTGATTGGTCAAGTAGCAAGATAATGAGGTAGTATATATAAACCAATCAGGGAGCCAGCAGAGCCTAAGTATGATTGGCTTGACCAGGAACCAATCACGGAGCTCACGCTACATGTGGAAGTGGGGAGTGTGTTCAAACAGGTCCAGAGCAGGCGCACTGTTCAGCAGCTGGAACCACATCTGGAGGTGACGTCGAACCTGTGTCCCACCCTCCGTCCCTCAGAGTTCCTGGATGGCCAAGTCAGGCGGGGTCTTCCTTTCCTTCCCAGGGCCCTGGGGTCCCTATCAGAGGCAGGAGGAGTCTATGTCTCCTCCCCAGGAGATGGGGCACATGCTTTACCACATTCCATTTTTTAAAATTTTTAAAAATACTTATTTGAAAGAGTTACAGAGAGAGAGGGAGAGACAGGGATAGAGGCCAGGAGTGAGTGAACAAATGGAAAAGGAAGACCTTTCTCATGTGTCTCTCTCTCTCTCACTGTCCACTCTGCCTGTCAAAATAAATAAATAAATAAATAAATAAATAAATAAATAAAATGTTTAAGACATCACCTCTAAGCACACTTATGGCAGCATCGTTGCTTGGTAGCAGAGAAAATGCACACAGAGTGAACGCCACGTGAGAGAGACTGACAGACCCACGCTAGGAGCAGCATCAGCCACAGAAAGGAACACGTCCGCTGACCAGACTTCCCTGAGAATGCAGAGAAAACAGAAATAACACGTATGATGGAACCCACCCTTTCACCAAGGCAGGCCAAACGAAGCCCGAAAAGTAGGCAGAGTAGTTGGGGGTTAGCAGCAGCCTCTGGGGACAGGTGGAAGCTGGCCCTCACGACAGAGAAATCCCCCCAGGTCCTCGATTTGGGCGTATCGGAACCCCACGATCGCAGTTCCCAGTCGCCAGACAGTCGAGAGAGGGCCCCTGTGACCATCAGCAGAAGAAGGTCAGGAGGTTCAGACCCCTATGGACCACACATGTGGACAACGGCAGGCCTGCAGCACACGGTGCTTGAGAGGTTAGAAAAGTGGTCCCCAGGCCTGTTTGGTCCATCCCACGGGTCCATTCAGCATCTGGAAGCCCAGGGCCACTGCTAGTGGTAGGTCAGCAGTCAAGAGGGCTGGATTTGGGGTATCCAGAGAGAAGCAAGGACAAGCCAGACCTCGCTTTGTCTTTGCACCTGCATGGCCGGCTCGAGAGAGTGTAGGCTGTTGCTGCTGCTCTGCCTTCTAAGGCCCCCACGCGCCACGCTCTAGGGAGACTCCACGCAGGACCCAAACCAGGAATAACCTGGGGCGACCGTGAGCAGAGGGTTGGCTGCTGCTGCCACCTGTACCCACACCCCACAGAGGGATGGCAAGGGACCGAGGGCTGTTGTTGAATGGCTAATTGGCAAACGTGGAGGCTGGAGGGGCTCTGAGGGGCTTACAGAGAAAGCTGCATCTCTCACGGGGCACAAGGCAGAGTAGTGGGCAGCTGGCCCAGTGTTAAAATCAGAATTCCTAAGACGCTACTTGGCAGGGCCAGTGCAGTGGCATAGCGGGCAAAGCCACCCTGCAAAGCCAGCATCCTGCATGGCTGGAGCCCTGGAATCTCCACTTTTGGTCCAGCTCCCTGCTAATCCACCTGTGAAAGCAGCAAAGGATGGCCCAAGTGATTGGGCCCCTGCAGCCATGTGGGAGACCCGGAAGAAGCTCCTGGCTCCTGATTTGGCCTGGCCCAGCCCTGCACACTGCTGCCCTCTGGGGAATGAACCAGCAAATGGAAGAGATTCTCTCTCTCTCTCTCTCTCTCTCTCTCTCTCTCTCTCTCTCTTTCTCTCTCTCTCTCTCTCCACCCCCGCCTCTGGTCTCTTTCTCTCTCTCTTCTCTCTCTCTCTCACTCTCTCTCTCTCTCTCCACCCCTGTCTCTTTCTCTCTCTCTCTCTCCCTCTCCCCCTCCCTGCCTCCCTCTCTCCCTCCCTGTCTCTTTCACTCTCTTTGCCTTTCAAACAAATAAATAAATGTTTTTTTGAAAAAAGACTGGAACTTCATGCATATAAGAGGTCTTCAAAAAGTTATGAATTGTGGAAAAACCATGCATAGATCTCAAAGCTGTTTTGTATTAAAAGAAATGGATGTTTTTGTTGCACTTTCCATGAATTTTTGGAAGAGTTCTTGTAACACCGAACACTTCCTCAGAAGCAAAGACAGAAGAACCACTCAAGGATCCAATGTCAAAGTCACTGCTGGGTGCCTCGCAGCACTGTCTCTCCCGGCTGGGGTATGGCGGCCGCTATTCGGTGAGCGGACTTGCCAGGGAAAGGCCTGGCTCTCACCAGAAGATCATTGCATGAGGATGCATGGAAAGAGGGGTGAACCTGGCACTCGAGGCTGAGAAGAATGAGTGTCCCAGGAGGCTGACGGGGCACAGAGGAGGGACACTGAGGAGGCAGACAGCGAAACGGGGGCTGCAAGGTCACTCCCCAGAGGACACGTCACTCCCCAGGGACACGTCACTCCCCAGGGACACCTCATTCCCAAGGACACATCATTCCCCAAGGACACGTCACTCCCCAGGGACACATCATCCCAAGGCCATCCAGTCACCGTATCCATGATGGAGACCCCAGGATCACTAAGAAGCTCACGGTCAGCACTGAGGTGAGAGAGCTGGACACGAAGCTTGTGTCCCGAAGTCACAGAGGCTGGTGGCAGCAATGACTAAATGCAGGTGAACTAGGAGCTTGGAGGGACCAGCATGTGGGGAGTGTGCAAACAGCCAACTGCAATATCAGGAGCAAACAGACTCACAAGCAGCTTGCTCTTAGCATAAGCAACCCCCAAGGCCAACATCAGAGGTGGAGACTAAAGCTGTTGTCCAGTCTAGAGTCCCAGTTGCACACTTTGTTCTCCGTCCCTACACAACACTCAGGGCCAGAACCCACTGTTGGAAGCAGACTCAGATTCACGGAGTGAGCAGCCGGCAGGGCGGTGGCGAGCGTGTCCAGGCCGCACATCTCTACTCTGAGGTGCTCCTAGATTGCTCCAACTGCCACACTTCCCACGAGCTAGCAGGCAGCTGCCCCAAGAAAGGTTCACGCACAGAACTGTGCGGCTGCGTGTGGACAGATTGCTCGGGGAGGGGTGCCAGTCTGGGAAGAGACCCTCTGAGGTGTCAGGGAGGGCCTCACGGGAAGAGAGTGAACAGGGACAGAAGCGCACATGGCTGTCCAGGGACACAGTGGCCCCGGGGTGTGCAGTGCACTGACCCAGAGTCCGACCCTTCCCCTGCAAGGCAGGGAAGCTGGAGCCTGGAATGTGCATGTTTAGCTGTGGAGATCATGGCAGCTCATCGTGTGAGGCAAAGGCATACTCACATGACGCTGCCCTGAGAGTGCGCGCTCACGCCTCGAACGTGAACCCCGGTAGGTGCACCCCACACCTGGGGCTCAATAAGCCCCTTTCATGAGCATCTTGCACTACAGGAGATGCCATCAGGGTGCAGATTGGACTTTGGAATTAAAATGATTTGCTCTGCTAAATACCAGACACACTTGGCAAAGGTGAACCCATTTTGTGACCCCAGCATGGGTTCCTAATGTATTTGCAGGAACTTTAGAGATTTCAGAGCCGATTTAATGAAAACATGAAAGAATTGTAATAGGTTCCTGACTTGATAAGGCTCCAGGGATATTTACAACAAAAGCAAAGCAGCCTCCTGCAGAGGTCTGGGACTCACAGCCAAAACTTCATTCAGAAAGAACTCTCATCATGGTCTCCTGAAGCCGCGAGCACAGCCCGCTCCCCCAGCCCAGCCTCTGCTCTGCTCACCCCCACAGCCTGTCGCTGTCTCCACTCCCTAGGAAGCCCCACACCTCCCCGCCAGCTTCCGGAGTGCAGCCAGCACCTCCTTGTTCCTCAGGCTGTAGATGAGGGGGTTCAGCATCGGGGTGAGCACGTTGCTGAACACAGACAGCGCCTGGTCCTGCTCTGGGCTGTGGGAAGAGGTGAAGCTCATGTAAATGAAGATGTTCGGGCGGGCGGAAGAAGAGACTCACCACCGTGAGGTGGGAGGAGCAGGTGGCCAGGACCTTCCGCCTGCCCTTGACGGAGCTCATGCGGAGCACAGCGAGGAAGATGAGCGTGTAGGAGGCTGTGATGAGACCGAAGGGGACGACCAGCAGCACCACGCTGGTCACCACCACCACGGACTGATACACGGACGTGTCCTCGCAGGACAGCTTGATGAGGACAGGGACCTCGCAGAAGAAGGGCTGGATCTCCCGGGACCCACAGATGGGGAAGTGCAGAGGGTAAACTGTGTGAACCAAGGAGCTGGCCGAGCCTCCAACCCAACACCCAGCCACCATGTGCAGGCAGAACCTGGGGCTCATGATGGCGGGGTAGCGCAGTGGGTTGCACACAGCCACGTAGCGGTCATACGCCATGAGGGTCAGGATGAGGCACTCAGACATCCCCAGCAACAGGAAGAAGAAGCTCTGTGTCCCGCAGCCAACCCAGGAGATGCCCTCTCCCCTGTGAAGAAGTTGGTGGCCATCTTGGGGACGATGGTGGAGGTCAGTGTCAGGTCGATGAGGGAGAGCTGGCTGAGCAGGACATACATGGGCGTGTGCAGCCGGGCGTCCCCCAGGATCAGGACGATCAGAAGAGCGTTTCCCAGGAAGGCCAGGACGTAGACGAGGACCACGGCGGCATTGAGGAGCAGGGAGTGCCGGGACCCAGGGAAGAGCCCGGCCAGGAGGAAGTCCGTGGCCGAAGAGGCGTTCCCACCCACCATGCCGCTGCAGGCACAAGGGAGACCACAAGTGCCACCACCACGCGTGACAGACTCGTGTCAGTCTGGGGGCCAGCGTTCGAGAACCTTCCCCCCAGCTCCGGGTTCTCACATAGCCTTTGCCCGCATCTCAGGGAGAGCACTTTCCCGTGTCTCTTGAACAATCACCTGACTTGGTAAATACAGAATACTGGACACACGACCCACGCCAGCACTAACCGGCCTCTGCTGAGCTGAGTTCTTCCGATTTTCTTCTTTCTTTCTTTCTTCTTTCTAAGTTGGAGAATCCTGTAAATACGAACACCCATTTCTAGAAATACAGGCTTAAACTGCTACACACTGTTTATGTTAGCCGTGGGCCCTAGCTAAGAACTTTTGTGCATTGGAGCACAAATGAAGGAAATTCTAATCAGTTCTTTCAATTTGGCTTTATAAATTATAAATCAATTACTTGGTTACATCCTAATGAAATATCCTACTGTTTGCTTTCCTCTTGTTGGGTAATTGTCCTTATGTTATACACAGGGTGACAGAAATTGCTAGACGCACAGAACTGCCAACCATCAGTGTTCTGAATTACTGACCGAGGAAAGCTCTGGGATTTAACAGAGAATCTGACATCTACAGTGACTGATGACACGCCTGTCCTGTGTCTCAGACACAGACCTGGAGCTCTGCCCAGTTGTCTCCGCGGCCCCTGGCCCTGCTCCACACGCCGCTGCACCTCTGCTCTCTGCAGGTTGAGCAGCTCCAGGAGTGCAGCCGCCCACACTTGAACAGGCACCTGCATGCAATGAACTTCTGGCGAGAGCCAGGCCTTTCCCTGGCAAGTCAGCTCACAGAAAGGTGGCCGCCCCACCCCAGCCTGGAGAGACAGTGCTGCCAGGCAGAAGTTTCCAGATGCTCAGCCTCCCGAACAGAGGGGCTCTGCTCAGCACGGGTCAAAACTCCCTGAAGTCCAGTCTGTTACTGCAGCCAGAGACCGGTAACGCAAAGCCACGCCCCCCTCGGTCTTACACTGGCTGTTCAGCTGGCCGTCTGTATTCACAGTACTGTGTGCGTTTTGGACAAAAGATCAGTTCAGAAGAAAAACCACTGCTTGGATTTGAGCCGTCAGTCCAGTGAACTACAAATGCGGCGGGACTGGCTGACCTTGCCGGTCAGCGACCATGAGCACAAATTTGCTGCACACCACACTCACATCAGTTCAGGGAGTGCCAGCAACGAGTGCGTGTGCAGCCTGCGTGGTCCACTCACTATCATAGCACACTTGCTGAGCGCTCACGAGGGCAGCAGTGACCCGGGACAGGGCCTAAGCAGATCAGAGGCCAGTGTGCAGCACTGCCCAGCACCAGCCCCTGCGGTGCCCCTTGACAGTGGCCGTCAGCACCTTTAACTGCCCTGTTCTGTAATCCTCCCCTCTCCAGACGCCACCTGTCCGTCATAAGGCTGTGGGCTTACAACTCAGAGAATGCAACTGTCAAGTTTAGACACAGCCAACTAATGTTCAAACACTAAAAGCTGGAGCAAAGAAACATTCAAATGTGTCTAGCTCACTCCCACTTTAACTTAAGGACATCAAACTTTTACTTTGTATCTTATAAATACACATTAACTCTGTGGGGACTGAAACCAGACCCTGACAGTGTTCTTTGAGTAGAAATGCAAACATCAGGCCGGCGCCGCGGCTCACTAGGCTAATCCTCCGCCTTGCGGCGCCGGCACACCGGGTTCTAGTCCCGGTCGGGGCACCGATCCTGTCCCGGTTGCCCCTCTTCCAGGCCAGCTCTCTGCTGTGGCCAGGGAGTGCAGTGGAGGATGGCCCAAGTCCTTGGGCCCTGCACCCCATGGGAGACCAGGAGAAGCACCTGGCTTCTGCCATCGGATCAGCGCGGTGCGCCGGCCGCAGCACGCTACCGCGGCGGCCATTGGAGGGTGAACCAACGGCAAAAGGAAGACCTTTCTCTCTGTCTCTCTCTCACTGTCCACTCTGCCTGTCAAGAATAAAAAAAAAAAAAAAAAAAAAGAAATGCAAACATCACAGCAAAGAACTCTGCATCACTTCATACAATAAAGCCTATTGCGCCATTAAATGATTTCAGCTGACTAAGCCTTTTTGGGGTCAGCTCTGCACATGTTTCTGTTACTTGCTTTGTAAACAAGAAGGCTGAGCTGTGGGAGGGAAGAGTGCGATGCTGTGTGCGTTAGCCTGTAGGCTGCACTGCAGTCTCCCAGGTCCTGACGACCTTCCGGGCTCCGGGCCCCTCTTGTTAGCGTGCTCGAGGTTGGGCTGTGAGGGCACAGACAGTGCAGACATCGACAAAGTCAGCAAACGGCCATAGCTCAGGAAGCAAACCACCACAAGCCACAGGATAAGTTCAACGGGTTGTCCTACCTGCTGACTGAGTTTGGGCACATGATGGTGCCCCGTGTTCTACCGGGTTTGGTCAGACAAGAGTACCGATCACACCACAACCCCTGCCTTATACCCTCGACAAAAAACAGCTCAAAATGGATCAGGGATTTAAACATAAGTCGAGAAACTGTAAAATCACTGGAGGAAAACACAGGGCAAGGACTCCAAGACATCGGCACAGGCAGTGGCTTTTTGGATCAGACTCCCCAAGTCCCAGCAATAAAGGCAAAAGTAGACAAATGGGAGTGCATAAAGCCAAGGAGCTTCTGTACAGCCCGGGAAAGTGAAGCGGGAGGAGAGAGCTGACAGAATGGGATCATATGTCTGCACACCTTGCGTCTGGATCTTTCACACAGACCCCAAACAGAAATACCGATTCCAGGCAGACTTCCCCTCCACGTGGACTCTGAGCAGGCTGAGCCTAACACAGGCGCTTTCTCCTGTGACAGGCACAGCCACCGAAGTCTGACATGTGCGAGAATCAGCATCGGCTGTGTGAATTCTCTACAGAACGAGCGTTACCAGGCAAGGGGCGGGATGTGTTCCTTCCCGTCTGGCATTGGTCTGGTGAGCTGCTTGTGTGCAGCCCCTCTCCCGGGGGATTCCGTGCTGACACAGGACCTCCCACAGTCACACACGGCTTCTCATGGTGCAGCATGTGGCCCCTCTGTGAAGGGGAGTGAGAGCAGCTGGCCCCATGCAGATGGAGGACCACGCATTTCTGCAGATGCTCGCCGTGTCAACGGTTCTGAACACTCGAAGGAGGGAGGCTGGCGTGTATTTCAGCTGAGCTCTGCCTAGAAGAGCTGTAATTTGTCATCAGCTCTGGGGCTGAGACCTTCACCAGGAACGGCCCCGGGGAGAAGAGTCCCCAGACTCCAATTAACTTGGATCTCAGATCAAAACAATGAACCTCAGAAATTAGGAAAAACCGTGTGAAACAGATTTTCCTCACCATGGAAAATATTCCAGTGCTTCCAGCTCCACAGTGAATGCCAAGCAGCATGAGCACAGATGCAGCCCGGGCACTGTTGTCTTCATGTGAGGAGGGTTGGCTTGCACTATCCTCGCTCTCTCTCTCACACTCAAAGAACTCCCCCGTATGTTTATAAGGTAGTTCTTTTTGAAGCAGCTGGAGAATCTCATAAATAGTATTGGGGATCAAACATATCCAAATGAAAAGACCATGTCTCCCATTTGGTGACTATCATTTGTTCAGATTACTTCATTATCTGAGCATTAAGTATGGTATCTGTAATGGCCTCACCAGGGTGCGTCTCTTGCATAATTGTATAAGAAGTGCTGTACCTTGGCTGGCGCTGTGGCTCCCTAGGCTAATCCTCCACCTGCTACGCTGGCACCCTGGGTTCTAGTCCCAGTTGAGGCGCCGGATTCTATCCCGGCTGTTCCTCTTCCAGTCCAGCTCTCTGCTGTGGCCCAGGAAGGCAGTGGAGGATGGCCCAGGTGTTTGGGCACTTTACCCACATGTGAGACCAGGAGGAAGCGCCTGGCTCATGGCTTCGCATCAGCGCAGCACCGGCTGTAGCAGCCATTTGGGGTATGAAACAATGGAAGGAAGACCTTTCTCTTGTCTCTCTCTCTCTGTCTAACTCTACCTGTCAAAATAATAAAGGACATGCTGTACCATCCTCTAGAATGTTCCCCAGCCAGTGAGTGTGACGAACATCGCAGCCACCAACAGTCGGGTCTCTTCTCCCTACCTGAAGTCACACACATCCTCTGAAGACCCAACACTTCCTTTCTCTAGGAATAGTCTGAGGGCCCAGGACTCACTCAGACACAGGCACAAGAAAAACAACAAAAAAGAATTGGGTGGGGCTGGTGCCATGGCATAGTAGGATAATCCTCTGCCTGTGGTGCCAGCATCCCATCTGGGCACCGGTTCTCCTCCCAGCTGCCCCACTTCCATTCCAGCTCTCTGCTATGACCTTGGAAAGCAGTGGAAGATGACCAAAGTCCTGGGGGCCTGTATGCGCATGTGAGACTGGGAAGAAGCTCCTGGCTCCTGGCTTCGGATGTGTGCAGCTCCAGCCGATGCGGCCATTGGGAGAGTGGACCAATGGACAGAAGACCTCGCTTTCTCTGTCTCTCCCTCTCACTGTCTGTAACTCTAGCTCTCAAATAAATAAATAAAATGTTTTTCAAAAAATTATTGGAAAATAATCAGCAAACACACATATCCACTGAATTCCTTCGGCACCAACAGGAAATTGTCAGCTCAAAGTGAACGGAGAGAAAGGGAGGCAAACAGGTGTTTTCCATGAGCTGGAGAAAAAAGCATCAGAGTGAAACTCGTATCTACACGTTTCAGAAAGGCTCCACAAGCCTGCAGCTCTCGGGAGGCTTCTAAGGACCAGGAGAACTTCCCTGGGCTGTACAGTAGAGCCCTATACAAACCGCTGTTTAGGCTGAATGAGGACACTATCAAATGTATGAAGTTTATATACCTTAAATAAGAGGTTTCTAGGTTAAAAAAAATAAAAAGAATAGAGCTCCTTGAGGACAAAGACAACACTGATTTATTTGCTTATTTGTTTTGTGTTGATTACACATACTTATTATCTTTATATATTTCTATGTGTGCCTGTATGTATATCACATCTGATTTATCTTTATGTCACCTACATTAGTGGTTAGCAAAATACCACCAAATCCGGCCTACTGTCTATTTTGGTGTGGCGTGTGAGGTAAGAAATTTATGGCAGGGGCCAGCATTGTGGCATAACGGGTAAAACTGTAGCCTATGATATAGGCATCCCATGTGGGCACCGGTTCATTTCCTGATAGCTCCACTTCCAGTCTAGCTCCCTGCTACAGACCTGGGAAAAGCAGCAGAAAATGGTCTAAGAACTTGGGCCCGGCCCAGATGGGAGACCCAGAGGAAGCTCCTGGCTCCTGGCTTCAGCCTGGCCCAGCCAGCTGGACTGGAAGAGGAGCAACCGGGACTAGAATCAGAGCCCATATGGGATGCCGGCACTGCAGGTGGAGGATTACCCAAGTGAGGCACACAGAGAGCACACGTCACTCCGGCCTGCCACAGCACATGGAAGATTTTACTTTCCCTTAAGGACATTTGGGGAGTGAACCAACGAAAGGAAGACCTTTCTGTCTCTCTCTCTCACTGTCTGTAACGCTACCTGTCAAATTAAAAAAAAAAAAAAACACTTAAAACATCTTCAGAAAAAAAAAGAAAGTCTGCCTCCTAAGAGATCATAGGAGTGAAAAGTGGTGCACTTTTGCCACCTGTAACAAGGGTCGTGGCCGGTATCTGTGCAACAGAAGACAGGTTAGAAAACAAAAACATGATAAATTTGTTTAAGAAGGGATTTACATGATTTACACTTTGGGTCAGAAAGGATGGCCCAAAGACCCAGGGAGAGCCATGTTTTTTTTTTTGTTTTGTTTTGTTTAGATTTAATTTATTTATTTGAAAGGTAGAGTACAGACAGTGAGAGGGAGAGACAGAGAGAAAGGTCTTCTATCCGATGGTTCACTCCCCAAATGGCTGCAACGGCCGAGCTGCGCTGATCCGAAGCCAGGAACCAGGAGTTTCTTCTGGGTCTCCCACTTGGGTGCAGGGGCCCAAGGACTTGGGCCATCTTCCACTGCTTTCCCAGGACATAGCAGAGTGCTGGATCAGAAGAGGAGCAGCTGGGATTAGAACCCACACCCATATGGGATGCTGGCACCACAGGCAGAGGATTAACCTACTGGGCCACAGCCCCGGCCCCAGAGCTGTGTGTTTTAAGGCTTAGACTCAGTGAAGAATGCACAGCCTAGTAGAGAAGCAACTGGAAAGCAAGACTGGGGTCAAAGGGTAACAAACGGAGGGGGCCCGGCCTGGCCCTGCTGCTCAGTCCCCCTCATCCTCTGGGAGTCCATACCCAGCTCCAGTACATGGCATGGCACTTGTCACTTGAGGTTCTCCAGGGAGAGGATAGAGAGGGATTTTCCTAGGTTGGAAGAGGAAGCTTTCTCTCTCTCTCTCTCTCTCTCTCTCTCTCTCTTCTCTCTCTCTCTCTCTCTCTCTCTCTCTCTCTCTCTCTCAGATTTATTTATAACTTGAGAGGCCAGACAGAGAGAGAGAGAGGTCTTCCATCCTCTGGTTTACTCCCCAAATGGCCACAATAGCCAGAGCTGAGCTGATCCAAAGCCAGGAGCCAAGAGCTTCTTCTGGGTCTCCCACACGGGTGTCCAAGCACTCAAGCCATCTTCAACGGCTTTCCCAGGCCATCAGCAGGGAGCTGGATCAAAAGTAGAATAGCCAGGACTCAAACCGGTGCCTCCATGGGATGCCCGTATCACAGGCAGATGCTAAACCTACTATACCACAGTACCTGCCCCAAGGAATCTGGCTTCTATAACTTGATTTGGGACAAGGGTTGGGGATTGAACTAACTGAAAGCATATTACTCATCCAACACATACTTGCGAAACAACTATGGAAGGCACTGTTTATATGGAATCAGGAAAATCACTGAATAAGAAAAAAACTCTCCCTTCACATAACAAGGGGAGAAAGGCCGAATATAATAAAATGGATGAATGAATAAACTTGACAGTATGTTCATCATTAATAAGTGGATGGAAGAGTTTAATCACCAGTAACAGATGGAATCCATTGATTTATGTATTTGAGACACAGACAGTCGTCCCATTTGCTGACTCACTCCCCAGATGCCCACATCAGCTGGTGCTGGGCCAGGGACAAAGCCAGGCACCTGGGTCTCAGTCTGGCTCCTCCACGTGGGCAGCAGGGACTTGACCACATCTGCTACCACTGCTGTTCCCAGGGTGTGCCTCAGCAGGAAGCTGGCATCAAGAGTGGAGGCAGGACTTGAACCCAGGCCGTGCAAAGTGGGACTTGGCCTCCCAACTGGTACAGTGACTGCTAAGCCAAACACTTGCCCTGCCAGTAGTTGATTTTAAAGTCCTACATGTACGTTGGTAAGAGGAACTTTCAAAAAACAAAACAAAGTCTAAAATAATGCTCTAGGGCCAGCATTGTGGTGCAGTGGGTTAAGCTGCTGCCATGCGACACCAGCATTTCCTATCAGAGCACGGATTCCAGCCCTAGCTCTCTGCTTCCCACCCAGCACCCTGCTAATGCACTTGGGAGGCAGCAGAAGACAGCCCAAGGGCTTGGGCCCCTGCACCCAAGTGGCAGATCCACAAGAGGCTCCTGGATCCTGCTCACAGCCTGGGAAAGCAGAAGATGGCCAGAAAGCTTGGGCCCCTGCTACCCAGGTGGGAGATCCAGATGGAGCTCCTGGCTCCTGGCTTCGGCCTGGCCCAGCCCTGTGTTGCACGCATTGTATAGGGTGAGCCAGCAGATAACAATCTCTGTCTCTCTCTGTTACTCTGCTTTTCACATAAATTAATGAAATTAATCTTTAAAAAATAAGATAATGCTCTGAGATATTTAAAGGTACATTTTAAGGCAATAAATATGAAAATGTAACTGAATATCCCTGAGGAGAGAGAAAGGGAACTAGGATCTGGAAAATATGAATTACTTCGTCTGCAACTGTTTTCAATAAAAAGTATAAAGCAAATAAAAAATAGAAGTTTCAGTAAAAACAGAATGTGACCAGTTCAGTAGGAGACAGAGCAGGAAACGTAAGACTACTGCAGTGCCAGGATCCCATTTGGACACTGGTTCAAGTCCCGGCTATCTAATTCCGCTACTGCTCTATGGCCTGGGAAGGCAATAGAAGATGGCCCAAGTCCTTGGGCCCCCGCACCCATGTGGAAGACCCGGAAGAAGCTCCTGGCTCCTGGTCAGATTGGAGCAGCTCCAGCTGTTGCGGCCATTTGGAGTGAACCAGCAGATGGAAGACCTCTCTGTCTCTACCTCTGCCTCTCTGTAACTCTGCCTTCAAATATAACATAAATCTTAAAAAAAAAAAAAGATTGGTGGAAAGAATTGTGGAAAGACCCCTGATGGCTACAGGTTTCCGATGGCTCTGACACACTGCCGTTGGCGGGGTCAGGGTCTGGAGAGCAGTGGGGCTCCGTGGCAAGCAGGCCAGACTTTGCAGCATGGGGCTGAAGGTCCTGGGAGAGGACCCGTGTGGTGCTCAGGAGCCCACTGAAGCTGACACTCGTGTTTGAAGGCTTGGGGGTGTCTGAGACGTGGGAAGACAGCTCTGTCCTCACAGCAGGACAGAGAGCAAACACTGGTTCCAGCTCAGAGATTTTGACTGGGGGGCAGCGTCTGAGCATGGGAACAACCAGGACCAGACCCGACTCAGGATGGAGGGCCACCCTTGTGGAGTGGAGAAGACCCTGGCCCAGGCTGGGCTTCCACGAGTCACTCAGACTCCAGGTGATGCCATGACCTTGCCACCAGTTCCACCATTCACTCTCAGCATTCTAAATAAAAGCTCACACAGGAGCTGGTGCTGTGCTCTAGCAGGTGAAGCCACCGCCTGCTGTGCCAGCATCCCATAGGGGTGCCGCTTTGTGGCTCAGCTGTGCCACTTCTGATTCTGCTCCCTGCTAATACGCCTGGGAAAGCAGCAGAAGATGGCCTAAGAACTTAGGGTGCGCCTAAGACACTGCCCTTGGCTTTCCTCACTGACCTTAGCTTGGATTTTAGGGGCCTTCCTAAGAAGCAGGCTACTGTCTTTGGAAATGATAGGAAAAGGAGGTTTAGACTCCAGCTGAGTGCCCTTCAGCCTGGGATCCTGACCCCATCCAGGTCTCCCAGGCACTGAGGGATGGGGCTGTGTTTGCCTAATTGTGCACAGTCAAGGGGATGGCATCGGGGCAGGAGAGGAACAGTCAGCAGCCCAGAGGGCCTTGGGAGCTCTTCCTGCTGGAAGGGTCCATGTCCTGGACCTGGAGGAAGTGACCTCACTTCCTTGGTGACGGGCCACAACAGAACATGGAACTCTGGTAACCAGGCACCCAGATTCTAGTGGTAGCCATTGCCAGCTCACTTGATAGGAAGCGTTGCAGGGAGAACTATGTTCCCTTGCTGCTGCCCTTCAAGGCGAGGTTCTGGCCGAGCCAAAGCCCAGAATGAAGGTCTCTTCCAGCGTGTAACACGCTGGCTGAGCTCTCACTATGGACGCCTGTGGCCACGGGGGAGGAGGCAGCCACAGGTAACACGGTTAAGAGCCCTGGGAAGTCCCGGCCAGGCCCAGAGTCTCTGGTGACCCTGCGTGGGCTGTCCTCCCATCCCCATGAAGGGGACAAGAGGAGGGGCCCTTCCTGCACAGCACCAGGATTCAGGCGTTGGACGAGGGTTGTGGTGTTGTCCGTACCCATTCCAGGGATGGAGCGGATGGGAAAGTGGGTGTTGGGGGCCATTTTGTCTACTCAGGGGTTCCACGTGAGTTCTCCTGTGTCACCTGGAGTCCTCCTGGCTGGGGGTATACCCACATGTCCCTCCGTATGTGACCTGGGGAGTGGAAATACTCACAGGGGTGTCTCCTGTGGGACACTGACGCCTTCTGGCCTGGCTCCGGGCACTCTGTTTGCAGGGCTCCACGCTGGAGATCAGCAATGATTCCCATGAGGAACTCATCTTCTCAGGCAATGGACAGGTGCGTCAGGCCAACAGCCGTGGACAGTGCTGGGCTGGGCTGAGGGAGGGGCCTAGGGAGATACACAGGTGGGGACTCAGGATGACCAGGCTGGGCCGAGGACCAGAGCCTGGATATAGGCACCTCTGGGCCCCGTCCTGGTGTTTCCCACCCGAGTGACTGACCCCAGTCTGGTTCCTAAGAGATCTCACTCCTTTGCTGCCCACAGACAGCTGGGTTATGGCAACCCCATGTTGGGTACTGGTGGGATGTTCAGGGGACAGGTTACTACTGGTACCCTGGATACGAAGTCAAGAGCGTCCACGTGTGTGACAGCAATGGGTTCCCCCCCAGCCCATGAATCCCGGGCAGGGGTCAGCTCCACTGTGCTTCATGACCTCCCCACAACCCACGACACAGAGAACCCAAACCCCACACACAGGGTGAGGCTTACACGAGAGAGAGAGAGAGAGAGAGAGAGAGAGAGAGAGAGACTACTCCATGCATGTGTCAGCAGCATGTCCCTGGGTCTCAGCCCTGGAGCCCCCACCCATTTTCATCCTGTTCCATGAGAAAGGACATTTGTCCTGTGGCTCAGAGGGGATTCCAGTGCTTGTCCCCAGCTGCCCTGCTGCAGGTCACGGCCTCAGAGAGCGCCCCTGGAAGCCTGGTCTGCTGGACAGTCACAGCCCAGGGCCCCACACGAGGGCGGCCCTCACACAGGAGTTTGCACACAGTGCTGGGGGCTGGATGTCCCTGTCTCCTGCTTGTGCATGTCCATCTCCGTTCCCGTGTTCTCGTGTTCTCCTGTGTTTCACTGTGTCCTTGTCCCCTCTCCTTATCAGCCTGGCATACCTGGGGCCCACACCATGGCCTGGCCTAACGTCCATCACCTCTTCAGGAGCGCATGTGCACATGCAGCCACACTCGGGGACCCAGGTGTCAGAGCATCACCGTCACTCTCACAGGAGCTAATGCCCTGCTGAGACAGAGGCCCAGACAGCACATTCTGGGAGAGGGGCTGAGGTGTCCCCCTGGAGCAGCCACGGTCAGATCACTGTGCAGAAGGGCTGTGGCCGGGACACCGCCAGCTGCCATCTCTGCACTGCTGCTCCCAGCTGCTGGCCTCCCTGGGGGGATACTCTGCTCTCCCCACTCTCCCAACTGCTCTGTATGTGGCCAACAAAGTCACTCTGGGCCTTCCATGCCCAACCCCCCAGGGATGTGAGGGGTCACCTGCTGCAGCTGGTTGCCCTCTGTGAGGGGGTCTTCTCCCAGCCCAGACTCCCGTGGTTGGGGGTCCCTGGAGCCTCCTCTGACTCCTGTCCCTGCTGGTCCTCCCTAGTTTGGAGGTGTGTCCACACTGCACCTGGCAGAGGTCTGCCCCCTGCGGAGCCTGCAGCCAGGCACCAAGGCGAAGCTGGAGGAGTCCCTGGTCCCGGCCTCCCCAGGAAGAACCATCGCTTACATGTCCACTTTGCTGTGCTCATATGGCGACTTCAGCACTGTTCCGTATTTCCTGGACCAGATATTCCACAGGTGAGCGTCTGTGCCCTCCAGGCACAGGGGCCTCTGCTGCCCCCTAGCCATGGCTCTCTGTGCCTGCGTGCTCCTCTGAGAAGGGGGGTGGTGTGGGTGTGAGCCTCAGGGGTTTTACAGGGACCATGTGACTGCAGACATGGCAGGGGCCTGGTGCCTGCTCCGTGGCCAGGGCTGTTGGAACTGCGCTCATCCCTCTTCTTCTGGCCTCTGCACCCTCGGGACTCAATAGCCCACGGCACTCGAGGTTTGGAAAACCCCACAGAGAGCAGCCCTGCCTTCCCATCTGTAAAGGAGGCCTCCCAGCCCCAGTCCCTGATACAGACAGAGCAGGGCCCGGGCACTGGGTGTTGGGCCCAGGCCCCTCAGCTCTCTGGCAAGGGTCCGTGTGGGGTTCATCCCCACAGCACGTGAATGTTAAACACTCTGGGCAGTCACTTTGCAGACACGTGTCACAGCTCAGCGAGCAAAGCAGACAGCATTCCCGGGGCCTCATGACCTGGGAGGACCAGACTCTCCCAGCTGAATGCCTGCCCGGATCCTGTCCACAGGGTCAGAGGGGAGAGGATCGTCTTCCCATGGTCTTGCCAGGATGTCAGAGCCCAGGCCCCACTAGGACGTCACAGACTGTGGGTCCAGTCGGAGGCCTTCTGTCCCTGCCAACTGTGGGAGCAAAATGTGGGCTGTGGCTGGGGAGGGACAGACAGGGTGTGGATCTCCCACTTCCTGTGACTCCTCTTAGAGCATTGAGGCCCGGGGACTCCCCGCGAAGGAAAGGAGAACAGAGCTGGGAAGGGGGTCCCAGACCTGCAAAGGAGAGAGGATGCTAGGGCGCAGAGCAGCCAGGGGTCCATAGCCAGGACAGGTGCTTCCCAGCTCCACCCATGCTCCCGGCCCCCTCCCCAGGATGCCAAGACCTAGAGAGGTCCTAGATACCTGCTCCTAAGTCTGCCTGGAGCCTCTGTGCTGAGCACCAGGGGCCCTCCCCTCAGGAAAGAAGGTCCCTGGGAGGCTGTCACCACGGGTGTGCACCAGCCCTGTTGACCAGGTCTGCCACGGCCAGGACAGCCCAGGAGGGCTTGGAGGGTGGGTCATGCTCTGGACAGGCTGAGGCATGCCCAGGGCCCCAGAGCCACAGAGGGGCCCCTGGCAGTGCAGTGTGGTGGCCAAGGCCAGCCTCTGACCCCGCTGCCCTCGCTTGCGTCCCCAGCAACATGGCTTCCTTCCTGGGACGCTGCAGAGACCTGTACGAGGCAGAGCTCCATGGCCACACCAGCCTTCCACTGCTGAAGATGAAGGTGGGCTGCAAGCCTGTCAGCCTGCCTGGAGGAGACCTGGGGACCCAGGTGTATTTTCTGTATGCCCTGCCCGGACACGCCCAGCGCCCTGAGGCCACAGCAGACGGTGAGGGGCAGCGCAGTCTGCAGGTCTCTCAGGGGTGGTGTTTGGGGCTGGACTCCCCTTCCAGGCGGTGCGACCCCTCGGGGTTTGCAGAGGCCACTGGAAGGTGATTCACGTTGGCGACCCTTTCTCTTCTTCCAGCTCCCGCTCTGCGTGCAGGGCCACCACCCTTCCGTGCACTGGCTCTCGAGCCAGCTGCAGCACCGCTGGCTCAGCCAGGACCTGCTCCAGAGCCAGGGCCAGCTTCCCCACGGGGCCTGCCCCCATGCGCACAGTCAGCACCAGGGCCAGCTCCACAGGCCTCCTCTGGATGGGCTGGGCCTGCAGAGGAGCTGCCTGGGGCGGAGATGGTTGACATCACCGCCTTCTCCCCCAGGATGATGGCAGAACAGCTCACGCTTCTGGATGCGGTGAGCAGCCGGCTCTGCTGGGCAGGGCCAGGACCACGGCGTCCCTGTGGCAGCTGGCGTCCCACACAAGCCCTGGCCAGAGTCAGCCCAGGCTCCATGTCAGCCCCAGTGTGACCTGGGCTCGTTTCTCATGTCCTAACCCACCTGTCCCCTGTGGGCAGCAGAGATGGGGCACACTCATGCCAGGTGCTCAGAGCGGCAGACAGAAAGCTGGGCACGGTGTGGCCCGGAGGTGGTGGAGGGCACTCACTGTGGTGCAGCCAGGCCCCTGTCCCTGCCAGTCTGCCCAGAATGCCTTACCTGTCTCAGCACTGATTAGGCTTCAGAGTTGGACGGGGTCCCAGAGCAGACACACAAACAGAGCCCCTTGGTGTAGCTGCCACAGGGAGGTGCGCTGGGATGGGACAAGGAGCATAGGGCTGATGGTGATGGGCTGAGGGATGGGGAGTTGGCCAGGACGCCCGGGAGAAAACACCTCTGTGTCTTCTCTCCAAGAATGGGCTCTGGGCCATGGGGCTCTGGGCACCCTCAGTGGGCTGCTGCTCCCACTGCTGTGAGCCCCATGCACAGCATCCTGGGAGTGTGGGCACCGGTGCACTCTGAGTGGGGGTGGCTGTGCCCATGGGTCACTCTCCTCCCCAGGAGCTGTTCCAGAAGGTCGTGCCCTTCCACTGCCTGGGCTCCGTCTGGACCAAGAGCAGCAAGAGAGGCAAGGAACACCTGGCCTCCACTGTCCATGCCACCGTCCAGCAGTTCAACTGTGTGACAAATTGTGTAGTCACCACATGCTTGGGGGACCCCAGCAGGAAGGCCACGGACAGGGCCCGTGTGGTGGAGCACTGGATCAAGGTGGCCAAGGTCAGCTGCGGGCGGCCAGGGCCCTTGCTCCCTGCACTCTGGGAATGGCCACTTTGCTCTATCAGCCCTTGGGAATACAACCTGTGGCTGAAGACCCTGCACAGACCCTGGGCCCTTCCAGGCAGGGAGGGGCCTGACCTGACTCGCTTCCCCCAGGGGTGCATGCTCACCTGCCACCTGAACCTCCGTGTGGGTTGAACCCAATCCTCTCCCTGTGAGGGTGGCCATGGTTCCCTTGTGCCTTCCTGTGGCTCCGTGGGCATCTGATGCAGGAGGGGGACGTCAGCCCAGGGGATCCAGGTGACTTCTCCCTCATCCGCTCTGCTCTCCAGGAGTGCCAGACCCTCAGGAACGTTTCCTCGGCCCATGCCATCCTCACTGCTCTACAGACCTCCCCAATTTGTCGCCTGCAAGAGACGTGGGGAGAAGTCTCCAGGTGGGTGCCTTCTCCCACAGGAGCACCAGGGTGTACCTGGGACCCTAGGACTCAGCACTAACCCCATGATCTGGGAGGGGCCAGACGTGGACTCTAAGGGGAGGCATGGGGAACGTCACCTTCGAGACCCCTAGACCTTCTGCCTCATGTTTGCCTCAGGATGCTATTTGCTTTGCTGTCAGGCACCAGTTCCAGTTCTTGAAAAGTGCTCCTGGGCAGCACCGGAGCTCCCTGTGCAGGTGAACGTGAGGCAGAACGGTGCTGCTCCGTGGAGGGGAGGGGCCCAGGAGAACCACTTGGGCTTCCCCCGTCCCCTGGGCCCCAGGGCTTAGGGAACTCAGTGGAAACTCACCTGGGCCGTGTGCATCCTCCTTGCTCTCGAGCAAAGGGAGCTGCACTCACCACCCTCCCATCACACCGAGTGGCTCCTCCTGGTTTCCCATCTCCACAGGAAAAGCTGCAAAAAATTTGAGCGCCTGTGTGAGAAGGACAATGGCTTGAGCAGGGATCGGCTCACCAAGGTAGGGGGCTGGGAAGTGGGGTAAGTGTTTGGGGGTAGGGTGAGGGGTGGAGTGAGGGCCTGGGGCAGGGGTGGTGTTGGCCGGCAGGACAGGCTCTGTGCGCCTGACCCCACCCGGGCTGTGTGGCAGAGTGGCAGGAAGGACTTCCCTCCTTCCACAGGGTGACCTCGGTTCCTCACAAAGCCAGGCCCTGCCTGGGATCTGCCTGCCCAGGACCTGCATGGGGAAGGCCACCCGCCTGCACTGGGGAGGGGGGAACTGAACACGGGTGTCCCAGGGCCCGTGGTCCATGGTTTCTGAGCATCAGGTGCAGTGGGCACATGAGAAACAGATGCACCTGTGGCTGTGATGCCCGTCCTGCCCTGACCCACTGCCCATCGCCTGAGGTCCTGGGATTCTCACCCTGCCCAGGGCAATGACATCATCTGCAGGTAGACGAGGAGAAGCTCCTGAGGCCTCCTCACACATGCCTGGTGGCTCTGTCCTGACCACATCTCAATGCCTTCCACCTAAGGGAGGAAGCAAAGTGTCGCCACCCAGAGCCTGTGCAGGCCCTGCCTGTCACTCAGAGATGATCCCTGGGGGCCACGCCCTGAGTGCAGGGGAGATGTGCAGCAGAAGCTGTGGTTCGTCCTTGACCCTGCTGGGGGTGGGGGGAGCACCCAGTGGGGCTGGGTGGCCAGCACCTATCAGCCAGGCCTCCTGAGACCACCTGGCCCTCTCCCTCCATGGCTGTGCCTGGCCAGGGACCAGGACACAGAGAGCCCTGATGGACTCCTGGCCAGGGGTGCAGCTGGGGTTGTGGTGAAGCAGTGGGGTGCCAGTCAGCTGGGGGCAGGGCAGGCTCTCCTGTGTGGCCCTGGGCTGGTCACTGCCCATGGCCTCTGATTTCTCAAGTAGAGGATGGGGCTGGTGAGCCTGTTGTGCAGAGCTCACGGGGGTCGGTGAGGCACCAGGAAGGGTGATGTGTGGTGCAGGGCCTGGCCTTCCTCCCAGGGGACAGTGAGGAGGAGGAGGGCAGGCGTAGGATGCTGAGTCAGGACAGCTGTGGGGGGGGGCACCCAGCACCCTCACTAGCCAAGGAGCAGACCCAGGGAGGCCCCTTGCTCAAGGTGCCCCCAGTGAGGGTGGGAGCCACAGCATCCAGACAGAGTGCACTTGGGGGAGGGGCTCAGACATGCAGGGCCCCAGCAGAGGGCCCAGGTGTGGGCAGAGGTGGCAAGGACAGGCCCTATGACCCTGACCTTGATCCTGGCAGAAGGGGGCCTTCAAGCTTGCTGCCCGGGAGCAGAATCCACAGAGAGCCCAGATGAGGCTGCGGAAACAACAGAAGGTGCGTGTGCCCGGGCGAGGGGACTCCTCCGTCACACCGGGGCCCGAGCCACAGGAGCAGGGCTAACACCTCCAGCCCTCCCTGCGGTCCCCACACTGCCTCAGTGGCCTCCACCGGAGAGACCAGAGCCAGGGCCTGGGGCAGCTGGGCTCTCAGTGCACTTGGGGCTGAGGTGGCGCTGGTCGAAACAGGGCCTGTGTGCCCTTGGACATCCCAGCAGGAGTCCTAGGGGTGCCTGCTGTCCTGGGAGTAGCTGGGAGGATGGAGAATGGGGGAGGCTGCCAAGGTCCTGGAGGGCTCCCGGGGGGAGACATGAGCCAGGGTCCAGGAGCTGGGGTGGAGGGGTCTCTGGGGCAGGGCTTGGGTGGCACCTGAGAGCAGGTGCTCATCACCACCCCCTGCGGCACAGGGAGTCGTCCCCTTTCTTGGCACTTACCTGAAATACCTGGTGATGTTGGACACTGTGATGGGGGACTCTGTGCATGTGAGTGATCCTGGGGCAGGTGGGGTGGGCCCGGGTCCCTGAGGCTGGCGGGGGCAGGTGCGGGGAGAGCCTGTACTGCATTCTTAGCCTTCTGCGCTGCCAGCCCTTCTCCTGAACCTCACAGCCGTCCCTGGGGCTGGGGCTTCACTGCCTCTGCCCTGTGAGTGTCGGGGCCTCCAACTGGGTGCCCCTCCCTCTCCTGGAGGGACAAAGCTACACAAGGTCTTGGCTGAGCCTCCTTGGCCTCCCCCTTGGGTAGGCTCCATGGGCAGGAGAGAAATTGGGCCCAGCAAGGTCAGGAAGCACTGACATGGCCAAGCACCCTCGCCCATCCCAGCCTCTGTTTCCCTCCTGTCACCAGGCAGGGTGAGAACAGCAGGTGCCTGAGCCTCAGCTGCCAGGTCCCCTCTCCAGAGCTCACCCAGATCCTTGTCCTTTCCCACCCGCATCCCCTTGACGGCCTCATGAAGGGGAGGGTCGGGGCTGGGCCTGGCTGGGGGCAGTTCTGATGGACTCTGTCTGCCTTCCAGCAGGCTGACTTCAGCTTCGAGAAACTGAATAAGGTGAGCAGCTGTGGCCTCACTCAGGGCAGGAGGGCACTGGGGGTCACAGGTGGTCCTGTTCAGGACCCCCATGCATCACCCCTGCAGCTTTGCTCTATTAGGAGGGCTGGGTGCACATGAGGGGGAGACCCATCCCTAGGGTGGGTGCGGGTAGAGGACTGGAATCAAGGAGAAGCCCCTGGGGAGGGGCTGTTGGCACCCCTGTCGAAGGCCAGGGTGCGGCCTGCATGGGCTGGATTGGAGGAGGCCTCTTTAGAGGAAACACCCAGAACCCCGCGGCCCCTCCCCTACCAGGTCCCCACAACGTTCCCAGCCCAGGCGCTGACCGTGTCCTGTGTGCCCCTCTGTCCCCAGGAAATTAAAGTCCTGCAAGAAATCCAACTGCTGCAGGTGGCAGCGAGCAATTATTATTTTAAGCGTGATGAGGAGTTTGGCGTGTGGTTCCGGTCTGTGGAGTATCTCACTGAGAAGGAGAGGTGAGTGATGGGCAGGAATTGGGTGAAGCCCAGGGGTGTTGGGGGTGGGGAGGGCTCTCCCTGCTGTGCAGCTGGGGGAGCACCGTCCAGGCCCCCTGGTGGCAGCAGGCCCTGTCCTATGGGCACTGCTGGCCCCCAGGACTGCAGCTCCTGGGCAGGCCCTGGGAGGGAGGCCTGAGCTGAGGCTCTTGGTGGACTCATGGCTGTGCTCTCTCCGTTAGCTACGCCCTGTCCCGCCAGCTGGAGCCCTCTGCCAAGAGGCCCGCAGCAGCCTCAAGGCCATGAACACCATCATGATGCCCTCGTGACCGAGTGCTGGGACCTCAGGGGCACATCTGAGCTCATTGGGAGCCTGGTGCCTGGGACAGTGGCCTCCCTGCTGTGAAGCTGAGGCCTGCGTTGTGTCAGTTTAATTGCCCCTCTTATGTTCTCTCCTTTCCCCCATTGAACTATAGTCACTGTTAGTAGCTCCCTGTTAGAGTTTTATTAAAGTTAATGTAAATATGTTGCACCATGAGTTTCATGCTTCCTCGTCATCGCTTCCCCGTAACTGAGGTTGTGAGCGGTGTTCCACCGTGCAAATGCGCCGTGGGCATGGGCCCCTCCTAGTTGCGGCTCCTGGAGCTGCACCTCGCTGGGTGAGGTTCCCTGAGGTTCTTCTCCTAAGAGGCGCTGGCAGATCACTTGGTGCCTGGTGTAAAAATCCTGCCTGGCTCCTCTTGCACTTTCTGCCCTGGGTTTAGGATGTTGGGTCCAGCCTGGCCTGGCCTGGCTGTGGTGGGCATATGGGAGGTGAACCAGCAGATGGAAGGTCTCTCTATCTCTGTGTTTGCCTTCCAAATAAATAAAAGAGGGGCTGGTGCTGTGGCATGGTGGGTAAAGCTATCACCTGCAGTGCTGGCATCAGGGGTGTGTTCGAGTCCCGGCTGCTCTCCTTCTAATCCAGTCTCTGCTATGGCCTGGGAAAACAGTGTGGGATGGCCCCAGTCCTTGGGCCCCTGCACCTACGCAGGAGACCCAGAAGAAACTCTGGCTCCTGGCATCTGATCAGCCCAGCTCCAGCCATTGTGGCCATTTGGGGAGTGAACCAGCAAATGGAAGACCTCTCTCTCTCTGCCTCTACCTCTAGCTTTCAAACAAACAAATCTTTTTTTTAAAACTTTTATTTATTGAATATAAATTTGCAAAGTACAGCTTATGGATGACAATGGCTCCCCCCCCCCATAACTTCCCTCCCACGCCCAACCCTCCCCTTTCTCGCTCCTTCTCCCCTTCCATTCACATCGAGATTCATTTTCATTTCTCTTATATACAGAAGATCAGTTTAGTATATTTTAAGTGAAGATTTCAACAATTTGCAGCCACATAGAAACACAAAGTGAAAAATACTGTTTGAGTACTAGTTGTAGCATTAAATCACAATGTACAGCACATTAAGGACCAAGATCCTACATGAGGAATAAGTGCACAGTGACTCCTGTTGTTGACTTAACAATTTGACACTCTTGTTTATGGTCTCAGTAATCTCCCTAGGCTCCAGTCATGACAAACAAACAAATCTTTAAAAAATAAAGAAAAAAATAGGCCGGCGCCGCGGCTCACTAGGCTAATCCTCCGCCTTGCGGCGCTGGCACACCGGGTTCTAGTCCCGGTCGGGGCAGCGATCCTGTCCCGGTGGCCCCTCTTCCAGGCCAGCTCTCTGCTGTGGCCAGGGAGTGCAGTGGAGGATGGCCCAAGTTCTTGGGCCCTGTACCCCATGGGAGACAAGGATAAGCACCTGGCTCCTGCCATCGGAACAGCGCGGTGCGCTGGCCGCAGCGCGCCTACCGCGGCAGCCATTGGAGGGTGAACCAACGGCAAAAAGGAAGACCTTTCTCTCTCTGTCTCCCTCTACTCTGCCTGTCAAAAAACAAAACAAAACAGAAAAACAAAACAGAAAAACAAAACAAAAAACACACATTTAAAAAAAAAAGAAGAAAATAAAAAAATAAAAAGCATATTAGATGGAATGTAAAAATACTACCACAATGTCATAGTGCTTTATCAAAAGTTTGTTTCAATATCTGTACCACTACGGGACACACTAATGGCTAGTATCCCTAAGACATCCAGATGAATGTGTTGCTTGCTTTTCACAGGAACAAGCCGTCTGTTCCTGGAAATAATGGACACACTAAGGGCTGGGCTTCCTGGCAGCAGGTGCCCCTTCCTGACAGTTGCTTTGTTTTCTCATTTTCCGTCTTCTCTGTATTAACTGTTCTATGTCTCCGCATTTTCACTGGAACTTGCATCTTCAACCTCTGAGGCGACAGCAGTGCTGCAGGGTCAGCACCTGTGCCTGTGGACGGCACATTTGTCTTCAAGTCCCCTTAGGTAGAGTTGTCTTAGGGAACGTTCCTGACACACCTCGGAGCCACCAGCTTTGCAGAAGCTAGGCACACCTGAGGGGAGTCCCAGGGCGTCGGGCACCAGTGCTGACACACGGTGGGGCCAACCAACACCTGACGCTTGCTGTAGATGATGTCGGAGGGCAGGGGCTCTACCTGGCCTTTCCAATTCCCAAGGCTGACTTGAACTTGTCTTCTTGCACTTTGCTGTGTCTCACCTTTGCCACCGTTGAATCACTGCGTGAGTATTCACCATCAGGCACATGGCAGGGTGTTCCGGTTGGGGCTCTGAGTGCTGGTATTTCAACTGTGGCACAGGTTTTGGTGACACGGCACAGATCTGTCAGGTATGTATGTAGTGGAGGAGCTACGGCATAGAAGCTGCATCTCTGCACCCTGGGAGACACTGCCGGGTTCCTGGAATGCTTGCAGCATTGCACACCCACAGCACGAGCTCCCTTGCATGCCCCCCTCCCTGCCAACGAGGAGCTGTCATTCCCATGTGATTGCCTGACTGCTCTGTGCATTCATGCTCAAAACATCATGTTATACAAAATAATGTTATCAGTCAATTTAGGAATTCAAGCACCAAAAAGGGCTTCAAGACCAGAAATTAGTGAATTGACTGAGGTATGTAAGTATTAGGCAAACAGAACAAACAAGTTAAAGCTGTAACTTCGACATCATTTAAATAAATAGGCAGGTCAGTCTGCTCATCAGGCATGTGGCGTGACCACAGTGTGCATAAGCTGTGCTGGGGGGGGGGGGCTGCTTTGCTCTCCTTCATTTTTGGGGTGCAGTTTTCTGTGTGCTCCCCTGAGGCTCCCCGAGGCCAGCGCCTGTCCACATAGGTGTGGTCCATGCCTGGTCATCCCACCCAGGCACTGAGCCCAGCATCCACAAGCACGTGTTCCCGGAAACTGCACCCCCCAGGGAGCGGCGGCCTCTCCCCCACCCGGGTTGCACCTAGCAAGGACCGGACCTGGGGCCACACATAGATATAGCCCCAATAACGGGAATGACCCCATGGAAGTGGCAGGTGCTAAGATGACCACGCGTGGGAGTCAGGCGAGGGAAGGCTGGTGTGAGGGACAGAGATCCCGGCAGGACAGTGGGGTGTCGTAGCCAGGGTCACCTGGGCCCCCCGAGTCCCCACGCTTACTTCAGCACTGGCTGCTGCTGGGAAGCCCTCCGGAGCCCTGCCGCCGTGGCGAGGAAGCTGTATGTGCAGCTCTGTCGCTGAGGGTCGTGCACGGGGAAGATGAGGAACAGAGCCACGGATCCCCTGCCAAGGACAAGTCTCCTGAGAAGAGATGAGCCTTGCTGGCTCACGCCCCTGATGGGTTGTTAGTGCGCCCCAACCTGGCCCATCCCAGTGGAAGGAGAGAAATGGAGCCCAGTGCTGACGGGCTGGGCACGGGTGCTCTTCTTCCACGGCGCTTGTGGGAATAGTTTCCCTCGTTTCTGGGGAAGACTGGACAGTCTAGATTTCGTGAAAACGGAACTCTGTTAATTTCCCCAGCCCCAGAACCTAGAGAGTCACTTTGGACATACAAGTCTCAGTCAACAAACACTTGGCCAAGTGGACGCTACGTGTCGGGTCCTGTTGTCGCAGGAGTTCTGGGGTTGGCATGTGGGAGGCGTGAGAGAGCAGTGGCCGCATCTGCCGCTCCAGCCACTCAGGTCTGTGTCTCTTCCCCACGAGGGGTGCCGGCTGCTTCCTTTTACCGAATCCCTCGGAAGTGACACCGCGTCTGTGTCGCAGCTCTTGCTGTTACAGTTCTGATGTTACCGCTCTGTGGACCACTGCCTCTCCTCTTCCACCGGGTCACAGCTTCTCTCCCCTTTGCTCCCTGAGCATCGTGGTCTCCTGGGCTACAACTGTTCTTCTCTGCCAGATTCTCTGAGGAGTGCGGCAGTCTTTGGTGCCACAGCTCCTGCTGTCTGCTGGATCCTATCTGGGATGAGTGAGGCACTGGGACAAGGAGGGAGTGAGCAAAGCGAAGGTTTAAGAAGGAGGCAGAGAAAGCCCCCCCTCCCCGTAGCCACAGGGCTGCTCCCCAAGTGGCTGGGGAAGGTACCGCCTATGTCACTGGCATTCCACGTGGGAGCTGGTTTGAGTCCCAGCTGCTCCACTTCTTGTCCAGCTCCCTGCCAATGTGCCTGGGGAGAGCAGCAGAAGATGGCCTGGGGGCTTTGGCCCCTGCCACCACATGGGAGACCCAGATGAAGCTCCTGGCTCTGGCTTCAGCCTGGCTCAGCCCCCGCCATTCTGCCAACTGAGGAGTAAACCAGCTGAAGGAAGTTCTCTCTCTCTCTCTCTTTCTCTCCCTCTCTTTTTCCCCCTCTCCCCCTCTCCCCCTCTCTCCCTCTCCCCCTGTCCTCCTTCCCCTTTCCTTCTCTCCCTCCCTGTAACTCTGACTTTAAAATAAATAAATCTTAAAAAATAAAAAATAAAAACTGCCTGGCTGGGATTTTTACACAATTCCAAAGGTTCAAGTTCACCTGATTGGTCAAGTAGCAAGATAATGAGGTAGTATATATAAACCAATCAGGGAGCCACCAGAGCCAAAGTATGATTGGCTTGACCAGGAACCAATCACGGAGCTCACGCTACATGTGGAAGTGGGGAGTGTGTTCAAACAGGTCCAGAGCAGGCGGCACTGTTCAGCAGCTGGAACCACATCTGGAGGTGACGTCGAACCTGTGTCCCACCCTCCGTCCCTCAGAGTTCCTGGATGGCCAAGTCAGGCGGGGTCTTCCTTTCCTTCCCAGGGCCCTGGGGTCCCTATCAGAGGCAGGAGGAGTCTATGTCTCCTCCCCAGGAGATGGGGCACATGCTTTACCACATTCCATTTTTTAAAATTTTTAAAAATACTTATTTGAAAGAGTTACAGAGAGAGAGGGAGAGACAGGGATAGAGGCCAGGAGTGAGTGAACAAATGGAAAAGGAAGACCTTTCTCATGTGTCTCTCTCTCTCTCACTGTCCACTCTGCCTGTCAAAATAAATAAATAAATAAATAAATAAATAAAATGTTTAAGACATCACCTCTAAGCACACTTATGGCAGCATCGTTGCTTGGTAGCAGAGAAAATGCACACAGAGTGAACGCCACGTGAGAGAGACTGACAGACCCACGCTAGGAGCAGCATCAGCCACAGAAAGGAACACGTCCGCTGACCAGACTTCCCTGAGAATGCAGAGAAAACAGAAATAACACGTATGATGGAACCCACCCTTTCACCAAGGCAGGCCAAACGAAGCCCGAAAAGTAGGCAGAGTAGTTGGGGGTTAGCAGCAGCCCCTGGGGACAGGTGGAAGCTGGCCCTCACGACAGAGAAATCCCCCCAGGTCCCCGATTTGGGCGTATCGGAACCCCACGATCGCAGTTCCCAGTCGCCAGACAGTCGAGAGAGGGCTCCTGTGACCATCAGCAGAACAAGGTCAGGAGGTTCAGACCCCTGTGGACCACACATGTGGACAACGGCAGGCCTGCCGCACACGGTGCTTGAGAGGTTAGAAAAGTGGTCCCCAGGCCTGTTTGGTCCCTCCCACGGGTCCATTCAGCATCTGGAAGCCCAGGGCCACTGCTAGTGGTAGGTCAGCAGTCAAGAGGGCTGGATTTGGGGTATCCAGAGAGAAGCAAGGACAAGCCAGACCTCGCTTTGTCTTTGCACCTGCATGGCCGGCTCGCGAGAGTGTAGGCTGTTGCTGCTGCTCTGCCTTCTAAGGCCCCCACGCGCCACGCTCTAGGGAGACTCCACGCAGGACCCAAACCAGGAATAACCTGGGGCGACCGCGAGCAGAGGATTGGCTGCTGCTGCCCACCTGTACCCACACCCCACAGAGGGATGGCGAGGGACCGAGGGCTGTTGTTGAATGGCTAATTGGCAAACGTGGAGGCTGGAGGGGCTCTGAGGGGCTTACAGAGAAAGCCACATCTCTCATGGGGCAAAAGGCAGAGTAGTGGGCAGCTGGCCCAGTGTTAAAATCAGAATTCCTAAGACGCTACTTGGCAGGGCCAGTGCAGTGGCATAGCGGGCAAAGCCACCCTGCAAAGCCAGCATCCTGCATGGCTGGAGCCCTGGAAGCTCCACTTTTGGTCCAGCTCCCTGCTAATCCACCTGTGAAAGCAGCAAAGGATGGCCCAAGTGCTTGGGCCACTGCAGCCATGTGGGAGACCCGGAAGAAGCTCCTGGCTCCTGATTTGGCCTGGCCCAGCCCTGCACACTGCTGCCCTCTGGGGAATGAACCAGCAAATGGAAGAGATTCTCTCTCTCTCTCTCTCTCTCTCTCTCTCTCTCTCTCTCTCTCCACCCCCGCCTCTGGTCTCTTTCTCTCTCTCTTCTCTCTCTCTCTCACTCTCTCTCTCTCTCTCCACCCCTGTCTCTTTCTCTCTCTCTCTCTCCCTCTCCCCCTCCCTCCCTCCCTCTCTCTCTCCCTGTCTCTTTCACTCTCTTTGCCTTTCAAACAAATAAATAAATGTTTTTTTGAAAAAAGACTGGAACTTCATGCATATAAGAGGTCTTCAAAAAGTTATGAATTGTGGAAAAACCATGCATAGATCTCAAAGCTGTTTTGTATTAAAAGAAATGGATGTTTTTGTTGCACTTTCCATGAATTTTTGGAAGAGTTCTTGTAACACCGAACACTTCCTCAGAAGCAAAGACAGAAGAACCACTCAAGGATCCAATGTCAAAGTCACTGCTGGGTGCCTCGCAGCACTGTCTCTCCCGGCTGGGGTGTGGCGGCTGCTATTCGGTGAGCGGACTTGCCAGGGAAAGGCCTGGCTCTCACCAGAAGATCATTGCATGAGGATGCATGGAAAGAGGGGTGAACCAGGCACTCGAGGCTGAGAAGAATGAGTGTCCCAGGAGGCTGACGGGGCACAGAGGAGGGACACTGAGGAGGCAGACAGTGAAACGGGGGCTGCAAGGTCACTCCCCAGAGGACACGTCACTCCCCAGGGACATGTCACTCCCCAGGGACACCTCATTCCCAAGGACACATCATTCCCCAAGGACACGTCACTCCCCAGGGACACATCATCCCAAGGCCATCCAGTCACCGTATCCATGATGGAGACCCCAGGATCACTAAGAAGCTCACGGTCAGCACTGAGGTGAGAGAGCTGGACACGAAGCTTGTGTCCCGAAGCCACAGAGGCTGGTGGCAGCAATGACTAAATGCATGTGAACTAGGAGCTTGGAGGGACCAGCATGTGGGGAGTGGGCAGACGGCCAACTGCAATCTCAGGAGCAAACAGACGCACAAGCAGCTTGCTCTTAGCATAAGCAACCCCCAAGGCCAACATCAGAGGTGGAGACTAAAGCTGTTGTCCAGTCTAGAGTCCCAGTTGCACACTTTGTTCTCCATCCCTACACAACGCTCAGGGCCAGAACCCACTGATGGAAGCAGACTCAGATTCACGGAGTGAGCAGCCGGCAGGGCGATGGCGAGCGTGTCCAGGCCGCACATCTCTACTCTGAGGTGCTCCTAGATTGCTCCAACTGCCACACTTCCCACGAGCTAGCAGGCAGCTGCCACAAGAAAGGTTCACGCACAGAACTGTGCGGCTGCGTGTGGACAGATTGCTCGGGGAGGGGTGCAAGTCTGGGAAGAGACCCTCTGAGGTGTCAGGGAGGGCCTCACGGGAAGAGAGTGAACAGGGAGAGAAGCCCACGTGGCTGTCCAGGGACACAGTGGCCCCGGGGTGTGCAGTGCACTGACCCAGAGTCCGACCCTTCCCCTGCAAGGCAGGGAAGCTGGAGCCTGGAATGTGCATGTTTAGCTGTGGAGATCATGGCAGCTCATCGTGTGAGGCAAAGGCATACTCACATGACGCTGCCCTGAGAGTGCGCGCTCACGCCTCGAACGTGAACCCCGTAGGTGCACCCCACACCTGGGGCTCAATAAGCCCCTTTCATGAGCATCTTGCACTACAGGAGATGCCATCAGGGTGCAGATTGGACTTTGGAATTAAAATGATTTGCTCTGCTAAATACCAGACACACTTGGCAAAGGTGAACCCATTTTGTGACCCCAGCATGGGTTCCTAATGTATTTGCAGGAACTTTAGAGATTTCAGAGCCGATTTAATGAAAACATGAAAGAATTGTAATAGGTTCCTGACTTGATAAGGCTCCAGGGATATTTACAACAAAAGCAAAGCAGCCTCCTGCAGAGGTCTGGGACTCACAGCCAAAACTTCATTCAGAAAGAACTCTCATCATGGTCTCCTGAAGCCGCGAGCACAGCCCGCTCCCCCAGCCCGGCCTCTGCTCTGCTCACCCCCACAGCCTGTCGCTGTCTCCGCTCCCTAGGAAGCCCCACACCTCCCCGCCAGCTTCCGGAGTGCAGCCAGCACCTGCTTGTTCCTCAGGCTGTAGATGAGGGGGTTCAGCATCGGGGTGAGCACGTTGCTGAACACAGACAGCGCCTGGTCCTGCTCTGGGCTGTGGGAAGAGGTGAAGCTCATGTAAATGAAGATGTTCGGGCGGAAGAAGAGACTCACCACCGTGAGGTGGGAGGAGCAGGTGGCCAGGACCTTCCGCTTGCCCTTGACGGAGCTCATGCGGAGCACAGCGAGGAAGATGAGCGTGTAGGAGGCTGTGATGAGACCGAAGGGGACGACCAGCAGCACCACGCTGGTCACCACCACCACGGACTGATACACGGACGTGTCCTCGCAGGACAGCTTGATGAGGACAGGGACCTCGCAGAAGAAGTGCTGGATCTCCCGGGACCCACAGATGGGGAAGTGCAGAGGGTAAACTGTGTGAACCAAGGAGCTGGCCGAGCCTCCAACCCAACACCCAGCCACCATGTGCAGGCAGAACCTGGGGCTCATGATGGCGGGGTAGCGCAGTGGGTTGCACACAGCCACGCAGCGGTCATACGCCATGAGGGTCAGGATGAGGCACTCAGACATCCCCAGCAACAGGAAGAAGAAGCTCTGTGTCCCGCAGCCAACCCAGGAGATGCCCCTCTCCCCTGTGAAGAAGTTGGTGGCCATCTTGGGGACGATGGTGGAGGTCAGTGTCAGGTCGATGAGGGAGAGCTGGCTGAGCAGGACGTACATGGGCGTGTGCAGCCGGGCGTCCCCCAGGATCAGGACGATCAGAAGAGCGTTTCCCAGGAAGGCCAGGACGTAGACGAGGACCACGGCGGCATTGAGGAGCAGGGAGTGCCGGGACCCAGGGAAGAGCCCGGCCAGGAGGAAGTCCGTGGCCGAAGAGGCGTTCCCACCCACCATGCCGCTGCAGGCACAAGGGAGACCACAAGTGCCACCACCACGCGTGACAGACTCGTGTCAGTCTGGGGGCCAGCGTTCGAGAACCTTCCCCCCAGCTCCGGGTTCTCACATAGCCTTTGCCCGCATCTCAGGGAGAGCACTTTCCCGTGTCTCTTGAACAATCACCTGACTTGGTAAATACAGAATACTGGACACACGACCCACGCCAGCACTAACCGGCCTCTGCTGAGCTGAGTTCTTCCGATTTTCTTCTTTCTTTCTAAGTTGGAGAATCCTGTAAATACGAACACCCATTTCTAGAAATACAGGCTTAAACTGCTACACACTGTTTATGTTAGCCGTGGGCCCTAGCTAAGAACTTTTGTGCATTGGAGCACAAATGAAGGAAATTCTAATCAGTTCTTTCAATTTGGCTTTATAAATTATAAATCAATTACTTGGTTACATCCTAATGAAATATCCTACTGTTTGCTTTCCTCTTGTTGGGTAATTGTCCTTATGTTATACACAGGGTGACAGAAATTGCTAGACGCACAGAACTGCCAACCATCAGTGTTCTGAATTACTGACCGAGGAAAGCTCTGGGATTTAACAGAGAATCTGACATCTACAGTGACTGATGACACGTCTGTCCTGTGTCTCAGACACAGACCTGGAGCTCTGCCCAGTGGTCTCCGCGGCCCCTGGCCCTGCTGCACGCGCCGCTGCACCTCTGCTCTCTGCAGGTTGAGCAGCTCCAGGAGCGCAGCCGCCCGCACTTGCACAGGCACCTGCATGCAATGAACTTCTGGCGAGAGCCAGGCCTTTCCCTGGCAAGTCAGCTCACAGAAAGGTGGCCGCCCCACCCCAGCCTGGAGAGACAGTGCTGCCAGGCAGAAGTTTCCAGATGCTCAGCCTCCCGAACAGAGGGGCTCTGCTCAGCACGGGTCAAAACTCCCTGAAGTCCAGTCTGTTACTGCAGCCAGAGACCACTAATGTAAAGCCACGCCCCCCTCGGTCTTACACTGGCTGTTCAGCTGGCCGTCTGTATTCACAGTACTGTGTGCATTTTGGACAAAAGATCAGTTCAGAAGAAAAACCACTGCTTGGATTTGAGCCGTCAGTCCAGTGAACTACAAATGCGGCGGGACTGGCTGACCTTGCCGGTCAGCGACCATGAGCACAAATTTGCTGCACACCACACTCACATCAGTTCAGGGAGTGCCAGCAACGAGTGCGTGTGCAGCCTGCGTGGTCCACTCACTATCATAGCACACTTGCTGAGCGCTCACGAGGGCAGCAGTGACCCGGGACAGGGCCTAAGCAGATCAGAGGCCAGTGTGCAGCACTGCCCAGCACCAGCCCCTGCGGTGCCCCTTGACAGTGGCCGTCAGCACCTTTAACTGCCCTGTTCTGTAATCCTCCCCTCTCCAGACGCCACCTGTCCGTCATAAGGCTGTGGGCTTACAACTCAGAGAATGCAACTGTCAAGTTTAGACACAGCCAACTAATGTTCAAACACTAAAAGCTGGAGCAAAGAAACATTCAAATGTGTCTAGCTCACTCCCACTTTAACTTAACGACATCAAACTTTTACTTTGTATCTTATAAATACACATTAACTCTGTGGGGACTGAAACCAGACCCTGACAGTGTTCTTTGAGTAGAAATGCAAACATCACAGCAAAGAACTCTGCATCACTTCATACAATAAAGCCTATTGCGCCATTAAATGATTTCAGCTGACTAAGCCTTTTTGGGGTCAGCTCTGCACATGTTTCTGTTACTTGCTTTGTAAACAAGAAGGCTGAGCTGTGGGAGGGAAGAGTGCGATGCTGTGTGCGTTAGCCTGTAGGCTGCACTGCAGTCTCCCAGGTCCTGACGACCTTCCGGGCTCCGGGCCCCTCTTGTTAGCGTGCTCGAGGTTGGGCTGTGAGGGCACAGACAGTGCAGACATCGACAAAGTCAGCAAACGGCCATAGCTCAGGAAGCAAACCACCACAAGCCACAGGATAAGTTCAACGGGTTGTCCTACCTGCTGACTGAGTTTGGGCACATGATGGTGCCCCGTGTTCTACTGGGTTTGGTCAGACAAGAGTACCGATCACACCACAACCCCTGCCTTATACCCTCGACAAAAAACAGCTCAAAATGGATCAGGGATTTAAACATAAGTCGAGAAACTGTAAAATCACTGGAGGAAAACACAGGGCAAGGACTCCAAGACATCGGCACAGGCAGTGGCTTTTTGGATCAGACTCCCCAAGTCCCAGCAATAAAGGCAAAAGTAGACAAATGGGAGTGCATAAAGCCAAGGAGCTTCTGTATAGCCCGGGAAAGTGAAGCGGGAGGAGAGAGCTGACAGAATGGGATCATATGTCTGCACACCTTGCGTCTGGATCTTTCACACAGACCCCAAACAGAAATACCGATTCCAGGCAGACTTCCCCTCCACGTGGACTCTGAGCAGGCTGAGCCTAACACAGGTGCTTTCTCCTGTGACAGGCACAGCCACCGAAGTCTGACATGTGCGAGAATCAGCATCGGCTGTGTGAATTCTCTACAGAACGAGCGTTACCAGGCAAGGGGCGGGATGTGTTCCTTCCCGTCTGGCATTGGCCTGGTGCGCTGCTTGTGTGCAGCCCCTCTCCCGGGGGATTCCGTGCTGACACAGGACCTCCCACAGTCACACACGGCTTCTCATGGTGCAGCATGTGGCCCCTCTGTGAAGGGGAGTGAGAGCAGCTGGCCCCATGCAGATGGAGGACCACGCATTTCTGCAGATGCTCGCCGTGTCAACGGTTCTGAACACTCGAAGGAGGGAGGCTGGCGTGTATTTCAGCTGAGCTCTGCCTAGAAGAGCTGTAATTTGTCATCAGCTCTGGGGCTGAGACCTTCACCAGGAACGGCCCCGGGGAGAAGAGTCCCCAGACTCCAATTAACTTGGATCTCAGACCAAAACAATGAACCTCAGAAATTAGGAAAAACCGTGTGAAACAGATTTTCCTCACCATGGAAAATATTCCAGTGCTTCCAGCTCCACAGTGAATGCCAAGCAGCATGAGCACAGATGCAGCCCGGGCACTGTTGTCTTCATGTGAGGAGGGTTGGCTTGCACTATCCTCGCTCTCTCTCTCACACTCAAAGAACTCCCCCGTATGTTTATAAGGTAGTTCTTTTTGAAGCAGCTGGAGAATCTCATAAATAGTATTGGGGATCAAACATATCCAAATGAAAAGACCATGTCTCCCATTTGGTGACTATCATTTGTTCAGATTACTTCATTATCTGAGCATTAAGTATGGTATCTGTAATGGCCTCACCAGGGTGCGTCTCTTGCATAATTGTATAAGAAGTGCTGTACCTTGGCTGGCGCTGTGGCTCCCTAGGCTAATCCTCCACCTGCTACGCTGGCACCCTGGGTTCTAGTCCCAGTTGAGGCGCCGGATTCTATCCCGGCTGTTCCTCTTCCAGTCCAGCTCTCTGCTGTGGCCCAGGAAGGCAGTGGAGGATGGCCCAGGTGTTTGGGCACTTTACCCACATGTGAGACCAGGAGGAAGCGCCTGGCTCATGGCTTCGCATCAGCGCAGCACCGGCTGTAGCAGCCATTTGGGGTATGAAACAATGGAAGGAAGACCTTTCTCTTGTCTCTCTCTCTCTGTCTAACTCTACCTGTCAAAATAATAAAGGACATGCTGTACCATCCTCTAGAATGTTCCCCAGCCAGTGAGTGTGACGAACATCGCAGCCACCAACAGTCGGGTCTCTTCTCCCTACCTGAAGTCACACACATCCTCTGAAGACCCAACACTTCCTTTCTCTAGGAATAGTCTGAGGGCCCAGGACTCACTCAGACACAGGCACAAGAAAAACAACAAAAAAGAATTGGGTGGGGCTGGTGCCATGGCATAGTAGGATAATCCTCTGCCTGTGGTGCCAGCATCCCATCTGGGCACCGGTTCTCCTCCCAGCTGCCCCACTTCCATTCCAGCTCTCTGCTATGACCTTGGAAAGCAGTGGAAGATGACCAAAGTCCTGGGGGCCTGTATGCGCATGTGAGACTGGGAAGAAGCTCCTGGCTCCTGGCTTCGGATGTGTGCAGCTCCAGCCGATGCGGCCATTGGGAGAGTGGACCAATGGACAGAAGACCTCGCTTTCTCTGTCTCTCCCTCTCACTGTCTGTAACTCTAGCTCTCAAATAAATAAATAAAATGTTTTTCAAAAAATTATTGGAAAATAATCAGCAAACACACATATCCACTGAATTCCTTCGGCACCAACAGGAAATTGTCAGCTCAAAGTGAACGGAGAGAAAGGGAGGCAAACAGGTGTTTTCCATGAGCTGGAGAAAAAAGCATCAGAGTGAAACTCGTATCTACACGTTTCAGAAAGGCTCCACAAGCCTGCAGCTCTCGGGAGGCTTCTAAGGACCAGGAGAACTTCCCTGGGCTGTACAGTAGAGCCCTATACAAACCGCTGTTTAGGCTGAATGAGGACACTATCAAATGTATGAAGTTTATATACCTTAAATAAGAGGTTTCTAGGTTAAAAAAAATAAAAAGAATAGAGCTCCTTGAGGACAAAGACAACACTGATTTATTTGCTTATTTGTTTTGTGTTGATTACACATACTTATTATCTTTATATATTTCTATGTGTGCCTGTATGTATATCACATCTGATTTATCTTTATGTCACCTACATTAGTGGTTAGCAAAATACCACCAAATCCGGCCTACTGCCTATTTTGGTGTGGCGTGTGAGGTAAGAAATTTATGGCAGGGGCCAGCATTGTGGCATAACGGGTAAAACTGTAGCCTATGATATAGGCATCCCATGTGGGCACTGGTTCATTTCCTGATAGCTCCACTTCCAGTCTAGCTCCCTGCTACAGACCTGGGAAAAGCAGCAGAAGATGGTCTAAGAACTTGGGCCCGGCCCAGATGGGAGACCCAGAGGAAGCTCCTGGCTCCTGGCTTCAGCCTGGCCCAGCCAGCTGGACTGGAAGAGGAGCAACCGGGACTAGAACCAGAGCCCATATGGGATGCCGGCACTGCAGGTGGAGGATTACCCAAGTGAGGCACACAGAGAGCACACGTCACTCCGGCCTGCCACAGCACATGGAAGATTTTACTTTCCCTTAAGGACATTTGGGGAGTGAACCAACGAAAGGAAGACCTTTCTGTCTCTCTCTCTCTCACTGTCTGTAACGCTACCTGTCAAATTAAAAAAAAAAAAAAAACACTTAAAACATCTTCAGAAAAAAAAAGAAAGTCTGCCTCCTAAGAGATCATAGGAGTGAAAAGTGGTGCACTTTTGCCACCTGTAACAAGGGTCGTGGCCGGTATCTGTGCAACAGAAGACAGGTTAGAAAACAAAAACATGATAAATTTGTTTAAGAAGGGATTTACATGATTTACACTTTGGGTCAGAAAGGATGGCCCAAAGACCCAGGGAGAGCCATGTTTTTTTTTGTTTTGTTTTGTTTAGATTTAATTTATTTATTTGAAAGGTAGAGTACAGACAGTGAGAGGGAGAGACAGAGAGAAAGGTCTTCTATCCGATGGTTCACTCCCCAAATGGCTGCAATGGCAGAGCTGTGCTGATCCGAAGCCAGGAACCAGGAGTTTCTTCTGGGTCTCCCACGTGAGTGCAGGGGCCCAAGCACTTGGGCCATCTTCCACTGCTTTCCCAGGACATAGCAGAGTGCTGGATCAGAAGAGGAGCAGCTGGGATTAGAACCCACACCCATATGGGATGCTGGCACCACAGGCAGAGGATTAACCTACTGGGCCACAGCACCGGCCCCAGAGCTGTGTGTTTTAAGGCTTAGACTCAGTGAAGAATGCACAGCCTAGTAGAGAAGCAACTGGAAAGCAAGACTGGGGTCAAAGGGTAACAAACGGAGGGGGCCCGGCCTGGCCCCGCTGCTCAGCAGCTCTCATCCTCTGGGAGTCCATACCCAGCTCCAGTACATGGCATGGCACTTGTCACTTGAGATTCTCCAGGGAGAGGATAGAGAGGGATTTTCCTAGGTTGGAAGAGGAAGCTTTCTCTCTCTTCTCTCTCTCTCTCTCTCTCTTCTCTCTCTCTCTCAGATTTATTTATTTATTTATTTATTTATTTATTTATTTATTTAGAAGCCAGAGAGAGGGAGAGACAGAGAGAGAGAGAGGTCTTCCATCCACTGGTTTACTCCCCAAATGGCCACAATAGCCAGAGCTGAGCTGATCCTAAGCCAGGAGCCAAGAGCTTCATCTGGGTCTCCCACACGGGTGTCCAAGCACTCAAGCCATCTTCAACGGCATTCCCAGGCTATCAGCAGGGAGCTGGATCAGAAGTAGAATAGCCAGGTGCCTCTATGGGATGTCCATGTCACAGGCAGATGCTAAACCTACTATACCACAGTACCTGCCCCAAGGAATCTGGCTTCTATAACTTGATTTGGGACAAGGGTTGGAGATTGAATTAACTGAAAGCATATTACTCATCCAACACATACTTGCCAAGCAACTATGGAAGGCACTGTTTATATGGAATCAGGAAAATCACTGAATAAGAAAAAAAACTGGCCGGCGCCGTGGCTCAACAGGCTAATCCTCCACCTTGCGGCGCCGGCACACCGGGTTCTAGTCCCGGTCGGGGCACCGATCCTGTCCCGGTTGCCCCTCTTCCAGGCCAGCTCTCTGCTGTGGCCAGGGAGTGCAGTGGAGGACGGCCCAAGTGTTTGGGCTCTGCACCCCATGGGAGACCAGGAGAAGCACCTGGCTCCTGCCATCGGAACAGCGCGGTGCGCCGGCCGCAGCGGCCATTGGAGGGTGAACCAACGGCAAAGGAAGACCTTTCTCTCTGTCTCTCTCTCTCTCTCACTGTCCTCTCTGCCTGTCAAAAAAAAAAAAAGAAAAAAAACTCTCCCTTCACATAATAAGGGGAGAAAGGCTGAATATAATAAAATGGATGAATGAATAAACTTGACAGTATGTTCATCATTAATAAGTGGATGGAAGAGTTTAATCACCAGTAACAGATGTAATCCATTGATTTATGTATTTGAGACACAGACAGTCGTCCCATTTGCTGACTCACTCCCCAGATGCCCACATCAGCTGGTGCTGGGCCAGGGACAAAGCCAGGCACCTGGGTCTCAGTCTGGCTCCTCCACGTGGGCAGCAGGGACTTGACCACATCTGCTACCACTGCTGTTCCCAGGGTGTGCCTCAGCAGGAAGCTGGCATCAAGAGTGGAGGCAGGACTTGAACCCAGGCCCTGCAAAGTGGGACTTGGCCTCCCAACTGGTACAGTGACTGCTAAGCCAAACACTTGCCCTGCCAGTAGTTGATTTTAAAGTCCTACATGTACGTTGGTAAGAGGAACTTTCAAAAAACAAAACAAAGTCTAAAATAATGCTCTAGGGCCAGCATTGTGGTGCAGTGGGTTAAGCCGCTGCCATGCGACACCAGCATTTCCTATCAGAGCACGGATTCCAGCCCTAGCTCTCTGCTTCCCACCCAGCACCCTGCTAATGCACTTGGGAGGCAGCAGAAGACAGCCCAAGGGCTTGGGCCCCTGCACCCAAGTGGCAGATCCACAAGAGGCTCCTGGATCCTGCTCACAGCCTGGGAAAGCAGAAGATGGCCAGAAAGCTTGGGCCCCTGCTACCCAGGTGGGAGATCCAGATGGAGCTCCTGGATCCTGGCTTCGGCCTGGCCCAGCCCTGTGTTGCACGCATTGTATAGGGTGAGCCAGCAGATAACAATCTCTGTCTCTCTCTGTTACTCTGCTTTTCACATAAATTAATGAAATTAATCTTTAAAAAATAAGATAATGCTCTGAGATATTTAAAGGTACATTTTAAGGCAATAAATATGAAAATGTAACTGAATATCTCTGAGGAGAGAGAACGGGAAATAGGATCTGGAAAATATGAATTACTTTGCCTGCAACTGTTTTCAATAAAAAGTATAAAGCAAATAAAAAATAGCTGGCGCCACGGCTCACTAGGCTAATCCTCCGCCTTGCGGTGCCGGCACACCGAGTTCTAGTCCCGGTTGGGGCGCCGGTTCTGTCCCGGCTGCCCCTCTTCCAGGCCAGCTCTCTGCTGTGGCAAGGGAGTGCAGTGGAGAATGGCTCAAGTGCTTGGGCCCTGCACCCCATGGGAGACCAGGATAGGCACCTGGCTCCTGCCATCGGATCAGCGCGGTGCGCCGGCCGCAGCGCGCCTACCGCGGCGGCCATTGGAGGGTGAACCAACGGCAAAAGGAAGACCTTTCTCTCTCTCTCTCTCTCTCTCTCTCTCACTGTCCACTCTGCCTGTCAAAAAATTAAAAAAAAAAGCAAATAAAAAATAGAAGTTTCAGTAAAAACAGAATGTGACCAGTTCAGTAGGAGACAGAGCAGGAAACGTAAGACTATTGCAGTGCCAGGATCCCATTTGGACACTGGTTCAAGTCCCGGCTATCTAATTCCGCTACTGCTCTATGGCCTGGGAAGGCAATAGAAGATGGCCCAAGTCCTTGGGCCCCTGCACCCATGTGGAAGACCCAGAAGAAGCTCCTGGCTCCTGGTCAGATTGGAGCAGCTCCAGCTGTTGCGGCCATTTGGAGTGAACCAGCAGATGGAAGACCTCTCTGTCTCTACCTCTGCCTCTCTGTAACTCTGCCTTCAAATATAACATATCTTAAAAAAAAAAAAAAGATTGGTGGAAAGAATTGTGGAAAGACCCCTGATGGCTACAGGTTTCTGATGGCTCTGACACACTGCCATTGGCGGGGTCAGGGTCTGGAGAAAAGCGGGGCTCTGTGTCAAGGAGGCCAGACTTTGCAGCATGGGGCTGAAGGTCCTGGGAGAGGACCCGTGTGGTGCTCAGGAGCCCGCTGAAGCTGACACTCGTGTTTGAAGGCTTGGGGGTGTCTGACGTGGGAAGGCAGCTCTGTCCTTACAGCAGGACAGAGTGCAAACACTGGTTCCAGCTCAGAGCTTTTGAGTGGGGGGCAGCATCTGAGCATGGAACAACCAGGACCAGACCTGACTCAGGATGGAGGGCCACCTTGTGGAGTGGAGAATACCCTGGCCCAGGCTGGGCTTCCACGAGTCACTCAGACTCCAGGTGATGCCATGACCTTGCCACCAGTTCCACCATTCACTCTCAGCATTCTAAATAAAAGCTCACACAGGAGCTGGTGCTGTGCTCTAGCAGGTGAAGCCACCGCCTGCTGTGCCAGCATCCCATAGGGGTGCCGCTTTGTGGCTCAGCTGTGCCACTTCTGATTCAGCCCCCTGCTAATGCGCCTGGGAAAGCAGCAGAAGATGGCCTAAGAACTTAGGGTGCGCCTAAGACACTGCCCTTGGCTTTCCTCACTGACCTTAGCTTGGATTTTAGGGGCCTTCCTAAGAAGCAGGCTACTGTCTTTGGAAATGATAGGAAAAGGAGGTTTAGACTCCAGCTGAGTGCCCTTCAGCCTGGGATCCTGACCCCATCCAGGTCTCCCAGGCACTGAGGGATGGGGCTGTGTTTGCAGAATTGTGCACAGTCAAGGGGATGGCATCGGGGCAGGAGAGGAACAGTCAGCAGCCCAGAGGGCCTTGGGAGCTCTTCCTGCTGGAAGGGTCCATGTCCTGGACCTGGAGGAAGTGACCTCACTTCCTTGGTGATGGGCCACAACAGACCATGGAACTCTGGTAACCAGGCACCCAGATTCTAGTGGTAGCCATTGCCAGCTCACTTGATAGGAAGCGTTGCAGGGAGAACTATGTTCCCTTGCTGCTGCCCTTCAAGGCGAGGCTCTGGCCGAGCCAAAGCCCAGAATGAAGGTCTCTTCCAGCGTGTAACACGCTGGCTGAGCTCTCACTATGGACGCCTGTGGCCACGGGGCAGGAGGCAGCCACAGGTAACACGGTTTAGGAGCCCTGGGAAGTCCCGGCCAGGCCCAGAGTCTCTGGTGACCCTGCGTGGGCTGTCCTCCCATCCCCATGAAGGGGACAAGAGGAGGGGCCCTTCCTGCACAGCACCAGGATTCAGGCATTGGAGGATGGCTGTAGTGTCGTCCGTACACATTCCAGGGATGGCGGATGGGAAAGTGGGTGTTGGGGGCCATTTTGTCTACTCAGGGGTTCCACGTGAGTTCTCCTGTGTCACCTGGAGTCCTCCTGGCTGGGGGTATACCCACATGTCCCTATGTATGTGACCTGGGGAGTGGAAATACGAGGTGTCTCCTGTGGGACACTGACGCCCTCTGGCCTGGCTCTGGGCACTCTGTTTGCAGGGCTCCACGCTGGAGATCAGCAATGATTCCCATGAGGAACTCATCTTCTCAGGCAATGGACAGGTGCGTCAGGCCAACAGCCGTGGACAGTGCTGGGCTGGGCTGAGGGAGGGGCCTAGGGAGATACACAGGCAGGGTCTCAAGATGACCAGGCTGGGCTGAGGACCAGAGCCTGGATATAGGCACCTCTGGGCCCCGTCCTGGTGTTTCCTACCCGAGTGACTGACCCCAGTCTCGTTCCTAAGAGATCTCGCCCCTCTGCTGCCCACTGACAGCTGGGTTATGGCAACCCCATGTTGGGTACTGGTGGGATGTTCAGGGGACAGGTTACTACTGGTACCCTGGATACGAAGTCAAGAGTGTCCACGTGTGTGACAGCAATGGGTTCCCCCCCAGCCCATGAATCCCGGGCAGGGGTCAGCTCCACTGTGCTTCATGACCTCCCCACAACCCACGACACAGAGAACCCAAACCCCACACACAGGGTGAGGCTTACACGAGAGAGAGAGAGAGAGAGAGAGAGAGAGAGAGAGAGAGAGAGAGAGAGAGACTACTCCATGCATGTGTCAGCAGCATGTCCCTGGGTCTCAGCCCTGGAGCCCCCACCCATCTTCATCCTGTTCCATGAGAAAGGACATTTGTCCTGTGGCTCAGAGGGGATTCCAGTGCTTGTCCCCAGCTGCCCTGCTGCAGGTCACGGCCTCAGAGAGCGCCCCTGGAAGCCTGGTCTGCTGGGCAGTCACAGCCCAGGGCCCCACACGAGGGCGGCCCTCACACAGGAGTTTGCACACAGTGCTGGGGGCTGGATGTCCCTGTCTCCTGCTTGTGCATGTCCATCTCCATTCCCGTGTTCTCGTGTTCTCCTGTGCTTCACTGTGTCCTTGTCCCCTCTCCTTATCAGCCTGGCAGACATGGGGCCCACACCATGGCCTGGCCTAACGTCCATCACCTCTTCAGGAGCACATGTGCACATGCAGCCACACTCGGGGACCCAGGTGTCAGAGCATCACCGTCACTCTCACAGGAGCTAATGCCCTGCTGAGACAGAGGCCCAGACAGCACATTCTGGGAGAGGGGCTGAGGTGTCCTCCTGGAGCAGCCATGGTCAGATCACCGTGCAGAAGGGCTGTGGCCGGGACACCGCCAGCTGCCATCTCTGCACTGCTGCTCCCAGCTGCTGGCCTCCCTGGGGGGATACTCTGCTCTCCCCACTCTCCCAACTGCTCTGTATGTGGCCAACAAAGTCACTCTGGGCCTTTCATGCACAACCCCCCAGGGATGTGAGGGGTCACCTGCTGCAGCTGGATGCCCTCTGGGAGGGGGTCTTCTCCCAGCCCAGACTCCCGTGGTTGGGGGTCCCTGGAGCCTCCTCTGACTCCTGTCCCTGCTGGTCCTCCCTAGTTTGGAGGTGTGTCCACACTGCACCTGGCAGAGGTCTGCCCCCTGCGGAGCCTGCAGCCAGGCACCAAGGCGAAACTGGAGGAGTCCCTGGTCCCGGCCTCCCCAGGAAGAACCATCGCTTACCTGTCCACTCTGCTGTGCTCATATGGCGACTTCAGCACTGTTCCGTATTTCCTGGACCAGATATTCCACAGGTGAGCGTCTGTGCCCTCCAGGCACAGGGGCCTCTGCTGCCCCCTAGCCATGGCTCTCTGTGCCTGCGTGCTCCTCTGAGAAGGGGGGTGGTGTGGGTGTGAGCCTCAGGAGTTGTACAGGGACCATGTGACTGCAGACATGGCAGGGGCCTGGTGCCTGCTCCGTGGCCAGGGCTGCTGGCACTGCGCTCATCCCTCTCCTTCTGGCCTCTGCACCCTCGGGACTCAATAGCCCACGGCACTCGAGGTTTGGAAAACCCCACAGAGAGCAGCCCTGCCTTCCCATCTGTAAAGGAGGCCTCCCAGCCCCAGTCCCTGATACAGACAGAGCAGGGCCCGGGCACTGGGTGTTGGGCCCAGGCCTCTCAATTCTCTGGCAAGGGTCCGTGTGGGGTTCATCCCCACAGCACGTGAATGTTAAGCACTCTGGGCAGTCACTTTGCAGACACGTGTCACAGCTCAGCGAGCAAAGCAGACAGCATTCCCGGGGCCTCATGACCTGGGAGGACCAGACTCTCCCAGCTGAACGCCTGCCCGGGTCCTGTTCACAGGGTCAGAGGGGAGAGGATCGTCCTCCCATGGTCTTGCCAGGATGTCAGAGCCCAGGCCCCACTAGGACGTCACAGACTGTGGGTCCAGTCGGAGGCCTTCTGTCCCTGCCAACTGTGGGAGCAAAATGTGGGCTGTGGCTGGGGAGGGACAGACAGGGTGTGGATCTCCCACTTCCTGTGACTCCTCTTAGAGCACTGAGGCCCGGGGACTCCCCGCGAAGGAAAGGAGAACAGAGCTGGGAAGGGGGTCCCAGACCTGCAAAGGAGAGAGGATGCTAGGGCGCAGAGCAGCCAGGGGTCCATAGCCAGGACAGGTGCTTCCCAGCTCCACCCATGCTCCCGGCCCCCTCCCCAGGATGCCAAGACCTAGAGAGGTCCTAGATACCTGCTCCTAAGTCTGCCTGGAGCCTCTGTGCTGAGCACCAGGGGCCCTCCCCTCAGGAAAGAAGGTCCCTGGGAGGCTGTCACCACGGGTGTGCACCAGCCCTGTTGACCAGGTCTGCCACGGCCAGGACAGCCCAGGAGGGCTTGGAGGGTGGGTCATGCTCTGGACAGGCTGAGGCATGCCCAGGGCCCCAGAGCCACAGAGGGGCCCCTGGCAGTGCAGTGTGGTGGCCAAGGCCAGCCTCTGACCCCGCTGCCCTCGCTTGCGTCCCCAGCAACATGGCTTCCTTCCTGGGACGCTGCAGAGACCTGTACGAGGCAGAGCTCCATGGCCACACCAGCCTTCCACTGCTGAAGATGAAGGTGGGCTGCAAGCCTGTCAGCCTGCCTGGAGGAGACCTGGGGACCCAGGTGTATTTTCTGTATGCCCTGCCCGGACACGCCCAGCGCCCTGAGGCCACAGCAGACGGTGAGGGGCAGCGCAGTCTGCAGGTCTCTCAGGGGTGGTGTTTGGGGCTGGACTCCCCTTCCAGGCGGTGCGACCCCTCGGGGTTTGCAGAGGCCACTGGAAGGTGATTCACGTTGGTGACCCTTTCTCTTCTTCCAGCTCCCGCTCTGCGTGCAGGGCCACCACCCTTCCGTGCACTGGCTCTCGAGCCAGCTGCAGCACCGCTGGCTCAGCCAGGACCTGCTCCAGAGCCAGGGCCAGCTTCCCCACGGGGCCTGCCCCCATGCGCACAGTCAGCACCAGGGCCAGCTCCACAGGCCTCCTCTGGATGGGCTGGGCCTGCAGAGGAGCTGCTTGGGGCGGAGATGGTTGACATCACCGCCTTCTCCCCCAGGATGATGGCAGAACAGCTCACGCTTCTGGATGCGGTGAGCAGCCGGCTCTGCTGGGCAGGGCCAGGACCACGGCGTCCCTGTGGCAGCTGGCGTCCCACACAAGCCCTGGCCAGAGTCAGCCCAGGCTCCATGTCAGCCCCAGTGTGACCTGGGCTCGTTTCTCATGTCCTAACCCACCTGTCCCCTGTGGACAGCAGAGATGGGGCACACTCATGCCAGGTGCACATAGCGGCAGACAGAAAGCTGGGCACGGTGTGGCCCGGAGGTGGTGGAGGGCACTCACTGTGGTGCAGCCAGGCCCCCTGTCCCTGCCAGTCTGCCCAGAATGCCTTACCTGTCTCAGCACTGATTAGGCTTCAGAGTTGGACGGGGTCCCAGAGCAGACACACAAACAGAGCCCCTTGGTGTAGCTGCCACAGGGAGGTGCGCTGGGATGGGGACAAGGAGCACAGGGCTGATGGCGATGGGCCGAGGGATGGGGAGTTGGCCAGGACACCCGGGAGAAAACACCTCTGTGTCTTCTCTCCAAGAATGGGCTCTGGGCCATGGGGCTCTGGGCACCCTCAGTGGGCTGCTGCTCCCACTGCTGTGAGCCCCATGCACAGCATCCTGGGAGTGTGGGCACCGGTGCACTCTGAGTGGGGGTGGCTGTGCCCATGGGTCACTCTCCTCCCCAGGAGCTGTTCCAGAAGGTCGTGCCCTTCCACTGCCTGGGCTCCGTCTGGACCAAGAGCAGCAAGAGAGGCAAGGAACACCTGGCCTCCACTGTCCATGCCACCGTCCAGCAGTTCAACTGCGTGACAAATTGTGTAGTAACCACATGCTTGGGGGACCCCAGCAGGAAGGCCACGGACAGGGCCCGTGTGGTGGAGCACTGGATCAAGGTGGCCAAGGTCAGCTGCGGGCGGCCAGGGCCCTTGCTCCCTGCACTCTGGGAATGGCCACTTTGCTCTATCAGCCCTTGGGAATACAACCTGTGGCTGAAGACCCTGCACAGACCCTGGGCCCTTCCTGGCAGGGAGGAGCCTGACCTGACTCACTTCCCCCAGGGGTGCATGCTCACCTGCCACCTGAACCTCCGTGTGGGTTGAACCCAATCTTCTCCCTGTGGGGTGGCCATGGTTCCCTTGTGCCTTCCTGTGGCTCCGTGGGCATCTGATGCAGGAGGGGGACGTCAGCCCAGGGGATCCAGGTGACTTCTCCCTCATCCGCTCTGCTCTCCAGGAGTGCCAGACCCTCAGGAACGTTTCCTCGGCCCATGCCATCCTCACTGCTCTACAGACCTCCCCAATTTGTCGCCTGCAAGAGACGTGGGGAGAAGTCTCCAGGTGGGTGCCTTCTCCCACAGGAGCACCAGGGTGTACCTGGGACCCTAGGACTCAGCACTAACCCCATGATCTGGGAGGGGCCAGACGTGGACTCTAAGGGGAGGCATGGGGAACGTCACCTTCGAGACCCCTAGACCTTCTGCCTCATGTTTGCCTCAGGATGCTATTTGCTTTGCTGTCAGGCACCAGTTCTTGAATAGTGCTCCTGGGCAGCACCGGAGCTCCCTGTGCAGGTGAACGTGAGGCAGAACGGTGCTGCTCCGTGGAGGGGAGGGGCCCAGGAGAACCACTTGAGCTCCCCCCGTCCCCTGGGCCCCAGGGCTTCGGGAACTCAGTGGAAACTCACCTGGGCCGTGTGCATCCTCCTTGCTCTCGAGCAAAGGGAGCTGCACTCACCACCCTCCCATCACACCGAGTGGCTCCTCCTGGTTTCCCATCTCCACAGGAAAAGCTGCAAAAAATTTGAGCGCCTGTGTGAGAAGGACAATGGCTTGAGCAGGGATCGGCTCACCAAGGTAGGGGGCTGGGAAGTGGGGTAAGTGTTTGGGGGTAGGGTGAGGGGTGGAGTGAGGGCCTGGGGCAGGGGTGGTGTTGGCCGGCAGGACAGGCTCTGTGCGCCTGACCCCACCCGGGCTGTGTGGCAGAGTGGCAGGAAGGACTTCCCTCCTTCCACAGGGTGACCTCGGTTCCTCACAAAGCCAGGCCCTGCCTGGGATCTGCCTGCCCAGGACCTGCATGGGGAAGGCCACCCGCCTGCACTGGGGAGGGGGGAACTGAACACGGGTGTCCCAGGGCCCGTGGTCCATGGTTTCCGAGCATCAGGTGCAGTGGGCACATGAGAAACAGATGCACCTGTGGCTGTGATGCCCGTCCTGCCCTGACCCACTGCCCATCGCCTGAGGTCCTGGGATTCTCACCCTGCCCAGGGCAATGACATCATCTGCAGGTAGACGAGGAGAAGCTCCTGAGGCCTCCTCACACATGCCTGGTGGCTCTGTCCTGACCACATCTCAATGCCTTCCACCTAAGGGAGGAAGCAAAGTGTCGCCACCCAGAGCCTGTGCAGGCCCTGCCTGTCACTCAGAGATGATCCCTGGGGGCCACGCCCTGAGTGGCAGGGGAGATGTGCAGCAGAAGCTGTGGTTCGTCCTTGACCCTGCTGGGGGTGGGGGGAGCACCCAGTGGGGCTGGGTGGCCAGCACCTATCAGCCAGGCCTCCTGAGACCACCTGGCCCTCTCCCTCCATGGCTGTGCCTGGCCAGGGACCAGGACACAGAGAGCCCTGATGGACTCCTGGCCAGGGGTGCAGCTGGGGTTGTGGTGAAGCAGTGGGGTGCCAGTCAGCTGGGGGCAGGGCAGGCTCTCCTGTGTGGCCCTGGGCTGGTCACTGCCCATGGCCTCTGATTTCTCAAGTAGAGGATGGGGCTGGTGAGCCTGTTGTGCAGAGCTCACGGGGGTCGGTGAGGCACCAGGAAGGGTGATGTGTGGTGCAGGGCCTGGCCTTCCTCCCAGGGGACAGTGAGGAGGAGGAGGGCAGGCGTAGGATGCTGAGTCAGGACAGCTGTGGGGGGGGGCACCCAGCACCCTCACTAGCCAAGGAGCAGACCCAGGGAGGCCCCTTGCTCAAGGTGCCCCCAGTGAGGGTGGGAGCCACAGCATCCAGCCAGAGTGCACTTGGGGGAGGGGCTCAGACATGCAGGGCCCCAGCAGAGGGCCCAGGTGTGGGCAGGGGTGGGAAGGACAGGCCCTATGACCCTGACCTTGATCCTGGCAGAAGGGGGCCTTCAAGCTTGCTGCCCGGGAGCAGAATCCACAGAGAGCCCAGATGAGGCTGCGGAAACAACAGAAGGTGCGTGTGCCCGGGCGAGGGGACTCCTCCGTCACACCGGGGCCCGAGCCACAGGAGCAGGGCTAACACCTCCAGCCCTCCCTGCGGTCCCCACACTGCCTCAGTGGCCTCCACCGGAGAGACCAGAGCCAGGGCCTGGGGCAGCTGGGCTCTCAGTGCACTTGGGGCTGAGGTGGCGCTGGTCGAAACAGGGCCTGTGTGCCCTTGGACATCCCAGCAGGAGTCCTAGGGGTGCCTGCTGTCCTGGGAGTAGCTGGGAGGATGGAGAATGGGGGAGGCTGCCAAGGTCCTGGAGGGCTCCCGGGGGGAGACATGAGCCAGGGTCCAGGAGCTGGGGTGGAGGGGTCTCTGGGGCAGGGCTTGGGTGGCACCTGAGAGCAGGTGCTCATCACCACCCCCTGCGGCACAGGGAGTCGTCCCCTTTCTTGGCACTTACCTGAAATACCTGGTGATGTTGGACACTGTGATGGGGGACTCTGTGCATGTGAGTGATCCTGGGGCAGGTGGGGTGGGCCCGGGTCCCTGAGGCTGGCGGGGGCAGGTGCGGGGAGAGCCTGTACTGCATTCTTAGCCTTCTGCGCTGCCAGCCCTTCTCCTGAACCTCACAGCCGTCCCTGGGGCTGGGGCTTCACTGCCTCTGCCCTGTGAGTGTCGGGGCCTCCAACTGGGTGCCCCTCCCTCTCCTGGAGGGACAAAGCTACACAAGGTCTTGGCTGAGCCTCCTTGGCCTCCCCCTTGGGTAGGCTCCATGGGCAGGAGAGAAATTGGGCCCAGCAAGGTCAGGAAGCACTGACATGGCCAAGCACCCTCGCCCATCCCAGCCTCTGTTTCCCTCCTGTCACCAGGCAGGGTGAGAACAGCAGGTGCCTGAGCCTCAGCTGCCAGGTCCCCTCTCCAGAGCTCACCCAGATCCTTGTCCTTTCCCACCCGCATCCCCTTGACGGCCTCATGAAGGGGAGGGTCGGGGCTGGGCCTGGCTGGGGGCAGTTCTGATGGACTCTGTCTGCCTTCCAGCAGGCTGACTTCAGCTTCGAGAAACTGAATAAGGTGAGCAGCTGTGGCCTCACTCAGGGCAGGAGGGCACTGGGGGTCACAGGTGGTCCTGTTCAGGACCCCCATGCATCATCCCTGCAGCTTTGCTCTATTAGGAGGGCTGGGTGCACATGAGGGGGAGACCCATCCCTAGGGTGGGTGCGGGTAGAGGACTGGAATCAAGGAGAAGCCCCTGGGGAGGGGCTGTTGGCACCCCTGTCGAAGGCCAGGGTGCGGCCTGCATGGGCTGGATTGGAGGAGGCCTCTTTAGAGGAAACACCCAGAACCCCGCGGCCCCTCCCCTACCAGGTCCCCACAGCGTTCCCAGCCCAGGCGCTGACCGTGTCCTGTGTGTCCCTCTGTCCCCAGGAAATTACAGTCCTGCAAGAAATCCAACTGCTGCAGGTGGCAGCGAGCAATTATTATTTTAAGCGTGATGAGGAGTTTGGCGTGTGGTTCCGGTCTGTGGAGTATCTCACTGAGAAGGAGAGGTGAGTGATGGGCAGGAATTGGGTGAAGCCCAGGGGTGTTGGGGGTGGGGAGGGCTCTCCCTGCTGTGCAGCTGGGGGAGCACCATCCAGGCCCCCTGGTGGCAGCAGGCCCTGTCCTATGGGCACTGCTGGCCCCCAGGACTGCAGCTCCTGGGCAGGCCCTGGGAGGGAGGCCTGAGCTGAGGCTCTTGGTGGACTCATGGCTGTGCTCTCTCCGTTAGCTACGCCCTGTCCCGCCAGCTGGAGCCCTCTGCCAAGAGGCCCGCAGCAGCCTCAAGGCCATGAACACCATCATGATGCCCTCGTGACCGAGTGCTGGGACCTCAGGGGCACATCTGAGCTCATTGGGAGCCTGGTGCCTGGGACAGTGGCCTCCCTGCTGTGAAGCTGAGGCCTGCGTTGTGTCAGTTTAATTGCCCCTCTTATGTTCTCTCCTTTCCCCCATTGAACTATAGTCACTGTTAGTAGCAGCTCCCTGTTAGAGTTTTATTAAAGTTAATGTAAATATGTTGCACCATGAGTTTCATGCTTCCTCGTCATCGCTTCCCCGTAACTGAGGTTGTGAGCGGTGTTCCACCGTGCAAATGCGCCGTGGGCATGGGCCCCTCCTAGTTGCGGCTCCTGGAGCTGCACCTCGCTGGGTGAGGTTCCCTGAGGTTCTTCTCCTAAGAGGCGCTGGCAGATCACTTGGTGCCTGGTGTAAAAATCCTGCCTGGCTCCTCTTGCACTTTCTGCCCTGGGTTTAGGATGTTGGGTCCAGCCTGGCCTGGCCTGGCTGTGGTGGGCATATGGGAGGTGAACCAGCAGATGGAAGGTCTCTCTATCTCTGTGTTTGCCTTCCAAATAAATAAAAGAGGGGCTGGTGCTGTGGCATGGTGGGTAAAGCTATCACCTGCAGTGCTGGCATCAGGGGTGTGTTCGAGTCCCGGCTGCTCTCCTTCTAATCCAGTCTCTGCTATGGCCTGGGAAAACAGTGTGGGATGGCCCCAGTCCTTGGGCCCCTGCACCTACGCAGGAGACCCAGAAGAAACTCTGGCTCCTGGCATCTGATCAGCCCAGCTCCAGCCATTGTGGCCATTTGGGGAGTGAACCAGCAAATGGAAGACCTCTCTCTCTCTGCCTCTACCTCTAGCTTTCAAACAAACAAATCTTTTTTTTAAAACTTTTATTTATTGAATATAAATTTGCAAAGTACAGCTTATGGATGACAATGGCTCCCCCCCCCCCATAACTTCCCTCCCACGCCCAACCCTCCCCTTTCTCGCTCCTTCTCCCCTTCCATTCACATCGAGATTCATTTTCATTTCTCTTATATACAGAAGATCAGTTTAGTATATTTTAAGTGAAGATTTCAACAATTTGCAGCCACATAGAAACACAAAGTGAAAAATACTGTTTGAGTACTAGTTGTAGCATTAAATCACAATGTACAGCACATTAAGGACCAAGATCCTACATGAGGAATAAGTGCACAGTGACTCCTGTTGTTGACTTAACAATTTGACACTCTTGTTTATGGTCTCAGTAATCTCCCTAGGCTCCAGTCATGACAAACAAACAAATCTTTAAAAAATAAAGAAAAAAATAGGCCGACGCCGCAGCTCACTAGGCTAATCCTCCGCCTTGCGGCGCTGGCACACCGGGTTCTAGTCCCGGTCGGGGCACCGATCCTGTCCCGGTGGCCCCTCTTCCAGGCCAGCTCTCTGCTGTGGCCAGGGAGTGCAGTGGAGGATGGCCCAAGTTCTTGGGCCCTGTACCCCATGGGAGACAAGGATAAGCACCTGGCTCCTGCCATCGGAACAGCGCGGTGCGCTGGCCGCAGCGCGCCTACCGCGGCAGCCATTGGAGGGTGAACCAACGGCAAAAAGGAAGACCTTTCTGTCTCCCTCTACTGTCCACTCTGCCTGTCAAAAAACAAAACAAAACAAAACAGAAAAACAAAACAAAAAACACACATTTAAATAAAAAAGAAAATAAAAAAATAAAAAGCATATTAGATGGAATGCAAAAATACTACCACAATGTCATAATGCTTTATCAAAAGTTTGTTTTGATATCTGTACCACTACGGGACACACTAATGGCTAGTATCCCTAAGACATCCAGATGAATGTGTTGCTTGCTTTTCACAGGAACAAGCCGTCTGTTCCTGGAAATAATGGACACACTAAGGGCTGGGCTTCCTGGCAGCAGGTGCCCCTTCCTGACAGTTGCTTTGTTTTCTCATTTTCCGTCTTCTCTGTATTAACTGTTCTATGTCTCCGCATTTTCACTGGAACTTGCATCTTCAACCTCTGAGGCGACAGCAGTGCTGCAGGGTCAGCACCTGTGCCTGTGGACGGCACATTTGTCTTCAAGTCCCCTTAGGTAGAGTTGTCTTAGGGAACGTTCCTGACACACACCTCGGAGCCACCAGCTTTGCAGAAGCTAGGCACACCTGAGGGGAGTCCCAGGGCGTCGGGCACCAGTGCTGACACACGGTGGGGCCAACCAACACCTGACGCTTGCTGTAGATGATGTCGGAGGGCAGGGGCTCTACCTGGCCTTTCCGATTCCCAAGGCTGACTTGAACTTGTCTTCTTGCACTTTGCTGTGTCTCACCTTTGCCACCGTTGAATCACTGCGTGAGTATTCACCATCAGGCACATGGCAGGGTGTTCCGGTTGGGGCTCTGAGTGCTGGTATTTCAACTGTGGCACAGGTTTTGGTGACACGGCACAGATCTGTCAGGTATGTATGTAGTGGAGGAGCTACGGCATAGAAGCTGCATCTCTGCACCCTGGGAGACACTGCCGGGTTCCTGGAATGCTTGCAGCATTGCACACCCACAGCACGAGCTCCCTTGCATGCCCCCCTCCCTGCCAACGAGGAGCTGTCATTCCCATGTGATTGCCTGACTGCTCTGTGCATTCATGCTCAAAACATCATGTTATACAAAATAATGTTATCAGTCAATTTAGGAATTCAAGCACCAAAAAGGGCTTCAAGACCAGAAATTAGTGAATTGACTGAGGTATGTAAGTATTAGGCAAACAGAACAAACAAGTTAAAGCTGTAACTTCGACATCATTTAAATAAATAGGCACGTCAGTCTGCTCATCAGGCATGTGGCGTGACCACAGTGTGCATAAGCTGTGCTGGGGGGGGGGGCTGCTTTGCTCTCCTTCATTTTTGGGGTGCAGTTTTCTGTGTGCTCCCCTGAGGCTCCCCGAGGGCAGCGCCTGTCCACATAGGTGTGGTCCATGCCTGGTCATCCCACCCAGGCACTGAGCCCAGCATCCACAAGCACGTGTTCCCGGAAACTGCACCCCCCAGGGAGCGGCGGCCTCTCCCCCACCCGGGTTGCACCTAGCAAGGACCGGACCTGGGGCCACACATAGATATAGCCCCAATAACGGGAATGACCCCATGGAAGTGGCAGGTGCTAAGATGACCATGCGTGGGAGTCAGGCGAGGGAAGGCTGGTGTGAGGGACAGAGATCCCGGCAGGACAGTGGGGTGTCGTAGCCAGGGTCACCTGGGCCCCCCGAGTCCCCACGCTTACTTCAGCACTGGCTGCTGCTGGGAAGCCCTCCGGAGCCCTGCCGCCGTGGCGAGGAAGCTGTATGTGCAGCTCTGTCGCTGAGGGTCGTGCACGGGGAAGATGAGGAACAGAGCCACGGATCCCCTGCCAAGGACAAGTCTCCTGAGAAGAGATGAGCCTTGCTGGCTCACGCCCCTGATGGGTTGTTAGTGCGCCCCAACCTGGCCCATCCCAGTGGAAGGAGAGAAATGGAGCCCAGTGCTGACGGGCTGGGCACGGGTGCTCTTCTTCCACGGCGCTTGTGGGAATAGTTTCCCTCGTTTCTGGGGAAGACTGGACAGTCTAGATTTCGTGAAAACGGAACTCTGTTAATTTCCCCAGCCCCAGAACCTAGAGAGTCACTTTGGACATACAAGTCTCAGTCAACAAACACTTGGCCAAGTGGACGCTACGTGTCGGGTCCTGTTGTCGCAGGAGTTCTGGGGTTGGCATGTGGGAGGCGTGAGAGAGCAGTGGCCGCATCTGCCGCTCCAGCCACTCAGGTCTGTGTCTCTTCCCCACGAGGGGTGCCGGCTGCTTCCTTTTACCGAATCCCTCGGAAGTGACACCGCGTCTGTGTCGCAGCTCTTGCTGTTACAGTTCTGATGTTACCGCTCTGTGGACCACTGCCTCTCCTCTTCCACCGGGTCACAGCTTCTCTCCCCTTTGCTCCCTGAGCATCGTGGTCTCCTGGGCTACAACTGTTCTTCTCTGCCAGATTCTCTGAGGAGTGCGGCAGTCTTTGGTGCCACAGCTCCTGCTGTCTGCTGGATCCTATCTGGGATGAGTGAGGCACTGGGACAAGGAGGGAGTGAGCAAAGCGAAGGTTTAAGAAGGAGGCAGAGAAAGCCCCCCCTCCCCGTAGCCACAGGGCTGCTCCCCAAGTGGCTGGGGAAGGTACCGCCTATGTCACTGGCATTCCACGTGGGAGCTGGTTTGAGTGCCAGCTGCTCCACTTCTTGTCCAGCTCCCTGCCAATGTGCCTGGGGAGAGCAGCAGAAGATGGCCTGGGGGCTTTGGCCCCTGCCACCACATGGGAGACCCAGATGAAGCTCCTGGCTCTGGCTTCAGCCTGGCTCAGCCCCCGCCATTCTGCCAACTGAGGAGTAAACCAGCTGAAGGAAGTTCTCTCTCTCTCTCTCTTTCTCTCCCTCTCTTTTTCCCCCTCTCCCCCTCTCCCCCTCTCTCCCTCTCCCCCTGTCCTCCTTCCCCTTTCCTTCTCTCCCTCCCTGTAACTCTGACTTTAAAATAAATAAATCTTAAAAAATAAAAAATAAAAACTGCCTGGCTGGGATTTTTACACAATTCCAAAGGTTCAAGTTCACCTGATTGGTCAAGTAGCAAGATAATGAGGTAGTATATATAAACCAATCAGGGAGCCACCAGAGCCAAAGTATGATTGGCTTGACCAGGAACCAATCACGGAGCTCACGCTACATGTGGAAGTGGGGAGTGTGTTCAAACAGGTCCAGAGCAGGCGGCACTGTTCAGCAGCTGGAACCACATCTGGAGGTGACGTCGAACCTGTGTCCCACCCTCCGTCCCTCAGAGTTCCTGGATGGCCAAGTCAGGCGGGGTCTTCCTTTCCTTCCCAGGGCCCTGGGGTCCCTATCAGAGGCAGGAGGAGTCTATGTCTCCTCCCCAGGAGATGGGGCACATGCTTTACCACATTCCATTTTTTAAAATTTTTAAAAATACTTATTTGAAAGAGTTACAGAGAGAGAGGGAGAGACAGGGATAGAGGCCAGGAGTGAGTGAACAAATGGAAAAGGAAGACCTTTCTCATGTGTCTCTCTCTCTCTCACTGTCCACTCTGCCTGTCAAAATAAATAAATAAATAAATAAATAAATAAAATGTTTAAGACATCACCTCTAAGCACACTTATGGCAGCATCGTTGCTTGGTAGCAGAGAAAATGCACACAGAGTGAACGCCACGTGAGAGAGACTGACAGACCCACGCTAGGAGCAGCATCAGCCACAGAAAGGAACACGTCCGCTGACCAGACTTCCCTGAGAATGCAGAGAAAACAGAAATAACACGTATGATGGAACCCACCCTTTCACCAAGGCAGGCCAAACGAAGCCCGAAAAGTAGGCAGAGTAGTTGGGGGTTAGCAGCAGCCCCTGGGGACAGGTGGAAGCTGGCCCTCACGACAGAGAAATCCCCCCAGGTCCCCGATTTGGGCGTATCGGAACCCCACGATCGCAGTTCCCAGTCGCCAGACAGTCGAGAGAGGGCTCCTGTGACCATCAGCAGAACAAGGTCAGGAGGTTCAGACCCCTGTGGACCACACATGTGGACAACGGCAGGCCTGCCGCACACGGTGCTTGAGAGGTTAGAAAAGTGGTCCCCAGGCCTGTTTGGTCCCTCCCACGGGTCCATTCAGCATCTGGAAGCCCAGGGCCACTGCTAGTGGTAGGTCAGCAGTCAAGAGGGCTGGATTTGGGGTATCCAGAGAGAAGCAAGGACAAGCCAGACCTCGCTTTGTCTTTGCACCTGCATGGCCGGCTCGCGAGAGTGTAGGCTGTTGCTGCTGCTCTGCCTTCTAAGGCCCCCACGCGCCACGCTCTAGGGAGACTCCACGCAGGACCCAAACCAGGAATAACCTGGGGCGACCGCGAGCAGAGGATTGGCTGCTGCTGCCCACCTGTACCCACACCCCACAGAGGGATGGCGAGGGACCGAGGGCTGTTGTTGAATGGCTAATTGGCAAACGTGGAGGCTGGAGGGGCTCTGAGGGGCTTACAGAGAAAGCCACATCTCTCATGGGGCAAAAGGCAGAGTAGTGGGCAGCTGGCCCAGTGTTAAAATCAGAATTCCTAAGACGCTACTTGGCAGGGCCAGTGCAGTGGCATAGCGGGCAAAGCCACCCTGCAAAGCCAGCATCCTGCATGGCTGGAGCCCTGGAAGCTCCACTTTTGGTCCAGCTCCCTGCTAATCCACCTGTGAAAGCAGCAAAGGATGGCCCAAGTGCTTGGGCCACTGCAGCCATGTGGGAGACCCGGAAGAAGCTCCTGGCTCCTGATTTGGCCTGGCCCAGCCCTGCACACTGCTGCCCTCTGGGGAATGAACCAGCAAATGGAAGAGATTCTCTCTCTCTCTCTCTCTCTCTCTCTCTCTCTCCACCCCCGCCTCTGGTCTCTTTCTCTCTCTCTTCTCTCTCTCTCTCACTCTCTCTCTCTCTCTCCACCCCTGTCTCTTTCTCTCTCTCTCTCTCCCTCTCCCCCTCCCTCCCTCCCTCTCTCTCTCCCTGTCTCTTTCACTCTCTTTGCCTTTCAAACAAATAAATAAATGTTTTTTTGAAAAAAGACTGGAACTTCATGCATATAAGAGGTCTTCAAAAAGTTATGAATTGTGGAAAAACCATGCATAGATCTCAAAGCTGTTTTGTATTAAAAGAAATGGATGTTTTTGTTGCACTTTCCATGAATTTTTGGAAGAGTTCTTGTAACACCGAACACTTCCTCAGAAGCAAAGACAGAAGAACCACTCAAGGATCCAATGTCAAAGTCACTGCTGGGTGCCTCGCAGCACTGTCTCTCCCGGCTGGGGTGTGGCGGCTGCTATTCGGTGAGCGGACTTGCCAGGGAAAGGCCTGGCTCTCACCAGAAGATCATTGCATGAGGATGCATGGAAAGAGGGGTGAACCAGGCACTCGAGGCTGAGAAGAATGAGTGTCCCAGGAGGCTGACGGGGCACAGAGGAGGGACACTGAGGAGGCAGACAGTGAAACGGGGGCTGCAAGGTCACTCCCCAGAGGACACGTCACTCCCCAGGGACATGTCACTCCCCAGGGACACCTCATTCCCAAGGACACATCATTCCCCAAGGACACGTCACTCCCCAGGGACACATCATCCCAAGGCCATCCAGTCACCGTATCCATGATGGAGACCCCAGGATCACTAAGAAGCTCACGGTCAGCACTGAGGTGAGAGAGCTGGACACGAAGCTTGTGTCCCGAAGCCACAGAGGCTGGTGGCAGCAATGACTAAATGCATGTGAACTAGGAGCTTGGAGGGACCAGCATGTGGGGAGTGGGCAGACGGCCAACTGCAATCTCAGGAGCAAACAGACGCACAAGCAGCTTGCTCTTAGCCAAGCAACCCCCAAGGCCAACATCAGAGGTGGAGACTAAAGCTGTTGTCCAGTCTAGAGTCCCAGTTGCACACTTTGTTCTCCATCCCTACACAACGCTCAGGGCCAGAACCCACTGATGGAAGCAGACTCAGATTCACGGAGTGAGCAGCCGGCAGGGCGATGGCGAGCGTGTCCAGGCCGCACATCTCTACTCTGAGGTGCTCCTAGATTGCTCCAACTGCCACACTTCCCACGAGCTAGCAGGCAGCTGCCACAAGAAAGGTTCACGCACAGAACTGTGCGGCTGCGTGTGGACAGATTGCTCGGGGAGGGGTGCAAGTCTGGGAAGAGACCCTCTGAGGTGTCAGGGAGGGCCTCACGGGAAGAGAGTGAACAGGGAGAGAAGCCCACGTGGCTGTCCAGGGACACAGTGGCCCCGGGGTGTGCAGTGCACTGACCCAGAGTCCGACCCTTCCCCTGCAAGGCAGGGAAGCTGGAGCCTGGAATGTGCATGTTTAGCTGTGGAGATCATGGCAGCTCATCGTGTGAGGCAAAGGCATACTCACATGACGCTGCCCTGAGAGTGCGCGCTCACGCCTCGAACGTGAACCCCGGTAGGTGCACCCCACACCTGGGGCTCAATAAGCCCCTTTCATGAGCATCTTGCACTACAGGAGATGCCATCAGGGTGCAGATTGGACTTTGGAATTAAAATGATTTGCTCTGCTAAATACCAGACACACTTGGCAAAGGTGAACCCATTTTGTGACCCCAGCATGGGTTCCTAATGTATTTGCAGGAACTTTAGAGATTTCAGAGCCGATTTAATGAAAACATGAAAGAATTGTAATAGGTTCCTGACTTGATAAGGCTCCAGGGATATTTACAACAAAAGCAAAGCAGCCTCCTGCAGAGGTCTGGGACTCACAGCCAAAACTTCATTCAGAAAGAACTCTCATCATGGTCTCCTGAAGCCGCGAGCACAGCCCGCTCCCCCAGCCCGGCCTCTGCTCTGCTCACCCCCACAGCCTGTCGCTGTCTCCGCTCCCTAGGAAGCCCCACACCTCCCCGCCAGCTTCCGGAGTGCAGCCAGCACCTGCTTGTTCCTCAGGCTGTAGATGAGGGGGTTCAGCATCGGGGTGAGCACGTTGCTGAACACAGACAGCGCCTGGTCCTGCTCTGGGCTGTGGGAAGAGGTGAAGCTCATGTAAATGAAGATGTTCGGGCGGAAGAAGAGACTCACCACCGTGAGGTGGGAGGAGCAGGTGGCCAGGACCTTCCGCCTGCCCTTGACGGAGCTCATGCGGAGCACAGCGAGGAAGATGAGCGTGTAGGAGGCTGTGATGAGACCGAAGGGGACGACCAGCAGCACCACGCTGGTCACCACCACCACGGACTGATACACGGACGTGTCCTCGCAGGACAGCTTGATGAGGACAGGGACCTCGCAGAAGAAGTGCTGGATCTCCCGGGACCCACAGATGGGGAAGTGCAGAGGGTAAACTGTGTGAACCAAGGAGCTGGCCGAGCCTCCAACCCAACACCCAGCCACCATGTGCAGGCAGAACCTGGGGCTCATGATGGCGGGGTAGCGCAGTGGGTTGCACACAGCCACGCAGCGGTCATACGCCATGAGGGTCAGGATGAGGCACTCAGACATCCCCAGCAACAGGAAGAAGAAGCTCTGTGTCCCGCAGCCAACCCAGGAGATGCCCCTCTCCCCTGTGAAGAAGTTGGTGGCCATCTTGGGGACGATGGTGGAGGTCAGTGTCAGGTCGATGAGGGAGAGCTGGCTGAGCAGGACGTACATGGGCGTGTGCAGCCGGGCGTCCCCCAGGATCAGGACGATCAGAAGAGCGTTTCCCAGGAAGGCCAGGACGTAGACGAGGACCACGGCGGCATTGAGGAGCAGGGAGTGCCGGGACCCAGGGAAGAGCCCGGCCAGGAGGAAGTCCGTGGCCGAAGAGGCGTTCCCACCCACCATGCCGCTGCAGGCACAAGGGAGACCACAAGTGCCACCACCACGCGTGACAGACTCGTGTCAGTCTGGGGGCCAGCGTTCGAGAACCTTCCCCCCAGCTCCGGGTTCTCACATAGCCTTTGCCCGCATCTCAGGGAGAGCACTTTCCCGTGTCTCTTGAACAATCACCTGACTTGGTAAATACAGAATACTGGACACACGACCCACGCCAGCACTAACCGGCCTCTGCTGAGCTGAGTTCTTCCGATTTTCTTCTTTCTTTCTAAGTTGGAGAATCCTGTAAATACGAACACCCATTTCTAGAAATACAGGCTTAAACTGCTACACACTGTTTATGTTAGCCGTGGGCCCTAGCTAAGAACTTTTGTGCATTGGAGCACAAATGAAGGAAATTCTAATCAGTTCTTTCAATTTGGCTTTATAAATTATAAATCAATTACTTGGTTACATCCTAATGAAATATCCTACTGTTTGCTTTCCTCTTGTTGGGTAATTGTCCTTATGTTATACACAGGGTGACAGAAATTGCTAGACGCACAGAACTGCCAACCATCAGTGTTCTGAATTACTGACCGAGGAAAGCTCTGGGATTTAACAGAGAATCTGACATCTACAGTGACTGATGACACGTCTGTCCTGTGTCTCAGACACAGACCTGGAGCTCTGCCCAGTGGTCTCCGCGGCCCCTGGCCCTGCTGCACGCGCCGCTGCACCTCTGCTCTCTGCAGGTTGAGCAGCTCCAGGAGCGCAGCCGCCCGCACTTGCACAGGCACCTGCATGCAATGAACTTCTGGCGAGAGCCAGGCCTTTCCCTGGCAAGTCAGCTCACAGAAAGGTGGCCGCCCCACCCCAGCCTGGAGAGACAGTGCTGCCAGGCAGAAGTTTCCAGATGCTCAGCCTCCCGAACAGAGGGGCTCTGCTCAGCACGGGTCAAAACTCCCTGAAGTCCAGTCTGTTACTGCAGCCAGAGACCACTAATGTAAAGCCACGCCCCCCTCGGTCTTACACTGGCTGTTCAGCTGGCCGTCTGTATTCACAGTACTGTGTGCATTTTGGACAAAAGATCAGTTCAGAAGAAAAACCACTGCTTGGATTTGAGCCGTCAGTCCAGTGAACTACAAATGCGGCGGGACTGGCTGACCTTGCCGGTCAGCGACCATGAGCACAAATTTGCTGCACACCACACTCACATCAGTTCAGGGAGTGCCAGCAACGAGTGCGTGTGCAGCCTGCGTGGTCCACTCACTATCATAGCACACTTGCTGAGCGCTCACGAGGGCAGCAGTGACCCGGGACAGGGCCTAAGCAGATCAGAGGCCAGTGTGCAGCACTGCCCAGCACCAGCCCCTGCGGTGCCCCTTGACAGTGGCCGTCAGCACCTTTAACTGCCCTGTTCTGTAATCCTCTCCGCTCCAGACGCCACCTGTCCGTCATAAGGCTGTGGGCTTACAACTCAGAGAATGCAACTGTCAAGTTTAGACACAGCCAACTAATGTTCAAACACTAAAAGCTGGAGCAAAGAAACATTCAAATGTGTCTAGCTCACTCCCACTTTAACTTAAGGACATCAAACTTTTACTTTGTATCTTATAAATACACATTAACTCTGTGGGGACTGAAACCAGACCCTGACAGTGTTCTTTGAGTAGAAATGCAAACATCACAGCAAAGAACTCTGCATCACTTCATACAATAAAGCCTATTGCGCCATTAAATGATTTCAGCTGACTAAGCCTTTTTGGGGTCAGCTCTGCACATGTTTCTGTTACTTGCTTTGTAAACAAGAAGGCTGAGCTGTGGGAGGGAAGAGTGCGATGCTGTGTGCGTTAGCCTGTAGGCTGCACTGCAGTCTCCCAGGTCCTGACGACCTTCCGGGCTCCGGGCCCCTCTTGTTAGCGTGCTCGAGGTTGGGCTGTGAGGGCACAGACAGTGCAGACATCGACAAAGTCAGCAAACGGCCATAGCTCAGGAAGCAAACCACCACAAGCCACAGGATAAGTTCAACGGGTTGTCCTACCTGCTGACTGAGTTTGGGCACATGATGGTGCCCCGTGTTCTACTGGGTTTGGTCAGACAAGAGTACCGATCACACCACAACCCCTGCCTTATACCCTCGACAAAAAACAGCTCAAAATGGATCAGGGATTTAAACATAAGTCGAGAAACTGTAAAATCACTGGAGGAAAACACAGGGCAAGGACTCCAAGACATCGGCACAGGCAGTGGCTTTTTGGATCAGACTCCCCAAGTCCCAGCAATAAAGGCAAAAGTAGACAAATGGGAGTGCATAAAGCCAAGGAGCTTCTGTATAGCCCGGGAAAGTGAAGCGGGAGGAGAGAGCTGACAGAATGGGATCATATGTCTGCACACCTTGCGTCTGGATCTTTCACACAGACCCCAAACAGAAATACCGATTCCAGGCAGACTTCCCCTCCACGTGGACTCTGAGCAGGCTGAGCCTAACACAGGTGCTTTCTCCTGTGACAGGCACAGCCACCGAAGTCTGACATGTGCGAGAATCAGCATCGGCTGTGTGAATTCTCTACAGAACGAGCGTTACCAGGCAAGGGGCGGGATGTGTTCCTTCCCGTCTGGCATTGGCCTGGTGCGCTGCTTGTGTGCAGCCCCTCTCCCGGGGGATTCCGTGCTGACACAGGACCTCCCACAGTCACACACGGCTTCTCATGGTGCAGCATGTGGCCCCTCTGTGAAGGGGAGTGAGAGCAGCTGGCCCCATGCAGATGGAGGACCACGCATTTCTGCAGATGCTCGCCGTGTCAACGGTTCTGAACACTCGAAGGAGGGAGGCTGGCGTGTATTTCAGCTGAGCTCTGCCTAGAAGAGCTGTAATTTGTCATCAGCTCTGGGGCTGAGACCTTCACCAGGAACGGCCCCGGGGAGAAGAGTCCCCAGACTCCAATTAACTTGGATCTCAGACCAAAACAATGAACCTCAGAAATTAGGAAAAACCGTGTGAAACAGATTTTCCTCACCATGGAAAATATTCCAGTGCTTCCAGCTCCACAGTGAATGCCAAGCAGCATGAGCACAGATGCAGCCCGGGCACTGTTGTCTTCATGTGAGGAGGGTTGGCTTGCACTATCCTCGCTCTCTCTCTCACACTCAAAGAACTCCCCCGTATGTTTATAAGGTAGTTCTTTTTGAAGCAGCTGGAGAATCTCATAAATAGTATTGGGGATCAAACATATCCAAATGAAAAGACCATGTCTCCCATTTGGTGACTATCATTTGTTCAGATTACTTCATTATCTGAGCATTAAGTATGGTATCTGTAATGGCCTCACCAGGGTGCGTCTCTTGCATAATTGTATAAGAAGTGCTGTACCTTGGCTGGCGCTGTGGCTCCCTAGGCTAATCCTCCACCTGCTACGCTGGCACCCTGGGTTCTAGTCCCAGTTGAGGCGCCGGATTCTATCCCGGCTGTTCCTCTTCCAGTCCAGCTCTCTGCTGTGGCCCAGGAAGGCAGTGGAGGATGGCCCAGGTGTTTGGGCACTTTACCCACATGTGAGACCAGGAGGAAGCGCCTGGCTCATGGCTTCGCATCAGCGCAGCACCGGCTGTAGCAGCCATTTGGGGTATGAAACAATGGAAGGAAGACCTTTCTCTTGTCTCTCTCTCTCTGTCTAACTCTACCTGTCAAAATAATAAAGGACATGCTGTACCATCCTCTAGAATGTTCCCCAGCCAGTGAGTGTGACGAACATCGCAGCCACCAACAGTCGGGTCTCTTCTCCCTACCTGAAGTCACACACATCCTCTGAAGACCCAACACTTCCTTTCTCTAGGAATAGTCTGAGGGCCCAGGACTCACTCAGACACAGGCACAAGAAAAACAACAAAAAAGAATTGGGTGGGGCTGGTGCCATGGCATAGTAGGATAATCCTCTGCCTGTGGTGCCAGCATCCCATCTGGGCACCGGTTCTCCTCCCAGCTGCCCCACTTCCATTCCAGCTCTCTGCTATGACCTTGGAAAGCAGTGGAAGATGACCAAAGTCCTGGGGGCCTGTATGCGCATGTGAGACTGGGAAGAAGCTCCTGGCTCCTGGCTTCGGATGTGTGCAGCTCCAGCCGATGCGGCCATTGGGAGAGTGGACCAATGGACAGAAGACCTCGCTTTCTCTGTCTCTCCCTCTCACTGTCTGTAACTCTAGCTCTCAAATAAATAAATAAAATGTTTTTCAAAAAATTATTGGAAAATAATCAGCAAACACACATATCCACTGAATTCCTTCGGCACCAACAGGAAATTGTCAGCTCAAAGTGAACGGAGAGAAAGGGAGGCAAACAGGTGTTTTCCATGAGCTGGAGAAAAAAGCATCAGAGTGAAACTCGTATCTACACGTTTCAGAAAGGCTCCACAAGCCTGCAGCTCTCGGGAGGCTTCTAAGGACCAGGAGAACTTCCCTGGGCTGTACAGTAGAGCCCTATACAAACCGCTGTTTAGGCTGAATGAGGACACTATCAAATGTATGAAGTTTATATACCTTAAATAAGAGGTTTCTAGGTTAAAAAAAATAAAAAGAATAGAGCTCCTTGAGGACAAAGACAACACTGATTTATTTGCTTATTTGTTTTGTGTTGATTACACATACTTATTATCTTTATATATTTCTATGTGTGCCTGTATGTATATCACATCTGATTTATCTTTATGTCACCTACATTAGTGGTTAGCAAAATACCACCAAATCCGGCCTACTGCCTATTTTGGTGTGGCGTGTGAGGTAAGAAATTTATGGCAGGGGCCAGCATTGTGGCATAACGGGTAAAACTGTAGCCTATGATATAGGCATCCCATGTGGGCACCGGTTCATTTCCTGATAGCTCCACTTCCAGTCTAGCTCCCTGCTACAGACCTGGGAAAAGCAGCAGAAGATGGTCTAAGAACTTGGGCCCGGCCCAGATGGGAGACCCAGAGGAAGCTCCTGGCTCCTGGCTTCAGCCTGGCCCAGCCAGCTGGACTGGAAGAGGAGCAACCGGGACTAGAACCAGAGCCCATATGGGATGCCGGCACTGCAGGTGGAGGATTACCCAAGTGAGGCACACAGAGAGCACACGTCACTCCGGCCTGCCACAGCACATGGAAGATTTTACTTTCCCTTAAGGACATTTGGGGAGTGAACCAACGAAAGGAAGACCTTTCTGTCTCTCTCTCTCTCACTGTCTGTAACGCTACCTGTCAAATTAAAAAAAAAAAAAAACACTTAAAACATCTTCAGAAAAAAAAAGAAAGTCTGCCTCCTAAGAGATCATAGGAGTGAAAAGTGGTGCACTTTTGCCACCTGTAACAAGGGTCGTGGCCGGTATCTGTGCAACAGAAGACAGGTTAGAAAACAAAAACATGATAAATTTGTTTAAGAAGGGATTTACATGATTTACACTTTGGGTCAGAAAGGATGGCCCAAAGACCCAGGGAGAGCCATGTTTTTTTTTGTTTTGTTTTGTTTAGATTTAATTTATTTATTTGAAAGGTAGAGTACAGACAGTGAGAGGGAGAGACAGAGAGAAAGGTCTTCTATCCGATGGTTCACTCCCCAAATGGCTGCAATGGCAGAGCTGTGCTGATCCGAAGCCAGGAACCAGGAGTTTCTTCTGGGTCTCCCACTTGGGTGCAGGGGCCCAAGCACTTGGGCCATCTTCCACTGCTTTCCCAGGACATAGCAGAGTGCTGGATCAGAAGAGGAGCAGCTGGGATTAGAACCCACACCCATATGGGATGCTGGCACCACAGGCAGAGGATTAACCTACTGGGCCACAGCACCGGCCCCAGAGCTGTGTGTTTTAAGGCTTAGACTCAGTGAAGAATGCACAGCCTAGTAGAGAAGCAACTGGAAAGCAGGACTGGGGTCAAAGGGTAACAAACAGAGGGGGCCCGGCCTGGCCCCGCTGCTCAGCAGCTCTCATCCTCTGGGAGTCCATACCCAGCTCCAGTACATGGCATGGCACTTGTCACTTGAGATTCTCCAGGGAGAGGATAGAGAGGGATTTTCCTAGGTTGGAAGAGGAAGCTTTCTCTCTCTTCTCTCTCTCTCTCTCTCTCTTCTCTCTCTCTCTCAGATTTATTTATTTATTTATTTATTTATTTAGAAGCCAGAGAGAGGGAGAGACAGAGAGAGAGAGAGGTCTTCCATCCACTGGTTTACTCCCCAAATGGCCACAATAGCCAGAGCTGAGCTGATCCTAAGCCAGGAGCCAAGAGCTTCATCTGGGTCTCCCACACGGGTGTCCAAGCACTCAAGCCATCTTCAACGGCATTCCCAGGCTATCAGCAGGGAGCTGGATCAGAAGTAGAATAGCCAGGTGCCTCTATGGGATGTCCATGTCACAGGCAGATGCTAAACCTACTATACCACAGTACCTGCCCCAAGGAATCTGGCTTCTATAACTTGATTTGGGACAAGGGTTGGAGATTGAATTAACTGAAAGCATATTACTCATCCAACACATACTTGCCAAGCAACTATGGAAGGCACTGTTTATATGGAATCAGGAAAATCACTGAATAAGAAAAAAAACTGGCCGGCGCCGTGGCTCAACAGGCTAATCCTCCACCTTGCGGCGCCGGCACACCGGGTTCTAGTCCCGGTCGGGGCACCGATCCTGTCCCGGTTGCCCCTCTTCCAGGCCAGCTCTCTGCTGTGGCCAGGGAGTGCAGTGGAGGACGGCCCAAGTGTTTGGGCTCTGCACCCCATGGGAGACCAGGAGAAGCACCTGGCTCCTGCCATCGGAACAGCGCGGTGCGCCGGCCGCAGCGCGCTACCGCGGCGGCCATTAGAGGGTGAACCAACGGCAAAGGAAGACCTTTCTCTCTGTCTCTCTCTCTCTCTCACTGTCCACTCTGCCTGTCAAAAAAAAAAAAGAAAAAAAACTCTCCCTTCACATAATAAGGGGAGAAAGGCTGAATATAATAAAATGGATGAATGAATAAACTTGACAGTATGTTCATCATTAATAAGTGGATGGAAGAGTTTAATCACCAGTAACAGATGTAATCCATTGATTTATGTATTTGAGACACAGACAGTCGTCCCATTTGCTGACTCACTCCCCAGATGCCCACATCAGCTGGTGCTGGGCCAGGGACAAAGCCAGGCACCTGGGTCTCAGTCTGGCTCCTCCACGTGGGCAGCAGGGACTTGACCACATCTGCTACCACTGCTGTTCCCAGGGTGTGCCTCAGCAGGAAGCTGGCATCAAGAGTGGAGGCAGGACTTGAACCCAGGCCCTGCAAAGTGGGACTTGGCCTCCCAACTGGTACAGTGACTGCTAAGCCAAACACTTGCCTTGCCAGTAATTGATTTTAAAGTCCTACATTTACGTTGGTAAGAGGAACTTTCAAAAAACAAAACAAAGTCTAAAATAATGCTCTAGGGCCAGCATTGTGGTGCAGTGGGTTAAGCCGCTGCCATGCGACACCAGCATTTCCTATCAGAGCACGGATTCCAGCCCTAGCTCTCTGCTTCCCACCCAGCACCCTGCTAATGCACTTGGGAGGCAGCAGAAGACAGCCCAAGGGCTTGGGCCCCTGCACCCAAGTGGCAGATCCACAAGAGGCTCCTGGATCCTGCTCACAGCCTGGGAAAGCAGAAGATGGCCAGAAAGCTTGGGCCCCTGCTACCCAGGTGGGAGATCCAGATGGAGCTCCTGGCTCCTGGCTTCGGCCTGGCCTAGCCCTGTGTTGCACGCATTGTATAGGGTGAGCCAGCAGATAACAATCTTTGTCTCTCTCTGTTACTCTGCTTTTCACATAAATTAATGAAATTAATCTTTAAAAAATAAGATAATGCTCTGAGATATTTAAAGGTACATTTTAAGGCAATAAATATGAAAATGTAACTGAATATCCCTGAGGAGAGAGAAAGGGAAATAGGATCTGGAAAATATGAATTACTTCGTCTGCAACTGTTTTCAATAAAAAGTATAAAGCAAATAAAAAATAGCCGGCGCCACGGCTCACTAGGCTAATCCTCCGCCTTGCGGTGCCGGCACACCGAGTTCTAGTCCCGGTCGGGGCGCCGGTTCTGTCCCGGCTGCCCCTCTTCCAGGCCAGCTCTCTGCTGTGGCAAGGGAGTGCAGTGGAGAATGGCTCAAGTGCTTGGGCCCTGCACCCCATGGGAGACCAGGATAGGCACCTGGCTCCTGCCATCGGATCAGCGCGGTGCGCCGGCCGCAGCGCGCCTACCGCGGCGGCCATTGGAGGGTGAACCAACGGCAAAAGGAAGACCTTTCTCTCTCTCTCTCTCTCTCTCTCTCTCTCTCACTGTCCACTCTGCCTGTCAAAAAATTAAAAAAAAAAAGCAAATAAAAAATAGAAGTTTCAGTAAAAACAGAATGTGACCAGTTCAGTAGGAGACAGAGCAGGAAACGTAAGACTATTGCAGTGCCAGGATCCCATTTGGACACTGGTTCAAGTCCCGGCTATCTAATTCCGCTACTGCTCTATGGCCTGGGAAGGCAATAGAAGATGGCCCAAGTCCTTGGGCCCCTGCACCCATGTGGAAGACCCAGAAGAAGCTCCTGGCTCCTGGTCAGATTGGAGCAGCTCCAGCTGTTGCGGCCATTTGGAGTGAACCAGAAGATGGAAGACCTCTCTGTCTCTACCTCTGCCTCTCTGTAACTCTGCCTTCAAATATAACATATCTTAAAAAAAAAAAAAAGATTGGTGGAAAGAATTGTGGAAAGACCCCTGATGGCTACAGGTTTCCGATGGCTCTGACACACTGCCGTTGGCGGGGTCAGGGTCTGGAGAGCAGCGGGGCTCCGTGGCAAGCAGGCCAGACTTTGCAGCATGGGGCTGAAGGTCCTGGGAGAGGACCCGTGTGGTGCTCAGGAGCCCGCTGAAGCTGACACTCGTGTTTGAAGGCTTGGGGGTGTCTGAGACGTGGGAAGGCAGCTCTGTCCTCACAGCAGGACAGAGAGCAAACACTGGTTCCAGCTTAGAGATTTTGACTGGGGGGCAGCGTCTGAGCATGGGAACAATCAGGACCAGACCCGACTCAGGATGGAGGGCCACCCTTGTGGAGTGGAGAAGACCCTGGCCCAGGCTGGGCTTCCACGAGTCACTCAGACTCCAGGTGATGCCATGACCTTGCCACCAGTTCCACCATTCACTCTCAGCATTCTAAATAAAAGCTCACACAGGAGCTGGTGCTGTGCTCTAGCAGGTGAAGCCACCGCCTGCTGTGCCAGCATCCCATAGGGGTGCCGCTTTGTGGCTCAGCTGTGCCACTTCTGATTCAGCTCCGTGCTAATGCGCCTGGGAAAGCAGCAGAAGATGGCCTAAGAACTTAGGGTGCGCCTAAGACACTGCCCTTGGCTTTCCTCACTGACCTTAGCTTGGATTTTAGGGGTCTTCCTAAGAAGCAGGCTACTGTCTTTGGGAAATGATAGGAAAAGGAGGTTTAGACTCCAGCTGAGTGCCCTTCAGCCTGGGATCCTGACCCCATCCAGGTCTCCCAGGCACTGAGGGATGGGGCTGTGTTTGCAGAATTGTGCACAGTCAAGGGGATGGCATCGGGGCAGGAGAGGAACAGTCAGCAGCCCAGAGGGCCTTGGGAGCTCTTCCTGCTGGAAGGGTCCATGTCCTGGACCTGGAGGAAGTGACCTCACTTCCTTGGTGATGGGCCACAACAGACCATGGAACTCTGGTAACCAGGCACCCAGATTCTAGTGGTAGCCATTGCCAGCTCACTTGATAGGAAGCGTTGCAGGGAGAACTATGTTCCCGTGCTGCTGCCCTTCAAGGCGAGGCTCTGGCCGAGCCAAAGCCCAGAATGAAGGTCTCTTCCAGCGTGTAACACGCTGGCTGAGCTCTCACTATGGACGCCTGTGGCCACGGGGCAGGAGGCAGCCACAGGTAACACGGTTTAGGAGCCCTGGGAAGTCCCGGCCAGGCCCAGAGTCTCTGGTGACCCTGCGTGGGCTGTCCTCCCGTCCCCATGAAGGGGACAAGAGGAGGGGCCCTTCCTGCACAGCACCAGGATTCAGGCATTGGAGGATGGCTGTAGTGTCGTCCGTACACATTCCAGGGATGGCGGATGGGAAAGTGGGTGTTGGGGGCCATTTTGTCTACTCAGGAGTTCCACGTGAGTTCTCCTGTGTCACCTGGAGTCCTCCTGGCTGGGGGTATACCCACATGTCCCTATGTATGTGACCTGGGGAGTGGAAATACTCACGAGGTGTCTCCTGTGGGACACTGACGCCCTCTGGCCTGGCTCTGGGCACTCTGTTTGCAGGGCTCCACGCTGGAGATCAGCAATGATTCCCATGAGGAACTCATCTTCTCAGGCAATGGACAGGTGCGTCAGGCCAACAGCCGTGGACAGTGCTGGGCTGGGCTGAGGGAGGGGCCTAGGGAGATACACAGGCAGGGTCTCAAGATGACCAGGCTGGGCTGAGGACCAGAGCCTGGATATAGGCACCTCTGGGCCCCGTCCTGGTGTTTCCTACCCGAGTGACTGACCCCAGTCTCGTTCCTAAGAGATCTCGCCCCTCTGCTGCCCACTGACAGCTGGGTTATGGCAACCCCATGTTGGGTACTGGTGGGATGTTCAGGGGACAGGTTACTACTGGTACCCTGGATACGAAGTCAAGAGTGTCCACGTGTGTGACAGCAATGGGTTCCCCCCCAGCCCATGAATCCCGGGCAGGGGTCAGCTCCACTGTGCTTCATGACCTCCCCACAACCCACGACACAGAGAACCCAAACCCCACACACAGGGTGAGGCTTACACGAGAGAGAGAGAGAGAGAGAGAGAGAGAGAGAGAGAGAGAGAGAGACTACTCCATGCATGTGTCAGCAGCATGTCCCTGGGTCTCAGCCCTGGAGCCCCCACCCATCTTCATCCTGTTCCATGAGAAAGGACATTTGTCCTGTGGCTCAGAGGGGATTCCAGTGCTTGTCCCCAGCTGCCCTGCTGCAGGTCACGGCCTCAGAGAGCGCCCCTGGAAGCCTGGTCTGCTGGGCAGTCACAGCCCAGGGCCCCACACGAGGGCGGCCCTCACACAGGAGTTTGCACACAGTGCTGGGGGCTGGATGTCCCTGTCTCCTGCTTGTGCATGTCCATCTCCATTCCCGTGTTCTCGTGTTCTCCTGTGCTTCACTGTGTCCTTGTCCCCTCTCCTTATCAGCCTGGCAGACATGGGGCCCACACCATGGCCTGGCCTAACGTCCATCACCTCTTCAGGAGCACATGTGCACATGCAGCCACACTCGGGGACCCAGGTGTCAGAGCATCACCGTCACTCTCACAGGAGCTAATGCCCTGCTGAGACAGAGGCCCAGACAGCACATTCTGGGAGAGGGGCTGAGGTGTCCTCCTGGAGCAGCCATGGTCAGATCACCGTGCAGAAGGGCTGTGGCCGGGACACCGCCAGCTGCCATCTCTGCACTGCTGCTCCCAGCTGCTGGCCTCCCTGGGGGGATACTCTGCTCTCCCCACTCTCCCAAGCTGCTCTGTATGTGGCCAACAAAGTCACTCTGGGCCTTTCATGCACAACCCCCCAGGGATGTGAGGGGTCACCTGCTGCAGCTGGATGCCCTCTGTGAGGGGGTCTTCTCCCAGCCCAGACTCCCGTGGTTGGGGGTCCCTGGAGCCTCCTCTGACTCCTGTCCCTGCTGGTCCTCCCTAGTTTGGAGGTGTGTCCACACTGCACCTGGCAGAGGTCTGCCCCCTGCGGAGCCTGCAGCCAGGCACCAAGGCGAAACTGGAGGAGTCCCTGGTCCCGGCCTCCCCAGGAAGAACCATCGCTTACCTGTCCACTCTGCTGTGCTCATATGGCGACTTCAGCACTGTTCCGTATTTCCTGGACCAGATATTCCACAGGTGAGCGTCTGTGCCCTCCAGGCACAGGGGCCTCTGCTGCCCCCTAGCCATGGCTCTCTGTGCCTGCGTGCTCCTCTGAGAAGGGGGGTGGTGTGGGTGTGAGCCTCAGGAGTTGTACAGGGACCATGTGACTGCAGACATGGCAGGGGCCTGGTGCCTGCTCCGTGGCCAGGGCTGCTGGCACTGCGCTCATCCCTCTCCTTCTGGCCTCTGCACCCTCGGGACTCAATAGCCCACGGCACTCGAGGTTTGGAAAACCCCACAGAGAGCAGCCCTGCCTTCCCATCTGTAAAGGAGGCCTCCCAGCCCCAGTCCCTGATACAGACAGAGCAGGGCCCGGGCACTGGGTGTTGGGCCCAGGCCTCTCAATTCTCTGGCAAGGGTCCGTGTGGGGTTCATCCCCACAGCACGTGAATGTTAAGCACTCTGGGCAGTCACTTTGCAGACACGTGTCACAGCTCAGCGAGCAAAGCAGACAGCATTCCTGGGGCCTCATGACCTGGGAGGACCAGACTCTCCCAGCTGAACGCCTGCCCGGGTCCTGTTCACAGGGTCAGAGGGGAGAGGATCGTCCTCCCATGGTCTTGCCAGGATGTCAGAGCCCAGGCCCCACTAGGACGTCACAGACTGTGGGTCCAGTCGGAGGCCTTCTGTCCCTGCCAACTGTGGGAGCAAAATGTGGGCTGTGGCTGGGGAGGGACAGACAGGGTGTGGATCTCCCACTTCCTGTGACTCCTCTTAGAGCACTGAGGCCCGGGGACTCCCCGCGAAGGAAAGGAGAACAGAGCTGGGAAGGGGGTCCCAGACCTGCAAAGGAGAGAGGATGCTAGGGCGCAGAGCAGCCAGGGGTCCATAGCCAGGACAGGTGCTTCCCAGCTCCACCCATGCTCCCGGCCCCCTCCCCAGGATGCCAAGACCTAGAGAGGTCCTAGATACCTGCTCCTAAGTCTGCCTGGAGCCTCTGTGCTGAGCACCAGGGGCCCTCCCCTCAGGAAAGAAGGTCCCTGGGAGGCTGTCACCACGGGTGTGCACCAGCCCTGTTGACCAGGTCTGCCACGGCCAGGACAGCCCAGGAGGGCTTGGAGGGTGGGTCATGCTCTGGACAGGCTGAGGCATGCCCAGGGCCCCAGAGCCACAGAGGGGCCCCTGGCAGTGCAGTGTGGTGGCCAAGGCCAGCCTCTGACCCCGCTGCCCTCGCTTGCGTCCCCAGCAACATGGCTTCCTTCCTGGGACGCTGCAGAGACCTGTACGAGGCAGAGCTCCATGGCCACACCAGCCTTCCACTGCTGAAGATGAAGGTGGGCTGCAAGCCTGTCAGCCTGCCTGGAGGAGACCTGGGGACCCAGGTGTATTTTCTGTATGCCCTGCCCGGACACGCCCAGCGCCCTGAGGCCACAGCAGACGGTGAGGGGCAGCGCAGTCTGCAGGTCTCTCAGGGGTGGTGTTTGGGGGCTGGACTCCCCTTCCAGGCGGTGCGACCCCTCGGGGTTTGCAGAGGCCACTGGAAGGTGATTCACGTTGGTGACCCTTTCTCTTCTTCCAGCTCCCGCTCTGCGTGCAGGGCCACCACCCTTCCGTGCACTGGCTCTCGAGCCAGCTGCAGCACCGCTGGCTCAGCCAGGACCTGCTCCAGAGCCAGGGCCAGCTTCCCCACGGGGCCTGCCCCCATGCGCACAGTCAGCACCAGGGCCAGCTCCACAGGCCTCCTCTGGATGGGCTGGGCCTGCAGAGGAGCTGCTTGGGGCGGAGATGGTTGACATCACCGCCTTCTCCCCCAGGATGATGGCAGAACAGCTCACGCTTCTGGATGCGGTGAGCAGCCGGCTCTGCTGGGCAGGGCCAGGACCACGGCGTCCCTGTGGCAGCTGGCGTCCCACACAAGCCCTGGCCAGAGTCAGCCCAGGCTCCATGTCAGCCCCAGTGTGACCTGGGCTCGTTTCTCATGTCCTAACCCACCTGTCCCCTGTGGACAGCAGAGATGGGGCACACTCATGCCAGGTGCACATAGCGGCAGACAGAAAGCTGGGCACGGTGTGGCCCGGAGGTGGTGGAGGGCACTCACTGTGGTGCAGCCAGGCCCCCTGTCCCTGCCAGTCTGCCCAGAATGCCTTACCTGTCTCAGCACTGATTAGGCTTCAGAGTTGGACGGGGTCCCAGAGCAGACACACAAACAGAGCCCCTTGGTGTAGCTGCCACAGGGAGGTGCGCTGGGATGGGGACAAGGAGCACAGGGCTGATGGCGATGGGCCGAGGGATGGGGAGTTGGCCAGGACGCCCGGGAGAAAACACCTCTGTGTCTTCTCTCCAAGAATGGGCTCTGGGCCATGGGGCTCTGGGCACCCTCAGTGGGCTGCTGCTCCCACTGCTGTGAGCCCCATGCACAGCATCCTGGGAGTGTGGGCACCGGTGCACTCTGAGTGGGGGTGGCTGTGCCCATGGGTCACTCTCCTCCCCAGGAGCTGTTCCAGAAGGTCGTGCCCTTCCACTGCCTGGGCTCCGTCTGGACCAAGAGCAGCAAGAGAGGCAAGGAACACCTGGCCTCCACTGTCCATGCCACCGTCCAGCAGTTCAACTGCGTGACAAATTGTGTAGTAACCACATGCTTGGGGGACCCCAGCAGGAAGGCCACGGACAGGGCCCGTGTGGTGGAGCACTGGATCAAGGTGGCCAAGGTCAGCTGCGGGCGGCCAGGGCCCTTGCTCCCTGCACTCTGGGAATGGCCACTTTGCTCTATCAGCCCTTGGGAATACAACCTGTGGCTGAAGACCCTGCACAGACCCTGGGCCCTTCCTGGCAGGGAGGAGCCTGACCTGACTCACTTCCCCCAGGGGTGCATGCTCACCTGCCACCTGAACCTCCGTGTGGGTTGAACCCAATCTTCTCCCTGTGGGGTGGCCATGGTTCCCTTGTGCCTTCCTGTGGCTCCGTGGGCATCTGATGCAGGAGGGGGACGTCAGCCCAGGGGATCCAGGTGACTTCTCCCTCATCCGCTCTGCTCTCCAGGAGTGCCAGACCCTCAGGAACGTTTCCTCGGCCCATGCCATCCTCACTGCTCTACAGACCTCCCCAATTTGTCGCCTGCAAGAGACGTGGGGAGAAGTCTCCAGGTGGGTGCCTTCTCCCACAGGAGCACCAGGGTGTACCTGGGACCCTAGGACTCAGCACTAACCCCATGATCTGGGAGGGGCCAGACGTGGACTCTAAGGGGAGGCATGGGGAACGTCACCTTCGAGACCCCTAGACCTTCTGCCTCATGTTTGCCTCAGGATGCTATTTGCTTTGCTGTCAGGCACCAGTTCTTGAATAGTGCTCCTGGGCAGCACCGGAGCTCCCTGTGCAGGTGAACGTGAGGCAGAACGGTGCTGCTCCGTGGAGGGGAGGGGCCCAGGAGAACCACTTGAGCTCCCCCCGTCCCCTGGGCCCCAGGGCTTCGGGAACTCAGTGGAAACTCACCTGGGCCGTGTGCATCCTCCTTGCTCTCGAGCAAAGGGAGCTGCACTCACCACCCTCCCATCACACCGAGTGGCTCCTCCTGGTTTCCCATCTCCACAGGAAAAGCTGCAAAAAATTTGAGCGCCTGTGTGAGAAGGACAATGGCTTGAGCAGGGATCGGCTCACCAAGGTAGGGGGCTGGGAAGTGGGGTAAGTGTTTGGGGGTAGGGTGAGGGGTGGAGTGAGGGCCTGGGGCAGGGCTGGTGTTGGCCGGCAGGACAGGCTCTGTGCGCCTGACCCCACCCGGGCTGTGTGGCAGAGTGGCAGGAAGGACTTCCCTCCTTCCACAGGGTGACCTCGGTTCCTCACAAAGCCAGGCCCTGCCTGGGATCTGCCTGCCCAGGACCTGCATGGGGAAGGCCACCCGCCTGCACTGGGGAGGGGGGAACTGAACACGGGTGTCCCAGGGCCCGTGGTCCATGGTTTCCGAGCATCAGGTGCAGTGGGCACATGAGAAACAGATGCACCTGTGGCTGTGATGCCCGTCCTGCCCTGACCCACTGCCCATCGCCTGAGGTCCTGGGATTCTCACCCTGCCCAGGGCAATGCCATCATCTGCAGGTAGATGAGGAGAAGCTCCTGAGGCCTCCTCACACATGCCTGGTGGCTCTGTCCTGACCACATCTCAATGCCTTCCACCTAAGGGAGGAAGCAAAGTGTCGCCACCCAGAGCCTGTGCAGGCCCTGCCTGTCACTCAGAGATGATCCCTGGGGGCCACTCCCTGAGTGGCAGGGGAGATGTGCAGCAGAAGCTGTGGTTCGTCCTTGACCCTGCTGGGGGTGGGGGGAGCACCCAGTGGGGCTGGGTGGCCAGCACCTATCAGCCAGGCCTCCTGAGACCACCTGGCCCTCTCCCTCCATGGCTGCGCCTGGCCAATGACCAGGACACAGAGAGCCCTGATGGACTCCTGGCCAGGGGTGCAGCTGGGGTTGTGGTGAAGCAGTGGGGTGCCAGTCAGCTGGGGGCAGGGTAGGCTCTCTTGTGTGGCCCTGGGCTGGTCACTGCCCATGGCCTCTGATTTCTCAAGTAGAGGATGGGGCTGGTGAGCCTGTTGTGCAGAGCTCACGGGGGTCGGTGAGGCACCAGGAAGGGTGATGTGTGGTGCAGGGCCTGGCCTTCCTCCCAGGGGACAGTGAGGAGGAGGAGGGCAGGCGTAGGATGCTGAGTCAGGACAGCTGGGGGGGGGGGCACCCAGCACCCTCACTAGCCAAGGAGCAGACCCAGGGAGGCCCCTTGCTCAAGGTGCCCCCAGTGAGGGTGGGAGCCACAGCATCCAGACAGAGTGCACTTGGGGGAGGGGCTCAGACATGCAGGGCCCCAGCAGAGGGCCCAGGTGTGGGCAGGGGTGGGAAGGACAGGCCCTATGACCCTGACCTTGATCCTGGCAGAAGGGGGCCTTCAAGCTTGCTGCCCGGGAGCAGAATCCACAGAGAGCCCAGATGAGGCTGCGGAAACAACAGAAGGTGCGTGTGCCCGGGCGAGGGGACTCCTCCGTCACACCGGGGCCCGAGCCACAGGAGCAGGGCTAACACCTCCAGCCCTCCCTGCGGTCCCCACACTGCCTCAGTGGCCTCCACCGGAGAGACCAGAGCCAGGGCCTGGGGCAGCTGGGCTCTCAGTGCACTTGGGGCTGAGGTGGCGCTGGTCGAAACAGGGCCTGTGTGCCCTTGGACATCCCAGCAGGAGTCCTAGGGGTGCCTGCTGTCCTGGGAGTAGCTGGGAGGATGGAGAATGGGGGAGGCTGCCAAGGTCCTGGAGGGCTCCCGGGGGGAGACATGAGCCAGGGTCCAGGAGCTGGGGTGGAGGGGTCTCTGGGGCAGGGCTTGGGTGGCACCTGAGAGCAGGTGCTCATCACCACCCCCTGCGGCACAGGGAGTCGTCCCCTTTCTTGGCACTTACCTGAAATACCTGGTGATGTTGGACACTGTGATGGGGGACTCTGTGCATGTGAGTGATCCTGGGGCAGGTGGGGTGGGCCCGGGTCCCTGAGGCTGGCGGGGGGAGGTGCGGGGAGAGCCTGTACTGCATTCTTAGCCTTCTGCGCTGCCAGCCCTTCTCCTGAACCTCCCAGCCGTCCCTGGGGCTGGGGCTTCACTGCCTCTGCCCTGTGAGTGTCGGGGCCTCCAACTGGGTGCCCCTCCCTCTCCTGGAGGGACAAAGCTACACAAGGTCTTGGCTGAGCCTCCTTGGCCTCCCCCTTGGGTAGGCTCCATGGGCAGGAGAGAAATTGGGCCCAGCAAGGTCAGGAAGCACTGACATGGCCAAGCACCCTCACCCATCCCAGCCTCTGTTTCCCTCCTGTCACCAGGCAGGGTGAGAACAGCAGGTGCCTGAGCCTCAGCTGCCAGGTCCCCTCTCCAGAGCTCACCCAGATCCTTGTCCTTTCCCACCCACATCCCCTTGACGGCCTCATGAAGGGGAGGGTCGGGGCTGGGCCTGGCTGGGGGCAGTTCTGATGGACTCTGTCTGCCTTCCAGCAGGCTGACTTCAGCTTCGAGAAACTGAATAAGGTGAGCAGCTGTGGCCTCACTCAGGGCAGGAGGGCACTGGGGGTCACAGGTGGTCCTGTTCAGGACCCCCATGCATCACCCCTGCAGCTTTGCTCTATTAGGAGGGCTGGGTGCACATGAGGGGGAGACCCATCCCTAGGGTGGGTGCGGGTAGAGGACTGGAATCAAGGAGAAGCCCCTGGGGAGGGGCTGTTGGCACCCCTGTCGAAGGCCAGGGTGCGGCCTGCATGGGCTGGATTGGAGGAGGCCTCTTTAGAGGAAACACCCAGAACCCCGCGGCCCCTCCCCTACCAGGTCCCCACAGCGTTCCCAGCCCAGGCGCTGACCGTGTCCTGTGTGTCCCTCTGTCCCCAGGAAATTACAGTCCTGCAAGAAATCCAACTGCTGCAGGTGGCAGCGAGCAATTATTATTTTAAGCGTGATGAGGAGTTTGGCGTGTGGTTCCGGTCTGTGGAGTATCTCACTGAGAAGGAGAGGTGAGTGATGGGCAGGAATTGGGTGAAGCCCAGGGGTGTTGGGGGTGGGGAGGGCTCTCCTTGCTGTGCAGCTGGGGGAGCACCGTCCAGGCCCCCTGGTGGCAGCAGGCCCTGTCCTATGGGCACTGCTGGCCCCCAGGACTGCAGCTCCTGGGCAGGCCCTGGGAGGGAGGCCTGAGCTGAGGCTCTTGGTGGACTCATGGCTGTGCTCTCTCCGTTAGCTACGCCCTGTCCCGCCAGCTGGAGCCCTCTGCCAAGAGGCCCGCAGCAGCCTCAAGGCCATGAACACCATTGTGATGCCCTTGTGACCGAGTGCTGGGACCTCAGGGGCAGATCTGAGCTCATTGGGAGCCTGGTGCCTGGGACAGTGGCCTCCCTGCTGTGAAGCTGAGGCCTGCGTTGTGTCAGTTTAATTGCCCCTCTTATGTTCTCTCCTTTCCCCCATTGAACTATAGTCACTGTTAGTAGCAGCTCCCTGTTAGAGTTTTATTAAAGTTAATGTAAATATGTTGCACCATGAGTTTCATGCTTCCTCGTCATCGCTTCCCCGTAACTGAGGTTGTGAGCGGTGTTCCACCGTGCAAATGCGCCGTGGGCATGGGCCCCTCCTAGTTGCGGCTCCTGGAGCTGCACCTCGCTGGGTGAGGTTCCCTGAGGTTCTTCTCCTAAGAGGCGCTGGCAGATCACTTGGTGCCTGGTGTAAAAATCCTGCCTGGCTCCTCTTGCACTTTCTGCCCTGGGTTTAGGATGTTGGGTCCAGCCTGGCCTGGCCTGGCTGTGGTGGGCATATGGGAGGTGAACCAGCAGATGGAAGGTCTCTCTATCTCTGTGTTTGCCTTCCAAATAAATAAAAGAGGGGCTGGTGCTGTGGCATGGTGGGTAAAGCTATCACCTGCAGTGCTGGCATCAGGGGTGTGTTCGAGTCCCGGCTGCTCTCCTTCTAATCCAGTCTCTGCTATGGCCTGGGAAAACAGTGTGGGATGGCCCCAGTCCTTGGGCCCCTGCACCTACGCAGGAGACCCAGAAGAAACTCTGGCTCCTGGCATCTGATCAGCCCAGCTCCAGCCATTGTGGCCATTTGGGGAGTGCACCAGCAAATGGAAGACCTCTCTCTCTCTGCCTCTACCTCTAGCTTTCAAACAAACAAATCTTTTTTTAAAACTTTTATTTATTGAATATAAATTTGCAAAGTACAGCTTATGGATGACAATGGCTCCCCCCCCCCATAACTTCCCTCCCACGCCCAACCCTCCCCTTTCTCGCTCCTTCTCCCCTTCCATTCACATCGAGATTCATTTTCATTTCTCTTATATACAGAAGATCAGTTTAGTATATTTTAAGTGAAGATTTCAACAATTTGCAGCCACATAGAAACACAAAGTGAAAAATACTGTTTGAGTACTAGTTGTAGCATTAAATCACAATGTACAGCACATTAAGGACCAAGATCCTACATGAGGAATAAGTGCACAGTGACTCCTGTTGTTGACTTAACAATTTGACACTCTTGTTTATGGTCTCAGTAATCTCCCTAGGCTCCAGTCATGACAAACAAACAAATCTTTAAAAAATAAAGAAAAAAATAGGCCGGCGCCGCGGCTCACTAGGCTAATCCTCCGCCTTGCGGCGCCGGCACACCGGGTTCTAGTCCCGGTCGGGGCACCGATCCTGTCCCGGTGGCCCCTCTTCCAGGCCAGCTCTCTGCTGTGGCCAGGGAGTGCAGTGGAGGATGGCCCAAGTTCTTGGGCCCTGTACCCCATGGGAGACAAGGATAAGCACCTGGCTCCTGCCATCGGAACAGCGCGGTGCGCTGGCCGCAGCGCGCCTACCGCGGCAGCCATTGGAGGGTGAACCAACGGCAAAAAGGAAGACCTTTCTCTCTCTGTCTCCCTCTACTGTCCACTCTGCCTGTCAAAAAACAAAACAAAACAAAACAGAAAAACAAAACAAAAAACACACATTTAAAAAAAAAAGAAGAAAATAAAAAAATAAAAAGCATATTAGATGGAATGTAAAAATACTACCACAATGTCATAATGCTTTATCAAAAGTTTGTTTTGATATCTGTACCACTACGGGACACACTAATGGCTAGTATCCCTAAGACATCCAGTTGAATGTGTTGCCTGCTTTTCACAGGAACAAGCCGTCTGTTCCTGGAAATAATGGACACACTAAGGGCTGGGCTTCCTGGCAGCAGGTGCCCCTTCCTGACAGTTGCTTTGTTTTCTCATTTTCCGTCTTCTCTGTATTAACTGTTCTATGTCTCCGCATTTTCACTGGAACTTGCATCTTCAACCTCTGAGGCGACAGCAGTGCTGCAGGGTCAGCACCTGTGCCTGTGGACGGCACATTTGTCTTCAAGTCCCCTTAGGTAGAGTTGTCTTAGGGAACGTTCCTGACACACCTCGGAGCCACCAGCTTTGCAGAAGCTAGGCACACCTGAGGGGAGTCCCAGGGCGTCGGGCACCAGTGCTGACACACGGTGGGGCCAACCAACACCTGACGCTTGCTGTAGATGATGTCGGAGGGCAGGGGCTCTACCTGGCCTTTCCGATTCCCAAGGCTGACTTGAACTTGTCTTCTTGCACTTTGCTGTGTCTCACCTTTGCCACCGTTGAATCACTGCGTGAGTATTCACCATCAGGCACATGGCAGGGTGTTCCGGTTGGGGCTCTGAGTGCTGGTATTTCAACTGTGGCACAGGTTTTGGTGACACGGCACAGATCTGTCAGGTATGTATGTAGTGGAGGAGCTACGGCATAGAAGCTGCATCTCTGCACCCTGGGAGACACTGCCGGGTTCCTGGAATGCTTGCAGCATTGCACACCCACAGCACGAGCTCCCTTGCATGCCCCCCTCCCTGCCAACGAGGAGCTGTCATTCCCATGTGATTGCCTGACTGCTCTGTGCATTCATGCTCAAAACATCATGTTATACAAAATAATGTTATCAGTCAATTTAGGAATTCAAGCACCAAAAAGGGCTTCAAGACCAGAAATTAGTGAATTGACTGAGGTATGTAAGTATTAGGCAAACAGAACAAACAAGTTAAAGCTGTAACTTCGACATCATTTAAATAAATAGGCACGTCAGTCTGCTCATCAGGCATGTGGCGTGACCACAGTGTGCATAAGCTGTGCTGGGGGGGGGGCTGCTTTGCTCTCCTTCATTTTTGGGGTGCAGTTTTCTGTGTGCTCCCCTGAGGCTCCCCGAGGCCAGCGCCTGTCCACATCGGTGTGGTCCGTGCCTGGTCATCCCAGCCAGGCACTGAGCCCAGCATCCACAAGCACGTGTTCCCGGAAACTGCACCCCCCAGGGAGCGGCGGCCTCTCCCCCACCCGGGTTGCACCTAGCAAGGACCGGACCTGGGGCCACACATAGATATAGCCCCAATAACGGGAATGACCCCATGGAAGTGGCAGGTGCTGAGATGACCACGCGTGGGAGTCAGGCGAGGGAAGGCTGGTGTGAGGGACAGAGATCCCGGCAGGACAGTGGGGTGTCGTAGCCAGGGTCACCTGGGCCCCCCGAGTCCCCACGCTTACTTCAGCACTGGCTGCTGCTGGGAAGCCCTCCTGAGCCCTGCCGCCGTGGCGAGGAAGCTGTATGTGCAGCTCTGTCGCTGAGGGTCGTGCACGGGGAAGATGAGGAACAGAGCCACGGATCCCCTGCCAAGGACAAGTCTCCTGAGAAGAGATGAGCCTTGCTGGCTCACGTCCCTGATGGGTTGTTAGCGCGCCCCAACCTGGCCCATCCCAGTGGAAGGAGAGAAATGGAGCCCAGTGCTGACGGGCTGGGCACGGGTGCTCTTCTTCCACGGCGCTTGTGGGAATAGTTTCCCTCGTTTCTGGGGAAGACTGGACAGTCTAGATTTCGTGAAAACGGAACTCTGTTAATTTCCCCAGCCCCAGAACCTAGAGAGTCACTTTGGACATACAAGTCTCAGTCAACAAACACTTGGCCAAGTGGACGCTACGTGTCGGGTCCTGTTGTCGCAGGAGTTCTGGGGTTGGCATGTGGGAGGCGTGAGAGAGCAGTGGCCGCATCTGCCGCTCCAACCACTCAGGTCTGTGTCTCTTCCCCACGAGGGGTGCCGGCTGCTTCCTTTTACCGAATCCCTCGGAAGTGACACCGCGTCTGTGTCGCAGCTCTTGCTGTTACAGTTCTGATGTTACCGCTCTGTGGACCACTGCCTCTCCTCTTCCACCGGGTCACAGCTTCTCTCCCCTTTGCTCCCTGAGCATCGTGGTCTCCTGGGCTACAACTGTTCTTCTCTGCCAGATTCTCTGAGGAGTGCGGCAGTCTTTGGTGCCACAGCTCCTGCTGTCTGCCGGATCCTTGTCTGGGACGAGTGAGGCACTAGGACAAGGAGGGAGTGAGCAAAGCGAAGGATTAAGAAGGAGGCAGAGAAAGCCCTCCCCCTCCCCGTAGCCACAGGGCTGCTCCCCAAGTGCCTGGGGAAGGTACTGCCTATGTCACTGGCATTCCACCTGGGAGCTGGTTTGAGTCCCAGCTGCTCCACTTCTTGTCCAGCTCCCTGCCAATGTGCCTGGGGAGAGCGGCAGAAGATGGCCTGGGGGCTTTGGCCCCTGCCACCACATGGGAGACCCAGATGAAGCTCCTGGCTCTGGCTTCAGCCTGGCTCAGCCCCCGCCATTCTGCCAACTGAGGAGTAAACCAGCTGAAGGAAGTTCTCTCTCTCTCTCTCTTTCTCTCCCTCTCCTCCTCTCCCCCTCTCTCCCTCCCTGTAACTCTGACTTTAAAATAAATGAATCTTAAAAAAAAAAAAACTGCCTGGCTGGGATTTTTATCAATTCCAAAGGTTCAAGTTCACCTGATTGGTCAAGTTGAAGATAATGAGGTAGTATATATAAACCAATCAGGGAGCCACCAGAGCCTGAGTATGATTGGCTTGACCAGGAACCAGTCACGGAGCTCACGCTACATGTGGAAGTGGGAAGTGTGTTCAAACAGGTCCACGACAGGCGGCACCGTTCAGCAGATGGAACCACATCTGGAGGTGACGTTGAACCTGTGTCCCACCCTCCATCCCTCAGAGTTCCTGGATGGCCAAGTCAGGCGGGGTCTTCCTTTCCTACCCAGGGCCCTGGGGTCCCTATCAGAGGCAGGAGGAGTCTATGTCTCCTCCCAAGGAGATGGGGCACATGCTTTCACCTCATTCCATTTTTTAAAATTTTTAAAAATACTTAATTGAAAGAGTTACAGAGAGAGAGGGAGAGACAGGGATAGAGGTCTTCCATCTACTGGCTCACTCTCTAGATGGCCACAATGGCCAGGGTTGGGCCAGGCTGAAGCCAGGAGCCAGGAGCTACTTCCAGGCCTCCCATATGGGTGCACAGCACTTGAGCCATCTTCTGCTGTTTCCCAGGCCACTGGCATGGAGCTAGATCAGAAGTGCAGCAGCTGGGAGAGGAACCAGCACCAGACGGGGTGCGGGCGTCCTGGGTGCCAGCCCCCGCCACATTGTCTGATGGAGCACGGCTCTCTGTTCCAGCTCCCTGACGTTCGCAGAGGCTCCTGTGTGACAGCCATCTGTCTCCAGGTCCCTCTCTCCTGTGTGACAGCCGTCTGTCACAGCTCTCTCTCTCCTGTGTGACAGCCGTCTGTCACAGCTCCCTCTCTCCCGTGTGACAGCCGTCTGTCACAGCTTCCTCTCTCGTGTGTGACAGCCGTCTGTCACAGCTCCCTCTCTCCCGTGTGACAGCCGTCTGTCACAGCTCCCTCTCTCCCGTGTGACAGCCGTCTGTCACAGCTCCCTCTCTCCTGTGTGACAGCCGTCTGTCACAGCTCCCTCTCTCGTGTGTGACAGCCGTCTGTCACAGCTCCCTCTCTCTCGTGTGACAGCCGTCTGTCACAGCTCCCTCTCTCCCGTGTGACAGCCGTCTGTCCACAGCTCCCTCTCTCCCGTGTGACAGCCGTCTGTCACAGCTCCCTCTCTCGTGTGTGACAGCCGTCTGTCACAGCTCCCTCGCTCCCGTGTGACAGCCGTCTGTCACAGCTTCCTCTCTCGTGTGTGACAGCGATCTGTCACAGCTCCCTCTCTCCCGTGTGACAGCCGTCTGTCCACAGCTCCCTCTCTCCCGTTTGACAGCCGTCTGTCACAGCTCCCTCTCTGCTGTGTGACAGCCGTCTGTCACAGCTCCCTCTCTCGTGTGTGACAGCTGTCTGTCACAGCTCCCTCTCCCCTGTGTGACAGCCGTCTGTCTCACAGCTTCCTCTCAGCAGGTGTGGGTTGAGTAGCTTCTCAGGCTTCTATGCTGTAGCTTCTCTGCCCAGTGCTTTGTCTCCTGACCACAAAGAATGAGGCCACAGACAGGAAGGGGAGCCGAGTAAGGAAGTTTACTGAAAGGAAAAAGAAAACACCCCACAACCACCTGCGGCCCCAAGAGAGGGGCTGGGCAGCACCGCCTGGCTCTAATTTGTATGTGTTTCTAAAGGAGAATGTTTGCCTGATTGGTCAAGGCATATGCTAATGAGGTAGTCTATGAGAACCTATCAGGCAAGCTGCTGAGCCTGACTGTGATTGGCTTGGACCTGAACCAATCATCAGAGGGAAGTTAGGCCTAAGCCCACAGGGGCCCATGGTGGGCGGGGCCTGGTGAGAAGCAGGAACCAATCAGCAAAGCCAGGAGGGGCTGGCAGCCCCAGGACTCAGTAAGGTCACCCAACAGCAATGTCCTGGGCTACTCAGGTGGGTGCCTGCCCTCCAGGGGCCGCTGCGTCACTACCTTAATTTTCAAGATAACACATGGACCTTCTGAGCCGGCGCTTCATTAAATTTGCCCTTGAAGAGTTCAAAATAAAAGTGTTGGCCGGCGCCGCGGCTCAATATGCTAACCCTCCACCAGCGGCGCTGGCACACTGGGTTCTAGTCCCGGTTGGGGCGCTGGATTCTGTCCCGGTTGCTCCTCTTCCAGGCCAGCTCTCTGCTGTGGCCCAGCAGTGCAGTGGAGAATGGCCCAGGTGCTTGGGCCCTGCACCCCATGGGAGACCAGGAGAAGCACCTGGCTCCTGGCTTTGCATCAGCGCAGTGCTCTGGCTGCAGTGGCCATGAGTGAGTGAACCAATGGAAAAGGAAGACCTTTCTTTTCTCTCTGTCTCTCTCTCTCACTGTCCACTCTGCCTGTCAAAATAAATAAATAAATAAATAAATAAATAAATAAATAAATAAATAAATAAAATGTTAAGACATCACCTCTGAGCACACTTATGGCAGCATCGTTGCTTGGTAGCAGAGAAAATGCACACAAAGTGAACGCCACGTGAGAGAGGCTGACAGACCCACGCTAGGAGCAGCATCAGCCACAGAAAGGAACACGTCCGCTGACCAGACTTCCCTGAGAATGCAGAGAAAACAGAAATAACACGTATGATGGAACCCACCCTTTCACCAAGGCAGGCCAAACGAAGCCCGAAAAGTAGGCAGAGTAGTTGGGGTTTAGCAGCAGCCCCTGGGGACAGGTGGAAGCTGGCCCTCACGACAGAGAAATCCCCCCAGGTCCTCGATTTGGGCGTATCGGAACCTCACGATCACAGTTCCCAGTCGCCAGACAGTCGAGAGAGGGCCCCTGTGACCATCAGCAGAAGAAGGTCAGGAAGTTCAGACCCCTGTGGACCACACACGGTGCTTGAGAGGTTAGAAAAGTGGTCCCCAGGCCTGTTTGGTCCATCCCACGGGTCCATTCAGCATCTGGAAGCCCAGGGCCACTGCTAGTGGTAGGTCAGCAGTCAAGAGGGCTGGATTTGGGGTATCCAGAGAGAAGCAAGGACAAGCCAGACCTCGCTTTGTCTTTGCACCTGCATGGCCGGCTCGAGAGAGTGTAGGCTGTTGCTGCTGCTCTGCCTTCTAAGTCCCCCACGTGCCATGCTCTAGGGCGACTCCACACAGGACCCAAACCAGGAAACCATGGCTGCCATGAAGATGCACCAGTGGGGCCGGGGCCCTGGGGCATCACGGGCACCCGGCCTGCTCGTGAACCCACCAGCGCGTTCACCCGAGACAGTGCTTCGGGGGCGGCTCTACCAAGCTTGGGGCAGGGATTCTGAGACACGCCTACTCCATGGGCTGGAATCTGAGAAGTGAGCCGGCTCTGGAGTATGGCTGGTCAGGCCTTGCTGGAGCTGAACCCCGTCGCACCTCGGCCTGCCGCTCCCTTGTCATCACTGGGTCTGCAACGTGGGCTGCCGACTGCCAGGACTCATCCAGATCTTTCCCTGGACACACTGCTGCACGGGTACTCGCATGTTGGTGTCTGCTTCAAACGGGACTGTGTTTAAACAGCCAGTGCTGAGAAGGTGGGAAGATGGGGGGCTGGCGCTGGCTGCTCACCACTGGTAGATGAAGAAGCAGCCACGCTGGCTGGCTGGGGAATGGATGGTGCCCGGCGCAAGGTAGGAGGCTTTGGGAAAATGCCCCAGAAGACAGATACCGTGCACAATGCAATGATCCAGACGCCCAAATAACCTGGGGCAACCGCGAGCAGAGGGTTGGCTGCTTCTGCCCACCTGTACCCACACACCGCAAAGGGATGGTGAGGGACCGAGGGCTGTTGCTGAATGGCTAATTGGCAAACGTGGAGGCTGGAGAGGCTCTGAGGGGCTTACAGAGAAAGCTGCATCTCTCACAGGGCACAAGGCAGAGTAGTGGGCAGCTGGCCCAGTGTTAAAATCAGAATTCCTAAGACGCTACTTGGCAGGGCCAGTGCAGTGGCATAGCGGGCAAAGCCACCCTGCAAAGCCAGCATCCTGCATGGCTGGAGCCCTGGAAGCTCCACTTTTGGTCCAGCTCCCTGCTAATCCACCTGTGAAAGCAGCAAAGGATGGCCCAAGTGATTGGGCCCCTGCAGCCATGTGGGAGACCCGGAAGAAGCTCCTGGCTCCTGATTTGGCCTGGCCCAGCCCTGCACACTGCTGCCCTCTGGGGAATGAACCAGCAAATGGAAGAGATTCTCTCTCTCTCTCTCTCTCTCCCTCTCTCTCTCTCTCTCTCCACCCCTGTCTCTTTCTCTCTCTCTCTCTCTCCCTCTCCCCCTCCCTGCCTCCTTCCCTCCCTGTCTCTTTCACTCTCTTTGCCTTTCAAACAAATAAATAAATGTTTTTTTGAAAAAAGACTGGAAATCCATGCATATAAGAGGTCTTCAAAAAGTTATGAATTGTGAAAAAACCATGCATAGATCTCAAAGCTGTTTGTATTAATAGAAATGGATGTTTTTGTTGCAGTTTCCATGAACTTTTGTAGGAGTTCTTGTAACACTGAACACTTCCTCAGAAGCAAGGACAAAAGAACCACTCAAGGAGCCAATGTCAAAGTCACTGCTGGGTGCCTCGCAGCACTGTCTCTCCCGGCTGGGGTGTGGCGGCCGCTATTTGGTGAGCGGACTTGCCAGGGAAAGGCCTGGCTCTCACCAGAAGATCATTGCATGAGGATGCATGGAAAGAGGGGTGAACCAGGCACTCGAGGCTGAGAAGAATGAGTGTCCCAGGAGGCTGACGGGGCACAGAGGAGGGACACTGAGGAGGCAGACAGTGAAACGGGGTCCGCAAGGTCACTCCCCAGAGGACACGTCACTCCCCAGGGACACCTCATTCCCCAAGGACACATCATCCCAAGGCCATCCAGTCACTGCATCCATGATGGAGACCCCAGGATCACTAAGAAGCTCACAGTCAGCACTGAGGTGAGAGAGCTGGACACGAAGCTTGTGTCCCGAAGCCACAGAGGCTGGTGGCAGCAATGACTAAATGCATGTGAACTAGGAGCTTGGAGGGACCAGCATGTGGGGAGTGGGCAGACGGCCAACTGCAATCTCAGGAGCAAACAGACGCACAAGCAGCTTGCTCTTAGCCAAGCAACCCCCAAGGCCAACATCAGAGGTGGAGACTAAAGCTGTTGTCCAGTCTAGAGTCCCAGTTGCACACTTTGTTCTCCATCCCTACACAACACTCAGGGCCAGAACCCACTGATGGAAGCAGACTCAGATTCACGGAGTGAGCAGCCGGCAGGGCGATGGCGAGCGTGTCCAGGCCGCACATCTCTACTCTGAGGTGCTCCTAGATTGCTCCAACTGCCACACTTCCCACGAGCTAGCAGGCAGCTGCCACAAGAAAGGTTCACGCACAGAACTGTGCGGCTGCGTGTGGACAGATTGCTCGGGGAGGGGTGCAAGTCTGGGAAGAGACCCTCTGAGGTGTCAGGGAGGGCCTCACGGGAAGAGAGTGAACAGGGAGAGAAGCCCACGTGGCTGTCCAGGGACACAGTGGCCCCGGGGTGTGCAGTGCACTGACCCAGAGTCCGACCCTTCCCCTGCAAGGCAGGGAAGCTGGAGCCTGGAATGTGCATGTTTAGCTGTGGAGATCATGGCAGCTCATCGTGTGAGGCAAAGGCATACTCACATGACGCTGCCCTGAGAGTGCGCGCTCACGCCTCGAACGTGAACCCCGGTAGGTGCACCCCACACCTGGGGCTCAATAAGCCCCTTTCATGAGCATCTTGCACTACAGGAGATGCTATCAGGGTGCAGATTGGACTTTGGAATTAAAATGATTTGCTCTGCTAAATACCAGACACACTTGGCAAAGGTGAACCCATTTTGTGACCCCAGCATGGGTTCCTAATGTATTTGCAGGAACTTTAGAGATTTCAGAGCCGATTTAATGAAAACATGAAAGAATTGTAATAGGTTCCTGACTTGATAAGGCTCCAGGGATATTTACAACAAAAGCAAAGCAGCCTCCTGCAGAGGTCTGGGACTCACAGCCAAAACTTCATTCAGAAAGAACTCTCATCATGGTCTCCTGAAGCCGCGAGCACAGCCCGGTCCCCCAGCCCGGCCTCTGCTCTGCTCACCCCCACAGCCTGTCGCTGTCTCCGCTCCCTAGGAAGCCCCACACCTCCCCGCCAGCTTCCGGAGTGCAGCCAGCACCTGCTTGTTCCTCAGGCTGTAGATGAGGGGGTTCAGCATCGGGGTGAGCACGTTGCTGAACACAGACAGCGCCTGGTCCTGCTCTGGGCTGTGGGAAGAGGTGAAGCTCATGTAAATGAAGATGTTCGGGCAGAAGAAGAGACTCACCACCGTGAGGTGGGAGGAGCAGGTGGCCAGGACCTTCCGCCTGCCCTTGACGGAGCTCATGCGGAGCACAGCGAGGAAGATGAGCGTGTAGGAGGCTGTGATGAGACCGAAGGGGACGACCAGCAGCACCACGCTGGTCACCACCACCACGGACTGATACACGGACGTGTCCTCGCAGGACAGCTTGATGAGGACAGGGACCTCGCAGAAGAAGTGCTGGATCTCCCGGGACCCACAGATGGGGAAGTGCAGAGGGTAAACTGTGTGAACCAAGGAGCTGGCCGAGCCTCCAACCCAACACCCAGCCACCATGTGCAGGCAGAACCTGGGGCTCATGATGGCGGGGTAGCGCAGTGGGTTGCACACAGCCACGTAGCGGTCATACGCCATGAGGGTCAGGATGAGGCACTCAGACATCCCCAGCAACAGGAAGAAGAAGCTCTGTGTCCCGCAGCCAACCCAGGAGATGCCCCTCTCCCCTGTGAAGAAGTTGGTGGCCATCTTGGGGACGATGGTGGAGGTCAGTGTCAGGTCGATGAGGGAGAGCTGGCTGAGCAGGACGTACATGGGCGTGTGCAGCCGGGCGTCCCCCAGGATCAGGACGATCAGAAGAGCGTTTCCCAGGAAGGCCAGGACGTAGACGAGGACCACGGCGGCATTGAGGAGCAGGGAGTGCCGGGACCCAGGGAAGAGCCCGGCCAGGAGGAAGTCCGTGGCCGAAGAGGCGTTCCCACCCACCATGCCGCTGCAGGCACAAGGGAGACCACAAGTGCCACCACCACGCGTGACAGACTCGTGTCAGTCTGGGGGCCAGCGTTCGAGAACCTTCCCCCCAGCTCCGGGTTCTCACATAGCCTTTGCCCGCATCTCAGGGAGAGCACTTTCCCGTGTCTCTTGAACAATCACCTGACTTGGTAAATACAGAATACTGGACACACGACCCACGCCAGCACTAACCGGCCTCTGCTGAGCTGAGTTCTTCCGATTTTCTTCTTTCTTTCTAAGTTGGAGAATCCTGTAAATACGAACACCCATTTCTAGAAATACAGGCTTAAACTGCTACACACTGTTTATGTTAGCCGTGGGCCCTAGCTAAGAACTTTTGTGCATTGGAGCACAAATGAAGGAAATTCTAATCAGTTCTTTCAATTTGGCTTTATAAATTATAAATCAATTACTTGGTTACATCCTAATGAAATATCCTACTGTTTGCTTTCCTCTTGTTGGGTAATTGTCCTTATGTTATACACAGGGTGACAGAAATTGCTAGACGCACAGAACTGCCAACCATCAGTGTTCTGAATTACTGACCGAGGAAAGCTCTGGGATTTAACAGAGAATCTGACATCTACAGTGACTGATGACACGTCTGTCCTGTGTCTCAGACACAGACCTGGAGCTCTGCCCAGTGGTCTCCGCGGCCCCTGGCCCTGCTGCACGCGCCGCTGCACCTCTGCTCTCTGCAGGTTGAGCAGCTCCAGGAGTGCAGCCGCCCACACTTGCACAGGCACCTGCATGCAATGAACTTCTGGCGAGAGCCAGGCCTTTCCCTGGCAAGTCAGCTCACAGAAAGGTGGCCGCCCCACCCCAGCCTGGAGAGACAGTGCTGCCAGGCAGAAGTTTCCAGATGCTCAGCCTCCCGAACAGAGGGGCTCTGCTCAGCACGGGTCAAAACTCCCTGAAGTCCAGTCTGTTACTGCAGCCAGAGACCGGTAACGCAAAGCCACGCCCCCCTCGGGCTTACACTGGCTGTTCAGCTGGCTGTCTGTATTCACAGTACTGTGTGCATTTTGGACAAAAGATCAGTTCAGAAGAAAAACCACTGCTTGGATTTGAGCCGTCAGTCCAGTGAACTACAAATGCGGCGGGACTGGCTGACCTTGCCGGTCAGCGACCATGAGCACAAATTTGCTGCACACCACACTCACATCAGTTCAGGGAGTGCCAGCAACGAGTGCGTGTGCAGCCTGCGTGGTCCACTCACTATCATAGCACACTTGCTGAGCGCTCACGAGGGCAGCAGTGACCCGGGACAGGGCCTAAGCAGATCAGAGGCCAGTGTGCAGCACTGCCCAGCACCAGCCCCTGCGGTGCCCCTTGACAGTGGCCGTCAGCACCTTTAACTGCCCTGTTCTGTAATCCTCCCCTCTCCAGACGCCACCTGTCCGTCATAAGGCTGTGGGCTTACAACTCAGAGAATGCAACTGTCAAGTTTAGACACAGCCAACTAATGTTCAAACACTAAAAGCTGGAGCAAAGAAACATTCAAATGTGTCTAGCTCACTCCCACTTTAACTTAACGACATCAAACTTTTACTTTGTATCTTATAAATACACATTAACTCTGTGGGGACTGAAACCAGACCCTGACAGTGTTCTTTGAGTAGAAATGCAAACATCAGGCCGGCGCCGCGGCTCACTAGGCTAATCCTCCGCCTTGCGGCGCCGGCACACCGGGTTCTAGTCCCGGTCGGGGCACCGATCCTGTCCCGGTTGCCCCTCTTCCAGGCCAGCTCTCTGCTGTGGCCAGGGAGTGCAGTGGAGGATGGCCCAAGTCCTTGGGCCCTGCACCCCATGTGAGACCAGGATAAGCACCTGGCTCCTGCCATCGGATCAGCGCGGTGCGCCGGCCGCAGCACGCTACCGCGGCGGCCATTGGAGGGTGAACCAACGGCAAAAGGAAGACCTTTCTCTCTGTCTCTCTCTCACTGTCCACTCTGCCTGTCAAGAATAAAAAAAAAAAAAGAAAAAAAAAAGAAATGCAAACATCACAGCAAAGAACTCTGCATCACTTCATACAATAAAGCCTATTGCGCCATTAAATGATTTCAGCTGACTAAGCCTTTTTGGGGTCAGCTCTGCACATGTTTCTGTTACTTGCTTTGTAAACAAGAAGGCTGAGCTGTGGGAGGGAAGAGTGCGATGCTGTGTGCGTTAGCCTGTAGGCTGCACTGCAGTCTCCCAGGTCCTGACGACCTTCCGGGCTCCGGGCCCCTCTTGTTAGCGTGCTCGAGGTTGGGCTGTGAGGGCACAGACAGTGCAGACATCGACAAAGTCAGCAAACGGCCATAGCTCAGGAAGCAAACCACCACAAGCCACAGGATAAGTTCAACGGGTTGTCCTACCTGCTGACTGAGTTTGGGCACATGATGGTGCCCCGTGTTCTACTGGGTTTGGTCAGACAAGAGTACCGATCACACCACAACCCCTGCCTTATACCCTCGACAAAAAACAGCTCAGAATGGATCAGGGATTTAAACATAAGTCGAGAAACTGTAAAATCACTGGAGGAAAACACAGGGCAAGGACTCCAAGACATCGGCACAGGCAGTGGCTTTTTGGATCAGACTCCCCAAGTCCCAGCAATAAAGGCAAAAGTAGACAAATGGGAGTGCATAAAGCCAAGCAGCTTCTGTACAGCCCGGGAAAGCACAGCGGGAGGAGAGAGCTGACAGAATGGGATCATATGTCTGCACACCTTGCGTCTGGATCTTTCACACAGAGCCCAAACAGAAATACCGATTCCAGGCAGACTTCCCCTCCACGTGGACTCTGAGCAGGCTGAGCCTAACACAGGCGCTTTCTCCTGTGACAGGCACAGCCACTGAAGTCTGACATGTGCGAGAATCAGCATCGGCTGTGTGAATTCTCTACAGAACGAGCGTTACCAGGCAAGGGGCGGGATGTGTTCCTTCCCGTCTGGCATTGGCCTGGTGCGCTGCTTGTGTGCAGCCCCTCTCCCGGGGGATTCTGTGCTGACACAGGACCTCCCACAGTCACACACGGCTTCTCATGGTGCAGCATGTGGCCCCTCTGTGAAGGGGAGTGAGAGCAGCTGGCCCCATGCAGATGGAGGACCACGCATTTCTGCAGATGCTCGCCGTGTCAACGGTTCTGAACACTCGAAGGAGGGAGGCTGGCGTGTATTTCAGCTGAGCTCTGCCTAGAAGAGCTGTAATTTGTCATCAGCTCTGGGGCTGAGACCTTCACCAGGAACGGCCCCGGGGAGAAGAGTCCCCAGACTCCAATTAACTTGGATCTCAGACCAAAACAATGAACCTCAGAAATTAGGAAAAACCGTGTGAAACAGATTTTCCTCACCATGGAAAATATTCCAGTGCTTCCAGCTCCACAGTGAATGCCAAGCAGCATGAGCACAGATGCAGCCCGGGCACTGTTGTCTTCATGTGAGGAGGGTTGGCTTGCACTATCCTCGCTCTCTCTCTCACACTCAAAGAACTCCCCCGTATGTTTATAAGGTAGTTCTTTTTGAAGCAGCTGGAGAATCTCATAAATAGTATTGGGGATCAAACATATCCAAATGAAAAGACCATGTCTCCCATTTGGTGACTATCATTTGTTCAGATTACTTCATTATCTGAGCATTAAGTATGGTATCTGTAATGGCCTCACCAGGGTGCGTCTCTTGCATAATTGTATAAGAAGTGCTGTACCTTGGCTGGCGCTGTGGCTCCCTAGGCTAATCCTCCACCTGCTACGCTGGCACCCTGGGTTCTAGTCCCAGTTGAGGCGCCGGATTCTATCCCGGCTGTTCCTCTTCCAGTCCAGCTCTCTGCTGTGGCCCAGGAAGGCAGTGGAGGATGGCCCAGGTGTTTGGGCACTTTACCCACATGTGAGACCAGGAGGAAGTGCCTGGCTCATGGCTTCGCATCAGCGCAGCACCGGCTGTAGCAGCCATTTGGGGTATGAAACAATGGAAGGAAGACCTTTCTCTTGTCTCTCTCTCTCTGTCTAACTCTACCTGTCAAAATAATAAAGGACATGCTGTACCATCCTCTAGAATGTTCCCCAGCCAGTGAGTGTGACGAACATCGCAGCCACCAACAGTCGGGTCTCTTCTCCCTACCTGAAGTCACACACATCCTCTGAAGACCCAACACTTCCTTTCTCTAGGAATAGTCTGAGGGCCCAGGACTCACTCAGACACAGGCACAAGAAAAACAACAAAAAAGAATTGGGTGGGGCTGGTGCCATGGCATAGTAGGATAATCCTCTGCCTGTGGTGCCAGCATCCCATCTGGGCACCGGTTCTCCTCCCAGATGCCCCACTTCCATTCCAGCTCTCTGCTATGACCTTGGAAAGCAGTGGAAGATGACCAAAGTCCTGGGGGCCTGTATGCGCATGTGAGACTGGGAAGAAGCTCCTGGCTCCTGGCTTCGGATGTGTGCAGCTCCAGCCGATGCGGCCATTGGGAGAGTGGACCAATGGACAGAAGACCTCGCTTTCTCTGTCTCTCCCTCTCACTGTAACTCTAGCTCTCAAATAAATAAATAAAATGTTTTTCAAAAAATTATTGGAAAATAATCAGCAAACACACATATCCACTGAATTCCTTCGGCACCAACAGGAAATTGTCAGCTCAAAGTGAATGGAGAGAAAGGGAGGCAAACAGGTGTTTTCCATGAGCTGGAGAAAAAAGCATCAGAGTGAAACTCGTATCTACACGTTTCAGAAAGGCTCCACAAGCCTGCAGCTCTCGGGAGGCTTCTAAGGACCAGGAGAACTTCCCTGGGCTGTACAGTAGAGCCCTATACAAACCGCTGTTTAGGCTGAATGAGGACACTATCAAATGTATGAAGTTTATATACCTTAAATAAGAGGTTTCTAGGTTAAAAAAAATAAAAAGAATAGAGCTCCTTGAGGACAAAGACAACACTGATTTATTTGCTTATTTGTTTTGTGTTGATTACACATACTTATTATCTTTATATATTTCTATGTGTGCCTGTATGTATATCACATCTGATTTATCTTTATGTCACCTACATTAGTGGTTAGCAAAATACCACCAAATCCGGCCTACTGCCTATTTTGGTGTGGCGTGTGAGGTAAGAAATTTATGGCAGGGGCCAGCATTGTGGCATAACGGGTAAAACTGTAGCCTATGATATAGGCATCCCATGTGGGCACCGGTTCATTTCCTGATAGCTCCACTTCCAGTCTAGCTCCCTGCTACAGACCTGGGAAAAGCAGCAGAAAATGGTCTAAGAACTTGGGCCCGGCCCAGATGGGAGACCCAGAGGAAGCTCCTGGCTCCTGGCTTCAGCCTGGCCCAGCCAGCTGGACTGGAAGAGGAGCAACCGGGACTAGAACCAGAGCCCATATGGGATGCCGGCACTGCAGGTGGAGGATTACCCAAGTGAGGCACACAGAGAGCACACGTCACTCCGGCCTGCCACAGCACATGGAAGATTTTACTTTCCCTTAAGGACATTTGGGGAGTGAACCAACGAAAGGAAGACCTTTCTGTCTCTCTCTCTCACTGTCTGTAACGCTACCTGTCAAATTAAAAAAAAAAAAAACACTTAAAACATCTTCAGAAAAAAAAAGAAAGTCTGCCTCCTAAGAGATCATAGGAGTGAAAAGTGGTGCACTTTTGCCACCTGTAACAAGGTTCGTGGCCGGTATCTGTGCAACAGAAGACAGGTTAGAAAACAAAAACATGATAAATTTGTTTAAGAAGGGATTTACATGATTTACACTTTGGGTCAGAAAGGATGGCCCAAAGACCCAGGGAGAGCCATGTTTTTTTTTTTGTTTTGTTTTGTTTAGATTTAATTTATTTATTTGAAAGGTAGAGTACAGACAGTGAGAGGGAGAGACAGAGAGAAAGGTCTTCTATCCGATGGTTCACTCCCCAAATGGCTGCAACGGCCGAGCTGCGCTGATCCGAAGCCAGGAACCAGGAGTTTCTTCTGGGTCTCCCACGTGGGTGCAGGGGCCCAAGCACTTGGGCCATCTTCCACTGCTTTCCCAGGACATAGCAGAGTGCTGGATCAGAAGAGGAGCAGCTGGGATTAGAACCCACACCCATATGGGATGCTGGCACCACAGGCAGAGGATTAACCTACTGGGCCACAGCCCCGGCCCCAGAGCTGTGTGTTTTAAGGCTTAGACTCAGTGAAGAATGCACAGCCTAGTAGAGAAGCAACTGGAAAGCAAGACTGGGGTCAAAGGGTAACAAATGGAGGGGGCCCGGCCTGGCCCTGCTGCTCAGTCTCCCTCATCCTCTGGGAGTCCATACCCAGCTCCAGTACATGGCATGGCACTTGTCACTTGAGGTTCTCCAGGGAGAGGATAGAGAGGGATTTTCCTAGGTTGGAAGAGGAAGCTTTCTCTCTCTCTCTCTCTCTCTCTCTCTCTCTCTCTCTTTTCTCTCTCTCTCTCTCTCCCTCTCTTCTCTCTCTCTCTCTCTCTCTCTCTCTCTCTCTCTCTCTCAGATTTATTTATAACTTGAGAGGCCAGACAGAGAGAGAGAGAGAGGTCTTCCATCCTCTGGTTTACTCCCCAAATGGCCACAATAGCCAGAGCTGAGCTGATCCAAAGCCAGGAGCCAAGAGCTTCTTCTGGGTCTCCCACACGGGTGTCCAAGCACTCAAGCCATCTTCAACGGCTTTCCCAGGCCATCAGCAGGGAGCTGGATCAAAAGTAGAATAGCCAGGACTCAAACCGGTGCCTCCATGGGATGCCCGTATCACAGGCAGATGCTAAACCTACTATACCACAGTACCTGCCCCAAGGAATCTGGCTTCTATAACTTGATTTGGGACAAGGGTTGGGGATTGAACTAACTGAAAGTATATTACTCATCCAACACATACTTGCGAAACAACTATGGAAGGCACTGTTTATATGGAATCAGGAAAATCACTGAATAAGAAAAAAACTCTCCCTTCACATAATAAGGGGAGAAAGGCCGAATATAATAAAATGGATGAATGAATAAACTTGACAGTATGTTCATCATTAATAAGTGGATGGAAGAGTTTAATCACAGTAACAGATGGAATCCATTGATTTATGTATTTGAGACACACACAGTCGTCCCATTTGCTGACTCACTCCCCAGATGCCCACATCAGCTGGTGCTGGGCCAGGGACAAAGCCAGGCACCTGGGTCTCAGTCTGGCTCTTCCACATGGGCAGCAGGGATTTGACCACATCTGCTACCACTGCTGTTCCCAGGGTGTGCCTCAGCAGGAAGCTGGCATCAAGAGTGGAGGCAGGACTTGAACCCAGGCCCTGCAAAGTGGGACTTGGCCTCCCAACTGGTACAGTGACTGCTAAGCCAAACACTTGCCCTGCCAGTAGTTGATTTTAAAGTCCTACATGTACGTTGGTAAGAGGAACTTTCAAAAAACAAAACAAAGTCTAAAATACTGCTCTAGGGCCAGCATTGTGGTGCAGTGGGTTAAGCCGCTGCCATGCGACACCAGCATTTCCTATCAGAGCACGGATTCCAGCCCTAGCTCTCTGCTTCCCACCCAGCACCCTGCTAATGCACTTGGGAGGCAGCAGAAGACAGCCCAAGGGCTTGGGCCCCTGCACCCAAGTGGCAGATCCACAAGAGGCTCCTGGATCCTGCTCACAGCCTGGGAAAGCAGAAGATGGCCAGAAAGCTTGGGCCCCTGCTACCCAGGTGGGAGATCCAGATGGAGCTCCTGGCTCCTGGCTTCGGCCTGGCCCAGCCCTGTGTTGCACGCATTGTATAGGGTGAGCCAGCAGATAACAATCTTTGTCTCTCTCTGTTACTCTGCTTTTCACATAAATTAATGAAATTAATCTTTAAAAAATAAGATAATGCTCTGAGATATTTAAAGGTACATTTTAAGGCAATAAATATGAAAATGTAACTGAATATCCCTGAGGAGAGAGAAAGGGAAATAGGATCTGGAAAATATGAATTACTTCGTCTGCAACTGTTTTCAATAAAAAGTATAAAGCAAATAAAAAATAGCGGGCGCCACGGCTCACTAGGCTAATCCTCCGCCTTGCGGCGCCGGCACACCGAGTTCTAGTCCCGGTCGGGGCGCCGGTTCTGTCCCGGCTGCCCCTCTTCCAGGCCAGCTCTCTGCTGTGGCCAGGGAGTGCAGTGGAGGATGGCTCAAGTGCTTGGGCCCTGCACCCCATGGGAGACCAGGATAGGCACCTGGCTCCTGCCATCGGATCAGCGCGGTGCGCCGGCCGCAGCGCGCCTACCGCGGCGGCCATTGGAGGGTGAACCAACGGCAAAAGGAAGACCTTTCTCTCTGTCTCTCTCTCTCTCTCTCACTGTCCACTCTGCCTGTCAAAAAATTTAAAAAAAAAGCAAATAAAAAATAGAAGTTTCAGTAAAAACAGAATGTGACCAGTTCAGTAGGAGACAGAGCAGGAAACGTAAGACTATTGCAGTGCCAGGATCCCATTTGGACACTGGTTCAAGTCCCGGCTATCTAATTCCGCTACTGCTCTATGGCCTGGGAAGGCAATAGAAGATGGCCCAAGTCCTTGGGCCCCTGCACCCATATGGAAGACCCAGAAGAAGCTCCTGGCTCCTGGTCAGATTGGAGCAGCTCCAGCTGTTGCGGCCATTTGGAGTGAACCAGCAGATGGAAGACCTCTCTGTCTCTACCTCTGCCGCTCTGTAACTCTGCCTTCAAATAAATACATAAATCTTAAAAAAAAAAAAAGATTGGTGGAAAGAATTGTGGAAAGACCCCTGATGGCTACAGGTTTCCGATGGCTCTGACACACTGCCGTTGGCGGGGTCAGGGTCTGGAGAGCAGCGGGGCTCCGTGGCAAGCAGGCCAGACTTTGCAGCATGGGGCTGAAGGTCCTGGGAGAGGACCCGTGTGGTGCTCAGGAGCCCGCTGAAGCTGACACTCGTGTTTGAAGGCTTGGGGGTGTCTGAGACGTGGGAAGGCAGCTCTGTCCTCACAGCAGGACAGAGAGCAAACACTGGTTCCAGCTTAGAGATTTTGACTGGGGGGCAGCGTCTGAGCATGGGAACAATCAGGACCAGACCCGACTCAGGATGGAGGGCCACCCTTGTGGAGTGGAGAAGACCCTGGCCCAGGCTGGGCTTCCACGAGTCACTCAGACTCCAGGTGATGCCATGACCTTGCCACCAGTTCCACCATTCACTCTCAGCATTCTAAATAAAAGCTCACACAGGAGCTGGTGCTGTGCTCTAGCAGGTGAAGCCACCGCCTGCTGTGCCAGCATCCCATAGGGGTGCCGCTTTGTGGCTCAGCTGTGCCACTTCTGATTCAGCTCCGTGCTAATGCGCCTGGGAAAGCAGCAGAAGATGGCCTAAGAACTTAGGGTGCGCCTAAGACACTGCCCTTGGCTTTCCTCACTGACCTTAGCTTGGATTTTAGGGGTCTTCCTAAGAAGCAGGCTACTGTCTTTGGGAAATGATAGGAAAAGGAGGTTTAGACTCCAGCTGAGTGCCCTTCAGCCTGGGATCCTGACCCCATCCAGGTCTCCCAGGCACTGAGGGATGGGGCTGTGTTTGCAGAATTGTGCACAGTCAAGGGGATGGCATCGGGGCAGGAGAGGAACAGTCAGCAGCCCAGAGGGCCTTGGGAGCTCTTCCTGCTGGAAGGGTCCATGTACTGGACCTGGAGGAAGTGACCTCACTTCCTTGGTGATGGGCCACAACAGAACATGGAACTCTGGTAACCAGGCACCCAGATTCTAGTGGTAGCCATTGCCAGCTCACTTGATAGGAAGCGTTGCAGGGAGAACTATGTTCCCTTGCTGCTGCCCTTCAAGGCGAGGCTCTGGCCGAGCCAAAGCCCAGAATGAAGGTCTCTTCCAGCGTGTAACACGCTGGCTGAGCTCTCACTATGGACGCCTGTGGCCACGGGGCAGGAGGCAGCCACAGGTAACAGGGTTTAGCAGCCCTGGGAAATCCCGGCCAGGCCCAGAGTCTCTGGTGAACCCGCGTGGGCTGTCCTCCAGTCCCCATGAAGGGGACAAGAGGAGGGGCCCTTCCTGCACAGCACCAGGATTCAGGTGTTGGACGAGAGTTGTGGTGTTGTCCGTACCCATTCCAGGGATGGCGGATGGGAAAGTGGGTGCTGGGGGCCATTTTGTCTACTCAGGGGTTACACCTGAGTTCTCCTGTGTCACCTGGAGTCCTCCTGGCTGGGGGTATACCCAGAACTCCCTACGTATGTGACCTGGGGAGTGGAAATACTCACGGGGGTGTCTCCTGTGGGACACTGACGCCTTCTGGCCTGGCTCCGGGCACTCTGTTTGCAGGGCTCCACGCTGGAGATCAGCAATGATTCCCATGAGGAACTCATCTTCTCAGGCAATGGACAGGTGCGTCAGGCCAACAGCCGTGGACAGTGCTGGGCTGGGCTGAGGGAGGGGCCTAGGGAGATACACAGGTGGGGACTCAAGATGACCAGGCTGGGCCGAGGACCAGAGCCTGGATATAGGCACCTCTGGGCCCCGTCCTGGTGTTTCCCACCCGAGTGACTGACCCCAGTCTCGTTCCTAAGAGATCTCACTCCTTTGCTGCCCACAGACAGCTGGGTTATGGCAACCCCATGTTGGGTACTGGTGGGATGTTCAGGGGACAGGTTACTACTGGTACCCTGGATACGAAGTCAAGAGCGTCCACGTGTGTGACAGCAATGGGTTCCCCCCCAGCCCAGGAATCCCGGGCAGGGGTCAGCTCCACTGTGCTTCATGACCTCCCGACAACCCACGACAGAGAACCCAAACCCCACACACAGGGTGAGGCTTACACGAGAGAGAGAGAGAGAGAGAGAGAGAGAGAGAGACTACTCCATGCATGTGTCAGCAGCATGTCCCTGGGTCTCAGCCCTGGAGCCCCCACCCATCTTCATCCTGTTCCATGAGAAAGGACATTTGTCCTGTGGCTCAGAGGGGATTCCAGTGCTTGTCCCCAGCTGCCATGCTGCAGGTCATGGCCTCAGAGAGCGCCCCTGGAGCCTGGTCTGCTGGACAGTCACAGCCCAGGGCCCCACACGAGGGCGGCCCTCACACAGGAGTTTGCACACAGTGCTGGGGGCTGGATGTCCCTGTCTCCTGCTTGTGCATGTCCATCTCCGTTCCCGTGTTCTCGTGTTCTCCTGTGCTTCTCTGTGTCCTTGTCCCCTCTCCTTATCAGCACGGCAGTCCTGGGGCCCACTCCATGGCCTGGCCTAACGTCCATCAACTCCTCAGGAGTGCATGGCACATGCAACCACACTCAGGGAACCAGGTGTCAGAGCATCACCGTCACTCTCACAGGAGCTAATGCCCTGCTGAGACAGAGGCCCAGACAGCACATTCTGGGAGAGGGGCTGAGGTGTCCCCCTGGAGCAGCCACGGTCAGATCACCGTGCAGAAGGGCTGTGGCCGGGACACCGCCAGCTGCCATCTCTGCACTGCTGCTCCCAGCTGCTGGCCTCCCTGGGGGGATACTCTGCTCTCCCCACTCTCCCAAGCTGCTCTGTATGTGGCCAACAAAGTCACTCTGGGCCTTTCATGCACAACCCCCCAGGGATGTGAGGGGTCACCTGCTGCAGCTGGATGCCCTCTGTGAGGGGGACTTCTCCCAGCCCAGACTCCCGTGGTTGGGGGTCCCTGGAGCCTCCTCTGACTCCTGCCCCTGCTGGTCCTCCCTAGTTTGGAGGTGTGTCCACACTGCACCTGGCAGAGGTCTGCCCCCTGCGGAGCCTGCAGCCAGGCACCAAGGCGAAGCTGGAGGAGTCCCTGGTCCCGGCCTCCCCAGGAAGAACCATCGCTTACCTGTCCACTCTGCTGTGCTCATATGGCGACTTCAGCACTGTTCCGTATTTCCTGGACCAGATATTCCACAGGTGAGCATCTGTGCCCTCCAGGCACAGGGGCCTCTGCTGCCCCCTAGCCGTGGCTCTCTGTGCCTGCGTGCTCGTCTGAGAAGTGGGGTGGTGTGGGTGTGAGCCTCAGGAGTTGTACAGGGACCATGTGACTGCAGACATGGCAGGGGCCTGGTGCCTGCTCCGTGGCCAGGGCTGCTGGCACTGCGCTCATCCCTCTTCTTCTGGTCTCTGCACCCTCGGGACTCAATAGCCCACGGCCCTCGAGGTTTGGAAAACCCCACAGAGAGCAGCCCTGCCTTCCCATCTGTAAAGGAGGCCTCCCAGCCCCAGTCCCTGATACAGACAGAGCAGGGCCCGGGCACTGGGTGTTGGGCCCAGGCCCCTCAGCTCTCTGGCAAGGGTCCGTGTGGGGTTCATCCCCACAGCACGTGAATGTTAAACACTCTGGGCAGTCACTTTGCAGACACGTGTCACAGCTCAGCGAGCAAAGCAGACAGCATTCCCGGGGCCTCATGACCTGGGAGGACCAGACTCTCCCAGCTGAACGCCTGCCTGGGTCCTGTTCACAGGGTCAGAGGGGAGAGGATCGTCCTCCCATGGTCTTGCCAGGATGTCAGAGCCCAGGCCCCACTAGGACGTCATGGACTGTGGGTCCAGTCAGAGGCCTTCTGTCCCTGCAAACTGTGGGAGCAAAATGTGGGCTGTGGCTGGGGAGGGACAGACAGGGTGTGGATCTCCCACTTCCTGTGACTCCTCTTAGAGCACTGAGGCCCGGGGACTCCCCGCGAAGGAATGAACAGAGCTGGGAAGGGGGTCCCAGACCTGCAAAGGAGAGAGGATGCTAGGGCGCAGAGCAGCCAGGGGTCCATAGCCAGGACAGGTGCTTCCCAGCTCCACCTATGCTCCCGGCCCCCTCCCCAGGATGCCAAGACCTACAGAGGTCCTAGATACCTGCTCCTAAGTCTGCCTGGAGCCTCTGTGCTGAGCACCAGGGGCCCTCCCCTCAGGAAAGAAGGTCCCTGGGAGGCTGTCACCACGGGTGTGCACCAGCCCTGTTGACCAGGTCTGCCACGGCCAGGACAGCCCAGGAGGGCTTGGAGGGTGGGTCATGCTCTGGACAGGCTGAGGCATGCCCAGGGCCCCAGAGCCACAGAGGGGCCCCTGGCAGTGCAGTGTGGTGGCCAAGGCCAGCCTCTGACCCCGCTGCCCTCGCTTGCGTCCCCAGCAACATGGCTTCCTTCCTGGGACGCTGCAGAGACCTGTACGAGGCAGAGCTCCATGGCCACACCAGCCTTCCACTGCTGAAGATGAAGGTGGGCTGCAAGCCTGTCAGCCTGCCTGGAGGAGACCTGGGGACCCAGGTGTATTTTCTGTATGCCCTGCCCGGACACGCCCAGCGCCCTGAGGCCACAGCAGACGGTGAGGGGCAGCGCAGTCTGCAGGTCTCTCAGGGGTGGTGTTTGGGGCTGGACTCCCCTTCCAGGCGGTGCGACCCCTCGGGGTTTGCAGAGGCCACTGGAAGGTGATTCACATTGGCGACCCTTTCTCTTCTTCCAGCTCCCGCTCTGCGTGCAGGGCCACCACCCTTCCGTGCACTGGCTCTCGAGCCAGCTACAGCACCGCTGGCTCAGCCAGGACCTGCTCCAGAGCCAGGGCCAGCTTCCCCACGGGGCCTGCCCCCATGCGCACAGTCAGCACCAGGGCCAGCTCCACAGGCCTCCTCTGGATGGGCTGGGCCTGCAGAGGAGCTGCCTGGGGCGGAGATGGTTGACATCACCGCCTTCTCCCCCAGGATGATGGCAGAACAGCTCACGCTTCTGGATGCGGTGAGCAGCCGGCTCTGCTGGGCAGGGCCAGGACCACGGCGTCCCTGTGGCAGCTGGCGTCCCACACAAGCCCTGGCCAGAGTCAGCCCAGGCTCCATGTCAGCCCCAGTGTGACCTGGGCTCGTTTCTCATGTCCTAACCCACCTGTCCCCTGTGGACAGCAGAGATGGGGCACACTCATGCCAGGTGCTCAGAGCGGCAGACAGAAAGCTGGGCACGGTGTGGCCCGGAGGTGGTGGAGGGCACTCACTGTGGTGCAGCCAGGCCCCTGTCCCTGCCAGTCTGCCCAGAATGCCTTACCTGTCTCAGCACTGATTAGGCTTCAGAGTTGGACGGGGTCCCAGAGCAGACACACAAACAGAGCCCCTTGGTGTAGCTGCCACAGGGAGGTGCGCTGGGATGGGACAAGGAGCATAGGGCTGATGGTGATGGGCCGAGGGATGGGGAGTTGGCCAGGACGCCCGGGAGAAAACACCTCTGTGTCTTCTCTCCAAGAATGGGCTCTGGGCCATGGGGCTCGGGGCACCCTCAGTGGGCTGCTGCTCCCACTGCTGTGAGCCCCATGCACAGCATCCTGGGAGTGTGGGCACCGGTGCACTCTGAGTGGGGGTGGCTGTGCCCATGGGTCACTCTCCTCCCCAGGAGCTGTTCCAGAAGGTCGTGCCCTTCCACTGCCTGGGCTCCGTCTGGACCAAGAGCAGCAAGAGAGGCAAGGAACACCTGGCCTCCACTGTCCATGCCACCGTCCAGCAGTTCAACTGCGTGACAAATTGTGTAGTAACCACATGCTTGGGGGACCCCAGCAGGAAGGCCACGGACAGGGCCCGTGTGGTGGAGCACTGGATCAAGGTGGCCAAGGTCAGCTGCGGGCAACCAGGGCCCTTGCTCCCTGCACTCTGGGAATGGCCACTTTGCTCTATCAGCCCTTGGGAATACAACCTGTGGCTGAAGACCCTGCACAGACCCTGGGCCCTTCCAGGCAGGGAGGGGCCTGACCTGACTCACTTCCCCCAGGGGTGCATGCTCACCTGCCACCTGAACCTCCGTGTGGGTTGAACCCAATCCTCTCCCTGTGAGGGTGGCCATGGTTCCCTTGTGCCTTCCTGTGGCTCCGTGGGCATCTGATGCAGGAGGGGGACGTCAGCCCAGGGGATCCAGGTGACTTCTCCCTCATCCGCTCTGCTCTCCAGGAGTGCCAGACCCTCAGGAACGTTTCCTCGGCCCATGCCATCCTCACTGCTCTACAGACCTCCCCAATTTGTCGCCTGCAAGAGACGTGGGGAGAAGTCTCCAGGTGGGTGCCTTCTCCCACAGGAGCACCAGGGTGTACCTGGGACCCTAGGACTCAGCACTAACCCCATGATCTGGGAGGGGCCAGACGTGGACTCTAAGGGGAGGCATGGGGAACGTCACCTTCGAGACCCCTAGACCTTCTGCCTCATGTTTGCCTCAGGATGCTATTTGCTTTGCTGTCAGGCACCAGTTCTTGAATAGTGCTCCTGGGCAGCACCGGAGCTCCCTGTGCAGGTGAACGTGAGGCAGAACGGTGCTGCTCCATGGAGGGGAGGGGCCCAGGAGAACCACTTGAGCTTCCCCCGTCCCCTGGGCCCCAGGGCTTCGGGAACTCAGTGGAAACTCACCTGGGCCGTGTGCATCCTCCTTGCTCTCGAGCAAAGGGAGCTGCACTCACCACCCTCCCATCACACCGAGTGGCTCCTCCTGGTTTCCCATCTCCACAGGAAAAGCTGCAAAAAATTTGAGCGCCTGTGTGAGAAGGACAATGGCTTGAGCAGGGATCGGCTCACCAAGGTAGGGGGCTGGGAAGTGGGGTAAGTGTTTGGGGGTAGGGTGAGGGGTGGAGTGAGGGCCTGGGGCAGGGCTGGTGTTGGCCGGCAGGACAGGCTCTGTGCGCCTGACCCCACCCGGGCTGTGTGGCAGAGTGGCAGGAAGGACTTCCCTCCTTCCACAGGGTGACCTCGGTTCCTCACAAAGCCAGGCCCTGCCTGGGATCTGCCTGCCCAGGACCTGCATGGGGAAGGCCACCCGCCTGCACTGGGGAGGGGGGAACTGAACACGGGTGTCCCAGGGCCCGTGGTCCATGGTTTCCGAGCATCAGGTGCAGTGGGCACATGAGAAACAGATGCACCTGTGGCTGTGATGCCCGTCCTGCCCTGACCCACTGCCCATCGCCTGAGGTCCTGGGATTCTCACCCTGCCCAGGGCAATGACATCATCTGCAGGTAGACGAGGAGAAGCTCCTGAGGCCTCCTCACACATGCCTGGTGGCTCTGTCCTGACCACATCTCAATGCCTTCCACCTAAGGGAGGAAGCAAAGTGTCGCCACCCAGAGCCTGTGCAGGCCCTGCCTGTCACTCAGAGATGATCCCTGGGGGCCACTCCCTGAGTGGCAGGGGAGATGTGCAGCAGAAGCTGTGGTTCGTCCTTGACCCTGCTGGGGGTGGGGGGAGCACCCAGTGGGGCTGGGTGGCCAGCACCTATCAGCCAGGCCTCCTGAGACCACCTGGCCCTCTCCCTCCATGGCTGCGCCTGGCCAATGACCAGGACACAGAGAGCCCTGATGGACTCCTGGCCAGGGGTGCAGCTGGGGTTGTGGTGAAGCAGTGGGGTGCCAGTCAGCTGGGGGCAGGGCAGGCTCTCCTGTGTGGCCCTGGGCTGGTCACTGCCCATGGCCTCTGATTTCTCAAGTAGAGGATGGGGCTGGTGAGCCTGTTGTGCAGAGCTCACGGGGGTCGGTGAGGCACCAGGAAGGGTGATGTGTGGTGCAGGGCCTGGCCTTCCTCCCAGGGGACAGTGAGGAGGAGGAGGGCAGGCGTAGGATGCTGAGTCAGGACAGCTGGGGGGGGGGGCACCCAGCACCCTCACTAGCCAAGGAGCAGACCCAGGGAGGCCCCTTGCTCAAGGTGCCCCCAGTGAGGGTGGGAGCCACAGCATCCAGCCAGAGTGCACTTGGGGGAGGGGCTCAGACATGCAGGGCCCCAGCAGAGGGCCCAGGTGTGGGCAGGGGTGGGAAGGACAGGCCCTATGACCCTGACCTTGATCCTGGCAGAAGGGGGCCTTCAAGCTTGCTGCCCGGGAGCAGAATCCACAGAGAGCCCAGATGAGGCTGCGGAAACAACAGAAGGTGCGTGTGCCCGGGCGAGGGGACTCCTCCGTCACACCGGGGCCCGAGCCACAGGAGCAGGGCTAACACCTCCAGCCCTCCCTGCGGTCCCCACACTGCCTCAGTGGCCTCCACCGGAGAGACCAGAGCCAGGGCCTGGGGCAGCTGGGCTCTCAGTGCACTTGGGGCTGAGGTGGCGCTGGTCGAAACAGGGCCTGTGTGCCCTTGGACATCCCAGCAGGAGTCCTAGGGGTGCCTGCTGTCCTGGGAGTAGCTGGGAGGATGGAGAATGGGGGAGGCTGCCAAGGTCCTGGAGGGCTCCCGGGGGGAGACATGAGCCAGGGTCCAGGAGCTGGGGTGGAGGGGTCTCTGGGGCAGGGCTTGGGTGGCACCTGAGAGCAGGTGCTCATCACCACCCCCTGCGGCACAGGGAGTCGTCCCCTTTCTTGGCACTTACCTGAAATACCTGGTGATGTTGGACACTGTGATGGGGGACTCTGTGCATGTGAGTGATCCTGGGGCAGGTGGGGTGGGCCCGGGTCCTTGAGGCTGGCGGGGGGAGGTGCGGGGAGAGCCTGTACTGCATTCTTAGCCTTCTGCGCTGCCAGCCCTTCTCCTGAACCTCACAGCCGTCCCTGGGGCTGGGGCTTCACTGCCTCTGCCCTGTGAGTGTCGGGGCCTCCAACTGGGTGCCCCTCCCTCTCCTGGAGGGACAAAGCTACACAAGGTCTTGGCTGAGCCTCCTTGGCCTCCCCCTTGGGTAGGCTCCATGGGCAGGAGAGAAATTGGGCCCAGCAAGGTCAGGAAGCACTGACATGGCCAAGCACCCTCACCCATCCCAGCCTCTGTTTCCCTCCTGTCACCAGGCAGGGTGAGAACAGCAGGTGCCTGAGCCTCAGCTGCCAGGTCCCCTCTCCAGAGCTCACCCAGATCCTTGTCCTTTCCCACCCACATCCCCTTGACGGCCTCATGAAGGGGAGGGTCGGGGCTGGGCCTGGCTGGGGGCAGTTCTGATGGACTCTGTCTGCCTTCCAGCAGGCTGACTTCAGCTTCGAGAAACTGAATAAGGTGAGCAGCTGTGGCCTCACTCAGGGCAGGAGGGCACTGGGGGTCACAGGTGGTCCTGTTCAGGACCCCCATGCATCATCGCTGCAGCTTTGCTCTATTAGGAGGGCTGGGTGCACATGAGGGGGAGACCCATCCCTAGGGTGGGTGCGGGTAGAGGACTGGAATCAAGGAGAAGCCCCTGGGGAGGGGCTGTTGGCACCCCTGTCGAAGGCCAGGGTGCGGCCTGCATGGGCTGGATTGGAGGAGGCCTCTTTAGAGGAAACACCCAGAACCCCGCGGCCCCTCCCCTACCAGGTCCCCACAGCGTTCCCAGCCCAGGCGCTGACCGTGTCCTGTGTGTCCCTCTGTCCCCAGGAAATTAAAGTCCTGCAAGAAATCCAACTGCTGCAGGTGGCAGCGAGCAATTATTATTTTAAGCGTGATGAGGAGTTTGGCGTGTGGTTCCGGTCTGTGGAGTATCTCACTGAGAAGGAGAGGTGAGTGATGGGCAGGAATTGGGTGAAGCCCAGGGGTGTTGGGGGTGGGGAGGGCTCTCCCTGCTGTGCAGCTGGGGGAGCACCGTCCAGGCCCCCTGGTGGCAGCAGGCCCTGTCCTATGGGCACTGCTGGCCCCCAGGACTGCAGCTCCTGGGCAGGCCCTGGGAGGGAGGCATGAGCTGAGGCTCTTGGTGGACTCATGGCTGTGCTCTCTCCGTTAGCTACGCCCTGTCCCGCCAGCTGGAGCCCTCTGCCAAGAGGCCCGCAGCAGCCTCAAGGCCATGAACACCATCATGATGCCCTCGTGACCGAGTGCTGGGACCTCAGGGGCACATCTGAGCTCATTGGGAGCCTGGTGCCTGGGACAGTGGCCTCCCTGCTGTGAAGCTGAGGCCTGCGTTGTGTCAGTTTAATTGCCCCTCTTATGTTCTCTCCTTTCCCCCATTGAACTATAGTCACTGTTAGTAGCAGCTCCCTGTTAGAGTTTTATTAAAGTTAATGTAAATATGTTGCACCATGAGTTTCATGCTTCCTCGTCATCGCTTCCCCGTAACTGAGGTTGTGAGCGGTGTTCCACCGTGCAAATGCGCCGTGGGCATGGGCCCCTCCTAGTTGCGGCTCCTGGAGCTGCACCTCGCTGGGTGAGGTTCCCTGAGGTTCTTCTCCTAAGAGGCGCTGGCAGATCACTTGGTGCCTGGTGTAAAAATCCTGCCTGGCTCCTCTTGCACTTTCTGCCCTGGGTTTAGGATGTTGGGTCCAGCCTGGCCTGGCCTGGCTGTGGTGGGCATATGGGAGGTGAACCAGCAGATGGAAGGTCTCTCTATCTCTGTGTTTGCCTTCCAAATAAATAAAAGAGGGGCTGGTGCTGTGGCATGGTGGGTAAAGCTATCACCTGCAGTGCTGGCATCAGGGGTGTGTTCGAGTCCCGGCTGCTCTCCTTCTAATCCAGTCTCTGCTATGGCCTGGGAAAACAGTGTGGGATGGCCCCAGTCCTTGGGCCCCTGCACCTACGCAGGAGACCCAGAAGAAACTCTGGCTCCTGGCATCTGATCAGCCCAGCTCCAGCCATTGTGGCCATTTGGGGAGTGAACCAGCAAATGGAAGACCTCTCTCTCTCTGCCTCTACCTCTAGCTTTCAAACAAACAAATCTTTTTTTAAAACTTTTATTTATTGAATATAAATTTGCAAAGTACAGCTTATGGATGACAATGGCTTCCCCCCCCCCATAACTTCCCTCCCACCCCCAACCCTCCCCTTTCTCGCTCCTTCTCCCCTTCCATTCACATCGAGATTCATTTTCATTTCTCTTATATACAGAAGATCAGTTTAGTATATTTTAAGTGAAGATTTCAACAATTTGCAGCCACATAGAAACACAAAGTGAAAAATACTGTTTGAGTACTAGTTGTAGCATTAAATCACAATGTACAGCACATTAAGGACCAAGATCCTACATGAGGAATAAGTGCACAGTGACTCCTGTTGTTGACTTAACAATTTGACACTCTTGTTTATGGTCTCAGTAATCTCCCTAGGCTCCAGTCATGACAAACAAACAAATCTTTAAAAAATAAAGAAAAAAATAGGCCGGCGCTGCGGCTCACTAGGCTAATCCTCCGCCTTGCGGCGTTGGCACACCGGGTTCTAGTCCCGGTCGGGGCACCGATCCTGTCCCGGTGGCCCCTCTTCCAGGCCAGCTCTCTGCTGTGGCCAGGGAGTGCAGTGGAGGATGGCCCAAGTTCTTGCGCCCTGTACCCCATGGGAGACAAGGATAAGCACCTGGCTCCTGCCATCGGAACAGCGCGGTGCGCTGGCCGCAGCGCGCCTACCGCGGCAGCCATTGGAGGGTGAACCAATGGCAAAAAGGAAGACCTTTCTCTGTCTCCCTCTACTGTCCACTCTGCCTGTCAAAAAACAAAACAAAACAAAACAAAAAAGAAAAACAAAACAAAAAACACACATTTAAAAAAAAAAGAAGAAAATAAAAAAATAAAAAGCATATTAGATGGAATGTAAAAATACTACCACAATGTCATAATGCTTTATCAAAAGTTTGTTTTGATATCTGTACCACTACGGGACACACTAATGGCTAGTATCCCTAAGACATCCAGATGAATGTGTTGCCTGCTTTTCACAGGAACAAGCCGTCTGTTCCTGGAAATAATGGACACACTAAGGGCTGGGCTTCCTGGCAGCAGGTGCCCCTTCCAGACAGTTGCTTTGTTTTCTCATTTTCCGTCTTCTCTGTATTAACTCTTCTATGTCTCCACATTTTCACTGGAACTTGCATCTTCAACCTCTGAGGCGACAGCAGTGCTGCAGGGTCAGCACCTGTGCCTGTGGACGGCACATTTGTCTTCAAGTCCCCTTAGGTAGAGTTGTCTTAGGGAACGTTCCTGACACACCTCGGAGCCACCAGCTTTGCAGAAGCTAGCCACACCTGAGGGGAGTCCCAGGGCATCGGGCACCAGTGCTGACACACGGTGGGGCCAACCAACACCTGACGCTTGCTGTAGATGATGTCGGAGGGCAGGGACTCTACCTGGCCTTTCCGATTCCCAAGGCTGACTTGAACTTGTCTTCTTGCACTTTGCTGTGTCTCACCTTTGCCACCGTTGAATCACTGCATGAGTATTCACCATCAGGCACATGGCAGGGTGTTCCGGTTGGGGCTCTGAGTGCTGGTATTTCAACTGTGGCACAGGTTTTGGTGACACGGCACAGATCTGTCAGGTATGTATGTAGTGGAGGAGCTACGGCATAGAAGCTGCATCTCTGCACCCTGGGAGACACTGCCGGGTTCCTGGAATGCTTGCAGCATTGCACACCCACAGCACGAGCTCCCTTGCATGCCCCCCTCCCTGCCAACGAGGAGCTGTCATTCCCATTGTGATTGCCTGACTGCTCTGTGCATTCATGCTCAAAACATCATGTTATACAAAATAATGTTATCAGTCAATTTAGGAATTCAAGCACCAAAAAGGGCTTCAAGACCAGAAATTAGTAAATTTACTGAGGTATGTAAGTATTAGGCAAACAGAACAAACAAGTTAAAGCTGTAACTTCGACATCATTTAAATAAATAGGCACGTCAGTCTGCTCATCAGGCATGTGGCGTGACCACAGTGTGCATAAGCTGTGCTGGGGGGGGCTGCTTTGCTCTCCTTCATTTTTGGGGTGCAGTTTTCTGTGTGCTCCCCTGAGGCTCCCCGAGGCCAGCGCCTGTCCACATCGGTGTGGTCCGTGCCTGGTCATCCGACCCAGGCACTGAGCCCAGCATCCACAAGCACGTGTTCCCGGAAACTGCACCCCCCAGGGAGCGGCGGCCTCTCCCCCACCCGGGTTGCACCTAGCAAGGACCGGACCTGGGGCCACACATAGATATAGCCCCAATAACGGGAATGACCCCATGGAAGTGGCAGGTGCCGAGATGACCACGCGTGGGAGTCAGGCGAGGGAAGGCTGGTGTGAGGGACAGAGATCCCGGCAGGACAGTGGGGTGTCGTAGCCAGGGTCACCTGGGCCCCCCGAGTCCCCACGCTTACTTCAGCACTGGCTGCTGCTGGGAAGCCCTCCTGAGCCCTGCCGCCGTGGCGAGGAAGCTGTATGTGCAGCTCTGTCGCTGAGGGTCGTGCACGGGGAAGATGAGGAACAGAGCCACGGATCCCCTGCCAAGGACAAGTCTCCTGAGAAGAGATGAGCCTTGCTGGCTCACGCCCCTGATGGGTTGTTAGCGCGCCCCAACCTGGCCCATCCCAGTGGAAGGAGAGAAATGGAGCCCAGTGCTGACGGGCTGGGCACGGGTGCTCTTCTTCCACGGCGCTTGTGGGAATAGTTTCCCTCGTTTCTGGGGAAGACTGGACAGTCTAGATTTCGTGAAAACGGAACTCTGTTAATTTCCCCAGCCCCAGAACCTAGAGAGTCACTTTGGACATACAAGTCTCAGTCAACAAACACTTGGCCAAGTGGACGCTACGTGTCGGGTCCTGTTGTCGCAGGAGTTCTGGGGTTGGCATGTGGGAGGCGTGAGAGAGCAGTGGCCGCATCTGCCGCTCCAGCCACTCAGGTCTGTGTCTCTTCCCCACGAGGGGTGCCGGCTGCTTCCTTTTACCGAATCCCTCGGAAGTGACACCGCGTCTGTGTCGCAGCTCTTGCTGTTACAGTTCTGATGTTACCGCTCTGTGGACCACTGCCTCTCCTCTTCCACCGGGTCACAGCTTCTCTCCCCTTTGCTCCCTGAGCATCGTGGTCTCCTGGGCTACAACTGTTCTTCTCTGCCAGATTCTCTGAGGAGTGCGGCAGTCTTTGGTGCCACAGCTCCTGCTGTCTGCCGGATCCTTGTCTGGGACGAGTGAGGCACTGGGACAAGGAGGGAGTGAGCAAAGCGAAGGTTTAAGAAGGAGGCAGAGAAAGCCCCCCCCTCCCCGTAGCCACAGGGCTGCTCCCCAAGTGCCTGGGGAAGGTACCGCCTATGTCACTGGCATTCCACCTGGGAGCTGGTTTGAGTCCCAGCTGCTCCACTTCTTGTCCAGCTCCCTGCCAATGTGCCTGGGGAGAGCGGCAGAAGATGGCCTGGGGGCTTTGGCCCCTGCCACCACATGGGAGACCCAGATGAAGCTCCTGGCTCTGGCTTCAGCCTGGCTCAGCCCCCGCCATTCTGCCAACTGAGGAGTAAACCAGCTGAAGGAAGTTCTCTCTCTCTCTCTTTCTCTCCCTCTCCTCCTCTCCCCCTCTCTCCCTCCCTGTAACTCTGACTTTAAAATAAATGAATCTTAAAAAAAAAAAAAAAAAAAACTGCCTGGCTGGGATTTTTATCAATTCCAAAGGTTCAAGTTCACCTGATTGGTCAAGTTGAAGATAATGAGGTAGTATATATAAACCAATCAGGGAGCCACCAGAGCCTGAGTATGATTGGCTTGACCAGGAACCAATCACCGAGCTCACGGTACATGTGGAAGTGGGAAGTGTGTTCAAACAGGTCCACGACAGGCGGCACCGTTCAGCAGATGGAACCACATCTGGAGGTGACGTTGAACCTGTGTCCCACCCTGCATCCATCAGAGTTCCTGGATGGCCAAGTCAGGCGGGGTCTTCCTTTCCTACCCAGGGCCCTGGGGTCCCTATCAGAGGCAGGAGGAGTCTATGTCTCCTCCCCAGGAGATGGGGCACATGCTTTCACCTCATTCCATTTTTTAAAATTTTTAAAAATACTTAATTGAAAGAGTTACAGAGAGAGAGGGAGAGACAGGGATAGAGGTCTTCCATCTACTGGCTCACTCTCTAGATGGCCACAATGGCCAGGGTTGGGCCAGGCTGAAGCCAGGAGCCAGGAGCTACTTCCAGGCCTCCCATATGGGTGCACAGCACTTGAGCCATCTTCTGCTGTTTCCCAGGCCACTGGCATGGAGCTAGATCAGAAGTGCAGCAGCTGGGAGAGGAACCAGCACCAGACGGGGTGCGGGCGTCCTGGGTGCCAGCCCCCGCCACATTGTCTGATGGAGCACGGCTCTCTGTTCCAGCTCCCTGACGTTCGCAGAGGCTCCTGTGTGACAGCCATCTGTCTCACAGCTCCCTCTCTCCTGTGTGACAGCCGTCTGTCACAGCTCCCTCTCTGCTGTGTGACAGCCGTCTGTCACAGCTCCCTCTCTCCCGTGTGACAGCCGTCTGTCACAGCTCCCTCTCTCCTGTGTGACAGCCGTCTGTCACAGCTCCCTCTCTGCTGTGTGACAGCCGTCTGTCACAGCTCCCTCTCCCCTGTGTGACAGCCGTCTGTCACAGCTCCCTCTCCCCTGTGTGACAGCCGTCTGTCTCACAGCTTCCTCTCAGCAGGTGTGGGTTGAGTAGCTTCTCAGGCTTCTATGCTGTAGCTTCTCTGCCCAGTGCTTTGTCTCCTGACCACAAAGAATGAGGCCACAGACATTAAGGGGAGCCGAGTAAGGAAGTTTACTGAAAGGAAAGAGAAAACACCCCGCAACCACCTGCGGCCCCAAGAGAGGGGCTGGGCAGCACCGCCTGGCTCTAATTTGTATGTGTTTCTAAAGGAGGACGTTTGCCTGATTGGTCAAGGCATATGCTAATGAGGTAGTCTATGAGAACCTATCAGGCAAGCTGCTGAGCCTGACTGTGATTGGCTTGGACCTGAACCAATCATCAGAGGGAAGTTAGGCCTAAGCCCACAGGGGCCCATGGTGGGCGGGGCCTGGTGAGAAGCAGGAACCAATCAGCAAAGCCAGGAGGGGCCGGCAGCCCCAGGACTCAGTAAGGTCACCCAACAGCAATGTCCTGGGCTACTCAGGTGGGTGCCTGCCCTCCAGGGGCCGCTGCGTCACTACCTTAATTTTCAAGATAACACATGGACCTTCTGAGCCGGCGCTTCATTAAATTTGCCCTTGAAGAGTTAAAAATAAAAGTGTTGGCCGGCGCCGCGGCTCAATATGCTAACCCTCCACCAGTGGCGCTGGCACACTGGGTTCTAGTCCCACTGAATCACCTCGTTAGGACTTTAGGGACTCAGTGTCTCATGCCTATACTCAGCAGGCAGCTCTGTCTGCCCCAGCAGCCTGGTATTTGGGGTGCTTTTCCCTGCGTGGGTGTCCTAGTGTGAGTGAATGATGCGGTGGAGCTTTCTTGTGGTTGCAGGGAGAGGGAAGCCAGGATGCCTATGTGAGTCTTCTCCAGATTCCTGATGTTACCACTGCAAGTAGGTTTTCTCCACCAGAAGTTCTGCAAAATCACCAGCTCTTGCATAAGAGAAAGCTACTGCCAAGGACAGGAGAGCCCAGCATACAGAGACAATAAAAATAGAAATCAGGAATTTTCTATTCTCAGTGGCTGCAGTAACTATCCCAGGAATTTCTGAGTGAAAAACTTTTAGGTTCATTCCAAGTGTTCTTCATAGTAGAAATAATGAAACTTTAGTTCAACTAGTAAAATAAATCTAAGTTCTATTCAGGGGCTCAAGTGTGAATGTATTTATCGAGAGAGTTGAATTATTCACTCTCAAACTCCCTGCTACTAAGAATCAGGTAGAAAAGACTTTGAAAAAAGATTTATTTATTTGAAAGACAAAGTTGCAGAGAGAGGGAGAGATCTTCCATTTGTTGTTTCACTCTGAAAATGGCTGCAACAGCCAGGGCTGGACCAGGCTGAAGCCAAGAGCCTGGAACTCCATCTGGGTCTCCCACATGGGTGCAGGGGCCCAAGCACTTGGGCCATCTTCCAACACTTTCCTAGGCACATTAGCAGGGAGCTGGATTGGAAGTGGAGCAGTCAGGACAGGAACTTAACCTGCTGTGCCACAATGTTGGTCCTTAGGACAAACTTGTGATTAAAAACCAACAGCATGGGGTCAGCACTGTGACATAGTGGGTAAAGCTAACTCCTGCAGTGCTGGCATCCCATATGGGCACCGGTTTAAGTCCTGGCTGCTCCACTTCTGGTCCAGCTCTCCACTATGGCCTAGGAAAGCAGTAGAGGAGGGACCTAGTCCTTGGGCCCCTGCACCTGTGTGGGAGACCTGGAAGAAGCTCCTGGCTTTGGGTCAGCACAGTTTCGGCCACTGCGGCCATCTAGGGAGTGAACCATCACATAGAAGACCTCTCTCTCTCTGCCAATAATAATAATAATGATAATGATAATAACAATAAGAATAAACAGCAGGGGCCAGTGTTGTGGCACAGTGTTTTAAGCTGCCACTTGTGTGCTGGCATCCTATATCAATCAGAGCTCTGTCAAGTCCTGGCTCTCTGATTCCCATCCAGCTCCCTGTTAATGTGCATGGGAAAGCAGCAGACAATGGCCCAAGAGGCCCCTGTCACACATGTAGGAGACCTGGATGGAGTTCCTGGCTGGCCTGGCTCCACATTAGCCATTGTGGCCATTTGGGGAGTGAACCAGAAGATGAAAGACTGATTTCTCTCTGTGTATCTCCCTCTCTATCTGCCACTCTGCCTTTGAAATAAATAAGTAAATAATCTTAGAATTTTTAAAAAAACATTAAGAAAAGCAGCAAATGCGAATCCGGTAATATATCAACTTTATTTTGGTTTATAACATGGCATGTGTCAGCAAATAAGTGAATGTAATGAAAAACCTTTGTAGTTCAATTAAGCAGACGATTTGCATAGGAATTGCTAGTTTTGAATCTGAGGATGTAGAGCCAATGAACTGTGAATTAAATGAACATTAAATAAAAATCATCTATTTGTTTTCAAACTAAAAGGCAAGTTTTAAAATACCAGACCCTCATTCAGCCTTTGAAAAGTGATCAGTCTCCTTTCCTGCTGTGGATAAAATTATACTCTTGCCTAGATCAGAAATGATCCTTCTAGCTCGACGCCTCATACCTGCACTAAGAAGATCTCCACTAAACGGTGTTAAAGCCACTGGCCTCATTCTTGGGGCCCCTACCACTGTTTAAGAACATCGTCCACTTCAAATGCTTTAAATACCAAGCTGATGACAAGTCTTAGTGAAACACACTGACTTTGTCATTCACCCCATTCGTCTTCTGGAACTCATCAGGAGCTGCAGCACTGTTGTTTTATATCAATAATAAGCAACTGTTTTTAGCATTAGGACTAAGGGGAAACATATCAAACATTTAAGGCCACTTTATTTTCCTCTTTTAAATGAATGTTGCTTTCTGAAATTCCCATAAGCGAAAACACATGTATTTGTACAACTTTGCTGAATCAAAGAATGTCAGTGAGGAAATTGGCACTTTTAGCTACCAAAATGCTTACAGCTGGATGCTGTAATGAAACAGAGCTTTCTAGTCTTCCATCCTGGAATTAGATGGCAGGATTTCTGCAAAGCTCATCAGGCTGAAGGCTGTGGGTTGCCCAGGACCGGCTTTGTTTGGGCTACTGATCAAAAGAAGCCCACGTCCTGTGGAATCAATCTTAGCATATTTTAAGAGAACACTTCCACTTTCCAAAATTATAATCTATGATTTACTGATTTACAAACAATGCTTTTAGTACCACTGCAAGTTGGTTAAACAACAATTACTTGGGGATTATAGCATTTCCCTTTAGGGTAACATGTGCTCACGAAGAACACTGGCTGGAAACAGAACAGAATGTGAGCAAGAAAGCTAAGGTGAGCTTGAGTAACAGAGATGCTGTCCGTGTTTCTTATGCAAGAGTACAGAAGGAAGGTGCAGTTTTTATGTATGCAGTTAGGCACTGAGGCCGCTAGACACCACTGATTATAAAGTGCATTGAACAGCAAATTTAACCGCCCCCCCCAAAGGAATATTTCAGTAACTCTCAGCATTCTTTCTTGGAATCAGTCAACCCAAGAACATGCAGAGGTAAACACTTATGAAACACTAACAGTCTTTTATTACTTGCATGCCTGCAGCAGGAACAGCAACACCCTGCACTTGCATGGATCCTATTCCAGCCAAGGATCTCAATGGCACTGTACGAAGTGATGCAGTGCCAGAAGCTCAAGATCCCAGAGATGCCACAGCACATGAGGTCTACTTGCTTGTGGCATGGGATACAGACGCCCAGGGACAGAAACAAAAGCAAAGAGACACAGATTTCTTGTGGTGTGCAATTTACTGAATTTCTGAGTTTGCTACTGGTATCCTGACATACCTATGATACTGACTCAACGTAAGAATGGTTTTTACGTGTCAGGAATGAGGTGAGGATCAAATAACAAACGCAGTTTGTCTTCTCTGTAGTTCAGTGGTCCGTCTTTGACTGGCATACGCTGGGATATCAGAGCAGATTTTTAACAACAGGTGTTGACATATCACTGATTCATTGTACTTCTGGCTTTGGTCTTGGGTAGCAGAAAACATTTTACATGGGAGTGACACACAGAAATTTATGTAAAACAGGACGGGTCTGTATGTTCTAGAAGAATACACATGTTAACACCAAAGCAAAAGTGCATCACCTCATTAAAGGCCAATCGTTCAATGCTTTTTGTCTCCTTGCTTGGTGCTGAAAACCTTGTGCATCTTACTGGTAACCGAGAGACCCCAATGAACATAACTGAACAGAAGTATCTGTGGATCCAGGAATGCGCTAGGGCAACCACGGCCGAATCACCGGGCAGTGTCCAAGAAGCCCACGTTCCGGGAGGGGAAAGGGACCCTGAGCTGTTCCACTCCTGACCCAGTGCACAAAGCCCAGCTCTTCTTGGTCAGGGACCCACAGGGTGGGCATGTCTTTCCTAAAAGAACCCCTTACACTGTTTGAAAAGGAATTTCTTGGTGAACGATGCGGTTAAGGTTTCTATCTTTCCATCAGGCACGGAGCTAAGTTAGTTCTTCCTGTGTCCTTCTTCACTCCGCAGCAGGCGCAATATGCGTTCGTTTTTGGTCAGTTCTGCCGGAAGTTCATTGGCCTGGAGGAAGAGAAGATGGGTGTTAACAAATCCCCGCATCTGGGGTGGTTTTTGGGGCACCCACAGGGCATCTGAGCCACACTACCTTCTTCACTAGTGAATGAGCCCCATGACTCACTCTTCGGTGTTAAGTCGTGAAAAGTCTCCTTGCAATGTATAAATATCCCATTACTTTCTCATCTCATTGTTAGAGTTATTCTTCTATCCAGTCAGATCCCATACTGGACGCAGTCTGCTGGAGGCCCAACATCTTGTTAATCCTTATATCCTCTTTCCAGCACACCGCCTGTACATCTCGACCATACTCTGTATATACTGGTCAGCACACGTGTGACCCCCTTAAATTTAATTAGTACATTATATGAGGTGGTCTGTCCAACATAATGCCTGTAATGGCAACAGCAACACACTGCACTTGCATATATCATACTTTATCCAAAGGTCTGAAAGTCATTGTATGAAGCAATGCAAGACAGGATTCTTTTTTCTTCCCTATTCTAATTTATTATTATTTGTAATAAATATTTTTAGAAAGACTTATTTTATTTGAAAGGCAGAGTTAGAGAGGAGAGACAGAGAGAGAGAAAGAGAGAGAGAGAGAGAGGCAGAAGGAAGAGAGGGAGAGAGAGAGACTGAGTTTCCATTTGCTGGTTCAGTCCCCAAATGGCCACAACAGCCAGGGCTGGGCCAGGCCAAAGCCAAGAGCCTGGAACTCCGTGCAGTTCTCCTACATGGGTGGCACGGGCCCAAACACTGGGGCTGTCTTCTGCTGCTTTCCCAGGAGCATTAGCAGGGAGCTGAACTGGAAGTGAACCAAGTTGAGACTCAAACCGGCACCCCTAAGGGGAGGCCAGAGTCGCAGGTGCAGCTTAACCCACTGTGCCACAATGCTGACCCCTATTATTTTTACGCTCTACATAATTATTGAGTACACTGTGATCATTTGATACATGTATACAATGTGTAATGATCAAATCAGGGCCATCAGCATTTCCATTTCCTTACATGTTCATCATTTCTTTGTACTGAGAACCTTTGAATTCCTCTCTTCTAATTCTTTATAAAATATGTAATAGGGGCCAGCGCTGTGGCCCAGCAGATTAAAGCCCTGGCCTGAAGTGCCGGCATCCCATATGGGTGACGGTTCTAGTCCTGGCTGCTCTCTTCTGGTCCAGCTCTCTGCTATGGCCTAGGATAGCGGTGGAAGATGGCCCAAGTCCTTGGACCCCTGCACCCACGTGGGAGACCCGAAGGAAGCTCCTGGCTCCTGGCTTCGGATTGGAGCAGCTCCGGCCATTGCAGCCATCTGGGGAGTGAACCAGCAGATGGAAGACCTCTCTCTGTCTCTACCTCTCTCTCTAACTCTGTCTTTAAAAAAAAAAAGTAATAAATTGCTGTGAACGATTGTTGCCTTACTGTGCTGTGCAACAGCAGGACTTATTCCTCCAGTGAAACTGTATTTTGGTACCTTTATCTAAAACTTCCTCCTACCCTCTTTCTCCTACTTCCTGGTCTCTAACAATACTACTCTACTTTCTACTTCTATGAAACCAACTTTTTCAGTGGCCACGTGTAAATGAGAACATGCGGTATTAGAACAGGTGTCTTCTGCTAAGAAGTCAAGGACAGGAAGCATCCAGAGCATAAGAGATATTTGGAAGGAACTAAAACTTTCCACTTACAGCATTACTGTAAGTCCTTTCTTTTCATATTGCTGCTGAGACATGTTATTTAAGCATTTAATGAGCTGATCTCTACCCCAGGCAATAGATCCAGTGGGGCAGTGGTTCCCAGATTATTGGTCTTTGATTTAAAATTACTGTGCACTCCTGGGGTGTGTGTTTGGAACAGTAGTCAAGATGCTCTTTGGGACACCTGCATCCCATATGAGAGTGCCTGGTTTCAAGTCCCAGCTCTGTTTCCAATTCCAGTTTCCTGCTAACACACACCCGGGGTCACAGTAGGCAATGATTCAGGGAGTTGGGTCCCTGCCTCCCTACCGGAACCCAGATGGAGTTCTGGGCTCCTGGCTGTGGCCTAGTCCTGCCCTGGCTATTGCAGGCATCTGGAGACTGAACCAAGGGATGGAAGATCTTTCTTTGTCTCTATCTTTCAAATAAAATGAAATCAATAAAAATTTAAATTTTTTTACATTCTTCATTAAGAGTTTTAACTTACTAGGAATTAGAATATTTATCTTTATTTTATTTTATTTTTATTTTTTATTTTTTGACAGGCAGAGTGGATAGTGAGAGAGAGAGACAGAGAGAAAGGTCTTCCTTTTCCCTTGGTTCACCCTCCAATGGCCGCTGCGGCCGGCACATTGTGCTGATCCGAAGCCAGGAGCCAGGTACTTCTGGTCTCCCATGCGGGTGCAGGGCCCAAGCACTTGGGCCATCCTCCACTGCCTTCCTGGGCCATAGCAGAGAGCTGGCCTGGAAGAGGGGCAACCGGGATAGAATCTGGCACCCCAACCGGGACTAGAACCCGGTGTGCCAGCGCCGCAAGGCGGAGGATTAGCCTGTTAAGCCACGGCGCCGGCCTATTTTATTTTTTTGACAGGTAGAGTTATAGATAGTGAGAGAGAGAGACAGAGAAAGGTCTTCCTTCCATTGGTTCACCCCCAAAATGGCCACTATGGCTGGTGCGCTGCGCTGATCTGAAGCCAGGAGCCAGGTGCTTCCTCCTGGTCTCCCATGTGGGTGCAGGGCCCAAGCACTTGGGCCATCCTCCACTGCCTTCCTGGGCCACAGCAGAGAGCTGGCCTGGAAGAGGAGCAACCGGGACAGAATCCAGCGCCCTGACCGGGACTAGAACCTGGGGTGCCGGCGCCACAGGTGGAGGATTAGCCAAGTGAGCCACGGCGCCAGCCTAGGAATTAGAATATTTAAAAAACACATTTGCTCAACATCACTAATGCTCAACTAATTCAATTAAACGCATTGAACACATGCAACAGCTGGGGTTGGGCCGGGCCAACACTGGGAGCTGGGAACTCAATCCAGGTGGGAGTGGCAGGGACTCAAGTTCTTGAACTATCACCTGCTGCCTCCTAGGGTGCACGTGAGCAGGGAGTTAGAGTTGGGAGCAGAGCCAGAAGTTGAACCTAGGCACTCTTATATGGGATGCACATGTCCTGACCAGTGCCTTAACCTCTAAGCCAAACGTGCAACCACAAGGTTAATTACAATAAGACTGAAACCACATTTGGGTACTTTTTGCCCTCTGTTATAATGAAATCCACAGGTCCATCCATGCATAATTGGATTTTTTGTCAAGGCATGACTTGTAACATCAAGTACTGCTCATTTACATCACTGAGTTATGTGGATCTTCCAAATGCTGACACTCATCCTGCAATACCAAAAAGTCACATTTAATATATATTTCCACCAATTCATCAGAAAAACCTTTAAGTATTGGGAAGCTGTTAAGCTCACAGTGGTAGAGATGAGGCATTCTTTAAAATAAAAATGGGGTTCTGTGAAAAACAGGGCTGGTTTGCTTTCAAGTCAAACACCCACATGAGGGCTATTTCTTGGGGTGATCACCATATCTCAGTATGCAGCAGAAGCACTGTACTCACACTTCCCTTTTTGTCAAACAGAACACTAGAAAGATGTGCAACGGGAGCTGGCGCTGGGGCAGAGTAGGCTAAGCCTGCATCCCACATGGGCGCCAGTTCATGTCCCAGCTGCTTCTTTTTCAATCTGACTCTCTGCTGATGGCCTGGGAAAGCAGTGGAAGATGGCCCAAGTCCTTGGTCCCCTTCACCCGGATGGGAGACCTGGAAGAAGCACCTGGCTCCTGGCTTTGGATCGGCACAGCTCCAGCCGTTGCAGCTGTTTGGGGAGTGAACCAGTGGATGGAAGACCTCTCTCTCTCTTCCTTTCTCTGTCTGTAACTCTGCCTCTCAAATAAAGTCTTAAAAAAGAAGAAGAAGAAGAAAAATGTGCAACAAGGGTTGAAGACTTAACTACTGCTTCATCAAAGACATCCCTGAGTAAAACTGGTATTTTTGTAAAAGAACTGATAACAATTGTAAAAAAATAATGGATGAAGGTTATAGAATGTTCTGCCAGTACAGACTGGTGCCCCTGTTTTGGTGTAGGCTAAAGGCACCAATAGTGGCACCCACCATTCTGAGCCATTAGCGCAAATGTCAGTGCAGTGGGACAAGCAGATAACAATTTTGTATGACAAGTTGACCATCCCTTAACTGAAATGTTAGGGAGCAGAACTGCTTCACATTTCAGAGATTGTTTTGGGTTTGGGAATATCTCTATAGACTTTATTGGTTAACTAGCCCTCATTTGAAAATCTGAAATTTGGAATGCAGCAGAATCCACGTGAGCATCAACTTGTATCAAGAATACTGTTTTGACCTCTTGATCCCCTGAACAGTTCTTACAGACCCTCAGGGGTCCACGGATCATGCAGTTATAGAGGAACCAAAGGATGTTCTGGGGATTTCAGGGGAAGCCACTCGAGGGTAAAAAGGTACACAGGATGAGGGAGAGGCCTTGTGCAATTAGCCACTTTGCATATTGTTTTTTTCCTCTTGCAGTCAACCCCAGCTGCTTTATCTTGGACCTTGGTCCTAAGTGAAACTCCTGAGATCCCCACCTTCTAGGCTGGATCCTGTTCCCTGTGCCCCACCTGCTGGCTGGGACCTCCCTTGTTAGGAATTACGGATTTGTCACAGGGGCCTGCTATGCAGCACGTCCTATGGCTGCATCCCTGTCCATCACATGGGGCTCTTGATGTTGCTGCTGGATAGAATCCGAGAGGAAACTGCTACGCTACGCTACCCTAGATCAGAGGCCCTTGGATGGGCCGAATTCCACAACTGGCTTAGTTCCTGCAGGGTCAGACACTGTACAGGCATAACTAATGCCTGGGCCTGCAGAGAAATGCTCTTGGCAAACAGCCCTAAGCCTCATCCTGTCTCAGAGTAAACCCTGAGGAAGGACTGAGCTGTTCACATAGCACATGGGGCCATGGTGAGCAGGTGGCAGGCAGGCAGGAGGAAGAAGGGACTGAGAGGTGTCGCTGTCCACCAACTGCTAACTGGCTGCCTTCTGTGTCCATCTCCGTGGGCGTCGGGATCCTTTGCTGTCTGACCAAGAGCTTCATCCCCTTGAACTGTGTTGTCAAGTTTGGGTCAATCACATCACCACTGTGGGCATCATCCATGTAGTTCTAGAAACACGGTCTCGATTCTCTGCTCTCACTGAATTCGCAGGTTGCCAAGGTTGTGTGTATCGTTCTGATGACTAGTGCCCTGGGCTAGCCCCCACTGGCCATCTTGTTCATTGTGGAGCAGAACCAGAGATCCATGGCTATGACACGATGCCATCAAACCAGTCCATTTCTCCACTGCTCCTGGAAGACAGTATGTTCTGAGAACTCAGTTGAGGGTACTGAGAACAAAAGGTCCCAGTACTCACGGGGATGGCTATATAGAGAGAGAAACCTACTGGGGCCACTGGTCACTGCCCTCCTCAGGCCTCTGCCTTGATCCCTAGAGCAAAATCCTGGAACTCTGGGAGTGGAAGAGTGCTTTTGTGTTAGCTAAGACGTCCCTTTCTCTGGGGAACCTTCCATAGCATTCTTTACTTTCCTGCTTATAGCTCTTGCCACTCTACATTGCAATTGCTGATCTGTCTTTATTCTTCCCACTAAACTTTGAGATCCATGACAGCAGACTCTGGGAATCCTGTCCACCACTGTATTCCCAGAACAGAACACAGCACGTGATATGTAGTAGGTGCTCAGTAAGTGCTGGAGGAATGAATGAATGGAGGCCAAAGACAGCCCGTTAGGAGCCCTGGGTGGCTGCTGGACTCCCAACCCCTTTGCTTCTGGCACTGCCACTGGAGAGGCTGACTTCTATGGTGCGGCTGCTCCATATGTGGGGGCTTCCCCCAGCCACATCTAGGATTTTCATGGCTTCTGTTACATGAGATTCTATTGTGAATGCCCACATGTGTATTCAAGTACTTTTAATAAGGACTCAAAGACCAGCATTTTGCCCAGTGAAAATGACCCATAACCATTACTGTTGATTGTTATTCCATTTCTCTAGGAGACACATAAGGAAAGGAATTGCGTTGTTTAGTTTCTGTATAAAGATTCTATCGTTGCCCCCTTGCCTTAATTCGGTACCGAACAGCTCACCAGCAAATGGGAAGTCTGTGCACCAGGTCTAACGATAACATCTGAAAGAAAGGCCATTGTGATTTTGGCTTGCTGATCACACCATGAGGTCAGCTCACGGAAAACAAATCCAAGTATCTCAGGAAGAGATAGGCAGAAATGTTATCTTCCAGCAAATGAAAGGCAAGAATGGGAAATAATACTTCTATATACTGCATAAAACGAGAAGAGTGACCCTTGGCCTTGGCACACTGTTTAACTGGCACTTCTTAACTCTTTCTTTCCAAAAGGTCAAGAGATACTATGTTTTTGTTCTTATTTTTAGAATTTTGACACAGTAATAGATGCTTATAAAAACTCAGAGTATGTGAAAGTTGCTTTTCATACTTTCTCTTATTAATAAGCCCCCTTCCACATCTTCTCCCGGAGTGGGCGGTTCGGTGCTTTCTCAAGGCCGTTTCCAGGCTACTCTCCTGTCCCTCAGTCTGTGTATGTGACAGCTTAAGTCAGTAGGAGGACGCACAATGACAGTCATTTTTTTCCATTGCTATTGTGCATCCTCCTACCTCCAAGTTGGGGTTCACTGTCAACTAAGGATTTAGAACTATAAATCCATGCCACAGCAGTGGCATGGACGTCTTTCAATGATTACTGATGCCATAAACAAGAGTGTCAACAACAGGAGTCACTGTGCACTTACTCCTCATGTAGGATCTCTGTCCTTAATGTGTTGTATAATGTGAATTAATGCTATAACTAGTACTCAAACAGTACTTTACACTTTGTGTTTCTGTGTGGGTGCAAACTGTTGAAATCTTTACTTATATATACTAAATTGATCTGCTGTATATAAAGATAATTGAAAATGAATCTTGATGTGAATGGGATGGGAAAGAGAGAGTGGGAGATGGGAGGGTTGTGAGTGGGAGGGAAGTTATGGGGGGGGAAAAAGCCACTGTAATCCATAAGCTGTACTTTGGAAATTTATATTTATTAAATAAAAGTTAAAAAAATAAAATCAATCACTAAATAAAACATAAAAATAAATAGAAAAAAAAAAAAGAAACAAAGGTAAAGTCACCAGATATAGCACAAGCAATTCTCAAGATATGAACATCTATCTCCAGGGACAGTGGTCAACAATCAGAACTTTGACACTTTCCGGGCACATGTTTACTGACAGAACAATAATACTTACTGCCCACAAAGAGTATCCCCCTGTCTCCTCACCCCTGCCAGGAGGCTGCCCCGCCGTGAAATGAAAACCACTGGAAGAACAATTCCCTGGTCTAAATGCACCACTCACGAGTAACCCGTTACTAGCAACTTTGCATGCCCTTGCTCTGTGTCACAAAGAAGACAGTGACTGGAGCCAGCACTGTGGTTTGGAAGTCACTTGAGTGCCGCTAAGGTTTCCTCCGCATTGTATGGTACTACAAGGGTGGAAATGCAATCTGACGATGGTGTTTAGAGGTGGGGCCTCTTCCAGTGGTTAGGACTACATAAGGTCATGAGGGGAGAGTCCCCACATCACGGGCATGGGCTTGCATGCTGCCTGTCTCTTGCCACGCGATGCCCTGGGCGGCCTTGGGACTCTGCCGGCAAGGAGACCACCATCAGATGAGACTCCTACACCTGTGTCTGCCTCGGGTATTTTGTTAGAATAACAAACAGGTGACTGAGAGCCACAGAGATGCCCATCACCGCCTAGGGGGATGCTGTCTTTGTGCACAGGGGGCCTGATGGAGGGAAAAGATGTAATACATGGGTACCTTGTTTCTCAGGGACGGGTCCGCCCCTGCTTCCAGGAGCAGCGCGACTGTTTTAATATTCCCGCTGAGCACTGCCGCGTGCAGCGCCGATGTCCCGTTCTAGAAGAAAACGACAGTGCGTGTCAGGGCTGTGCTCACGGCCACCAGCACTCAGCGCGGCTCTCATCATGCACCACCTGAGTGAAGCATCGTCACGTCAGAGCCTGACTCTGCCTTATCTTCCTGGTACTTCTCAAAGTCACATCTGCACCTCCTACAGTGTCCGGAGTCAGGGACACTGAGTAGTCAGGAATACTGGGACTGGCGCCATGGAGTAGTAAGCTAAGTATCCACCTGTGGCGCCTGCATCCCATATGGGCACCAGTTCATGTCCCAGCTGCTCCTCTTCTGATCCAGCTCCCTGCTGATGGCCTGGGAAAGCAGCAGAAGATGGCCCAAGTGTTTGTGCCCCTGCATCTGCATGGGAGACCTGGAAGAAGCTCTTGGCTCCTGGCTTCGGATTGGCCCAGCTCTGGCTGTTGCAGTCATTTGGGGAGTGAACCAGCAGATGGAAGACCTTTCTGTCTGTCTGTGACTCTGCCTCTCAAATAAATAAATGTCTTTTTTTTTTTAATTTGACAGATAGAGCTATAGACAGTGAGAGAGAGAGAGACAGAGAGAAAGGTCTTCCTTCCATTGGTTCACCCCCAAATGGCCGCTATGGCCAGCACTGCGCTGATCCAAAGCCAGGAAACAGGTGCTTTCTCTTGGTATCCCATGCAGGTGCAGGGGCCCAAGCACTTGGGCCATCCTCCACTGCTCTCTTGGGCCACACTAGAGAGCTGGACTGGAAGAGGAGCAACCGGGACCAGAATCCGGTGCCCATATGGGATGCCGGCGCTGCAGGTGGAGGATGAACCAAGTGAGCCACAGCACCGGCCCCAATTACATGTCTTAACAACAACAACAAAAAAAGCTGACAACATTCTTTTGCAAGTGAAGCAATTACTCCGGCCCAAGGTGCCCATGACTTTATGGTCACACAGCTGGTTTATATTCTTTAGAATGTGCTGCAGAAAAAATAACAGTGCTATGCCAAACATTTTTTCCTTTCAAGGACAACACATATTGTTTCTGCACTTCCGGTGCCACTTTCAGCAAGGCAAGAGGAAGAGCTGGCTGGCCAATGGAGCAAGCTGCTAGCCCAGCTGCAGGCACCCGGCCCACCCAGGAGGGCAGGAGGGCAGCCACGGGGTGACTGGGCTTGGGAGGAAGGGCATGTGGGGGGCGGCAATGCCCCTCAGCCAGAGCTGCAGCACAGGAGAGGCTGTTCACAGTTTATGAGATCTATATTTCTTGCGATAAGGAAGCAGCTACACGTAGTATGGCGCTGGATCCGGGAAGGGAGGAGCAGAGACTATAACAAAACTAACATAAGATCAATAAGCGCTGTATGGCATCAGGTCCAGAAGGCAGATGTGTCTATAAGTAGTAGTATCTAAGTGCAAATCTAGTTTCCTGATTATTCATAATTTTAAAAACTCCAATCTTGCTAAAGAGTAGACTATCATACCCAGAGAAAAATTCCAACAATGTAGCATGTTTTGACAGTTGCTTTTTTTTTTTTAAGATTTATTTTGTTTATTTGAAAGACAGAGTTATAGAGAGAAGTAGAGACAGAGGTCGGTCTTCCATCTGCTGGTTCACTCCCCAGATGGCTGCAATGGCCGGAGCTGCACCAATCTGAAGCCAGGAGCCAGGAGCTTCTTTCCGGGTCTCCCACGTGGGTGCAGGGGTCCAAGGACTTGGGCCATTTTCTCCTTCTTTCCCAGGCCATAGTAGAGAGCTGGATCAGAAGTGGAGCAGCTGGAACTAGAACCAGCGCCCATATGGGATGCCAGCACTTCAGGCCAGGATTTTAACCTGCTGCGCCACAGTGCCGGCCCCTTTGACAGCTGCTTTTATATGTCTGGTAATTCACTAATCTGGTTAACATTTCACATGCCTAAATCTTAACCAAACTATCCGCTTTGCCAATTTGTAACATGGCTAAGAATGAAATGAGTTAAAAACAAACAAACAAAAATGTTCCCATTCATTTGATTTCAACCCGTCTATATTTTTATATTTAAAGCTCATCTCTTCGAAGCAGAATGTAGTTGTGTTTTGCTTTTTTAATACACTCCTTTAATTTCTACTTTGAGTTAGGGTCTTCTGTTCATCAACATTTGGTATTTTTATGATACAGGTGGATTTAGGCTTACCACTTTCATATTTATCTCTGTCTGCCCCTTCATTTTGGCTTTGGTATGTGTGTGTTTCATTTCTCTGCTTCTCCTTTCCTCCCTTCTGAATATTTTTAAAAATTACATTCAGGGTTCAGTGCTGTGGTGAAGTGGGTAAAACCACCACCTGCAGTGCTGACATCCCATATGGGTGCCAGTTCTAGTCCATTTCTATAGCTTGTTCCTTTTGTTCATAGCGGTCGATTTCAGACACAGTTTATTCTTATTTTACAAACAATTTTAGCAAGTGCAGCTTTCTGGCTTATAAGCTCATGGAAGATTAGAAGCAGCTCATTAGGACAAGGGAGAAGGTCCAACACACAGACAACAGCAGTTCTGTATCAGCTGACAGCAAGAATGGAGTCCAAAAATACAAAGAGCAGACACAAAGTACCCAAAATGCCTCTGGGGTCTTCCAAGTGGATTTTACACACAGTGACAGACTGGAGGGCACAGCCCTCAGACTGCTAAGCCTTTGTGCCAATTTAGAGCAGATATTCAAGAAAATGGGTGGGACCTGCACTGTAGCAGGTAAAGCCACCACCTGAAGTGCTGGCATCCCATATGGGCACTGATTCGAGTACTGGCTGCTCCACTTCCAATCCAGCTCCCTGTTCATGGCCTGGGAAAGCAGTGGAAGATGGCCCAAGTGTTTGGGCCCCTGAACCCATGTGGGAGACCCAGAAGAAGATCCTGGCTCCTGATCAGCTCAGCCCCAGCCATTGCAGACATTTGGGGAGTGAGCCAGCAGATGGAAGAGGTCTCTCTCTGTAACTCTGCCTTTGAAGTAACTAAATCTTAGGAAAAAAAGAAAAAAACAGAAAACAGGGTGTACAGATGAAAGATCAGCCAACCAGGCCAGTGGATCAAATCCAGCCAGTTGCCTATTTTTATGTGTTCTGTAAGCTAAGAATTTTTTCTAAGTTTTTCAATGATTAAAAACAGATTAAGAGAATATTTTTGCAGTATGGCAGTATGTGAAAATACAGGATTCCACAGGTACAATAAATAAGTAATTTTTATGTAAGCTATTATAAATAAATAAAAGGTTGGGGAATGCAATTCCCTATTTTTTTTTTGTATTTTTTTCTGTCTTCTTACATGTTATCATGGCAGAGCTGACCTTGCAAAGCCTAAAATGTTTACTACCTGATCCTTTACCAACCAAGTCTGCAGACCCTGATATATACCATCATGTAGACACCTTTCAATGCCAAATAATTAAGACTTAAAAAGAAATCCGGGGGGTTCTGCTTTCTGAAAGACCCAGGTTTCCAGAATGACTTTCTCTGAGGCTTATTTAATTTCTCTGAGGGTGACAAAGCACAGCAGTTCTTTGCTCAAGACAAGGAAGAGAAAGAATGCAAGTGTTTGTTCTTCCTTGATTTCACAAAGCCTCCACACACGTCAACACAGTTTACTTTCCATTTTAATCATTCCATTAATACTGTCTAATTTTTCCTTTTCTGGAAAACTAGGGCCTTACTTAGGCTCTGGCTCACTCCTTTTCCCACCTTTCCATGTCTGCCAGCGCCCATGAATCTCCAGCACCAAGAAGCTGTAGCCATGTTTTTCAAGGATCCAACTAAGCAGGCTGATTCCCTCCCAAGTTCTACGGTACTTCCCGATATGGACTTCCCAGTCTCTAACTGCTCCCTCTACCAATGGGTATCGTTTCCCTTTAAGTCTTACCTTCAAAATACCAAGTGCAGGCGAGAACTTCAGCAATTCCTTTATAACGTCATTGTACCCTTTGTTGGCTGCTTTCAACAATGCTGTTGTGCCGTCCTGTACAGCCAGAGAGAGGAAGACACAAGTGGATGAATAACGAGTCTGTGTCGGCTGAGAACTGGGAGGAGGACACTTGCCAGGGGCAGGCAAGATGGGTAAGTTAAGCACAGGTCAGCCAGGTCTCAACCTAGGAGCCTCTGGGAGCATTTGAAGCATTGGATTCTGCACGAAGGATCCTAGGCTATAAATATGATCCTAGAACTCTTTCATCTGGGGATTCCTACTTCTCCAGTCCCTTAGAACACTGGGTAAAGGACAAGGGGAATTTCAGGAGCACATGCTTTAGGCCACTGATGGAGCAAAAAGACATTCGCTCTTGGCCGGTGCCGCGGCTCAATAGGCGAATCCTCCGCCTTGCAGCGCCGGCATACCGGGTTCTAGTCCCGGTCGGGGCGCCGGATTCTATCCCGGTTGCCCCTCTTCCAGGCCAGCTCTCTGCTATGGCCCGGGAAGGCAGTGGAGGATGGCCCAAGTGCTTGGGCCCTGCACCCCATGGGAGACCAGGAGAAGCACCTGGCTCCTGCCATCGGAACAGCGTGCTGCGCCGGCCGCAGCGCGCCTACCGCAGCGGCCATTGGAGGGTGAACCAACGGCAAAAAGGAAAACCTCTCTCTCTCTCTCTCTCTCTCTCTCTCTCTGCTATCCACTCTGCCTGTCAAAAAAAAAAAAGACATTCGCTCATAACTTAGCAGAAACTGCCTGTCCTTAGTGATTTAGATGATTGTGGAACTGTATTTCCTGTGTTAAAATGTCACACACCCTTGCTCTTCTCTGCCCTCCCCAGGCGGCTCTTTCCCTGCGTGTGGGCTGGGGGAGGGGTGCACGGCGAGCAGACTGAAATCTGCTGAAAAAGAATGCACTGATTGTAGGAGGCAGCTTTAAATTAATATTTGGCTTCTGCAAGCGTCCTTGGACTCCAGAAGAGACTTTCCAAATCCCCCTTTCTCCTCCATTAACAAACAGATCGCTCTGTTTGTTAGGATCAGCTCACAGAGGTCTCCAGGAGCCACAGGACGACCCGCCTGCCCTTAAGGGCTTACCTGGCATCAGGAAGAAGCAAAATGGGATTAGGGGATTTTCCTTTTGTGACTTCAGCGATTGTGGGGAGAAGGAAGAGAAGGCGGGAGGGAGGACAGGGAGGTGGCCAGGAACAGGAGCACACCTTGATTTCCCTTTCCTGGACTTAGATGAGGACAAGGGCGGGTGGGTCATCAGCAAGGCTGATGTAAGTGCGTGGAGGCCAGGCACAGAAAACCCACAGCAAACAGCATGGTGCCAGTAGGCGCACCCAGGCTGAACTGGGTGACACCACAGGGGCTCCTGCAGATAGCAGGTGGATGGGGGATGTGGTGGGGACTCTGAGTCCCAGCCAATGGAGTCCACTGCTTGACCCCAAACCCAGGGGCCAGCAGGAGGCACTGCACCAGCTGGGGGGACACCTCCGATCCCCAAAGACAGCCTACTCTTCCCTCCTGCCCCCAGGCCTGAGGCCAGGACTCTAGCCCTCCCCAGTGTGTCCAGCAGTCAAGTCTGGTAGAAGAGGAGAGCGAGCCAGCAGCACCTGCTGTTTCTGACGAATGGGACTTAGCTTTCCTGCTGCAGCGCAGGTGGAGGTGGGGAGGAAACCCAGGGAAGGGCAACCTCCCACTCCCGTCCCAGCAGGGGGGCGGAGCCACTCACGTTGCGCGCAGCGTCGCGGTCGGCCCCTCGCAGCAGCATCACCCGCACCGCCTCGCTGTGGCCCATCTGGGACGCGATCCACAGGGGCGCCGTGCCATCCTGCAGGGAGAAGAGAGGAGTCGGCCGCGGTGACTGACCGGGCGCTGGGACGCCAGGCCCCGGTTTCCCAAATGGAAAACCCCGGGACAGAGCCCAAGTGCCCAGGAGGGATCGTGGAGAGAAGGCGGCGGCGCTTGAGTAATTGCCAGTTTCCAACTCTGGGCATGGAACGGCAGCCATACTGTGGCTGGATCGTTGACCAGAGTGCGGTCCACAGCCACAGGGAAGGAGGTGTGGGCGCCTGAGCTGCACCGGAGGGTAGAGCCGAATTCCACAAGCAGGGAGAGGTGACGCCAGCCAGTCCTCATCCCACCACCTTACCACTGTCAACTTCTTTGCTCTCCTAGGGAGCACACCTTGACCTTGATGGTGGCACAGCCTGCTTAGTGGTGCCCGTCATTCCCACACAAGACAGAGGGACAGGGAACTCAGGTGGTTTCTCCTACTCGTCTGGTGCCCAGAGGCACATTTGGAAAGGGAGCTTAGATTGCATGCACCTTCCAGGAGTGATGTGCAGGTACAGCGTTTCCGATAGTTTCCCTGCATAGGATTCTCCAGCAACCCCTGGGCCAAGGTGTGCTGCTCCAGAGAGGCAACCGTGAAATGTCCGAGTGACGGGGAAGGACGTGACGAAGGATGTGACAGGAGGGCGGTTCCCTCCAGGTGAAACAGAAAACAGAAATCCTCCCAGGGAAAGGAGGAGCCAGAGGGGCGGAGGTGAGCCCCAAACATCCATGTTTCCCTGCTGCCCCTTCCGGGTTCAATCTGGGTATGCCAGCGCTGAGAGGAAGGTAAGACAGCAGTGGGAAAAATATCTGGATTCATTCTGGGGAATTCCAGATGGGGAAGAGTCCTCTGCTTTTCTTGGGAGGAAGCCCAGGAAAATCAAAGGCTCCTTAGACAACCTCAACTCCGGGCTGGTGTTGAGACAGGAAAAGCCGTGGGAGTGGTCTGGGCCCCTGCATCCCACATTCATCTGGCCAATGGGCATCCAAGAGCCCTCGCCTGTGGGAAATCGGAAGTGCTGGGGAAACAGGGGCTTGTGGGTAGGCGGACAAGGCCCCTTTGTGAACAGACTTCGGTAGGGCTTGCACTAGGGTGAGACCAGGTGTGTCTGTGGGTGCCGGTGCAGAGAGCTTAGGGACCAGAAGGGCCAGCAAGGGGCCAGACATGAGCCCCACCCCTACTCCAATGCCAGGGTGACCAGCTGACCACACGGGAGAGAAGAGCAGCCAAAAGGAACAGGATCCAGAAGAGACTAAACTTCATGTCTGAGGTCATTATGGTTAAGTGGCCCCATGAGACTGTTTTAGCCAACTAAGATAGATAAAATTACCCATCAGCAGGAATGCGGGGCTGAAGCCCAAGAGGATGCAGGGAGAAACTGTACAGTTATCCTTGCTGCTGTATTGTGCAATCTGACTCCAGCCCACCAGCCAAGGCGGGCCCAGCATTACTGCCCATTGCTGTGCTGGGAAATAGAGGATGAAGACATCTGCCTGGGGCGGTGGGTGATGGCCCAGCAGGAGCCCAGAGGGGCTGGAGGCACTGAGAGGCAGAGGATGCACCGACAGAGGTACTGGTCAAGGATGGAGGTCGGCTGAGGACACTTTGGCCTGCTTCATACTTTTCCAGGGCCTCCTGGAAATCCCGACTCCAACTATTATAAATAACACCTTGGTTAGGACTTTCAGTTTACGAAGCACTTGCACATTCTTTGTTTCTCCATATTCCTGATTCTCTCAGATTCAGGATTTAATCACTCATTCATTCATACAAGCATCCAGCAATGATTGAGTTTCAGGCATAGGACTAAAAACCAGTAGTAGAAAAGAGACATGGAAATTTCAGTCCTGAAAAAAAAAAAAATCTGCACAAAATGAACCAGGAGAGGGGTCCTCTCGCTATTATATGGCCGGCTTCACAAATGGGGTGAGAGCTGGAGTCTTGAAGGAGGACCTGAAATTCGCCAGAGAGAGGGGGAGGCCATTCCAGCTGGAAGGAAGAGCAAGTATGGTCATGGCGGCTGGGACAGGCAGGGTGGGAAAGGCAGCCCTGCAGCCCAGGGCTTGGTGGGCGCCCGAGGGACAGGGGCCGGGGTGTGGGCTCCGCAGCCGCCTACGGTGCCAGGCTTTCTGCACTCCAATGCCCTGCGTCCTTCTGCCTGCCCCGGGGTGCTTTTCCGCTTTGCCCATATCTCCACCAGAGGGCAGGCAGGGAAGGGCAGCCAGAGGCCACGGGATCCGGTTCCAGGTGCTTTTCAAGGCTTGGCTGTTTTGAGTAAAACAACTGGTTGCTAATATGAAGGAACGTGCTGAGAGGTGTGCGCTGGGAACAGCTATCAGCACTACCAGTTGAGAACACTCATCCTGACATGGAAATCATTTAACTGGAGCCAGGATGTCAGGGGGAGCAGCAGTGAGAACTCAGGCACGTCACTCCCGGCCTCAGCGTCCAGAGACACGAGGAGTTCACGGAGGGAGGCGGCAGGTTCCCGGGGCCAGATAATAGCAGCCTGTGTCCCTGCACCGCCATTGGCATTTCTCTTCATAGAGCATTGCATATGTGCTATTGAGTGTGGCTCTCCCCAGGACCCCGTGGGACCCCTGACTGTGGGGCAGGTCCAGATGACTGGTAAGATGATGTGTGTGGGAGAAGTCACCCTTGTGTTTCATTATCGGCGACGACATCTCCAAGTCTGGTTTTGCAATCCAGGGAGTTGTGTGTGAGGCAGAGAATTCCTGCCAAAGCCAATTAGTTACCCTTTAATTATCTAGCGTGGGAATCAGGAAAGCCCTTCTTCTGCACCCCTCACTTTCGGTTTGCTCTGATTTTTTCCTGTTACTATCATGGTCAGAGCCTTTATTTTCATGATGAAAATGACGGACATTCTGCTATAATCCAAAAGTTGTACTTTGGAAATTTATATTTATTTAAAAAAAAGTTCTATTAAAAAAAGAAAATGATGGAAATTAAATCACTTTCAGTAGACTTTTAGAGATAAACAATTATGTAAAATATTTAAATAAGTTTTTAATGCTTCTTGACAAAATATTATTTTAAAATACATTAAATTGAACAAATCACCTTAGAGTGGAAGTTACAACCTCCACAGTTCTTTTTTTGTTGTTGTTGTTGTTGGTCTCTGATTATTTTTTAAAACTTTTATTTAATAAATATAAATTTCCAAAGTACAACTTTTGGATTATAGAGGCCTTTTCCCCCCATAACCTCCCTCCCACCTGCAACCATCCCATCTCCCACTCCCTCTACCATCCCATTCTTCATCAAGATTCATTTTCAATTATCTTTATATACAGGAGATCAATTTAGTATATACTAAGTAAAGATTTTAACAGTTCGCACCCACACAGAAACACAAAGTATAAAGTACTGTTTGAATACTAGTTATACTGTTAATTCACATAGTACAACACATTAAGGACAGAGATCCTACATGGGGAGTAAGTGCACAGTGACTCCTGTTGTTGATTTAACAATTGACACTCTTATTTATGACATTAGTAATCACCCGAGGCTCTTGTCATGAGCTGCCAAGGCTATGGAAGCCTCTTGAGTTTGCCAACTCCGATCTTATTTAGACAAGGTCATGGTCAAAGTGGAAGTTCTTTCCTCCCTTCAGAGAATGGTACCTCCTTCTTTGATGGCCCGTTCTTCCGCTGGGATCTCACTCACAGAATCTTTCATTTAGGTCATTTTTTTTTTTTTTTTTTTGCCAGAGTGTCTTGGCTTTCCATGCCTGAAATACTCTCATTGGCTTTTTAGCCAGATCCTAATGCCTTAAGGGCTGATTCTGAGGCCAGAGTGCACAGCACTTTTCAAAAATGGAAACAAAACATTTAATTTGAAGAAGGTAAGATTCATGGAGTTATGATGGCTGTCATTTACCATTTGTGTGCACACCAAGTGGAAAAGAACTTAAGGTTTATTTTGCAGACCAATTGATTGATAAAGAAAAGACTGATGGTCAAGTTGCCTGCAGATTTGGGGCCAAGAGAGAAAGTATAATGAGAACTGGCTAAAGACTACCTAAGCTGATCAGGTGGGGGTGAGTTCCCAATTCCCTGGGGATGTTCAATGGTGGCTGACTTATTACAGAAGGGATTCAAGCACTTGATGGGTGGCTGCACGAGGTGACTGGCAGTTCCTTCCAGGTCCGTTATGACACTCAAGTACGGCAGCTCTAGGGGTAGACCACGGCATGAGACACAGCAGGTGACATCATCTGCATTACTGCATTACAGACTCATCTTCTTTGGTCTTATTTAGGCGTCTGAAGATCATTTGGGAAAAATCACAAAAACCATTTTTTTCCATGGGAACAGGTCTATGAAGTTTTCTTAGCTATTTGCACCTACTGTTTTCCAGTCCTAATATCTAGGCAACTTCTACCTTGGGGGCTCAGGCCACAGCATGGGGAACCAATTCTATTTTAAGTTGGGGGCCAAAGAGAGGTAAGGAAGAGGGCGTTCGACTTCAGGATAGCTTTGCCTCCAGCCCTGCCCTAACCCAGAGTCTCTCACTACTGCGTCCCTTGCCAGGAGTCTCTGGAGCAGCAAATGGGTCTGCAAAAGGTGTCACATGTCACAGGTGTCTGCATTGCCAGTGGTCTGACCCCACTCTCCCACCTCAGGCACAGGTTACTGGACCGAGGAGGGGCAGGCCAGGCCACCCTAGCTTGATGCCCACAGAGGAGCTGCAAAAACAACACGGTTACCCCAAGAGCTTACCTGTCCGACCTGGGAACCAAATACAAGATGAGGAAGCAGAGGAACGTGCTCCAAAGAGGAGTGCAAAGAGACAAAGAGGTTAAGATGGGGCTACATACGAGAGGACAGAGACCACGTGGCTCAGGGGAGAGAGTGCAGCCTTGGTTTGGTGGGTTTTCTGTTCCATCAAGGCCTGGATGGATTGGAGCTGGTCATAGCAACACCTAATATTTAGTAAGCACCTGGCATATATTAGCCACTGCATTAAGAACCTTGTAGTGATTATCTTACTTCCCACAATAACCATGTGATAGAGGTCCCATTATTATCCTGAAAAAAATGAAAAAATCCTGAGATTTAGGGAGAGTAAGTGACTTGCTCATGATCAAGCAGTTAATAATCAAAATTGCGACAGTGTTTCATTTCCTTAAATACCCTCATCCGCGTTACTACCGAGCTGCTCCTGGCTCAGAGGCCGAGGTCTGGCTCCCTGGCTGCCGCCTGCAGTCTCCCCAGGCCTGCTGTCCTGACCATGATCCTGGCCCTACACCCAGAGCCTTCTCCTGGTTCCCAGTCACTGGTCACTCTGTGCTCGGGCTTCCAGACTCACTGGTGCTCTGCCCAAGCCACAGGGTATGCCCTGGCAGTGGACATACCTTTCCCGAGTGTCCAGCAGGTGCAGAGGGACTAAGACAAACAGCCTTCCTGTGGCTGTGTACTCCCACATCCAAACCCTCAGGATGCCATGGACGTCTGTTTAATCTCCCATCTCCCATTGCCCTCCAAGCCTACGACCTGGAGGACATCTACCTTCTGCCTCCCGCAGCTCTGTGTATCTGTCCAACCCCAAGGCCCCTGCTATAGCAGGCACTACATTAGCCGGCTTTTCTATCAGGCTTTGGACATCCTGGTTAGCACATGACAAAGAGAAGAGTAAGAACAGCTCTGGGGGAACAGGGTCAGACCTTCCACGATGTATTAGTGGACTTAAGGAGGTGGCTGAGCTGAATGAGCAAAGTTAGGTCAAGGCACTTCGTTGATAGAGAATTAGACTCCATAGCCATCTCACCATCTCAGCTGGTGATTAAGATGGTCTGACTCTTCTCAACTCAGCTTGGTGAGGACATATGGAAAGACGTGAACATGAGTTTTTTTTTAATTATTATTATTCATGAAAATGAGTTTTTAGCCCGACTCCTGACCTCTTTCCCTACTACAATGTGAAAGGAAAACTTTTCGAAGTTTTAAAACAAGAACTTTGTCATTCCAATGTCTGACTGTGGCTGGCTTTGTGATTGTGATTCCTCACCACACCGTGCTAGAAAGGTCTTATTTAAGTTCTGGTGATAAGTGCTACAATGAAAAGTCATTCCTACCATAGTTCGGATTCTCTGAGGCTCAGATCAAACGTGAGCTGGGTAATTCCAGCACAACTTTATTCACATCCCATCGAGTGTACCAAAAAATGCCCAGACTCCATAGAACGGCAGTGCAAAAATTCTAAGTCAGATTTATCTAAAAATATTAAGAAATCAAGTCAGGAAAATAACCTTGTCTTATTTTGTAAATTCTAGAATTTTCTAATAAGGACTCAACATGTCAGCTTCTCGGAATAAAACACTGGCTTTCAGATACTCTAGCTACGTAATATTCTAGGATGTATAGATCATTTTAATGGAAATTTTTAATTGGACTTTTAAAAAAACTCATTCAAACTTATGACCAAGTCAGCCAGAGCAGGTATCACTTTTGTGACGTTTATCACATTGTTTTCCTGGAACAGAATAAATATGCAGACTTTCCACTTTCACACAAGTCAGAACCTGGGCTAGATAACAGCTGCTAATTACAGGCTCACAGCAGGTAGCAAAACCAATTGATCATGATCTGAGCGCACAATGTGGTGAGTGTACTCTACGCAAAGGAAAATTTCCACAGCTTTTGTTCCCCACAGCAATTATTTAATAAAACACATTCATCCCAAATAACAATCTTTCTTATGGCAGCTGAACTCCTACAATTCCAAATGAATGCAACAGATCTGGTCTTTGGCAGGACCTATTATTGCTCATTCCCTGACCAGAGCACAGGAGTTCACACTCACTGAGCAGGTGCACCTTGACCAGTGCATCTTCACCTGCGAGGAATGAAAACCAGCTGGAGTGTGGGATGGCTACTGCTGCAATGTTGGGTGCCCCTTCATTTCATGGCTCCGCCATCATCACGTGGCTTTTATCTGGGTGTAAGTGGACACATGCAACATCTGTAGTGTGATCTCTTATATTAACTTGGTTTCTTTCCACACAGTACCTTAGGCATGTGAATAAGAAATTATTTTGGAACAAAGCACTGACAATCTCCACGGTCTCTCATCTCTGAGTTCACACTGGCACCGTCAACAGTGGCCTCCACATCAAATTTTGTGTGATCTAAAAATAACCTGTTTCTTTCATGTTAGTTTTGCTGAAATGGAGCCTCTGATTCAGAATCAATTGACAGTTTCAAATAAGAAGGACAAACAGGAAAATATTAAACTCTGTCCCTCAAGTGTCAACCTTGCCAGTGCAGAAAGACCACTGCTCCTAACTGCCTTCCCTCCCAGGAGTGCTTCGGGGGGCCATCTAAACTTAGAAACAGCTTTGAAATTGAAGTATATAATTGCACATTGTCAGCAGTGTCTGGAACGTGATAGATACGCAAGAAATACTGCTTGAACTTTGAGTAGAACAATTATCAAAACTATACCCGCAGGGCTGGTGCTGTAGCGCAGCGGGTTCAGCCACTGCCTGTGGTGCTGCCATCCCATATGAGTGCCAGTCCATGCCGTGGCTGCTCCACTTCCAATCCAGCTCCCTGCCCATGTGCCTGAGAATGCAGCAGAAAATGGCCCAAGTGCTTGGGCCCCTGCACCCGTGTGGGAGATCCAGATGGAGTTTCAGGCTCCTCCAGGCTTTGGCCTGGCTTAGTTCCAGTCATGGCAGCCATTTAGGGAGTAAACAGAGTATTTACCTCTCTCTCCCACTGTAACTCTGCCTTTCAATAAATGTTAAACAAACAAACAAACAAAACACCACCACAGCAACTGCAGGAGTTAGGACAGGTTGCCACTCAGCCTAATTTTGAGATGAAGGATGAGAGAGGTGCAGAGAGGTTAAGTTGCTTTTTCAAACCACACAGCTAGTTATTAGCAGAGCTGGATCTAGAACTCAGGATTCCTGACCTTAAACCCACTCTGTCCAACAGCTCTTTTCTCAGCTTCTTCTGCATTTGGGCTTCAAAGACCCAGGAAACCTGTGGCCAGAGCTCAGATCCATCTTAAGGCTCCCACAGCTATTCATTATGCAAACACTCACACAGGCATTACAGTATCGGCCCTACTGCAGTGGAAACCTGCCTGGGTGTCATTACTGGCAAGAAATCAATTTGACTTTTCCCTAGACAACTCTCTTAGAGTCATGTTTCCTTAATCTGGAATGTTTTGTTAAACGCAAATTAATTAGGGCAGAAATAATTCCTATGGGAGAGCAGCTAATTCTAATGACTTGCATTTGCATGGTTCTTTACCATTTACAAAGCACTGCCTTGTTACCTCGCATTTCTGTGCCTTAATGTGTCAGTTCATTGATTTGCCAGATGTTAGCATGCTGTTGCTAATGATTCCAATGGCACAGGCTCCTCTTTGCTCAGTGGAAGTGGTGGGTAGGAGTGTATCAGACTGGCTGGGGCAAGGCCACCTGAGCCACCTGTTTACCACGGAGGTTCCAGGCTAGTCTGCGCCCCTTAGCTCAGTGCAGTCATGATTTATTTGGACAGGAGGCGGCAGAGTGTATACTTGACCTCAGACACCAAACACTCAAGTCTTCAAAGTACTGAGCGGTGATGTTGGCTTGAGTGCACAGACATTCAAGTGAGCCCACACACAGCACAGGACAGGAGGAACCCTAATCAAAGATTAACTTGGTATGGCAGGGACAGAGCGCTTGAAAGAACGCCTAGGGCTGCGTGGTTATCTTAGGTATGTGCCAGCCTCCCAGCCCCATGCCTGACACACTCGGCCAATGTCAGCCAATGACATTACCTGCCTTGGCTGGTTGACCTTAGCTCCCGAAGACAGCAATAATCGAATAACGTCCAAGTAACCACCTTGGGCGGCTAGGAAGAGGGCCGTGGCTCCATCCTGATGAGAACAGATAAGTGTTAAAAAGTCATCTTTCACCAGTATCCTCAAAGACATCAGATGAAGAATTACACATGTCTAGTATAATTTTCCATTTCCATCCTCTTTTAAGTTTTCATCCTTTTGTCAATGGAGAATCAAGTGCTGTGTGAGCAGATAAATCCCCCAAACCTAATTTGTATGATTTCATGAATTGGGAGAAAAGGCTGTTCTTTTCATTAGATCTTTCCTATGCATTTCTCTCTCTCCCACGTTAATCTGTGCTCCTCCAACACGAGGCTCTGGAAAGAATCTGCATGAAGTCTCTCTCTGCCAGGGCAGTAGACACCAATGCCTATAAGTTACACAGAGCAATCATGTATGAAGCCCAAAGCAACTGCTCCTTCTCCAATTATCTTTAGTTTCTTCCTTCCCCTCTCCCCCAAACTGGGTATCTGTGTCACTGGTCATTTCTTGAGGCTTGGGAACACGTCACTTGGTAATTTCAGCAATGCAACTGCCAGCCAGGAACTTGCATTCTCCCGGACGCCCACTGCAGCCAGACGGAAGGCACGGCCCAGGTGAGCCTCCCCAGGTTTAGACTGCAGCGGAACGCCTGGGCACACTCCGTGGGAGACACCCAGCAAACAGCGCGGAGTAGCACGCCCCGGCTGGAAGGCTAACACACATCACTCCCTGCCAGTGGAAGCAGGTGGGGCACGTGGAGGGGACTGGGTTTCCAGCAGAGCTCCCAGACTGCCCTCAAGGCAATCATTAAAAAATTACCCAGCCTGTACAGGTGTGTAAGCAGCTGTTTGATATGTGGATGAAATTAGCAGCAGCTCCTTACTGTGCAGCTTAATGAGTTGTCAACCCCGCCCTTAGCAGTTTATAATCCAGGGCCTGTCTGAAATGGGCTCTGCCCACATATGTCAGTGGTTTACAATGGAAACATCTGCACTGTCTGAGTAAGGGTAAAGGTCTTAACAGAAAATGAAGGCCGGCACCGCGGCTCACTAGGCTGATCCTCCACCTTGCGGCGCCGGCACACTGGGTTCTAGTCCCGGTCAGGGCGCCGGATTCTGTCCCGGTTGCCCCTCTTCCAGGCCAGCTCTCTGCTGTGGCCAGGGAGTGCAGTGGAGGATGGCCCAAGTGCTTGGGCCCTGCACCCCATGGGAGACCAGGAGAAGCACCTGGCTCCTGCCATGGGATCAGAGAGATGCGCCGGCCGCGGCGGCCTTTGGACGGTGAACCAACGGCAAAGGAAGACCTTTCTCTCTGTCTCTCTCTCTCTCACTGTCCACTCTGTCAAAAAAAAAAAATTAAAAAAAAAAACAAAAAACATAAAATGAAAAGGTTATGACCCATGAAATAGAGTCACCGTGAAACAGAGAGGGATTACTAGGGAAGGGGTGGGCCTCTCCCCAAACTCTACATTTCTGTTTTTTCTTTTTCTTTTAAAGATTTATTTTATTTGAAAGTCAGAGGGATCGTCCACTGGTTTACTCCCCAGATTGCTGTGACACCCCGGCTGTCTGGGCCAGGCTGAAACCAGAAGCCAGGAGTTTTATCAGGTCTCCCATGTGAGTGGCAGGTGCCCAAACACTTGGGCCATCTTCTACTGCTTTCCCAGGCCATTAGCAGGGAGCTGGATGGGAAGTGGAGCAGACAGTACGTGAACCAGTGCCCATATGGGATGCTGGTGTCACAGGCATGGCTTACCCTGCTATGCCACAATGCTGGCCCCAGGACTCTATTTCTAAGATAAGTTCTACCCCAATGAGCCTTGCAGAGCAATGTCATCTAGTGATAACAAAGTGAATACCCACAGTCAATCTGCACTGCTGACTACGGATACTCATGCTAAGAAAATCACTATTTTTCCTTTTCCAGAGACTCTGACTCATCCTATGTAATGTACACACACAGGTATACTGTCAGACATACCTTACTATGTCCAAGTATGGCCAAATAAATACCCAGAGGCTAAGATCTGTGTTCCTTAGACTTGGCCACACGTCAGGACCACCTGTTGGCCATGTTGTGCCCTCAGAGACTCTGGCTTGGTGGGTCTGGGGTGGGCCTGTGTACTGGTAGTTTCCAAAAGTCCCCAGGTGTTTCTAACAGGCAGCCGGAGAGGAGAATGGGTCTTAGATCATTATCAGGTGATCCAATCATTCTGTTGGTAATGCTGCAGGCTCAAAAGAGTTACAGATTTTGAAGTGCAAGGGTAAAGCCAGTTGCTGTGCACTTCAAAGAGGGCCTACGACTTGTTGGAGTTTAATCAGCTAACTCTGGAGAGGGCGTTCAAATGGAAAAGTTCACACCTGGCGGTACCGTGCCCTAGGCATAAGTGCTAAGTATTTAGACTAACTACGGTTCCTGGGTAATTGGAAGCAGGAATTCCTGCACTCCTCATCATGGGACTCTGGCAAGTTCCTTCATCTCCCACGATTTCTTTTTTCCTACAAAACCAGAATAACATTTGCCATGAATCCTATGGTACTGGAGTGACAATCAAAGGTGCCTTTGGTGTCTGCTAATTGCCAATTAGCTACAAATAGAGAGTAATGGATGCTATTCAAGAAGTCATGTATGTACATGAGTGTACATGTATTTCACAGGTCTTCATCCATTCGGCCTTCTCCTTTTTTCTCTTCCAAATACCTTGATCTCTCCTCTTTGTGCCTGTCTTCACAAATAACTACAACAGAAAATATTTTGACTGTCTGCAAGTCCATATGCTGGGCTGTGTGGTTTGTCATGGCATGAGAAGTATGGGTCAAATGGTTTCTGAAGATGTTAATTCCACAGCTACCTGAAATGTTTCATATGTCCACCTGACCCAAGGGAGAACAAAGAAGGATAAATAAGATCATGTGGTTTCTGTGCAGAAAAAGCTCACCTGGCCTACTGTAGCTTTTCCCCTTGATGTTTCAGATTAAAATTCTACCATTCATCACATTTTGGAAGTTAGCATCTCTGGCATCTGAATTTAGACCTCAGTGTTAGTATGAAGATGGAATGAGCAGGGCCCATCCGGTGTCCCCTTGAAATGCACTCACATAAAGTTGGTCGTGGATATTGGCTCCGTGCTTCAACAAGGTCTCCACCACCTGCATGTGCCCGTACTGACTGGCAGCCAGCAGGGCCGTGCCCCCGTCCTGTGGACATGCAAAGCGTGAGCAATCAGACACAGTGCAGGCGCTCGTTCTACCAAGGGACGCTCCTTGGCATAACGCGGCAACAGAATTTTCCCGCAGACCCTAACAAACGCACTTCCTTTCTTGTATCCCATTTCCCTGTATCTTCACGACATAGTTCACCCTCAGCATGGTTATGCTGCATCCTTGGATGACTTGCTGGAGCTAAATTACAGTGATCTGACCCAATCGTTTAATTAATTTAGACATTTCCCATGACTACTTCAGAGTCATCTGTTTGCCTCTCAGTATAGGAAACACAGGACAGAAAGTCTTGTCAGTTCTGCCTTGGAGTGAACAGAAGAGACCCCTTTGGCTTCTGGCCAGAGACCCTGTTGACAAACACTGGCTTCTCTCCAGGGTGCCACCCAGTTAGAAGCCACTAGGGTTAAGGAGCTGTTGTGGGGTAACCCTGTGGTTACCACCGCTCTCACGGAACAAGATCTGCATCTGTGAAAAGAATGGAAGACTCCAGCACATTCCAGGTGCCTCTCACTCTCCTGCTTAGTTTTTGCTTCTGAACACGTGCCAGTTTGTCCAGGTCTCTTAAATTATGGGCCCTACAATGAAACAGAGCCCTGTAAAGTTGCCGCACTCTGATGTGGGCTGGGACATTCTGTCGACTCTACCTGTCTATCTGACCCCTGAATTAGAATGGGTGCTTATGTCAACCACACCATGCTGACTGACTCACTGAGTCTGTGGCCAACCAAAGCCCTGAGTTGGTTTTCTCAGGTGCAGCACGAACTCTTCCCATCTAGGGCTGTCGAGTTGTTTGGCTCGCAGATGCACATGGACACCTGAGCTAAATAGAAGTAACAGAAGAACATGCAACCTGGTTTAAAAATATGAATCATAAATAGGAAGGAACCTCCGAAAGTCTGTGGAAAAAATGGAATTGAAAGTTATATTTTGATTTAAAATGTTTTTTTTTTTAATTTTTTTTTTTTGGACAGGCAGAGTGGATAGTGAGAGAGAGAGAGAGAGAGAGAGATTCAAAATGTTTTGAAATCCATGAAATTTTTTCGTAATACTCATTTCCCATGAACTTTTGGAAGATCGCAAACTTCCAAATGTGGACACAAAGAGTTTGTTCAAAATACCTGCCTTTGGGGGCTGGTGTTGTTGTGTAACAGGTCAAACTGTACCTGCAGCACCCGCATCCCTTATCAGCACTGGTTCAAGCCCCGGCTGCTCCACTTCCAATCCAGCTCATTGCTAATGTGCCTGGAAAAGCAGCAGAGGATGCACCAAGTCCTTGGGCCCCTGCACCCACGTGGAGGACCCGGAAGAAGCTCCTGGCTCCTGGATCTTGTCTAAGCCCTGATCTAGCTCTGGCCGTTGCAGCCACTGGGGGAGTGAACCAGCAGATGGAATCTCTCTCCCTCTCTCTCTCTCCCTCTTCCTCTCCCTCTCTCTCTTTCCCCCTCTCTCTGTAACAATGTCTTTCAAATAAATAAAATAAATCTTTAAAAAAAAGTTAAAAAAAAACCACCTGCCTTTGGGACTGGCATTTGGTTTAGGGGCTAAGCTGCTGGTTGGGATTCCTGCATCTCATATCAAGAGTGCCTGGGTTCAAGTTCTGGCTCCGCCCTCATTCCATGTTCCTGTAAACATGGACTGTGGGAGGCAGCTCAAGTGGCTGGGTCCTTGCCACCCACATGAGAGGCTTGGGCTGAGCTCCCAATCCCCAGCCATGGCCTGGCCCAGCCGAAGCCACTGGCAGGTATCTGGGGACTGAGCCAGGAGCTGGGAGCTCTGTCTCTCTGTGTCTTTGTCTTTAAAACAAACAAACAAAAGCACCAACAAAAACCCAGTCCACCCCTGGAGCTCCTCAGAGGGTCTGAGTGAGTGTGTCTGGGGAGAGGCCCAGAAGTACTCCAGTCATGTGGGGTGACTGTGAGTTGCAGGTGGCAGGTGAGACTCCCAGGCAGAAACACTGCTCTAAGAGCTCTTGTGTTCACAGGCAGGGACATCCTGGGGGATGCGTGTGGCCAGGCACAGCTTCAAGGAGGGATGGGCTGTGTGGTGGAGGAGGGTGCTTGAGCCGGGCTTTGCAGGGTAGTGAACTGAGAGGTGAGAGACTGAAGGCTGGGGGCTGGGGGGGCGTGGGTGCTGGCAGTGGCAGGGACATCAAGAAACCTAACAGCAGCAACAAGCACCACTATTTTCAAGCTTTGTCCTATCAATTTTCTCAGCTCTTGGTCTGGTAAGGTAACAGAACAGATAAAATAAGATGATCATGTAGGACAACTGATGTCTATTATTATCTTAAAAATTATTTGAAAGGCAGACACACACCCACAAATCTTCTATCTACTTGTTCACGCAGCAGCAGCCAGGAACTCCATCCAGGTCTCCAACATGAGAGGCAGGGATCCAATTACTTGAGCCACTGCCTTCTACCTCCCCTGGTCTGCATTAGCAGGAAGCTGCAGTCAGAAACTGGAGCTGACGATCAAACCCAGGTACTCCAATGTGGGATGTGGGCACCTTATCAGAGTCTTACCTGCCAAGCTAACTGGCTGTCCCCGTACAGAGGTTTATGAGAACAGCTGATGTTTTGGTGACGGGATCACATTAAAAGCAGTGTCCTGACACTCTCTTCTTCCCTTGGGAATCTCTTAGAGATCCACAGCTGGTCTAAAGGAAATGTGGGTTTCTAGGCTCGCACAGACTGGCTCGTGTACACAGGCCAAATGCCAGTGTTAACTTGTTAGCCAAGAAAATACTGAAGCAGCTTCACGGTCATGATCATCCTGACTAGGTCAAAGAGCTGAGATTTGGGTCTGTAAAAGCTTACTTTCTATTGGTAGTTGCATCACTTTTATGGTAAAAAAATATAAAACACTACACACATATCTCGTATGACTGTATATGACATTCAGTATGTCTGGAGGCATGTACCTAACTCCATATCAGGTTTCAGAAAAGACAGAGACCCTATGTGAAGTTCAAGTCTATTTAACAGTTAGCATTTTAACAGGAAAAAAAGATCCACTGGAAACTCCCTTGATATGTCCCTTATTTTTCAGTAAGAAAACCTAAAAATTCCCAACTCAGGCAAATTTTAAGCATTTTTTAAATTACTATAATGCCAGAATTGAGATGGCAATCACAAAAATATATGGCAATTCAAATTCTTCTATTATAAAACATTATGTAAAAACCATATTGTGAAAACAAACTTGATCTTTTGTAGATAATCTTTATCTATATGCCAAAAATGAAAATGAGTAACTTCTTTTTTTTAATTTAATTTTATTTTTTTGACAGGCAGAGTGGACAGTGAGAGAGAGAGACAGAGAGAAAGGTCTTCCTTTGCTGTTGGTTCACCCTCCAATGGCCGCTGCGGTCGGCGCACTGCGCTGATCCGAAGGCAGGAGCCAGGTGCTTCTCCTGGTCTCCCACGGGGTGCAGGGCCCAAGCACTTTGGCCATCCTCCACTGCACTGCACTGCACTGCAGAGAACTGGCCTGGAAGAGGGGCAACTGGGACAGAATCCGGCGCCCCGACTGGGACTAGAACCTGGTGTGCCGGCGCCGCTAGGCAGAGGATTAGCCTGTTGAGCCACGGCGTCGGCTAGTAACTTCTTTTTAAAAAAATATTTATTTATTTGAAAGGCAGAGTGATAGAGAGGCAAAGACAGAGAGAGAGAGAGATATCTTCCATCTGCTGGTTCATTTCCCAAATTGCCAAAATGGCTAGGGCTGGGCAGGCTGAAGCCAGGAGCCTGGAAATCCCTCCCAGTCTCCCCCTTAGGTGCAGGAGTGCTCGACCCATCCTCTGCTGCTCTCTCAGGCACAGCAGCAGAGAACTGGATAGCAAGTGGAGCAGCCAGGACTCTAACCAGCACTGATGTGGGATGTCAGCATCACGGGCAGTGGTTTAACCAGCTGGGCCCCAAGAATAACTTCTTTAAAGGAAGAACCCCAACTCCTCGCCCACTGTGTGAACTCTGATTCTATCACACGTCTCCCTGACAGCAGCTCACACAAGGACGCTGTCCGCCAGAGTTCCCTCTTCAGCAATTCCGCAGGCTTACAAGGATCAGACTGATACTCCCAGCAATTCCTACTGTGGGGTCTGGATTAACTCTGAAGGAAAATAAGCACACAGGACAGAGAAAGTTAGAAAGCCGCCTCCTCCTGCTCCCTTCCTGGTTACAAAACTTAGCGTTGCAGAGTGGAGAGTCAGCAGTGTAGGAGTCTGAGAAAATCCTCACAGAATTTTCCAATCGTGGGTCCAGAGTGAAAATGTGATATATTACATGGAATCCCTAGGACCACTCCTGAACCATTACCAGCTGCCTTGTGATAGCCACTTCCTTAGACTTGAGAATCTTCTAGAAAGCGAAGCAGAAACGCATACCCCTGACTGCTGGCACTCCTCAACAGGGCATGAAATCAAGACGATTCTCTTACTTTGGTCCTGAATTCAGTGGATGCTCCAAATCCAAAGAGAAATCTCACAACATCGTTATGGCCTTGCTGGGCAGCAAAGAACAGGGCAGTTGTACCTGACTGGGAGAGAGAGAGGGGAGAGGAGAGGCTGGCTTTAGAAGACATTTGGTTATGTTTTATTCCATGTACACAGTGGCAAAGAAAACAACACAACATCCTTGCATAGTAGCCTTCCACCCTAGGAAGAGGCTGCATTTGAACTGATGCTATTCCTTGGTCAGGCAAATGACTATTCTTGGTGTAGTGGCATGAAGAGGGGCTCCCTGTGAACATTACCTTATAAGGCCAAAGACTTGAGTTAAGGGTTTTGAGAGAAGGGATTTATCCTGGGTTACCTGGGTGGGCTCTAAATCCCAAGACAGGTGCCCTTGTAAGAGAGGCACACGCATCATTTTTATTGCTTAAACCTGGAAACAACTGACGTGTCCTTCAAGGCATTAAGAGATGAGCAAAGTGTGGTATACCTACAGAGTGGAACAGTATTCAGCCTTGAAAAGGAAGGACAGTCTGACACGTGCTACATCAAGGGAAAACCTCGAAGCCATCGTTCTAGGTGAAGCACGCAGGCACAGAAGGACAAACACGGTGTGGTTCTGCTGTCACAACTAAAGCAGCAACATCCATGGAGTCAGAAATGAAGACGAACGCGGAGTTGCTGCCTACAGGGGCTGGAGTTTTCACAAGAGGACGAGGACTGTGCGGGTGAACGCTGGTGATGGCTGTACAGCTTTACGGACGTACTGAACTGGCCACGGAAAAATGCTCACGGTGCTAAGATTTACATATATCTTACTACAATTTTTTAAAAAAGAAAAAGACAAAAGTGACAGGGAGAAGAGGCCATGTGACCCCCAGAGGTGGGACTGGAGTGCCGTGTGAGCTACGGCACGCTAGCAGCCCGCAGAAGCCACGAGGCGGGACCTCCAGGGGGAAGAGAGCCCACACAGCCTGTCACGGCAGCCACAGGAAGCCGGTTGGTGTAGCGGTTGGGAAACACTAGCATTCGTTAACACAGAAAGCATTCTGGTCGAATTTTGGTTATGCAATGTGGTGTCTTAGAGTCAAAAGCTACCCGTGCAACCAAGAATCAACTTCCGTAACGGTGAGCCCACAGGAAAAACAGGCCCCAAAACCTTGCTCGAAATGGGACCCACTAATAAAAAACCGCCTGATTCCAAGTTTTAAGCTGATCATGACATTCTCAGACACAATTTTTAAAAATACTTTTTCTTCTCAGCCACTTTTACAAGACCCCTTGCAGACTGGAGCCCAAATCAGCGTGTCATGTGAGCAACGTCACAGTACTGCATGTATGGCCAGATATATTTGTCCTACCACAAGGCTCTTCATTTCCATGCTTTCAGCATGGGAGGAAGCTAATGGCCAGGCACTGTGCAAAGAAAACCCTCTTCCCACAGCTTAGCTGGGACAGCGAAGGTAGTGGGTCTCTCACTCAAGGAGAGAAAGCCAGGAGAGCAAGTGCTGTGGATGACTGATCACCCTAAGGGCCTGAGGAAGTGGGAGGCAGGTGAGCAGTGAGGGCCGGCATCAAGGCAGAATATCTAACCTGGATTTAACCTGATCTAACAGATCTAACCCAGATCTGCGGGTGATCCCATGAGACTGGCTGCCCTGCCCAAGCAGGAGGTTGGGAGGGACCCCACAGCCTGGATGCTGGCAGGCAACAGGAGCTCCAGGCCCATTTCCCCCCCCCCCACCTGCCCCTTCCTCTTGGAAGCCTTGTGGATGTGCATTTAGAATTGATAAACTGAGAGTTGACAAGCAACTCCCACATTCCAGATGTGGGCCGGTTGCCCAAAGGAGCTCAGGGGCCTACGTGACTGATAAGTCTATTGGTTAGGGGTCTTTTAGCACGCTCCCCCTTCTGCCCTATAGAATTGCTGTTTCTTCCCTTCTTACCCTATAAAAGCCTGTGCCTGATTGCTAATAAACGGGCATACTCATCCGACCAGTCTCCGGTGTTTCTTGTCGAGAGACATTGTAGCACTTCCAGCCGGACAGCTAAGGGTCTCACACAAAGAGACCTCACAGATCTTACCCAGATCTAACCTGATCTAACCCAGATCTATCCCAGATCTAACCTGATCTAACCAGAAAACCCAAGTCTAATCAGATCTAACCTGGATCTAACCCAGATCTAATCCTCTATCTCAGGCTATGCCCAGGGGCTCAGGCAACGTGGCCACTCACAGAGTCTGGCCACCTGCAGTCAGGAGTGAATTTTCCCTTGGTTCCCAGAGACCCGAGGAGGAAGCACCTTCCCACCACTCTGACAGTGAGGACAATGGATTCCAGAAATCTTAAGGCATAAACAGATCTGGATGAGAAAACTCGGCTAACGGTAAAACTCACCTTCTTAACAGAGATAATTGAGGCACTAGCAAGATGCCTTTCTAGGAATTGTTTCTTTTTCAAGAGAAAGGATTTTTTTCAATAAGCTTTCTTGACACATTGCTTATAAAAAGCACAGTGAGAGCAGTTTCAGCCAGTGTTGGAAGCTACATGCCACCGATCACCGTGCGCATCAACGCGGCAATCCGTAGACCACAGGAGCTAACTCTCAGTCTGCAAGATGAGCGGAGGTCTTCAACTGTTGTGCTTTACTACTGAAACCCAGGGCTCCCTGCCAAGAGCATTTGCAATTCCTAGGCCTGAGAGTTACAGTCAGCTAATTCTGCCGACTCTAAGGTAATCTTTCAGGATCATTCGCTTCCAGTTTGGAAACAAGCTCTGTGTACCTAGACAGTCAACCAAAGAAAACAATAGCAAGTGCTTATTTAGGAAACAAATATTCTGATATTGCAAAAGTAGACTGTGAGTTTCAAAGCACCGCAAGGCACTCTTTCAGCTTCCAAAACAGGTGTGAGGTTGGGGTCTCCCACGGGAGCTCAATCGCCCAGACAGGTGCACTCCCAGTGGCAGTATCATCATATCAGCCGGTCAGCTCACCTCTAAACTGAGTACACTTTGCTAAGAATTCCCCAGGACTTCTGTTCTCAATGCCAAAGAGTTTTCATCTCCAAGATTAGTTGAGCCATTGGAATCAAACAAATAGATCAATATAAAACTATAAAAGCCATTATGTTGACTGGAACCCAAATATTTCTCTTCTGCCCCATTTTTTTTTCAGTCGTTCTAAAGAGACTTTTGTGAATGTTGAGCTTGCCCTTCAGGATAAAGTTTTTTGAGTAAGGATATCTGGACCATATTGTTTTTATTTAGAGAAAAGCCGTCTCTTCTTTGAACTTGTAACAAACATGGACTACAAAGAAGAGAGGAAAAACAAAAAGATTAGGAAAATTTTGAACTATAATTCTAAACATTCTCATCTCAGGTTCAAACATTCTCATTTCAGAAGAAATGAAGTGCTGAAGTAAACATGTCCTAAAACAAGGATCTAGCATTACAGAAATGACTCAGAAGAATTGGTGAGAAGATTCCCTGTTATCTCACTAGACCCCCTCCCTTTGCTGAGCCAGGCTGAGGGGAACCACGTCCCAGCCAAGTGTCAGGCGTCACTCTTTCATAGTTCCCAGCCAAGGCCTCCACTATCCACAGGGTGATGCAAGAGACTTCTGGATGTTCCTTGGGACTCTATGACACAGTCTTTAGACCTGGAATGTCTTAACTTGCTCAGGAGTTGTGGTCCAGACTGGAAGAATGTCTCAATGAAAGCTCTGCTGATGAATTACTTTTCTCCAACAACAGCCGTCCCAGGACAGGGCTGGATCAGGCTAAACCTGGCTTTCCAGTCTAGCCTGGGGCTCTCCAAGGATGTTCATCTCTGTTTGGGTCAGTGAGAGCCCGGAGGTCAGGCTCTCCTCTGGGAAGGACTTGAGCATGTTATCTCCAGAAAGGGTAGCTCACCAGGCTCTGGGTTGGCTTGCAAATACCTGGAGCCTCTTCAGATCTATCACAAAGTGTGTTAAAAATGCCCCAGTTCTCTACTGCTTCTCTAGGTTGGACCAAGAATGGATCCTCTGGCCAGACCAAACTCCCCTTTATCTGAGGTTGCACTTGAATGAAACATGGCAACAGGCTCATATTTTAGCCCAAGTTCACCCACATGGCCACTCAGAGGAGTCTCTGGAAAACGTGGTTGGGTGAGGATGGTTGAGAAGGCCTAGCAAGTCAGCCTCATATGTCGGAGGTTCTAACCTCTACGACTATCATCTCTTATGAAAATCCCATAAATCCGGGAGCACCCATACCAAGGGAAGAAGGAGGAATTATTTAAGCTGGAGACCAAACATGTGTGTGTTTAAGGACTGAGGGAGGACATGTGGCGACTTCAGATGTGCCCAATGATGACCCATTTCTGTGGCAGAATCTTAGGCACAGAAAACCCCACAGTGGACTATAAGGTAGGAGCAAAGCAACGATGGCTCTTGCCCTCTTCACTAGTTCTCCGACAGGCAAACTCCAGTCCTCTCAGCCCTTTTCATTCAAGTGCAGAACCTGACCTACCTCTCTCTGCAGGTTGATGTCTGCTCCTTGCAGCACCAGTTCCTTCACACAGTCTATGTGGCCGGCGTAGGAGGCGACCATGAGGAGTGTGGTGCCGTGCTGGATGGGGGGAGACAGACGAACAGTTAGGCCATCACTATGTCACACAGAGGGGTCCTGGGATGGAAGACTATGCAGATGCCAGCTCCACTCAGAACGTGACTGAGCACAAGCTTCCCTGTCGCAATAGAAGTGCCTCACTGGGGCTGTGGCATAGTAAGCTAAGCCTCTGCCTGCAGTGCTGGCATCCCAAATGGGTACAGGTTTGAGTCCCGGCTGCTCCATTTCCAATCCAGCTCCCTGCTAATGGCCTGGGAAAGTAGTGGGAGATGACCCAAGTACCTTGGCCCTGTACCTGTGTGGGAGACCTGGCAGAAGCTCCTGGCTCCTGGTTTTGGATCAGTTCAGCTTCAGCTGTTGCGGCCATTTGGGAAGTGAACAAGCAGATGGAAGACTTTTTTCTCTGTCTCTTCCTCTCTCTTTTTTATTATTTTATTTTATTTTATTTTTTGACAGGCAGAGTGGATAGTGAGAGAAAGAGAGACAGAGAGAAAGTTCTTCCTTTTTGCCATTGGTTCACCTTCCAATGACTGCCGCAGCCGGCGCATCGTGCTAATCCGAAGCCAGGAGCCAGGTGCTTCTCCTGGTCTCCCATGCAGGTGCAGGGCCCAAGGAGTTGGGCCATCCTCCACTGCCTTCCCGGGCCACAGCAGAGAGCTGGCCTGGAAGAGGGGCAACTGGGATAGAATCCAGCGCCCCAACTGGGACTAGAACCCTGTGTGCCGGCGCCGCAAGGCGGAGGATTAGCCTGTTGAGCCACGGCGCCGGCTTCTTCCTCTCTCTGTCTGTAACTACCTCTCAAATAAATAAATAAAAATTTTAAGAAAGTGCCTCATCAGTTATCTGGAATGCAGACTAGATGAGAAAGCAAAGCAACAAATCGCTGAGGCTGGAATTTTCAATTTAAAAATTTACCACATATCCTTAGAAACAGAGTCCAAGTGAGCCATAATTATTACAACAGTATGTAATATCTCACTTTATGAGTTCTATGTAATGATTCCTGAGCCACAACACTGCTACTGATGCAACCAATGGGTTAAAAGGTGCCAGCTGGTTTTCCGTGGTCAGTAGCCTTGGCCTTCAAAATGATTCAGGCAAAGATGAAAGGCACTGCAGTGAAAGGAGGTCAGGGGCCAGGGGCTAAGTCCACCTCTGTCATCAACCACGGGACCTGGGGTGAGCTGCTCACAGGAACGGGGACCCATTACCTGGTCATTAAAGACTGGGAAGGGAGAGGCTGATGGCTGTGGGCTCGGCCAGCTTTAAGATTCAAGGACTGGAAGTACACCATGGATGTGGAGCCCTCTGATTAAAGTGGGCTTTTGAAGGTTAATTTACATTTTTTAAAGATTTATTTATTTATTTGAAAGGCAGAGTTACAGAGAGGCAGAGAGGCAGAGAGAGAGAGAGAGAGAGAGAGAGAGTCTTCCGTGCTCTTGTTCACTCCCCAAATGGCTGCAACAGCTGGAGCTGGTAAAATCCAAAGCCAGGAGCTGGAAGCCAAGAGCTTCTTCCAGTCTCCCATGAGGGTGCAGGGGCCCAAGGACATGGGCCATCTCCCGCTCTTTCCCAGGCCATAGCAGAGAGCTGGACTGGAAGTAGAGCAGCTGGGACACCAACCAGCACCCATATAGGATGGCAGCACTGCAGGCTATGGCTTTACCTGCTACGCCACAGTGCCAGCCCCTGCAGTTGGTTTCAAGATCTTGCAATTGAAATTCTCTCCACCGCCTCTGCATCTTCAGCCATCTGCCTCTCAGGAGTGGATGATAAGAGACAGAGGAACCCGCACACAAGGAAGGCACACTAGGTTCAGGGCAGCTAACGTGAATCTCACAGTCTTCGAGATCGTTCTGTGTGGGGGACTTTGAAGGAAAGCAGTTTAGTTGAATGGTCACTGCAAGGCTGATTTGGGTTGTTCTGCAACCTCTCAAGGTTTCCTTCTCTACATCTGTAAAATGGGGGCATAATAAAAGCATCTGCCTGAATAAATCAGTAAATAAGATCACTCAAGAAATGTGGGTAGGCACAGGAATGTTAGTTGTTCACTAACTATTAGATATTAAAGGAATATGATGATAATTCAGTAAATGTTAGGTCATCATTTGATTTTTGTTGACTTGTATAAATGATCACGCTAGTTTGGGAGAGTCTGGTTTGTTTGCTTAATACAAAAAGTACAGCAGAGTCAAGAAAAGCTAATCACTTTGTAGCAGGCTCCATGATACTTCTGTCCTAAGTGAACATTTCACATTTGGATGTAAGATCTAGATAGGCTGTAGCTCCCAGTATTCAGCTGCACGTCTGTGTATTCCTCATGATCGAAGCTTGCTACTACTAACTTCCTGCTGGATGGGAGACATGTTCCGTTAGATAGCAGGCAGCAGCGCCCTTAGTTCTGTGGTCTGAGAAAGCTAATCCCCATTGTGGTGGTGTGAAGAGGGGAGGCCTTGTGGGTCGCGAGCCCTCATATGTGGGATCAGAGCCCTTACGGAAGAGGTAGAAGGGGACTCGTCACCCCTTTGTGCCCCGGAGAGTGCCGTGACAAACCACCGCCCAGCAAGCAGACCATGAGCCTGCATGGACTCCAGATCTGCTGGCGCCTTCATCTTGGGTTTCCCAGCCTCCAGAACTGTGAGCAACAAATCTCTCTTGTTTATAAACTTCCAGTCTGAAGTATTTTGTTGTCACAACCCAAATGGGCTAAACCACTTGGTTTCAAACCAGTCTGACCAGACAAGGGATGACTACATCCTTTAACATGAGGTGAGAAATTTTCTTTATCAGAGGTCCCCCCTGGTCTCAAAAGTCAATTGTGAGCTGGAGAAACTACAAAGCACTTAGCTTGGAGATTTAAAAAAAGAAAAGAACTCTTAGGCTCCTGTGTTTAAAGGAAAGATGAATCAAATACTACTACTCCTTCACAGAATATATTTCAATTCTACATCATGGTCACCTGAGAAAAAGTTTGGAATATAGGAGAAAAAGAATAAAGAAGTGTTATATTAACCCATACAAAAATAGCCCCACTATGCTTAAAGGCTATTAGGTGGGCTAATTTCAATTCTCTAAAGATTGAGGGTTACTTCATTTCATTCATGTTAAGCTGCATCTTTAAAAAAATGCACTGATTCTGAATTGACATATTGGTGTATATAAACACAGTGAAGTCCAAAACCAAAAAGGACGTATATTAACACATCTAAATAGCTAAATGAATCCTGCCAGTGCACATGCTTCTGTCAAAAAAGATGAGCAAAGCAAACAATGTAAACATCACATAAAAGACAGGAAGTGGAGATGGGAGTGTGGCAAACCCAAGCTCTGGGGTATAGTGGGTGGCCCAGAGATCAAATATTTGTGCTTTACAAGGCTATTTGTTGGAAAAGTTTGATCATGGTCCTACTTGAGGTTAGGAACAATTCCTGGGACACACCAAGAGTCCTTGCATTCTGACATCTCTCACTGGCTTCCCAGGGGATCCTGGGGCTTGGCTCCCTAAGTGAGAGTAATGCTAGCCTTGAGATCAACCACCATCATCAGAAGCCATTCTGGAACCTGACTCTGTCCTCAGGCTGCACATGGAGGAGACAAGAACTCAGCCAGTGATGTTCCCAGGAGAGCAACGGCTGCACTGTTGCCCAATACCTCCCAGCCCTTCCGTCTCCACCAGCCTCAGGAGTCCTTTCAAAAGACAAGAGATGTCTGCAGTGGCCATCGTGTAGATTTGCCCTTTGGGTTACAGAATCATCTCTCCCGAAAGCACATTTTTCATTTTAAATGAGGAAGGGTAACCTAAAAAGTATATTAGCATCCATTCGTGGAAGCAGCATTTTTGTCAAATAGCTAGCGGTCACTCTGCAGACAGAGACAGTGTATCTTGGAGGGACAGGGGTTATGGGAGAGATGACCCCCAATGCGGAACAGGTGCCAGAAAGTCTGAGAGCAGTTGGTGTTGTGGGGCAGTGGGCTAAGTCCCTGCTTGTGAAACCAGTATTCCATATCTGAGTGCTGGTTCGAGTCCTGTCTGTTCCACTTCCTATCCAGCTTCCTGCTAATGCTCCTGGGAAGTCAGCAGAAGACAGCCAAAGTGCCTGGGCCCTTGCCACTCCCGTGGGAGACCTAGATGGAGTTCCTGGCTCCTGGCTTTTGTTTGGCCCAGACCTGGCTGTTGTGGCTATTTGGGGAGTGAACCAGTGGATAGAAGAAATCTGGCTCTCAGGGGCCAGTGCTGTGGCATGGTGTGTAAAGCCGCCTTCTGCAGTGCCGGCATCCCATATGGGCGCTGGTTCAAATCCCGGCTGCTCTACTTCCAATCCAGCTCTCTGCTATGGCCTGGGAAAGCGATGGAGGATGGCCCAAGCCCTTGGGCCCCTGTACCGCGTGGGAAACCGGAAGAGGGTCCTGGCTCTTGGGAAGCCACAAACCAGGAGGAAGTCGTAGAGGTGTCTGACAAAGAGTGACTTTAAGGAAAAGAGGGAAAGTGGTCATCTGAGAAGTTAGCTGGTGAGGCCCCAGTGCAAAGTGGCCTTTGAACTCCACCGTTTTGCCCAGTGCAGTGCAGGAACTGGCGCACCACAGCAGGCAGTTCACTGATGCCCAAGACCCGCTCTCCGTCTGGGTTCTGCCACAGAATGGCTACTGCATTACACTGGGCTAACCACAAAGAGGCTGTTGACGAAACTGGGCCCTGGGGGTGGGCAAACTGCAAAGAACAGTGTAGTCCAGGAAGCTGGGGACAGTTGCCCTCCATGGACAGCCAAGCCTGAAGGTGCCCAGGGATGGTAGCAGCTCTCAGGATGCAGAGAGAGAGAGAGCAAGCGAGCTGCAGCCAGACATACGGGGGCAGGGGGCAACATTCGCTTCTCTCCTCCCCGCCTGTGGCTACAGACCACCCTGCCATTGGCCACACAGTGCTGAAGGCCAGAGGGAAGTGAGGCCACTGGGATATTCCACGCTGTTCAGACTCCTGGATGCAGACCCAGATGGGCACGCGTGCAGTGGATCCTCAGGTGCGCCTGGGAGCCACCCTGCCCCGAAGCCCCATGCGCCAAGTGCAGCAAACTCTGCTCTTCTTTCCTCCTCTGAGGGCCTCCCCCACCACCCTGGGCAGCTGTGGAAGCCCTGCTGGGCACAGAGAAGCCAGGGGCTCCAGCTGGGCCGGTGCCTGCCAGTGGACAGGAGTGTCTGTTTTTAGTCTCCCTTCTAATTAGCATCTCTGTGTTTGCAAAAGGCAATGAAAAGGCTAAGAAGCTGGGAGGAAGCTTCAATTTCTCAGTTTTCTCATCTTTGTAGGAAAAACAGAACTCCCACGCCCATGGCAACCCACACGTGCTCTAAATCATCTCCCTCTTTCCACAAAACAGTGGTCTGAATTCTTTCACTCAACACCTTTTTCTCCCTGGCAAGTGCCAGTTCTGAAGCCCAGGGACACGACGCTGTCCTGACAGCGGCTGCCATTGGTCTCACGCATGCAGTGGTCTCCCTGCCTCTCTGAGTTCCCCCAGGCAAGCACACACACCTGGAGGGGGAAACAGATTGGCGCCTATGGTGGGAGGAGGGGGGCACGTGTCAAGGCCATGCAGGTACCGTACGCTGTCTCTGCAGTCCACGTCCACGCGTCCACTGTTGAGCAGCAGCTTCAGCAGGGCCAGGTTTCCTCTCCGTGCTGCCCAGAACGCAGCATTGGCCAGCGGCGTTTCCTTCTGCAAGGGCAAAGTGAGACAGGATCTCAGTCACCGGCAGTCTGTGTGGCCGCTTCTACATGAACGGAGGACACCGTTCAGAGGGGGAGGGTTCGCAGGTGCGGGCCCCAGTTGAGAGACTGCTCCTCCGACCAGGGAGGAGCATCAGACACTGGAACCGGAGGTTTGGAACCAGGCACCTGAGCCGTGGGTTGCTAGGCAGAGTGGTGTTATGATAAAGCAGCACTCCCAATGTCCCATGTCCCATCAACCTTTTCACTTTCCTGCCAATGTTCAGGTTCCTTTTTCCTTGACCCCATGCTTCCAGGTCGACGCTCTGCTCACAGGAAACGAGAAGATTCCCTGAAACATTCCAAAGCTCTCCTGACCTCTAAGCGGAGCAAACTTTTTCCCAGGTGCAACCTCCCAAAGCAGGTTCCCTGCACTTTTTCTAAGTCGTCTACACTTTCTGCCTGGTCGCAGCTATCTGGGTAAATGCCTCACTTTTCCTCCACCTAGGCTTCGTGGCTTTGGCTGGAACTTGCCCGTGGCTTTGGCTGAGAACGAGGAACCCTGGGCGGAGAATGCCATTCCGCATCCTCGCACAGATCGGGCACTCCACTGCTAAGTCCTTCGACAGCTGCAGTTAAAGTTGTAACCGCAGCTATGGTCTCCAAAATGAGTGGCAGAGCTGAGTGCAAGCACAATTTCCTTCCTTGTAGTAAACCGGTCTGGGCTTGCAGAGGACAGCCTATGATGGGGAGGGAGACTGGCTTTGGGACCAGACAGTTCTGGGCCCTGGTGCTCTGGGCAGGCGACTTGGCCTTGACTTGGTAGTCTCAGTTTCCTTTGCCTTAGATGGAGAGCACAGGGCCTACCTGGAAGTTTAAGGAAGGACTGAATGATGTAGATTCTTTGCTGAACACATGCCCTATACACTGTAAATGCTGCTGAGGGCCAATTTCCTCCCCTCTAGCTATTTTTCTTTAAAAATTAGAATCAATACGCAAAATTCAGAGTACTGGGAGATGGTGTTGTAGCATAGTAGGTTACGCCTCTGCCTGCAGCACTGGCATCCCATATGGGCACTGGTTCGAGTCCCGGCTGCCCCACTTCCAATCCAGCTCTCTGCTAATGCACCTGGGAAAGCAGCAGAAAATGGCCCAAAAGTGCTTGAGCCCCTGAACCCACATGGAAGACCCAGAAGAAGCTCCTGGCTCCTGGCTTCGGATCAGCCCAGCTCTGGCCATTACAGCTATTTGTGGAGTGAACCAGTGGATAAAAGACCTCTCTCCGTGTCTCTCCCTCTGTCTATAAATCTGCATCTCAAAAAGTTAAATAAATCTTAAAAAAATAAATTCAGAGTACTGGTACTAATAAAGAATTGTGCTAATCTCATAAAGTTTTATAACAGGCACATTGCTGGGTGGGTTTTAAATATCTTGCTGACACCAAAGGCATATTCTGCACTGCCTTTTTTTTAAAAAAAAAAAAACTTTTATTTAATGAATATAAATTTCCAAAGTACAGCTTATGGATTACAATGGCTTCCCCCCCCCAAACTTCCTTCCAACCGCAACCCTCCCCTTTCCCGCTCCCTCTCCCCTTCCATTCACATCAAGATTCATTTTCAATTCTCTTTATATACAGAAAATCAGTTTAGTATATATAAAGTAAATGTTTCAATAGTTTGACCTCACATAGAAACATAAAGTGAAAAATACTGTTGGAGTACTAGTTATAGCATTAAATCACAGTGTACAGCACATTAAGGACACAGTTGTCCAATGTGAAGTAATGCTATAACTAGTACTGAAACAGTATTTTTACACTTTGTGTTTCTGTGTGGGTGCAAACTGAGGAAATCTTTACTTAGTATATACTGAATCGATCTCCTGTATATAAAGATAATTGAAAATGAAAAAAAATTGGTGTTAAATTGGAAATTACATAGAAAATTAATCAATTTTTTAAAAAAATATCATGTAGGATCTCTGTCATTAATGCACTGCCTTTTGAATACTTGCATGCCGACATGGTGGCTCCCCCGTATCCAGAGTTTTACTTGATTTCAATTACTTGCAGTCAACCATGGTCCAGAAACACTACACAGAAAATTCCAGAAGTAAATGATTCCTAAGTTTTAAATTGTGTGCAGGTCTCTGCAGCATGATGAAATCTCATGCCATTCCATTCAGTCCTGCCCAGGACACAGATCATCCTTTTATCCAGGTATCCCTACTGTATACTCCACCTGCCCACGGGTTACATGGTGGCTTCCTCATTACCAGATTGTCTGTTGTATAGTACAGCAGTACTTGTACTCAAGGAACCCTGATTTTACTTGACAATGGCCCCAAGACCAACAGCAGTGATGCTGCAATTGTTGTTAAAATGGTCCTGCTTTACTGTTAGTTGTTCATCTCCTACTGTGCCGAATTTATAAATGAAATTTCATCATTGGTATGTATAGGAAAAATACATAGTTTATCTAGGACTTGGTACTACTATCTGCATGGCCACCGGTGGCATTTGCTGATGGGGGGTGGGCTACTGTATTGCATTAAATGTACTGCTTTACTTGGCTAGAAAGAAAATACCAGTAATTTCAGCTATTACACAAAGCCCTCTGAAAGGGAATTATGCAGACAGCAGAGTGAGGACAACGTTTGCTGGTGTAAGGATCTCATTTCAGACGCCCTTCATCACACCCACCGCTGGTGCTCATGTACAGACCTGGACAGGAGAACAGCAAGGTGGGTAAGCACCCTCGAATAGTTTCCTTTCCTGGCTCATTTAGGAGGCAAAGAATCACCCCAAATTCCAGATGAACAAACTGCCTTCTCGGGAGGTGTAAATTTTCCTGTCTTAGAGTTTCTGAGCCAAATTGCAGCCGTGGCGTTCACACCCAGCATTTGCTGTGTTTGCACTGGGGTGGGTCTTACTGTGAGTTGTTAGTAACTGGGCGAAGCAATGGCAAGGCAGCTTTGACCTGTCCTCATGAAATAAATCATGAAACAATGGCCTTTTAATAAAGAGAATGCAGGGTCAAAATGAAGTCTGCGAGGAGCAACCAGGAGAATAATTTAATTTGCTCCGTGGAACAGCTCTGCTGGCTTTCTCTGAAATCCGAACCAATGAGCATGATAAAGTGAATTCACTTGCAGTGACTCTGTTTCACTTTAACCTCAAATACCTTCAGAAAGAAAAAAGAAAAAAAGGAAAACCACAAGACAACAGCCAATGCCTATTGTCATGACAGCCAGGCAGGGCCTCTTCTCCCTTTAGTACGGTCTTGGGGATTCCTCCCCTGCTGGGCTGGCCATCTTGGCTTCCTCTGAGGTTCCAGCATCTGAGCTGCTGTGGTTTGCATGTGGTTTGTCCTCTAAATGTTCGTGTGTTAGGAGCTTGGTCCTCAGTGTGGTGGTGTTGAAATGGTGGGATTTTAAAAGGTAGGGCTGGCACTATGGTGACCCGGATAAAGCTCCTGGCTTCTGGCTTCGGACTGGTGCAGCTCCAGCTGGTGCGGCCATCTAGGGAGTGAACCAGCAGATGGAAGACCTCCCTCTCTCTCTCTGCCTCTCTGTAACTCTGCCTTTCAAATTAATTAATTAAAAAAAAAAAATCTGGGGCCTAGGGGGAGGCTGTAAGGTACCTGGGGGCACTGCCTTTGGAAGGCACTGGGGGACCATTGTGCTCTGACTTCTGTCTTGTGCCCTCTTCTGCATGTTCCCACCACTGTGGGGCCATCTGCCATGAGGTGACACCGTCAAGGGGGCCCCTTGTCAGAGCCAACGCCGTACTGTGCTGTTTGAACTTGCAGCTTCCAAACCTGTGCACGAAGCTCTTCTCTTCATGTAAGCACCCAGTCTCAGATGGGGATGGGGAGGCAAAGACTTGGAGGCTTGCACGGTATCCTGGGAACCGTCACCTGCTCCGTGGCAGGAGTGAAGGGTGAGAGGCAGGGAGGGCTCTGAGCTGCTGGCGGGCAGGGAGTCAGGGCTGGGTTCTGGAAGCTGCATGGTGCTGAACTGGACCATTTGGACTTCATAGTGGCGGCACTGGGGAGTCAAGGGTGCAATGCTTCTTTTTCTCCCTTTCCATTTTATTTGAGGGAGAGGGAGAGAGTTCTATCCTCTGGTTCACTTTCCACCCCCAAACGCCTGCAACAGCTGTGGGCTGGACCAGGCAAAAACTGGAAGCCAAGAGCTCAGTATGGATCTCCCTAAAGGGTGGCAGGGACCCATCACTTCTGAGGCCTCCCAGGGTCCGCATTAGCAGGAAGCTATATTGGAAGCAGAGCAGCAAGGTCTAGAACTGGGAACTCTGATAGGATATGGGACGCAGGCATCCCCAAAGGTGTCTTAACTGCTGTGTCAAACGCGTGCCCTGAGGGGGCATTTTAAGGTGGGGAGATACCATCACTTTTGTGTTTCAGAAAGGTCCCTGTGGCAGCTGCAGGGAGAATGGGTTGAGCAGCCAGACGGAGATCAGTGTGTCAGTGTGTACAAGGGTTAGGGGACTGCTACACAGACAGGCAAGAGGTACAAGGGCGCAAGTGAGGCTGCCCTAGCAGGTATGGGAGGATGAAACAGACTGGGACCTCATAAGGAACTAACTGGAATAGCACTAGGTTGTGACTCTGTGCTGGACTGGATGGAAAAGGGGAATGGAAGGACTTCCAGCTTCCTGGTTCTGTGCCTAGAGACTGTAGTGCCATTCATGTCTCTGCCCTAGCAGGGACAGGTTTTGGGGAGAAACAGCCCATGAGTTCAGCCCTGAACATGCTGTTTCGAGTGCCTCTGGGACATCTCGGTGGAGACGTCCAGCAAAGAAGCAGGCAAGTGCTGCTGTCACCCTGCGGCCACACATTCACTGGGGGTCAGGAATCTTGGGCTGCTTCCTGGCCCACGTGGTACGTCCTCCGCACACGCTAGCCCATGCAGCGCTCATCTTAGCTCACTGCCAAGGTCACTATCGCTGTCCCGTTTTACAGACGAGGCGAGTGGGAAGTGGCAAGTCAGCCTCAGCATCAGGCAGTCCGCTGTCTGTGCTGACCCGTTAACCACTGTGCTGTGCTGCCCGCTGCCAATTCTGCAAACAGCAAAGAACACGGCAGTGGCGGTCACACCCGGGGCTCCCTGCTCGTCCCCGTTCCGAGCTCCTCTCCTGCCAAGGCGGAAAGCCCCTGGGTCTTCCTCTGTTTGGGGTTCACATAAATCACACTCCCTGGGTACAGGTGCTCATGATCAGGTGCTGTGGCATGGGGCAGGGGCAAGCCCTGTAGGCTTTAAAGGAGACGGTGCGTGTGAACATGCTGTACACAAACTGCAGAGCCCTTTCCCTCGCATGCGACGCCTACTGAACCTCCTTCCTGACTCTTCTGATCTCTGCACTGAGGCCAGCGAGCCCCTCCCAGCAACCAAAACCAAGGCTGAGAGCGTGTTGGGTCGCAGGCAGTGCACTCAGCGTTTTAACTGCTTTAACTCACTGAAATCCCAGAGCCACCCCATGATGTAGGATTCACATTCATCTTGACAACGAGGAAACTGAGGCACGGACGTGAATGACTTGATGTCATCGAGTTGGGAGTTTGGCTGATCCAAGTAACAGAGCCAGAATTCAAACCCAAGTCTGTTTGGGTCCAGAGCCCAAGAGGTTATATTTTATACACGGAGGGAAAAATTGAGCATAAACTTCCACATTTGTCCGCTTTTCTGCTAGGATTCTGCTTCACACACCGCGCATCAGCACACCAGCAACACTCGAGCGCAGGAAGAAACAGTAGCAGTGAGCAAGTTAGAGAGCTGAACTCCATTCAAAGCTTACAGGGGGTCCAGCTTTAAGCAATTAACTTTTAAAGGGGTTCAGCGTAATAGGGACTTCAACTGTGCACTCATTAATGAATGGTGAGAATATCAGCTGTATTCAGTAATGAGTTTGTGATACTAGATACATAAAACAAGGATTTAAGGATGGGTTGAGGAGTCATGTGTGGGAGGATGCTTCTAAGATGTCACTGGCTTTGTTAAAAAAGATTTATTTATTAATTTGATAGGCAGAGTTACAGAGACAGAAAGAGAGAGAGCGAGCGCTTCTATCCACTGGTTTACTCCCCCAATGACTGCAATGGCAAGGGCTGGGCCAGGCCGGAGCCAGGAGCTTCATCCAGGTCTCTTACATGGGTGGCAGAGGCCCAACCAGTTGAGCCAGATGCCTTTCCAGATGCGACAGCAGGGAGTTGGAACAGAAGTGGAGCAGGAGGGACTCAAACTGGCGCCTATATGGGATGCCAACATTGCAGGTTAAAAAAAAAAAGATTCGAGGCTGGTGCTGTGGTGTAGCAAGTAAAGCTGCTGCCTGCAGTGCCAGCATACCCTATGGGTGCTGGGTTGAGTCCTGGCTACTCCACTTTTTTTTTTTTTAACTTTTTTTTGACAGGCAGAGTGGACAGTGAGAGAGAGAGAGAGAGAGAGAAAGGTCTTCCTTTTTCCGTTGGTTCACCCCTCAGTGGCCGCTGTGGCCAGCGCGATGCAGCCGGCGCACCGCACTGATCCAAAGACAGGAGCCAGGTGCTTCTCCTGGTCTCCCACAGGGTGCAGGGCCCAAGCACTTGGGCCATCCTCTACTGCACTCCCAGGCCATAGCAGAGAGCTGGACTGGAAGAGGAGCAACAGGGACAGAATCCGGCACCCCGACTGGGACTAGAACCCAGGGTGCTGGCGCCACAGGCGGAGGATTAGCCTATTGAGCCGCAGCGCTGGCGTACTCCACTTTCCATCCAGCTCTCTGCTATGGCCTGGGAAAGTAGTAGAAGATGGCCCCAAGTCCTGGGGCCCCTGCACCCACGTGAGAGACTGGGAAGAAGCTCCTGGCTCCTGGTTTCAGATTGGCACAGCTCCGGCCGTTGCGGCCAATTGGAGAGTAAACCAGCAGATGGAAGAACTCTCTATCTCTGCCTCTCCTCCTTCTCTCTCTCTGTAACTCTGACTTTCAAATAAATAAATAAATCTTTAAAAAAGAGAGACGGAGAGAGAGAGAGAGAGGGAGGGAGGGAGAGAGAGAGAGATTTTCCATTGGCTAATTTACTTCCCAGATGGCTGCAATGGCCAGGGCTGGCCCAGGTGGAAGCCAGGAGCCAGGAGCTTCCTCTGGGTTTCTCCCGTGGGTTGTAGGGGGCCAAACACTTGCAACATCTTCTGTGCTTTCCCAGGCCATTAGCAGGGAGCTGGACTGGAAGTGGAGCAGCCAAGATTTGAACCAGTGCCCATGTGGGATGTCGGTGCCGCAGGTGGTGGCACAGGCGGCAGCTTTACTCACTACACCACAATGCCGGCCCCTATTGTTACACTTCTGTAAGTGAGAGCAAACTGAAGAGAAAAAGTAATTTGCCCTGGGAATTCTGCCTTAGAGGTTGGCACATATAACCTCAGAATTCCAGACAAAATGTAACGTCTGCGAAAACCTACACAGCTGGAATAGGTGGATCTATAGAGACAACGTGGCTGAGCAGCTGGCGAAAGCCAGGAGGTTTGAGGCAACAGGGACTGCTCACGGGAGTGAGGTTTCTTCTTGGCGTGATTAAATGTTCTTAAGTTGACTGTGCCGTTGGTTGTTCAATCTGTGAATTTTCTACAAACTACTGAAATGAATGTTTTAGCTGGATGAATGATACGGTACAGCTGTATTTTAAAGTTTTAAAAAAGTATATACATTGGGGCCGGCACTGTGGTGTAGCAGGTAAGGCCACCGCCTGTGGTGCTGGCATTCCATATGGGCACCAGTTCGAGTCCCAGCTGCTCTACTTCTGATCCAGCTCTCTGCTATGGCCTGGGAAAGCAGTAGAAGATGCCCCAAGTCCTTGGGCCCCTGCACCTGCGTGGGAGACCCGGAAGAAGCTCCTGGCTCCTGGCTTTGGATCAACTCAGCACCAGTCATTGCAGTCTTTTGGGGAGTGAACCAGCGGATGGAAGACTCCCCACCCCCCGCCTCTCCTTCTCTCTCTGTGTAACTCTTTCAAGTAAATAAATAAAATAAATATACACCGTTTTGTTCATTTATTTTCCTGTGGCTCATCCAAATAAAGAACTGAAGCCAATTACAAGATGATTTATATACTCTCGAACCAAGGATAGAAGCTTCCAGATTCCTAGCCTTCTGGCCCAGGCTCAACCCATGAAAACAGAGACATGGTATCGAGATGCTGATCAGGAAGGACCCAGGTGGTTCAGCGATGGCTGTTTCCTTTAACCGTCACCTCCCCAACCCTCACGGGTGCTAGGCTTCAGGCACCTAAAGCCCTGAGCAGGTGAAACAGTTGCTAGAAAGTCATGTCAAGGACCCTACATTTCATTCACTCCAGTTCACAGACAGGCTCAGACTGGCACGCTGGCTTTACAGAACAAGAATTCTCACAAACATGCGTCTGTTTTCCTATCCAGAACGTACTAGGATGCTGCCAGTCGTGAAGGGAAGTTGACTGGTGAGAAGCGATGGCTGGGGAACAGCTGGGGAAGCCCCACAGACAGCAGGGGGCCCGGGGCCCAGGGGCTAGGCTGCCAGCAGCTCTGCGTGCACTGAGTCTGAATCCTCAAGGAGGGCCTCGATGTGACTTCCAAGGCTGCTGGTGTTCCCACAGACTCAGCCGCCGGTGCTGGGCCTTTTTGCGTGCAAGTTTCAGGGACCCAGGACCTGGGGCCTACTGAGCCTTTCAGGGGCCCGAGAAAACAAAAGGTGCAAAGCTCCCAAATCAAAGTTAATACATCTCCAAGTAAACAGCTGCAAACCACGACACCTTGTCCACTTTACCAACTGCCCAATGTGTTCAGAATCACTGATGATGTGTGCAATTCATGTGCAGGTTCATGCTCTTCCTACACGGCAGTTATCAACGCCACACAACTGCAGCAAACTCGTGGACACAAGGTAAGTGAGTTATTCAAAGCTAACCAGTAGTCAAGGCAATATTGCAGAAATCCCTTCAAAAACGTTACAGTACTGGGGCTGGGACTGTGGCTTAGCAGGTAAAGCACAGAGGGTAAATGCCTGGGACGCCAGCAACTTACGTGGGCATTGGTTCATGTCCTGGCTGCTCCACTTCCAATCCAGCTCCCTTCTAATGGCCTGGGAAAAGCAGTGGAAGATGGCCTAACTGACTGGCCCCCTGCAACCCATGTGGGAGACCCAGATGAAGCTCCTGGCTCCTGACTTTGGCCTGGCCCAGCCCTGGCCATTGTGGCCATCTGGGGAGTGAACCAGCAGATGGAAGATATCTCTCTCTCTCTCTTAGTTTCTCCCCACCTCTGTAACTCTTTCAATAAACCAATATTTAAAACAACAGTGCTACAAGACACAGCATTATTATCATGGGCTGTGGGTGCATATTTCCGGTCTGCTGTGATGGGAGGTGGATGAGAGGTGGCGCTAAGGCTAAGTGTCAGGTGGGCCGCATACTCTGCCCTTTCCCGGTCACTCTTTCCGTAGGGCCTTCTTGATTCCACTGCATGCCAATCACTTCCTCTTCATCCCAAGCCTCGCCCAGAAACTCCTCCTCTCTCCCTGCCTCCACCTCCCCAGCCCCTCTTCCTGGTGCAGGCCCAGCCTCCAACACCAGCACCTGGGTGGAGATGGGCCCACCTGGCTTCCAGCCCAGTGGCCCTCCATTCCAGTGTACAGGACTCCACCTCTTCCGGGCTCAGGCCTCTCACTTTCTCATCCACCTGGCAGTCGTCACCTCCGCTCAGCCTGCCCTAGTCACTGAGAATGCTGGCCCCGGCTTGGTCGCTGTTCTACTCACCCCACGTCCTGCCCTCAGCCTGCCCTTCGCTTCACAGAACATCAGTGCTCAGCCTCACCTCCTTTCCTTTGATCCCCATTGCGGACACTCCCCTGCCCTTCTAGCGAGGCCCCACGGCTGCTGGGGCCCTGTCCAGAGTCACTGCCCCCGACTCCCGAGAACTCAGTCACTCATTCAGCTCAAAACCCCTTCTACCCCCAAGCCTTCCTAACACTCCCTGTTGTCACTTCTAAAACACTTTCAGAAATTGAGGTACAATTCACATACATCCTTTCAAAGCACAGTTCACTGGGTCCTGGTATATTTATAAGAGTGCGCAGCCATCACCATAATCACACCACAGCATTTTCTTCACCACAAAAATAGAAACTCCATACTCATTCCCAACCACTCCCCATCCCTCTTTTCCCCACTCCCTGCAACCACTAGTCTACTTTCTGTCTCTACGGATTTGCCTCTTTCGGACATCTCATGTGAATGGAATCATACAACATGTGGCCCTCTATGTCTGGTTTACTTTATTTAACAACATGATTTCAAGATTCATCTATGTTGTAGCATGTATTAGTGCTTTGCACCTTTTTATGGCTGAATGATATTCCACTGTATGCAAGTACCATGTTATATACCGGATGTTTATGGTTCTCTCTCCCCCTCCCAAAAACAAATCCATATATTAAGGCTCTTTAGTACTTGATCCCTGCCTAGTTGGTCAAGAAACCAGAGCAATGAACCAGAGAGGAGGGGCTAGCCTTGTAGCACAGAGGGTTAACTCTTGTTAACTGCTTGTGATGCCAGCATCCCATATCGGAGCACCAGCTGCTCCACTTCCAATACAGCTCCTTGTTACTGCACCTGAAAAAGCAGCAGAGGATGGCTAAAGTACTTGGGCCCCTTCCACCCACATGGGAGATCTGGATGGAGTTCCAGACCCCTGGCTTCACTGTGGCCATGTGGGGAGTGATCCAGCAGAAGGAAGATCATCCTCTGTCTCTCCCTCCTTCCCTCCCTCTCCCCCTTCTATTACTCTCCCTTTCAAATACATAAATCTTTGTAAATAAATGAACCAATGAATATTATTTTCAAGCCCCAAGATCTAGCAGTATTTGCCTTGCTAGGTTTTGGACCTGTCTAAGACCCAACACTGATTTCTTCCTTTCTGTTTCTCTCTTTTGGATGGAAATATCTACAAACATTCTACCACTGAGCTATACCCCCCTTGGAGTGGAAATCTCTATTCTATGCTTTTTCCACCATGGTATTTTGGAAGCATTTGACTTGTTTGATTCACAGGCTCACAGCTGGAGAGGAATTTGCCACAGGATGGGTTGCACCTGATTTAGTTGATATGGAGATGGGACTCTGGACTTGGACTTTAGAATTGATGCTGGCTGGCGCCGTGGCTCACTAGGCTAATCCTCTGCCTGCAGCACCAGTACTCCGGGTTCTAGTCCCATCTGGGATGCCAGTTCTGTCCCGGTTGCTCCTCTTCCAGTCCAGCTCTCTGCTGTGGCCCGGGAAGGCAGTGGAGGATGGCCCAAGTGCTTGGGCCCCTGCACCCGCATGGGAGACCAGGAGGAAGCACCTGGCTCCTGGCTTTGGATCTGCGCAGCACTGGCCGTAGCAGAGAGCTGGATCGGAAATGGAGCAGCCGGGACTTGAACCGGCACCCATATCGGATGCCAGCACTCCAGATCAGGGCTTTAACCCACTGCATCACAGTGCTGGCCCCAGAATAAATATATTTTGCATGCAAGGAGGCCAAGGATTTGGGGGGACAGGGGAAGAATGTTATGGATCAAATGTCTGTATCCTCTAAAAGTTCACGCACTGAAGTCCTAACCACCAATGTGATGGTTTTAGGAAGTGGGGTCTCTGAGTGTTAATTAGGTGGAAGCACAGGATGGGGTTAGCGCTCCTGCAAGAAGATAAAGACACGCCAGATGTTTCTTCCTCTGTCATATGATAGGGCAGGTGGCTGTCTGTGAGACAGGAAAAGGACCCTTGCCAGACACGGAAGCTGCTGGCCTTGATCTTGGACTTCCTGGCCCTTTGAATCATGAGGAATAAATGTTTGTTGCTCAGGCCGCTCAATCCACGGCATTTACAGTCCACACCACATTCTGTTTATAATCAGTTGATGGACTCTCGGGTTGTGTCCATGCTTTGGCTATTATGAAAAATATTGGTGTGAATGTGTGCCTACAAGTTTTTGTGTGAACATACATTTTCATCCCTTTTACATATACACCTAGGATGGAACTGCTGGGTCATGTGGCAACTGCATATTTTAACTTCTGGGACAAAGATCAGACTATTTTCTTTTAAATGACCACATCACCTTCCATTCCTATCAGCAATGTATGTGGGCTCCAATTTTTCCACACTCCTACATCCTTGCCAACATTTGTCTTGTCCATCTTACTGATTGTGGTCATCCTTGTGGATGGGAAATGCTCTCATTATGGGTTTGATTTGCATCTCCCTGGTGGTTAGAGATCGTGAGCATCTTTTCAGGTACTTTCTGGCTATTTGAACATCTACCAGGGAGAAACGTCTATTCGGATCCTCTGCTCATCCAGAATTGGCTTATTTGTCTTTTTGTTGTCGAAGCATCTAGCATCGTTTAAAGATACTCAAGTCTCAACCCCTTCATCAATTCTGGATCCCACTACAGCCACTTCCTTTTGATAAATCCCAGTTTCCTGCAGAATTCCCTGAAAAAGTCCTCTATACTTGAGGCTTTCATCCACTCTCTCGTCAAGCTGCTGCAATCTGGCTCTTGAACCTAACACTTTACGGCAACTTGTCTCGGCAAGGCTACCAGCGGCTGTTCTGTTACCAAGTCCCGTGGACTTTTCAACTCTTAGCTTGATTTTCCTGTGGTCTTTAACACCAAGGCCCTCTTCACTGAAAGACTGGGGATCTTTGGCTTAAGAAACAGCCCATGCTCCTGACTGTTCTCATCCATGTCTGGCTGCTTCTTCTCATTGGACTTCTCCCATTCTGCTCACTCTTACGTCTTTACCTTCATGGTCAAGGCCGCTCCCTCCACCCTGGGCAATCATTCATTCCCACGAGATCAATTACCACTTAACACTGCCGACTCCCAAATGTATCTCCGTCTGCTGCCGGCACTTCCTCCTGGGTTCTGGGTTTGCACATCTGTCTCACCCACACCACTGCGTGGAGCCCCATCATCATCAAAGTTTATCCCAAACCAAATCAGTGTCTTCAGCCCTCTTGCCTTCCTTACTCCGTGAAAAACATCAGTTTCTTAATTTCGCAGATTTAAAATGCGTAAGTCATTCACACTGGCCTATTTCCTTGCATGCTCAGGACCCAAGCCCTGGGCCAGTACCACTTTCTAACAGGATGACCCAAAACATCCTCCGGATTGGTCTGCCGGCCCCGCAGCTTCTGCCCCGTAGTCAGGGCTCTTTCTAACATGTGGTCTCCCATGTTACTCCTCTGCTCGCAGGCGCTCCGGCAGAAGAGGGGATAACAGTAGCTTCCGAGTCAGACACATTTCGGTTTCAGTCTGGTTACAAGACTGCAGGGAGAGTTGTCCAACTTCTCTAAGGCAGGGCCGTCTCATGGGCCCTCCTGGGGACTGAGACCTCGCACATGATGTCCCTGGTTCAGAATCGGACTCACGTTAAACGCTCCATCTCTTGCAACCGTTATGTGTTTCCTAACACCTTCCATTGAGGCAATCCGCGAACCTAACTTTCATCCTCAAGTGTGGGGATGAAACGGAGCGACTGGAACACACTCTTTTACGCCAGGCCCCTCGGGACACGGGGCTTCGTAATGCACCGCAGGTCCACTCCGCTGCTCACTCAGATTCCGTGACCAGAAACCGTGCGGAAGCAGCCGCGCGCGCCGCCGGCCTTACACGGCCCTGCGGACCGCGGGCGCCCAGGGACAGAGGGGCAGTTCTGCGGCTGCAGCCGAGGCTGACCACGACCTGTTACCCCGGCGACAGCCGCCGCCACCCGGGAGCCGCAGCCCTAATGCCCACAGTCCCGCGGACGCAAGCAAACCGCAACCCCGCCGGACAGCCTCAGGCCCCTGCTGCTTCCTCGTCCGCCCGGCCGCAGTCGGGGTGGAGGCCAGCGCCCCACCCCTCCGCTCCCCGCGGGCCCAGCCGCCCGAGCTGGGCAGCCCCTGGCCGAGCCCGCGGCGCTCACCTTGAAGGACATCTTGCACATGTCCGCGGCCGCCCAGCCGAGCCGGCGCGCTCCGGACCCCGCGCCCGCCGCCCCGGCCTCCCTTCGAAGTCTCGCCGCTTCCGCAGAGCCCGGCCGCCCCCGCGGCGCCGCGCGCTCCCGCCGCCGCACGCACAAGCCGGCGTGCCCAGTCCGCCTGCCCGGGCCCTGCCCCGCGCTCCGCTCGCGCGCGCCCCCGGCGCACGGGGACACCCTTCCCGCTGCGCGCGCACGCACGCCACGCTCCACACACACGACCCTGTCCACGCTGTCCACGCTCACACACAGCCGATCCTGTGTGCCCCCCAACTCTGTCCACACTCACACAACCCTGGTCACAATACTAAGACCGCACTCACAAGGACATCTCCAGGCTCACACCCCTGTCTATACGGACGCATATACAACTCTGCACTCAAACAGCCCCTTCTATACACACACACACACACACACACCTCTTGGCACTTACACGCTTGCAAACCACTCAAAGTGTTTGCTCTCTATGTTGCACACACACACACACACACACGTCGCCCAACGCACACAGCTGTCTCTATATTCACCCGTACACCCACACCCACGTCCCTTACACACGCACTCCCCCCACCCCCCAGGGCCAAACCCTGCACACGGCACTCCCCGCTCCCATCCTCACACACACCTACACATACTCTCCTCCCGGCATTCTCAACACTCAGGCGCACACTTCATGGACCAGCATCTGGACTGCCCCCTCCGCCCCGCCCCTGCTTGGTCGCAGCCTTCATCAGGCACAGGTGTGAAGAGGATGGTGCGTGAGGCGTGGGGGAACTGCGGCCAGACACCTGTTGCTCTTGCCAGTAGCTCTTGTCTCTGTTATTCCTGTCTCTCTTGCTTTACTTTCCTCTCTCTTCCTTTTCTGAGAGTGTGTACTTTTCCTCCAGAGAACAAGCCTTCTGGTGAGTAATTAGCAGGCTTCCCCATTCTGAAGGAGAAAGGCAAACTTTGTAATAGGTCCCTAGCCCCCTTCCTTTGATATTATCAGTCCCCTCCTCTTGGGCTTGCGCTGTGAACCCCGAGTGTTGCAGGGCCGTCCCCCCTCACACACCCGCTGCCTGCCCCAGGCGTGGTCTCAGGAACTAAAAATGACTGATCCATATTTTTAAATTAAATTATATATTGTAAAATAAAAAGATAATAGCCTTGCTACAAAATTCAAGTCCTAAAGTAAAAGGGGCCACCCTACCTTTCGCCCTATAGGAATCCGATCTTCATTCCCTCACTTGCCTCTGTTGGTGTTATGAGAATATTACACATTCTCAACTGAATTTGTAATGACCAGTCTACAAGTCAAAATATAACTAAAAATTAAAGTTAATAATGAAAATGGAACTCTTTATCCCCTTAGGGAGAAAGTATATCGCTTCATGTTTAAAAGCAGAGCACTCTGAACTTTTACAGAAAAATGCCAATTTTTAAATTTTTAATTTTTTCATTATTATTGAGAAGCAGAGATAGAAGGAGTGGGTATGCTCTCTCATCTTCTGGTTCACTCCACAAGAATGGCAGGAGCACAAGCCAGGTCTCCCATGTGGGTGGCAGGGACCCAACTACTTGAGCCATCACCTGCTGCCTCCCAGAAAGCAGGAATTGGGTGTGGAGCTGGGACTGGTACCTAGGCACTCACATATGGAATGCAGGCACCTCAACGGGTGTCTTAACTGCTGGGCCAAACACCCACCCTATTTTTTCCATCATTTAAAATTTATTTGAGAAGCAGAGAGACAGATACATAGAGCTGAAAATCCCAGTTTTTAAACTTAGGAAGACTCAAAGATTTTTTTCCTTGCTTTGGGTGTCTATAGAGGAGAATTTTTAAATTCCATGCAGCATTGTCATGTGAGATCAGGCACTGGAGGCACTGCTGCAATGATAATAAAACGGGAATGGAGGGGGCCGGTGCTGTGGCACAGTGGGTTAACGCCCTGGCCTGAAGCGCCAGCATCTCATATGGGTGCCAGTTCTAGTCCCGGCTGCTCCTCTTCCAATCCAATTCTCTGCTGTGGCCTGGGAAAGCAGTAGAAGGTGGTCCAAGTAATTGAGCCCCTGCACCCAAGTGGGAGACCAGGAAGAAGCTCCTGGCTCCTGCTTTTGGATTGGTGCAACTCCAGCCATCTGGGGAGTGAACCAGTGGATGGAAGACCTCTCTCTCTCTGTCTTGACCTCTCTCTGTAACTCTGTCTTTCAAATAAATAAAATAAATCTTTAAAAAAAAAATAAAAGGGGAAGGGAAAGAGCTACTATTAAGACTGCTTTCTAGATCCCAGTTGCCTTTGTTACAAGAATCCATTAGGTGGGTTTTCTGCCTGTTACACGGATGCAAGCACCAAGGCTAGGGGAACTGGAGTAACTGCTAATGTTCCGTAGGGCTGGACCTTTACTCTGTGTGTCTGGCTCCAAGCAGCTCCCTTTGCATTGCCACACGTGCTGCTCACAGTTGTTTTTGGCAGAGTCTCTGGCCGCGGGGCTGATGGGATTCCTGTGGGTCTACAGAATGTGCCCAACACACCATCCCACACACATGGCTAAGCTCATCTTCACAAAAAGGCCCCTAAACACAGCAAAGTCTTTGTAGCCACACCAAGGCAACTCTTTCTAAAGTAGCCCACTGCACACTTCAGTAGTGACCCACCGGATCCAAAGTGAAATTAAACCAGGTATTCAATCTGGGACTCCCTTGTAGATGGCAGGGACCCACGTACTTGAGCTGGCACCTGCTACTTCCCAGGGTGCACATTAGCAGGAAGTGAGAATTGAAAACAAGGCTGAGACTGGCACCTAGGTGCTATGATGGGAGATGTGGGCACCCAAGTGGCGTCTTAACTGCTGCAGCAGATTCCTCCCCCTACTTATGAATTGCTGATTTAGGGAGTTGGGTTCTCCGTATCTGCCCAGTCAGAAGGCCCACCAGGCCTATCCATGGACACTCACCACTCAAATACTCAGACATTTACATCTGTCTCAAATGAGGCCATGGTCATTATTACCTTCTGTTTATACCAGCACAGATTGTAGTGTGCTTGGCCTTGATTTTGCATTGTCCCAGTTAATGCTCTAGCAAGGCTCGCCCTAGACAGATTGTGGAGCAGATTGGGCAGGTCTACCAAGCCCTTAACCTCACCTTTTTGTCATCAGGCTCCTTATCCCCAGCTGAGTCCATGCTAGACATCTGGCCTGCCTGTATTCCCTATCCCCTTTGCCACCCAACATCTCCCAGCTGGTTCGTTCACACTCTGCTTGCCTATTGGAATTTATACCAGATGAGGCTTCATGCAGGGAGGAGTGAAGGGGACAGTGCTAAATGGTCTACCTGACATCCATTGCCTCCTCCACTTTCCCTACCAGGATGCCAGCTTTGCTCAGGTGCCTTCCATGTGTTTGAGGGGAGCCTCTGCAGTTCGACTGTGCCTCCTAGAAGTTAATCCCAAATTGTATATGTTAGCAGTATTTGGAGGTGGGGCCTTTGGGAAGGATGAGGGCTAGTGGAGGTCTTGAGGGTGGGGCTGTGCGAGAAAGGGAGGAGACTGGAGTTGACACACTTGCGCATCCTTGGCATGCGTGATGCAGCAGGATGGCCCTCACTGGACACCAGTGCCGAGCTCCTGGACTTTCCAGCCTCTGGAACTTGAGCCAAATAAACTTCTATTCTTTACAAATTCCTGGCTTTCTGGTAATTTGTGATAGTTACAGAAAACGGACAGAGATGGGAGCCCAGCCGCTTGTTCTGTCCTTTGAAAGCCAAAAATGCCATCACAGGGCCCTCTGGTCCAGGCTGGTGCTAGTGTCTGGATTAGGTGTGCACCTGTGAGAAATTCTGATTTCTGAGACACGAGCGGAGGTGTGCCAGGGGCTCCTGGGAAAAGTTTCCTTGATGCTAAGATATACGGAGGAAATGGTCCTTTCTTGGGACACTGTCCTGCAGGAATGAGATGCCTGGAATTATTGCAGCCACTGTGTGACCACCAGGGGAACTGTGGTGGCAGAGCAGACAAATGACATCACTAATGCCCTGGATTGGCCAATCAGAGCTGCTGTTCCCTGGACTTGTCATTTAAATCACTTTCATTTAGCTTCTCTCTTAGAATCCATTGAAAATATTCTACTGGTGAGAACGGAAGTGAGGGGTAGGGTTTGGCTGATGTCCACATTGGCTCCTGTCTAGTCTGTACTTTTGACTTGAATGTGTCACTGAATTTTACTCTCGTTGCTACACTAGGTGAAAGCTATTATCAATGACACTGACACTCAGAGTGGGTAAGTAGCCTGCTTCCTATCACAGGTTCCAAACCCAGGCAAATCTGGGAGGAAGGCCCCTGCTCTCTCCTCTGTGCTCTGTCAGCTAGTTTGTCTGCAAATACTTGATGAATACATGTGAGAATGAACTTACCCAGCCTGCATTCTGCAACCTTAGGGTTATAGTTCATGCCTGTTGAGCATGTGGTATCTGTTACTTCTCAAGAGTGGAAGCCTGGGCCTTCTGCCTGCTGCACCTTGCTATTGGAGTCACCGGGGAAGCAACACAACCCAGCCCTGGAGGGAACATGGCTCAGGGAAGACACAGTAAGACAGTTTCAGCAGTAGACACTGGACCCCCTGGCCCGCGGGCCCCTCCCAGTAGCCAAATTCCGGCAGTTGGTCTGCAGGCCCCGCTCTGAGCTGCAGGGGAAAGAAGGATCGTCCCCTTCCTTCAGCGTACAGAGAGTGGTAGGATTGGCCAGGTGCTATGTGATGCACATCCTTAAGCAGAATCAGGACGTACATTGAGTCAGTAATAAGGAAAGCCATTTCCTCCGCCTGATGATAAGCCCAGCAAGGCTGTGAGGACTCGCTTTCTCCTGGTAAGAAGCATCCCAGACCCGAGGCCCATTCTTACACAGCCAAGGGGGGTTGGAAGACTGCACGTATGAGGCTGAGTTTCTCAACAGTGTCCCTCAGAGGGGACACATTGCCATCCGTGTGCTAAAGAGAGGGCTGCAGGCTAAATCCAGGTGATTCACATGGATTTTCATCGCTTCACTGGGCTTGTTGTCTACTCAATTAAAATTCTCTCTCTCTCTCTTTCGTGTGTGTGTGTGCGCGCGCGCGTGTGTTTCATCTTTATTAAAAAAATACAAAAACAAACTCAGAGTGCATCCAAAAGAACAATCATCAAGGATGGAGTTTCCAGGACACAGACCCGTAGGTAGCTACCTTTTTAAAAGCTTTTATTTATTTGAAGGCAGAGTGGCCGAAAGACAGAGGCACACCCATACATACAGGCATGCAAGCATGCACGTGCACACACACACAGAGTGAGCTCTCATCTGCTGGTTCACTCCCCACATGCCTGCAATAGCAAGGGCTTGGCAGGCTGAAGCCAGGAATCAGGAACTTCATCTGGGTCTCCTATTTGGGTTGCAGAGATCCATGTAGTACCTGACCCATCATCTGCTGCCTCCCAAGATGCATGTTAGCAAGGAGCTGGGATTCGGAGCAGAGCTGGGACCCAAATCCAGGCACTCAGATACAGGGTGTGAGAGTCCCAAGTGGTGTCTTAACCGCTGATCCAAATACTTGCCCTCTTAATAAAAATGATTTTTTAAAAAGATTTATTTAATTTATTTGAAAGGCAGAGCGAGAGAGAGAGAGCGAGAGAGAGAGAGAGAGATTGAGATTTTCATACACTACTTCACTCCCCAAATGGCTGCAACAGCCAGAGCTGAGTGAGGCTGAAACTTGCAGCCAAGAGCTTCATCCAGATCTCCCACATAGGTGCAGGGGCCCAAGCACTTGGGCCATCTTCCACTGCCTTTCCAGGCACATTAACAGGGAGCTGGATCAGAAGTGGAGCAGCCAGGATTTCAACCAGCACCCATATGGGATGCTGGTATTGTAGGTGGTGGTTTAACCCTTTATGCCATAATGCAAGTCCCAGTAAAATTTTTAAGTTTGACATTTCAGCCTATGAAACTTGCGATAAACTCAAAATAATAAAAAGAGAAGGATGAAGAAGATATGTGACCTATAATATAACTTCCCAGAGTTTCCATGTGCTAAAATATACTCCTATAGCATATGGCAATACAGTTAGAATCAGGTATATTCTACCTTTTTACTAAACATACCATGAATATTTTCCTCTGACCTTCAGAATTTTGGGGGGCTGGTATTGTGGTGCAGCAGGTGAAGCTGCTGCTTTGCCTACATCCCATATGAGCAATGGTTCAAGTCCCGGCTGCTCTCTGCTAATGCACCTAGCAAAGTAGTGGTAGATGGCTCAAGTAGTTGGGTCCCTGTCATCCACATGGGAAACCTGAATGGAGTTTCTTGCTTTGGCCTGGACCAGCCCAGGCCACTGAAGCTGTTTGGGAAGTGAACCAGTGGATGGAATATTCTCTCTCTCTCTCTCTCTCTCCTCTCTCTTTCAAAAAAAAAAAATTTAAAAATTAAATAAATATACAAGTTCTTTGAATAAATCCTTCTTTTAATGACTGCATTTAAATAGAATATATTGTAATTTATATAGTCCTTTTCCTTTGATAAGACCCTTTGGTAGATTTTCACTTCTATCATTAAAAATAATGCTATAATAATTATTATATACTGAAGTGTTACCTGCATTTCTGGTTATTTCTCTAGAATTCTTGGGTCAAAATGTAGAAATTTTGAAGACAGCTAATTTGTGCATACAAATTGCTTTTCAGAATTGTTCTAGCTCCATACTTCTATCCAGGCTGGTGAAGTTATCACTTAGGATTCTTCCGGATGCTCCCAATGGCACAGTGTAGGCAATATTGCATGCACTAAGCATTCTATTGATCTGTTTACTTATTTATACCCTTGCGAGACAGTGTTTAAAACATCTGACATAAATGTATAGAATAAAAAATATAAAAATAAAATAAGAAATAAATAGGATGAAGAGAAATTGAAAATGTGAAAGGTGATATAAAGCTAGGAGTGAGGTAGAACACAGGGCAGAGGCAGGAGGGCCACAAATGTGGCTTTAAGCTTCTCAGGAATGACCATCACAAAGCAAGGACATGCCCATTTATTATGGTTCATGAGATCAGAACTCTCCGTTGCACATGGGAAGGTCAACAATTAGAGAGCACGAGAACTGTTTAGAGCAATGAAGAGCCTCCTCAATATCTCTTTACAGGCATATCAGTAAATTTCACAGAGCTATTTCTGGGCCATTTCTTTATGTAGGCCACCAAGCTAATGTCAAATGAATTCAGAAGAACTCAAAATAGTGCCAGTTTTAAGAACACCATCTGCTGGGCTGGCTTCCAGAACTGTTGGACTACCGACCCCTAGGTATTAATCCATAAGTACTGTCCCTCCTACGGTCTGAAGGTTGGTGTCCTGCCTAAGTTCCTATATTGACATCTAATTCCTAATACAATAGTTTTAAAGAGAGGAGGCCTTGGTGTAGCGGGTTAAGCCTCCATCTGCAGTGCCAGCATCCCATATAGATGCCGGTTCGAGTCCCAGCTGCTCCACTTCTGATCCAGCTCCCTGATAATGACCTGGGAAAGCAGTGGAAGGTGGTGCAAGTGCTTGGGCCCCTGGACCCATGTTAGAGACCTGAAAAAAGTTCCTGGCTCCTGGCTTTGGCCTGGCCCAGTCCTGGCTGTTGTGAACATTTGAGGAATGAGCGAGTGGATGGAAGATCTCTCTTTCTCTCTTTTCTCTCTTTATATATAGATAGATACAATTCTGACTTTCAAATAAATAAATAAAGAGGGGAGGCCTTTTGGAGTTAATGAGAGAAGGCATCAGCCATGAACCAGAGAGTGAGCCTTCAGCAGAAGCCTAAATCTGTTGGTGCTTGGATTGAGGACTTTGCAAACTCTAGAACCATGAGAACTACATTTCTGTTGTTTACCAGCCATCTGGCTGATGGCAATTGTTACAGCAGCCTGAACAGACTGAGACAGCTCTTCTCAAACCCTCGAGCGGATGAGTTTTAGGTTCATTCTGGCTTGGGGGTGAGTTAACTCATGCAAATGATCAGTAGAATGGGCGTGGAATTGGCGCTCCCCTCTTATAACGGTTCAGGAGCCTGGCATTAGCTTTAGCGGCATTAGCTTTAGTTAGCCTCCTAACCTGGGAGTAGAGCCCAGGAAGACACCAAGGCAGATGCCACTGAGCCCTGGTGAAGATGGAATGTCAGACTGTGGGACATCAAGTGACCCTATGGCCAGAACTTTCCATCATGAGTTGGGTTCTGTGGGAGGTTATGTGAGCCCAGCAGCAATCCACCATGAGGTGGAGGTGGCACATCTGGAGCCACGTCTGAGCAGGATCAGAGGGTGCACCTTCAGACCAGCCTGTGACCTCAGGCTGAGCAGCACAGGGAGCTCTGGAGCCGGGGCAGTCCTTCACCCTGAAAGTCTTTCTTGGCCACAGATGTTCCAGCAGTGGCCTGCTCTTCCTTTGCAACCTCATCAGGATCTCTGGGGCTGTCAAGATTGGGCCTGACCTCACGTGGGTGCTGGCAGGAGATGGTGCCATGCATGCACAGAACTTCCAGGGGCAGCATCCACCATGTCAGACCCACTGAACGAGCTCTCTTATTGTTGCCTGGATGGCAATATCCACCCGGTGCAGAGAAGAGTCTGTGTCACACCGAGCCATGGTAAACAGCTTAGCCCAGATGTCTTTGTGAGAGGCTGGTGGTCATCCCTGGCATCAGGAACTACCTGGAGGCACAACATCTGGAAGGCTGCCTGGATCTGGCTAGTGAAGGTTGCAGACGTGAAGCAGCCGGCAATAGGAGTGAACCCTGCGGTAGCAGCAGCCCACTGGCCAATGTTCATGGAGGGTGTGACACTGAAATCAGCATGGTTTTCAGGGCAACCCTGGCAGAAGCTCCTTAGGTCCTTTTCAGATTCACCACAGAGATCCTATCACATTTTTGTAGATGTAGTGTTCCATTTGGAAGTCAAGGTTGGGGCCACCTAAGTAGGCTCCTCCTTCATTTGTAGGACTTCAAGGGGTCTGCACATTGTAAAAGTTTCTCTTAAGTTATGACAGAACAATGCTGGACCTCCCTCTGGGTATTGTGGGAAAGGCAAAGTATACGAGTCTATTTTAAATTGAAGAGATCTCAACATAGTAAGAATACACGGGGGTCTACAGACCAAAGAGTAAACGCAGAAGTGGCCCCACTTACCATTACTCTCCATGATCTTCCTGTCCTTGCACCATAAGCTCTGCCAGTTTAGAAGTCCTGGTTCCGAAGAGGAACACTTTCCCCCCAGGATATGGCAACCGTCCCATGAAACTATGACTTGGGATGGATAACTAAGGAGTAAATTGTTGAGTATCATTTGTAGTTCCAAGACCAGGTGCAGCAGCGTAGACTGTAACACATCCAACGAACAGTTCCATCTTCTAAGTTACTCCCAGGGAGAGGGGCTCACCGGAATCCTGGAGGAGCAGCCCCTGCACTTGCGGGAAATGGTTCGAAGGTTCAAAGGGAAGACCATGGGGGGCCCTATGCTACTTTGAGCAGATCCTCCTTGTCTCCCCACTGCTTGAGTGCTGTTGGTAGATAATTGTCAGCTTCCAGCCCCTTCTGGGATTGTCTCAGCTGCAGAGTCACCTCACCCAAGGTCATGCTGTCCTCCCAGGGCCCACAGCCAATGGCTGATTGACACGGGAGTGTAAAGTCCCAGTCTTCTCACTCCTGCTCAACACCACTCAGGATAGCTCCAGAATCTATCCAGGGTCATCTGCCGTTGTCCTTGAGCTTGTGCCACATCCCAACTCTCTGTGCCCAGTGCTCCTCCCCACTTCTTTCTCCAGTATGGATTTCAAGATCAAGCCCTAATGAGTAATAAGCTATTCATCAGAGTCTGCTTGCCAGGGAACCTAGCCTACAATAAATCCTTTCCGGTAACTGCACAACTATCTCCAGTGTAGGCCTCACTGGGTAGTAGGTCCACATATTCCAGGTTTTCTTTAATAGAAATGACTGTTTTATTTTAAATGTTCCTATAAAATAATCTTTATACTCTAGCATTCTACAAGGCATTCAAATTAACTTTGATTACTAAATTTTCTTTGATAATGGAAATAAGTGCCCTTTGAGATGGCCAAGGTATCACAAAACCAAGGAGGCTTGATGGTTATGTGCTGGGAGCCCCTGAGACTTGGGTGCAGCATTGCTGTTGGCCTCCACACACCTCCTGCTCTGAATGCTGAACATGACTCAGCCTCTGTAGCAAAGGCCAAATCTGGTTTAACAGGCTGTAGTGGTTAACTTTGTGTGTCAACTTAGCTAGGCCACGGTCCCCAGCTATTTGGTTCAACCTTATTCTAGATGTTTCTGTGGGGGTTTATCTTAGATGAGGTTTGCATTTAGATTAGACTTTGAGTCAAGCAGGTTGCCTTACACCCGGTGGGTGGGCCTCATCCAAACAGTGGGAGGCCTGAATAGAGAAAGACCGACCTCCCCAGAAGAGGGAATTCTGCAGGGAGGTGGTCTCTGGACTCCAGCCTCATGTGCTACCCTGCAGATCTGGGGCTTGCTACCCTCCACAATTTTGTGAGCCAACTCCTAAGTGTAACTCTGTCTATGTCTGTGCACAATCTGTTGTTTTTGTTTCTTGGAGGAATGTATGTGGGCCCACATCACAAGAACTCTCACAGTCAGCAAGCAATCTATATTCAACCCAAGGAAGAGAACAAGAGACAAATGCAGTCTTTTTGGCTTCAGACACATATGAGAGGTGTCTGACATCAGTGTTTGTCCTAGTTGGGAGTTGGATGTGCTCCAAGAGGACCAAGAATGAGTGCAACAACATCATCATCAGTAGCAGCAGCAAGAATGAATAATAACCACCACAGCAAAAAACCAACCTACTGACAAAGCAAATGTCATTTCTGAGCATCTCAGTGCATCATTATTCTTTTTATTTTCTTAAAAATTTATTTATTTATTTATTCATTTATTTGAGAGGCAGACAGAGGTCCCAGCTGCTTGTTCACTCCCCAGATGTCAGAGACAGCTGGATCTGGGCAAAGCTGGGTCGAGGCTGGGAACTGGGAACTCAATCCAGTTCTCCCAGGTGAGCGCCAATCACTTGGACCCAATTACTTGAGCCATCACTGTTGCATCTTGGGCATGCATTAGTAGGAAGCTGGAATTGGGAGGAGAGCCGGAACTTGAATCCAGGCACTCTGTTGTGGGACATAGGCATCTTAAGTGTTGTCTTAACCACTAGGTCAATTGCTGGCCACATGCACCATTGTTCTTAATTGATCAACAATTTACCTTACATGATATGCAGACAAAGACAAGGGAGAATAAATAAAAAGAATTAAAAATATGACAAGCATGTCTTAAAGCATGATGTAGAGATGGTTATCATTCATCAAAATAAATCCTTCCATGCTTATGTTCCTAGAACCTGCCATGGTTTCTGCTCCATGGCATGTGGGATTGTGAGTTGTTAAGGGCATAAATTTGGCTCTCATGTACTGTGTGCAAATTTCCTAATGTTGGTGAAAGCTTTTAGACTGAGTTACATGAAATTGCCAATTTTCCAGCTCATAATCATGTGATATTGCCATTTTTACAGGTCAAAATGAGGCCAATATCAACAATTTAATGATTGAACCTAGTACATAATCTCTTTAAATTCTGCCTCCTTTGTAAGATGGAGATAATAATATCATATTTCTTATTGGATTATTGTGATGACTAAATTAACTTAATGCATATAAAATATACAGCCTTGTGCCTGACATATGGTGACTATTTCCAGCAACCTTACACATATTTTATGTAATCTTTTGAGTAACTGGTATATAATAATTATACACATTTATGAAGTGTAGTGTGATAATTGGACATCTGTATATAGTGTGTAATGATCAAATCAAGATAATGAATATGGTGATTATTATGCCAAAAATGTTAATCGAATGAATCAGTGCATGCATGGCTGAATCATAGTTCTGAATTAATGAAATGTTTCATTTCATTCTTCCTCAGATGAAAATGATTTTTACAACTCGGAGTCTAGAACTACAGGGTGCCGTGGAAGCTCTTGGTATGCCACTTCTACTCCATGGGTCTTTTAATTGTAATTTGGGTACATTGCAAATACTGCAGTTAATTCAGCTACTTTTCCTTTGATAACTAAATCCGTTTCCTAAGAGATTTCTCCTTTGATAGTCTATTCTGTCCTATCTTTTGAAAAGACTGTTCCCTGGACTCTCGTTTATTAACAAGTTTCTCTTGTTCCTTGATTGATTGCGTGAACTCTCCATTGGCTTGCTGAAGTGACCTCTCTTCTTGTGGGTGGGGCTCCTGGGCCGTGGCGTGCTGGTCTTGGCATGGCTTTATGTGAAGATTCCACTGCATTTACTCCTTAACCCCAGGGAAGAGAAAAGGTCACATGGACTTAGAAAGGGACTTCCTGAAATGGCCCAACTAACCCCCAAATGGCCAATAACCATGCAGACCTTTTTTTAGTCTCTGCTCTTTAGTAAACTTTTCTAGTAATTTTGTTTTTATTATCTATTCCAGTAGTTGAACAGAATGTTGGATATCGACTTTCCCCTGGAGATCAGTGGCCTTTGTCACTACTTTGTCAAATGGATTGCAGCTTAAAACTATGCAGTGGCAAGGGCGGGTGTGTGGCACAGTGCTCAAGATGCAGCTTGGGGCAGGGCTGGCATTGTGGTATAGCAAGTAAGGCTGCCTCCTATGACATTAGCTCCACATATGAGTGCTGGTTTAAGTCCTGGCTGCTCCACTTCCTATCTAGCTCCCCACTAATGGCTGAGAAAAGCAGGAGAAGATGGCCCAAGTGTTTGGACCCCTGCCATCTACGTGGGAGACCTGGATGAAGCTCTTGATTCCTGGCTTTGGCTGGCTCCAGTGCTGGCCGTTGTGACCATCTGGGGAGTGAACCAGCAGGTGGAAGATCTCTCTCTCTCTCTCTTTCTCTGTTTCTCCTTCTCCATCTGTAACTGGCTTTCAAGATAAATAAATACATTTTTTAAAGATATAATTTGAGATGCCTGCATCCCATATGTGAAGAATTTTGAGTTCAAATCTTGGCTCTGCTTCTGATTCTGGCTTCCTGCTGATGCACACCTTGGGAGACAGCAGGTGATCCAGACTTCCGACTTTGACTTGGCTATTGCAGGCATCTGGGGAGTGGACCATTAGACAGAGACTTATCACTGTCTATTTGTGTCTGTCTGCTTTTCAAATACATAAATACAGGAATAAAATGCAGTGATGAGCTGTGAGCTAAACAAAGTACTTAAAAAACTCATGGAGAACTGGAATTAAATGATCAGTTTATCTTGATGCAAAAAGTTTTTGAAATCCATGGATGTTTTTTGATAACATGCATGTTCCATCAGCTTGTTGAAGACTCCTTGTGTGCATACATTTCAAAATCTCTTGCAGCGGCATAGCCTTATCTTTCAATGCCATCTTCTATGAACTTTCTGAAGTACTCTTGTAGATGGTAGGTTTGGAGAGCTTCTTCTGTGACCCAGTGTGGACCAAGAAAGCACTGGGATAGAAATGCCAATTCAGTCCTTGGTCAGACATCTAGATTTTGCCTCGTGTGTTTGATTTGCCTTGGGATGTTTCGCATTGTTGTGTAACTCTCTCTGCTTCCTTGGCTTCCAACATTTGTTTAAGGAGAATCTGGGTTAATGGTTGGAAAGTACCTGATCACTGATCTGGCCCTTGGGAATGAAACCATCTATTATAAATGGACCCCAGAGAGGTGCCTCCTAAGCACAGCTGTCCTCTCGCTCTGTGGAGGCCCCAAGGTAGCCACACAAGCTCGTTATCTTTCTTTTAATGCACTGGGTACCCTGAATGCTGTCCATCGCAGGTGAAATCTCAGTCCTTAGCTTTTACTCCTACTGCCGACCTGCGGGGGCCAAATGCGGCACACACGTACATGCAGACTTAGTTCTAAATTGCTTGCAATGTTGGCACTTGTTTCATTTCATCTTTCATTGTGCCAAAACTATTTCAGGCAATCCAAAAAAGTTGAATTCGGTCCTTAGGGAAACTGAACTAGGGGACTCCCATGCTATGGAAAGTCTCACAGCTGTACATGGGAGCGAGTGTGGAATTTGAATTTAATTTTGTTTGTGGAAAAACAGATTCCTTCTCCCAAGGGTGAAAATGTAGAACACACTATTTTTATAAACATTTGACTTTTGGGGACCCATTGGGCAATTACATGAAGGGTATTCAAAGAGTTTGTGAAAAATACATATTATGAAAAAACTATGCATGGATTTCAAAACTTTTTTAACCAAAATAAGCTTTTTTTTTAAAAAAATATTTATTTATTTGAAAGGTAGAGTTACACAGAGAGAGAAGAAGAGGGCACAACAGCCGGAGCTGCGCCAATCCGAAACCAGAAGCTAGAAGCTTCTTCTGGGTCTCCATGCTGGTGCAGGGATCCAAGCAGTTGGGTCATCTTCCACTGCTTTCACAGGCCATAGCAGAGAGCTGGATCAGAAGTGGAACAGCTGGGACTCGAACTGGAGCCCACATGGGAGGCTGGCACTGCAGGCAGTGGCTTTACCTGCTTTGCCACAGAGCCGGCCCCCAAAATAAGATTTTAATTCTGCTTTTCCACATTTTTTGAAAGTTGCCTTGTACCTAACAAACTGCAGCGTAAAAATAGTGCAGGGTTGGATATTTAGTGCATTGATTAAGATTCCACTTAAGGGGGCTGGCATTGTGACGTAATGGGTTAAGCCACCGCTTGCAGTGCTGGCATCCGCTATGGGAGCTGGCTCCAGTCCCAGCCGCTCCACTTCTGATCCAGCTCCCTGTTAATGCACCAAAGCAGAAGATGGCCCAAATACTTGGACCCCTGCATCCTTGTAGGAGATCCAGATGAAGCTCCCAGCTCCTGGCTTTGGCCTGACCCATCTCTGGCTGTTGTGGAGTGAACATCTGAGGAGTGAACCGGAAGATGGAAGACCTCTTTCTCTCTATCTCCTTCTCCCACTCTCTGTAACTCTGCCTTTCAAATAAATCTTTAAAACAACAACAAAAAAATAAAAATAAAAAGGATGCTGCTCGAGGTACCTGCATCCCATATCAAAGTGCTTCTATTTGAGTCTCTGGGAGGCAGCAGCTGGTGACTCAAGTAGTTAGGTCCCTGCCACTCACATGGGAAACTCAGATTAGGTTCCTAACTCCTGGCCTTGGCCTGACCCAATGCTGACTATTTCAGACATTTGGTGAGTGAACTAGCAGGTGGGACGCTCTCTCTCTCTGCCTCTCAAATAAATTAAAAACTAGTGTCAATCTCAGTTGAGGGTTCCTTGGTGGGCTTTTTACAGCTTAGAGGGGAGAGGGCAGTTTAGGATTACAGGAACTTCAGTGAGACTGAACGTCACAACCCGAGCCACGTGGGGTGGGAGCTGGGTCTTGGGCACCCAGCAGGTGCTCCCTGAGTTCTTATAATGAATGAATGAATTCTCACAGATTATCTGAGGATCCATGAGCCTCTCAACTATGGAAACAAACTTCGATGCTCTTTTCTCGGCTGAGCTTTGGGCCCATGCTTGTGGTGATCTTCCCTTGTTTGAGAATGTAAGGCATGTGGCCATAGCTGGTCAGTGTGGTCCCTGGGCAGGCAGCAATGGCAAACATCATCCCCTTTACCCAGGTGAGCTGCTGCCCACTAGAATAACCACTGTGGATTCATAGATTCATGGATGGCAGTGTCTCCTCCTCCAAGTCCCCAAAGATCTCTCGTTACTGGTACCCAGCACAGGGCTAGAAGTTTCCTGAGGGACCTGGAAGTGATTGCTAGGGGGCTGTGACTCCATCTTTGTGTGCATCTGTGTGTGTGTGTGTGTTTGGGGAGGTGTTTGGAATTTTGAGGTTGAACAAAAGGCACCTTGTGCTCATGCAGGGTGCCCTCTGCCCCAGCTCTCCCAGGAGAACTGGTCAAAGAGCTCAGGCCACAGCCCATCATTGAGCACAGCTGCCCTCCATGTAAACATAGAATTCTTAGCCACTCTCCACAAGCCCAAGGGGCCGGAGATGAAGAAGGAACCATAATCAAAAAGTAGAAGGTATAGGGGAAATCCAAGCAATTTTGTTGCAAAGAGAAACGCTGGCAGAAGCTCAGAGAAAAGCCACCGTGGATCATAGCTCCATACAAAACGATTCTCATAACATCCGCCTTAGTGAGATGCCGGGGTTGTGACCTGATGGGGATGTCCGAGTCCCAGGATGAGTGTCCCACAGACCAGTCTGCCAGGGCTGAGGCTCAGCAGGGGGCTCCAGGGCCAGGCTCAACCCTGGGGCCTCTTCAGGCTCACCTGGGGACAGGGGTAGGGATCTGAGGAGCATTGTAAACAAAGTTTCCATTGTATTAGATGTTACATGCTTGTGATCTAGAGATGACTTAATGTGTATGGGATGAAATGCACAAGTTATGGGTATTTATGCCATTTTACATAAGAGACCTGAGCATCCATGGGTTTTTATATCTTCAGGGGTTGGGACAAGTGCTCCCAGAATCAATTCCCATCGATAATAAGATATCTCATATTTTGTTTTCCATCCATCCATTGATGGACACTTAGCTTGAAGACTCAAGGAGGTTGAATAACTTACCCCAAGTCACAAGGACACAAAAAGCAAGAAGGTGGGGAAGATGGCACCTGAACCCATGCCCGAAGCTCTACAGCCTGTGGGCTTAACTAGTGGTGGAAGCTTGGCCTGAGAAAGACAAAGGGAAAAGGACAGTGACCACGGACAGACAGGTGGCAGGTTCAGTCACCGCAGCAGGCACTTTCATGCATGTTATGTCACTTAAGCTGCGCAGTATTCTGGTCCTTATTTTTTATTTCAGATGAAGGATTGAGGCACACAGGCACTAAGAGCCTTGCCTACCTTCTCCAAGGAGTGAGGAAATAACCAAATTAGTAGGACTGGGGCACAAATCAGAGCAAAACCAGCAGCAAGACTGCCCAGAGGCTGACATGCCACGGAGGAGGAAGAGACCTAGGACTAAGAATGGGGTCCGTGCTGCACACTCAGGCCTCTGCAGTCTAAAGACTGAGCAGTACAGTCCTCTAAAGATCCTCAAAGAGAGCAATTTTGAAGACATACAACTTCAGGGAACATGGCTTCCTTTATGGGGAGTGGGGAGTAGCTTTTACTTGAAATAACCCAAATGATGCTTTTATCCTTTGCAAGGAATGAATCATGGATTGAGTCCTCATACTGAGTTCATATTATTAAAGCAATCACCTCACACTCATATATCTGTTAGGAGGAAGCTAAGCCAGTAGGTGCTATTATGGAGTAAGTGAAACTAATTCTTTTTTTTTTTAACTTTTATTTAATGAATATAAATTTCCAGTGTACAGCTTATGGATTACAATGGCTTCCCCCCCCCCCATAACTTCCCTCCCACCCACAACCCTCCCCTCTCCTGCTCCCTCTCCCCTTCCATTTGCATCAAGATTCATTTTCAATTCTCTTTATATACAGAAGATCAATTTAGTATAAAGATTTCAACAGTTTGCACCCACATAGAAACACAAAGTGAAACATACTGTTTGAGTATTAGTTATAGCATTAAACTAATTCTAACTTGGGCATATGTGTCATTTCTTTTGAGTCGTCTCACCTTGGGTGTAATTACTCATACTGAGCCTAGAGAATTATGCAGGCTATTTCATGCCCTTTTTAAAGAAGTCACATGACTCCAATTTTTATATTGTTGTTCAAATAATTCAGTGAATGGTAAAGATTCAATACAATATTAGAGCATGATAGAAACTATCCATCAAGTTATAATCAATAATCAACAAATATTTTTTTGGGCACCAACTTGGAATCCTACCATGCCATAGTCTTGAGGTAATGGTGGTGGGAGGTTGAAAGTTTTTCCTGTCATGAGCCATTTGGATATTAATGACATCATTCATGAATCATACAAAATGACCACCTTAAAAACTAACCTGGGGGCCGGCGCTGTGGCGTAGTGGGTAAAGCCACCGCCTGCAGTGCCGGCATCCCATGTGGGTGCTGCTTCAAGTCCCAGCTGCTCCACTTCCGATCCAGCTCTCTGCTATGGCCTGGGAAAGCAGTAGAAGATTGCCCAAGTCCTTGGGCCCCTGCACTCATGTGGGAGATCTGGAAGAAGCTCCTGGCTCCTGGCTTCAGATTGATGCAGCTCCAGCCATTGTGGCCAATTAGGGAGTGAACCAGCAAATGGAAGACCTCTCTCCCTCTCTCTTTCTCTCTCTCTCTCTGCCTCTCCTTCTTTCTCTGTGTAACTCTAACTTTCAAATAAATAAACAATTCTTTAAAAAAAAATTAGCCTGCTATACATTTCTTGAATTTTGAGTTCTGCCTGTGGTTGCGTTGGCAGGACCAGACTGAATGATTTTGCAGGCCTTGCCCAACTCATGGGCCAGATGTCCCCCACCCGGGAAAGTCACCTGAAGTCCTTTAGACTAGCCTTCTTTATCTGTGAGGAAAGACCATTCAAATGCATTCTGGGGTGGGCTTTATGGCCTGGCTATGAAGATGCTGCGTAGGGCCCTGGTGGCCCACATTGGGCTACGTAGATTTGACCCTGGTTCTGGCTGGCTCCAGACTCCAGCCTCCTGCTAGTGCAGAGCCTGAGAAACAGTGATGAGGGCCACCCACAGGGAGACCTGGACTGAGTTCCCAGCGCCTGGCTTCTGCCTGGCCCACCCCCAGTCATTGTAGACATTCGGGAGTGAAGCAGTAGATGGGACCAATCTGTCTGTCTGTTTCTCTCTCTGTCTCAAATAAATAAAATAAAATGAAATTTAACAGAAATTCCAATATGTCATTGACCAGTATTTTGTAATATACAATACAACTGGATTACCAGGAAGGTGGTCACAGAGTTGGATGTCATGGCAGACAAGTATCACATTGGTTTTTAAAGGTTTATTTTTTAAGCATTTATTTATTTATTTAAAAGAATGAGAGAGAGAGAGAGAGAGAGAGATCTTCCATCCACTGGTTCACTCCTCAAATGGCTGCAATGGCTAAGGCTAGGCCAGGTCAAAGCCAGGATCGAAGAGCTTCTTCCAGGTCTCCCACATGGGTGCAGGGGCCCAAGCACTTTTGCCACCCTCTGCTGCTTTCCCAGGTACATTAGCAGGGAGCAGGATTGGAAGTGGAGCAGCTGGGACTTGAACCGGTGCCTATATGTGAAGCTAGCACAGCAGACAGGAGCTTAACCTGCTGGGCCACAGCGCCGGCCGCTGGTTTTTAAAAGGTTATATGCAGTGTCAATTCTTGTTTTCTGATTACAACAGTGGATCCTGCACTGACATGGGTTGGCAGTCCACAGTTTGGGTAGCACTGAAATAGGTCAGGACCACTCTGAGCACCTCAACAGCTGGACAAGGGGCTTCTGCTAGCTTTTCTTCTGATTTCCCACTAAGTTTGCTTCTTGTGTTAGTGGACTGTCTAATACCTGATGAAATGATTAAAGACACTCTTTGATTCAAGGAAAACCACAATTCCCCGATTTAGACATAAAGGAGAAACACTTCAAAGAAGAGCCTATTCAAAGTACATAAGAAATGAAAAGAGAAAATATAAAATGTAACTTGACGCTGAGGAGGGCAAAGTGAGGCCCAGGCTGTGTTTGAAAGGAAAGATCACAAATATCCAAAATCCACTCTCAGAAAAACCATCACTTTCACAAGAAAGCTATAAAAGCAGTACTTGACTAGTAGAATCTACATAGATACTGCTGAAGAAATCTATTTTTTGTAGAATTATCCTTTTTGGCACCATTCTTGATGCCTTGGCAAGAAGCATTGTTCACAAGAACATTTAAAAAAAAATCTTGGGATGAAGTTAACAGAACATTTTGGCAAGAGCAAAAAACAGGGCATAAAACTCAAAAGATCAAATTTTACTTTTCCCTGGATACTTATGCAGGAGCCAATGCCAGAAAAGAAGAAAAAGAAGAAAAAAATCAGAGATCCAGTTAATTTTATTTTCTTAAAGACATTAACTCCATAGATGAAAGTTTTAAATGCAAAAGTCAAATTCTTTTTTTTTTTTTTTTTTTTTGGACAGGCAGAGTGGACAGTGAGAGAGAGAGACAGAGAGAAAGGTCTTCCCCTTCCATTGGTTCACCCCCCAATGGCTGCTGCAGTCAGCGCACCGCGCTGATCTGAAGCCAGGAGCCAGGTGCTTCTCCTAGTCTCCCATGCGGGTGCAGGGCCCAAGGACCTGGGCCATCCTCCACTGCACTCCCGGGCCATAGCAGAGAGCTGGTAAAAAGTCAAATTCTAAAATATCCATTTCCTAGCAAGTAAAATTTTCTCACCTAAATAGAATTATTCTATATTCCTCCTTTAATGCTTTATAATGCAAGACATTCAAGAAGGGAACAACACACACAGTAGGTGCTATCAGCTCATGTTGGTGGTTAGGAAGGAGAGACAAGATTCTGAGTGCCTGGGCTATCTGTTGCTGTATAATAGACTACCACCCAAACCAGTGGCTTAAAAAAAACAACTCTTTGTTTGCTCATGATTCAGCAATCTGGGCTCAGATGAGCTGGACAATTCGCCTGGCCTCACTTGTACTCTTTCATGCAGCTACTGAGGGCTTGAACAGCATCCAAGATCACTTTATTCTGCTGCACTGGGTAGACTCAGAAGCTCTTTCTACATGCTTTCTTTCTCTAGCAGTCATTAGACTTTCCTACAGCCAGGAATCGGTGTTCCAAGAGGATGAGAGATTATTAAACTTTTACTTGCACCATGCTCGCTAAGGCCCCATTTGCCAAAGCAAGTCCCATGATCAAACTGAGACTCAATTGAGAAGAAACAGGCCGGCACTGTGGCTTAACAGGCTAATCCTCCGCCTTGCGGCGCCGGCACACCGGGTTCTAGTCCCAGTTGGGGCGCCGGATTCTATCCCGGTTGCCCCTCTTCCAGGCCAGCTCTCTGCTATGGCCCGGGAAGGCAGTGGAGGATGGCCCAAGTCCTTGGGCCCTGCACCCGCATGGGAGACCAGGAGAAGCACCTGGCTCCTGGCTTCGGATCAGCACGATGCACCGGACGCGGCAGCCATTGGAGGGTGAACCAACGGCAAAAGGAAGACCTTTCTCTCTGTCTCTCTCTCTCTCACTATCCACTCTGCCTGTCAAAAAAAAAAAAAAAAAAAAAAAAAAAAAAGAGAGAGAGAGAAGAAACAACCCAAAGGCATGAATTCTGAAAGGCATTGTTCATCAGGAGCCAGCAATATAAAGTCTACCATACGAACAGAAAAATATTAAAGGTTATATAAATGCAAATTAAAAAAAAAATAAGGCAGAATTAAGTTACCTGGAAAACTAGCTGATGTATTTGAGTCTTACAGGACAGCACCAGTATTTGGGCATGTTCCTATGGTTTCTGGGGTCATAGTTTTACCAACTCACTGGGTTAAAGCAAGTCAAAGCAAGTCAAATGATCAATCCAAAAATACTTCTTGAACTCTTAGTAGCCATCATCACTATTCAAAGAGTTATGGACAAGACATTGTTCTTATATTCAGGATACTTGCAATGTAGTTGAAGCTATAAATTGTAAAAATAATGTTGGAAACAGTATTGTTTCAGCAGAATGAAGCTAAGTGCTACACTGTAACCACATAAATGTGAAATCATAAAGAATTTCCGACTTTTCATTATGCTGTATTCTGATGATGCCTTTACCACATAGCGACATGACACAAGAATTGTAATAATCTAGTAATAAACCAAACATGAGCAGGCTTCACTACAGCAATCATCTGGCTTTTTTGGCCCTCCTCTCAAGAGTGGATGACATTGGTCTCGGGGCCGCATGAGTGCAGAATTAAGGGAAATCTGCTGCTTCAAGAGAAATGATTAGACCTTGGCAAACCTGAGTGCCTGGCTTTTGAAATGGCAGGGGTCTTGCAAATCAATCTGTCGACATCTGCCCAGTTGTCTTTGTCTTCTATAGTCAACAATCTGGCCATCGGACAGTGTTCAATTGCACTGGGAAGGAGTGACAGCTAAACAGATGTGGCATTTGGAGCTGCAAATCCTCCCAGATGTGAGGCTCTGAAGACTGGGGAAGGAAGGACACTCCCTCTAGGCTCTGCTGCTGCTTTCATTTCTCAAGTGTTTGCCAAGGGTCTGCTTGTGCCAGACATTCTGTTAGACCAAGAGGACAAAAGGAATAAATCATGGTGCTGGCCCAAAAGGAGCCCACAATCTTGTAAGCTGCAATAGAGGCATGGATATATACTATGGAAGCTCAGTGGCAGGAGTGGCCAACTCGGAGAGGGCAGGGAGAGTCATGGGTGGGGCCAGGTGGGGCTAGGGAAGCCTGCTGTATGCATTAGAGAAGCAAAACAACAGACTAGATGGGTGGGTAGGTGGGTAGATTGACAGTTAGATACATAGATGAAGAGAGGATTTATTATGGCAAAGTAGCTCATGTAATTATGAAGGCCAAGAAGTCTCCCAGTGTACCATCTGCAGCCTGGAGACCTAGGAAAGCTGGAGTGTAATTTGGACCACACTTGATGGTCTGAGAACCAGAGGGAGCTAAGTTAGAGGTTTCAGATCAGAGAATGGGGTAGGGGAGGGGATAAATCTCAGTATGGGGGCCAACACTGTGGCGCAGCGGGTTAACGCCCTGGCCTGAAGTGCTGGTATCCCATATGGGCACCGGTTTGAGACCTGGCTGCTTCACTTCTGATCCAGCTCTCTGCTATGGCCTGGGAAAGCAGTGGAAGATGGCCCAAGTCCTTGGGGCCCTGCACCCATGTGGGAGACCCAGAGGAAGCTCCTGGCTCCTGGCTTCGGATCGACACAGCTCCAGCTGTTGTGGCCAACTGGGGAGTGAACCATCGGATGGAAGACCTCTCTCTCTATCTGCCTCTCCTCTCTCTGTGTAACTCTGACTTTCAAATAAATAAATAAATCTTTAAAATAAAAATCCTAGTGTGAAGGTGAGAAAACTCTATGATGTCTGAGGGCAGGATAAGACGGGATCAAGAAGAGGGGAAAATGTCACCATTTCTTTTCATCTTCACTCTCCTCTCAAACTCCTATTGGTTAGGGGGACAGGGAGGGGTCTTCTTCACTCAGTCTACTGAATCAGATGCTACTCGCTCGTCTCTGGAAACCCCGTCACAGGTACAATCAGAAGTTACGTTTTACTAGGTATCTGGGTATCCCCTAACTCAATCAAGCAGAGTTAACCATCGTATCTTTGAAAAAAGGCAATGACTGAGGTGAATGAAGAATGAATTGGAGGAGCTGGTGTTGTGGCATAGTGGGTAAAGCTGACATATGCAATGCTGGTATCCCGTATGGGCACTGGTTCATGTCTTGGCTGCTCCACTTCCTAACCAGCTCCCAGCTAATGGCCTGAGAAAGGCAATAGAGAATGGCCCAGTTGCTTGAGCCCCTGCCACCTACATGGAAGACCTGGATGAAGCTCCTGGCTCATGGCTTTGGCCTGGCCTATCCCTGGTTATTCTAGCCATCTGGGGAATGAACCAGCAGATGGAAGATCTCTGTGTCTCTCTGTCTCTCTCTACCAAATAAATAAATCAATTTTTTTTAAAAAGAATGAATTGGAGTGACACAGGTGGCTAAATGGAGAAAGGCACTCCTGGCAAAAGATATGACCATGTCAAGTCTTGGAGATACACCCTGGAATAGGAAATAATTTTTTAAGTCTGGAAAGCAGGGCAAATTGCAGGTGAATAAAGGAAACAGTGCAGAAAGAAGGCAAGGTCAATACATAGTTTCCTAAGCAGTGTAAACTTTATCCCAAGTGACAAGAAACCATGAAATGGCATAGCCCCGAGTAGCGACACGGCCAGATGAAAGTGTTCTGTAATGTTTTCTATTGAATATGATAACCACTTGCCACCTAAGGCTGTGGAGTGCTTTGTTTTTATTGTCTTTTAAGTTGTGTTTGTTATTTTTTATTTATTTGAGATGGAAAGAGAGAGAGAGAGATAATGCTCCCATTCATTAGTTCATTTCACACATGCCTGCAATGGCTGGGGCTGGGCCCGTGTCAGGCCAGGAGCTGGGAATGCAATCCAGGTCATGTGGATGGCAGGAACCATAATTACTTGAGTCATCAACACTGTCTCTGAGTGTCTACATTGATGGAAAACTGAGCCCAGGAATTGAACCCAGGCACTCTGATGATGGATCTGGGAGTCTTAACCACAGCCCTGATCATGAGAAGAAGATAGGTCCTCAGGAGCAGGGACAAAGAAGTGTCCTTAGGATGAGGCCAAATCTGGGAAGCCAAGCCAGCAGAGCTCGGTTGGACAAGGTTGGCAGGAGGACTCTGAGGCAACCACTTGCTCTGGCAGCTAATGTGCAGACGGTTTATAGTGGAGAGAGACCAGAGGCTGAGAGAGTCGCTGGGAAGCTTTGGCAATAATTATGGCATGATGAAGGGTGAACTGGACTAAGGTAGAAGCAGCAAGAGCATAGACAAATGGTGAATTTAGGCTAATGGTAATCAATGCTGATGTAGGCATGAGAATATTAATTTTTCTTCAGGATTTTGTCTCACACAAAGGTAAGATTTTTAAGTGCAGGCATGTCCAAGGTGCATATAGTGATAATAAAATTTATTCAAAAGATGAGAAAGTGAACACACATATACTCTTGAGTGTGGGTTGCCTCACATGGAGAAATACCTGTGTTGAGTGGCAGTGGGCCAGAGGATTGCCTTAAGGGAGAAAGGGTGAAAGAATACACACACACACGCACACATACAGAGAGAGGTGGGGGGGGGGGGGGGATCTGTGTGGTACCTCTAGCCATGGTCCTCTGCAGAAGAGAGAGAGTGAACACTCCCCCCACCACACACACACACACACACACACAAAGTTGTTGCTCTCTTTTTAGAGATAGTGGGTGGTGCCTCTACAGGCTGGAAGCCACCTTGGAATTTTATGATACCTCTAGACATTCCACATGGAACTTAACATCTATATTTTCATGGCGTCCCTGCTTTAGGTCCCAGATAAAATGGGTACAACCCAGACAGGGAGCATTTTGGTTGACAGAGGGATAGCATTGCACTGGAGACTTGCAGGGACTTCCAGCTCACACAGATCTGTCTAGCTGCTTGCCTACTCACTCCACATCAATGCCATTTAAACACAAGGCATTATAGAAAGAGAACAGTCAATGAGCAATCCATGAGTTCCAGTCTGATAGGTGAGAGGGAAGGGAAAAGTGAATTAATGATTGTTAATTAATGATGTGAATGAAGTGCTATGCTAGATACTTGCATAAAATTCTTATATCTGAGATACTAGACCAATTGATGATGTCACAGATGAAAATAGATTGGTTCAGAAGGGGGCATAGTTAGGAAAATTCCATTAAAATGAATTATAGCCTAGGTAAAAAAGCTACTTTTCCTGTGTATTTTTGTTAGGAAGTGAGAAAAGAGAATTAATATACAGAGAGTGGGGATTTTAAAAACTAATATTTTATTAATTCCATGGTTTATTTAAAAATGAAGATTTTAGGATATTCCTTTGATAATGGGTAGTTTCGAGGCAATGGATCTGTTGTTATTTTATTTGCTGACCCACATAAATGGTATAGCTATAAGCATTTTCTTTTTCAAAGTTGATAGGAAAATACTTTAAAGAATGCTAAGCATAAAGAATATAAACAGCAGACAACAACAACTCAATCAAACAATTAGTCCAGCTGAACCCAAGAAAACCCAGCAAAAACCACTGATACAGGTTAAGACTGGGCAAGTAAGCTGCCACCTGCAACACTGGCATGCCGTATCTGAGTGCTGGTTGAGTCCTAGTTGCTTTGCTTCTGATCCAGCTTCCTGCTAATGTGCCTGGGAAAGCAGCAGAAGATGGCCCAAGTGTTTGAGCTCCTACCACCCACATGGGAGACCTGAGTGGAGTTCCAGGCTCCTGGCTTTGGCCTGGTGCAGTCCCAGCTCTTTGGCCATTTAGGGAGCGAAGCAGCAAATGGAAGATCTTTCTGTCTCTCCCTCTCCCTCTGGCTCTCTGCTTTAAATTAACTACTAAAATCAATCTTTATTTTATTTTATTTTATTTTTTTTTTTGACAGGCAGATTGGACAGTGAGAGAGAGAGACAGAGAGAAAGGTCTTCCTTTTTGCCATTGGTTCACCCTCCAATGGCCAATGTGGCCAGTGCACTGCGCCAATCCGAAGCCAGGAGCCAGGTGCTTCTCCTGGTCTCCCATGCGGGTGCAGGGCCCAAGCACTTGGGCCATCCTCCACTGCACTCCCGGGCCACAGCAGAGAGCTGGCCTGGAAGAGGGGCAACCGGGACAGAATCCAGCGCCCCGACCAGGACTAGAACCTGGGGTGCTGGCGCCGCAAGGCGGAAGATTAGCCTATTGAACCGCGGCGCCGGCTGAACGTGGGAATCTTAATTGCTAAGCTGAACACTAATTTTGATCACTTTTTATTTGTCCAGAAATTGGTCTTATGGCCCGATTTAGATGCAAGCCCCACCCTCAGGAAGAACTCTGCACTGTGGAACTCTACGCCACACCTGTACTTGCAGACCTGCCATTCACTTGCCCCATTCTCATCTCCCTACTCCCTCAGGGCCACATAGGTAGCACACTCATATCTTTAAGTTGTTTCACATGCCTGGAGCAAACTTGCCCTGGATCTATCTATAACCAGCCACCTTCAGAATCCTCTTTGGAATTTATGTCTGGGAAAAAGAAACAAACGGTAAGTCCCACAAACATTACTAAGTGCCCTATAAATCTAGAGCAAAAAAGTGTGGAATTGATCAAGTTGCATCTACATTGTCTTCTTAACAATGTGGAAGTAAGCACTCCCATTTTTTTCTTGTGGACTGCTCAGTATTAAGAGGGTTGTTTTATTTTTTTTAAATATGCATTTATTTATTTGAAAGGTAGAGATAGATAGATAGAGAGAGAGAGAGAGAGAGAGAGATCTTCCATCCGCTGGTTCACTTTCCAAATGGCTGCAACAGCCAGATAGCCAGAGCTGGATCAGGCCAAAGCCAGGAGCCAGGAACTTATTCCAGGTCTCCCTTGTGGGTGCAGAGGCCCAAGTCCTTAGGCTGTCCTCTGCTGCTCTCCCCAGGTGCATTAGCAGGGAATTGGATCAGAAGCAGAGCTGCCAGGACTCAAATTGGTGCCCATGTGGAATGCTGACATTGCAGGTGGAGGTTTAACCTTCTATACTACAACGCCAGCCCCTAAGAGGGTTATTAAAGGGTATTAAATGGGGCCAGCACTGTGGTGTAGTGGGTAAAGCCACCACCCTCAGTGATGGCATCCCATATGGGTGCCAGTTTGAGACCTAGCTGCTCCACTTCGCATCCAGCTTTCTGCTATGGCCTGGGAAAGCAGTAGAAGATGGCCAAGTCCTTGGGCCCCTGCACCCACATGGGAGACCTGGAAGAGGCTCCTGGTTCCTGGCTTCGGATCAGAGCAGCTCTGGGCTTTGTAGCCAATTGGGGAGTCAACCAGTGGATGGAAGACCTCTCTCTCTCTCTCTCTCTCTCTCTCTCTCTTTCCTTCTAACTCTGTGTAAGTCTTTCAGATAAATAAATAAATCTTTAAAAAAAGAAAAAAAAATCCTCAATCAAAAGTTAATCTTGACTCTAAAAAAAAGAGAGCGTTAAATGATGAGAGAGCTCAGTGACTACATTGTCTACAGCATTATCTAGAACCCTTACACTCTAGGGTTCAAGTAAAATTAGTTTAATCTGAATTTTGACAAAGAATCACTAACCTGTTATTCTGTATAGAAGTCTTCTGTGGCCGTCTTGAAGGATACAAAGGAAAAAGAATCTTTGCACTAGCTCCTATCCCTAAGGAAACTACAGGCGTTATTGTTATATCGCCCTTTATTGAGTCTGTTTGGCAAAATGTGCCTTGAACGTACTTTGAACCTAGAAACCAAGTTCAGTGTGTTTGGACACGAGGTGATGACATATTTTTACCCTACGGGTAGCATTAACTCCCATTTTCATAGAGACTATTCAACTCCTTATATGCAGAGTGACCAGGAAGGGGAAAATGTGAAAATGATGCAAGAAGGTAATTTAGAGAATGCCTTCTAACTGTGACTCAGCTCTGCCCAATCACTGACCCTCCTGTCAAGACAATGAAGTCTCCATTCCTTAAATCCCCAAGCTTGAGAAAAATCATTTAATTACTCACTACTTTATTTTTACTCATCAACAAAGAAGACTAATAGTTTCCACCTGCTTGCTGTGCAGGATCGCTCTGGGGTGTTAAGGAAAAAAAAATCATTGTAAAGAAAAGGTACTATTACATAGCTACAGACTTTCTTTTATCTCAGAACTACTGCTTGTGGTAACACACACCTAGGGTGGAAAAAAAGGGTCCTCCTTAATAACGAATGTATAAAATTACCTGCTCTGCCCAACTGCATATTTCACATAAGGGCTAAACTGGAGGGTGTGAAGCAGGAACTGGAAGGAAATTCATGCAACTGGAATGTGAATTTTTCATAGGTTCTTTGGCAGTGCTAACTGCCCAGGGAGTGCCCTAACAGGAGGTACCATTGTCAACTTTCCAGCCAAAGCTGCAGCCTGCCTGCAGTGACTGGATATGCCCGGGAGGAGAATTTCACTCTGGTCGGCTTAACTCTGGGGATTCTGAGTTCTGCAGATGAACCAGGCAAAGGTCATATGGCAAGAGGGCATCACTACTTTCCAAGGAGCCCTTCGACCTGGGGCCCTGGAGCAGTGAGGCCTGAAGTTGAAAGGGAGCCAGGGATAAGTGCTGTAATCCCAGGCAGGCACATGGCTGGATCCTGGAAGCCATTCCTTGGTAATGAGGACTTGGACAAGTCTCTTGACTTCAACTTCCTTATCTATAAACAAAAATGGGTGGCTTTTAGAGTTGTGATGCCTGCGGCCCAGGGGCCTGGGGCAATTTTCAGTTTTCAGAATGACTAATATAAGCCCTATCTTTAGGCCTGTGGTGTGGCACAGCAGGTTAAGCTGCCTTCTGCAATGCTGACTACCCATATGGGCGCAGGTCCGAGTCCTGGATGCTCCACTTCCAATCCAGCTCCCTGCTAATGAGTCAGGGAAGGCAGCAGAAGATGGCCTAAGTCCTTAGGCCCCTGCACCCACGTGGGAAACCTGGAAGAAGCTTCTGGCTCTTGGCTTCAACCTGGCCAATCCCTAATCTTTGCGGCCTTTTGGGGAGTGAACCAGCAGTTGAAAGTCTCTCTGTCTTCCCTTTTCTTTCTGTAACTTTGCCTTTCAAATCAAATCAATAAATCTTTAAAACAAAACAAAACAAAACAAAAACAAAAACAGAAAACAAAAAACAATCCTGCCTTTATTTAGGATCTATATGGCAATGTAGACCAGTGGAACCACACTTTTTTTTCCCCACTTTGAACAGGAATGATCCTTAGCTAATTATTTCATGCTAATTAAACACCTACATTTGCAATTAGGTAGCTCTTTAATAATATGGAAAAATATGTAAGAAATGCAGTTGGTAAAATTCTTTCTATGCAAGGGTCCTGAGGTCATGAGAGAAGAATGAATGGCTATTTATTTTTAAATAAAATGACTGGGTTTGGAAACATTTTTAAAAATTTTTTCAAATTTTTAAAAAAGATTTATTTATTTATTTGAAAATCAGAGTTATGGGGCCGGCACCATGGCTCATTTGGTTAATCCTCCGCCTGCGGCGCCGGCATCCCATATGGGCACCGGGTTCCAGTCCTGGTTGTTCCTCTTCCAGTCCAGCTCTCTGCTTTGGCCCAGGAAGGCAGTGGAGGATGGCCCAAGTGCTTGGGCCCTGCACCCGCATGGGAGACCAGGAGAAGCACCTGGCTCCTGGCTTCCGATTGGCGCAGCGCAGGCCGTGGCGGCCATTTGGGGAATGAACTAATGGAAGGAAGACCTTTCTCTCTGTCTCTCTCTCTCACTAACTCTGCCTGTCAAATTAAAAAAAAAAAGAAAGAAAGAAAGAAAGAAAATCAGAGTTACACAGAGAGAGAGAGAGAGATGTTTTCAATCCACTGTTCATTCCCCAATGGACCACAATGGCCAGAGCTGGGCTGATCCAAAGTCAGGAGCCAGGAGCTTCTTCCAGGTCTCTCACGCAGGTGCTGGGGCCCAAGGACTTGGGCCATCTTCTACTGCTTTCCCAGGCCATAGCAGAGAGCTGGATCGAAAGTGGAGCTGCCGGGACTCAAACCGGCGTGCCCACCTGGGATGCTGGCACTTCAGACCAAGGCGTTAACCCACTGCACCATAGCGCTGGCCCCCCGGAAACATGTTTTCCAGCCTAGAGTTTGCTATGGAGCTAACCAGTCAGACCGTGAAACTTCACTCATTGCCTGGTTCCTTCTATGCCTCCCGAGTACGTGGAATTACAAGGAGAATTGCCTCTGGTTTTCCTGCTTTGCTTTGTATTCTTTTCGTTGCTATTGGTGATCCATATACTGCTATTAGCCTTCGGTGACATCATGGTTTTCCCTATGAAGGGACAATGAAAGACGGAAACTTCTGCAATCAGTTCATTAAGCCAAGCGAGCTGATGACAAGATGTTGTAGTTTAATAATACAACTTGAAGAAGAATAAAAAAATAGGACACAGATTTCTTTTTTTTAAGACTTCTTTTTTATTTATTTGAAAGACAGAGTTACAGAGAGAGGTAGAGGCAGAGAGAGGTCTTCCATCCGGTGGTTCACTCCCATTGACCGCAACAGCTGGAGCTGCGTCAGTCCGAAGCCAGGAGCCAGGAGCTTTTTCCAGGTCTCCCACGTGAGTACAGGGTCCCAAGGACTTGGACCATCTTCTACTGCTATCCCAGGCCATAGCAGAGAGCTGGATAGGAAGTGGAGCAGCACCCATATGGAATGCCGGCACTCAGGCCAGGGCTTTAACCCGCTGTGCCACAGCGCTGGCCCCGGATGCAGATTTCTGATCCCCGTTCATATTCCTAGGAGGACTTGGGAGGACAGAAGGGAAAAGTTGCTGTAATGGGGGAGGGAATCGAAAGAGAAGAAGAAAACCTGTGCTCTGACTTACAGGAATGCAAACCACGATTACAATGTTGGGCCAATCGCTGAATATTACTACATGGTCACTGGAGTTTGACCAGGTCCTCGCAAGGCACACTGGGTTTATCACAGTTGCATGTCTGGGTTCTTGACTCTAGGGAAATTCTTTTCAACAATGGCATGGCAAATTGTGCTTCCCTCTTAAGATCTGAAGTACATAGCTAGGCATGAATCATTTCGGAAGTATTGGGAGGACAGCCAAACCCCAATGCACTTGCGTTAGCCTGGTTTTCTTACATCTAACTGTGCGTGTCTGTCCCACCTACCTCTAAGGGCAAGTAATGCAGTAGCTGCTCTTGTGCTCAGGATACTTCACACTGCAGATGGGCCTCACCTTGGTCCTTCTAGGAGCATGAGCTTGGAATCAAAAGTCCTGGGGCCCATTCATTGTTCCTATTATTTTTTAAGATTTATTTATTTATTTATTTGAAAGGCAGAGATAGAGGTTTTCTATCCACTGGTTCACTCCCCAGATGGTCACAATGGCCAGAGCTGAGCCGATCCAAAGCCAGGAGCCAGGAGCCCAGGAGTCAGGAGTCTCTTCCAGGTTTCCCATACAGGTGCAGGGGCCCAAGGACCCGGGCCATCTTCCACTGCTTTCCCATAGCAGTGAGCTCGATTGGAAGTGGAGCAGTCAGGTCTCAAACCAGTGCCCATATGGGATGCCAGCACTGCAGGTGGCAGCCTCACCTGCTATGCCAAAGGGCCAGCCCCTCTATTTTTCTTAAAACTTAGGCAAGTCATTTACTTCCTTCAAGCATTGTTTTCATTAAAACATAATAACCCACTATTACCTTAAAAACACAAGTGTGTTTGCTTTTGTATTTAAAAGCATTTGCCCTTATACATTCCTTCATTTAAACTTTAGAAGAGGGAATGGGCATTTGACCTATAAGAAATTGCCCTGGGGGCCGGTACTGTGGCGTAGCAGGTAAAGCCGCTGCTGACAGTGCCAGCATCCCATATGGGCACCAGTAGGAGTCCCAGCTGCTCCACTTCCGATCCAGCTGTCTGCTGTGGCCTATGAAAGCAGTAGAAGATGAACTAACTCCTTGGGCCCCTGTCCCAGAGTAGGAGACTCAGAGGAAGCTCCTGGCTCCTGGCTTCACACCAGCACAGCTCCGGCTGTTGCATCCAATTGCGGAGTGAACCAGCAGATGGAAGTCTCTCTCTCTGCCTCTCCTTCTTCTCTCTTTAAAAAAAAAAAAAAGATTTATTTTTTATTTGAAAGTCAGTGTTACACACAAAGAGAAGGAGAGGCAGAGAGAGAGAAAGAGAGAGAGAGAGGTCTTCCATCTGCTGGCTCACTCCCTAGATGGCCACAAAGGCTGGAGCTGCACCGATCCAAAGCCAGGAGCCAGGAGCTTCTTCCAGGTCTCTCACGCGAGTGCAGGGGCCCAAGAACTTGAGCCATCTTCTACTGCTTTCTCAGGCCATAGCAGAGAGCTGGATTGGAAGTGGAGCAGCCGGGTCTCGAACTGGTGCCCATATGGGATGCTGGCACTGCAGGCACCAGCTTTAACTGCTATGCCACAGTGCCGGCCCCATGAATAAATCTTAAAAAAAAATTGCTCAGGATGCCCACATCCCATATCATAGTGCCTGGGTTCAAGTCCTAGCTTTGCTTCTGGTTCCAGCTTTTTGCTAATGTACACCCTGAGAGGCAGCAGGTGATAGCTCAAGTGGTTGAATGTTAGCCTCGCCCAGCCTTGCCATTGCAGGCATTTCAGGGAGTGAACCAGAAGATGGGAGAGCTTTCTCTCTCTCTCTCTCTCGCTCTCGCTCTCTGACTCTAAAGTAAATAAATAAGCAAATAAAAAGAAAACAAATAACTTCTTAATAAAATGAGCTGTAGGACAATGGTCACCCCCCCTTCCATAGGGTAGCATTATTTTCATCATTTATCTTTCTCCAGTATCCAGACCTTAGAGGGTAGGTGCTCCCTGGCTGTTTGTTTTGGATACATAATCTTTACAGAGAGAACTTTACTAGCAAATATTAACTTTGGATATGTAGCTTTTATTTGACCACCTTTAAAGCTGTTCTCAGTAAGCAAACACACGTACTGTATTGGAGACCACAAGTTATTTTTAAACTGCAATCGCAGTGAGAGGTCGATGATATGACTTATCCTCTGGCTACGGAATGCAATAAAACACATTAAAGAGGAATACCGTCAGTATACAATAAATTTTATGTCATACATTAAATGTTGCCTTTGATGGCAAATAGGAAGTGTTCTGAGAACAAAGGCTTGACTTGAGCTCACTGCTGCCGAGGTTCCTGATAGATTAGAACATCACAGGGAAGTGACCTGGCAGGGTGGAAGAGTTGTTGGCCTGTGTAGAGATGAACTTCTTTAATTTAGACTTTGCTTTTGTATTTGCATATTAATAAAATAATCTTGGAATCTTAGCCACTTGTTGAATATTTTCTTTTTTTTAAAAATTTTTTTCTTTTTTTTTTTTGACAGGCAGAGTGGACAGTGAGAGAGAGAGAGAGACGGAGAGAAAGGTCTTCCTTCCGTTGGTTCACCCTCCAATGGCCGCTGCGGCCAGCCCACCGCGCTGATCCGAAGCCAGGAGCCAGGTGCTTCCTCCTGGTCTCCCATGTGGGTGCAGGGCCCAAGGACTTGGGCCATCCTCCACTGCACTCCCGGGCCACAGCAGAGAGCTGGCCTGGAAGAGGGGCAACCAGAACAGAATCTGGCACCCTGACTGGGACTAGAACCCGGGGTGCCGTGCTGGCACAGCAGGCGGAGGATTAGCCTATTGAGCCGCGGCGCCGGCCTGAATATTTTCTTTCAAATAATCTTATATCTGAAAGGGTGTTTGAAAATATGTAAAGTCTATTCTCACTTCTTTTTCAATTTTCTTTCATCAACTTAGGTAGCAACACATCCCCTTGCCCAGGATGGTTCCAGGCAGGGATACACATTCAGTTAATTGTTTTCTTAGAATATTGTAGAAATTCTATTTAGAACAAAAGCAATACAGGTTCTTTATTCAGAAAAAATTTTTAAATATATGTAAGTAAAAAAAAGGAAATAAACATAAAAATACTTTCTCTCCATCCTGTCTATCCACTTTTGAATATCCTGTTACAGCTTTCCACTTTGATACACAGGCCCATGCACACATACACACACACACATAGGCACTCATATAGACTCTTATGTTCAACATATACTTCAGTTTCACAATTTTAGTAGCAGAGTCATTTGTGTATAATTTATATGCCTCAAGTTCATAAGTACATAAATTAGTGGTTTTTAGTACAGCCCCAGAATTGTACAAATGTCACCACTATTTAATCCTAGAACATTTCTATCACTCCAAAATGAAACCCCGCATCCATGTGGCCTTTTGTGTGTTGGTTATTTAATTTGGTGTACTGTTTTCAAGGTTCACCCATGTTGTAAGCATGTGTCAGAACTTCATTCCTTTTTATGGGTGACTGCTAGTCCATTGTGTGGATACATCACATTTTATTTATCCATTCTTCAGTTGGCAAACACTGACTTATTTTCATTTCGGCTAATATAAATAATGCTGCTCTGAATATTCATGCATGAGTTTTCATGTAGCTATGAAGGGCCTCAAAAGTTCATGGACAATGCTCTTCTTTGAATTCATTAACTTTCTGAAGCCCACTTGTATGTTTTCTGTTCTCTTGGGTATATTGCATTAAGATTGGAATTGCTCAGTCATATGGCAACATTATGTTTCGCTTTTTGAGGAGCTGCCAAAGCATTTTTCAGGGTATCTGAACCATTTTGCATTCCCACTAGTCATGTATGAGAGTTTCAGTTTTTCCCCATCTTCACCAATACTTGTTTATTACTTGTATTTTTTATTTTGGCTGTCCTAGTGGGTAGATAGCATCTCATTGTGGTTTTGATTTGCATTTCCTTGATGACAAATGCTAAACATCTTTTCATATGCTTATTGACCATTTTTACATCTTCTTTGAAGATAAATGTCTATTCAAGTCCTTTGCATGTCATCTAATTGTTTTTTTTAATGGTTGAGTTGAAAGTTATTCTGGATATGAATCTCATCAGATATATTATTTGCAAATATTTTTTCCTATTCTTTGGGCTCTCTTTTACTTTATTGAGGGTGTCTTGAAACACAGGTCTTTACATTTGTTTTATTGTTGTTGTCTGTGTTATTAACATCATACTAAGAAACTACTGTCAATCCAAAGTCAAGAAGACTTACTCCTACATTTTTGTCTAAGAGTTTTATAGTTTCTGCTCTTAACTTTAGATCTCTGACCATCTTGCTTGAGTTAAATTTGTAGATGGTGTGAGGTTGGGTTAGAAGTCAATTCTTTTGCTTGTGGATATCCAGTTGTGCCAGCAGTATATTGAAATGATTATGTACCCAAAGAATAGTCTTTTAGCGTCCTGTTAGAAATCAATTGGCCCTGGCCAGCTCCGTGGCTCACTAGGCTAATCCTCTACCTGCTGCGCCAGCACGGCACCCCAGGGTTCTAGTCCCAGTCGGGGCGCCGGATTCTGTTCTGGTTGCTCCTCTTCCAGGGCAGCTCTCTGCTGTGGCCTGGGAGGGCAGTGGAGGATGGCCCAGGTGCTTGGGCCCTGCACCCGCATGGGAGATTAGGAGGAAGCACCTGGCTCCTGGCTTTGGATCAGTGCGGTGCGCGGGTCGCAGCGGCCATTGGAGGGTGAACCAACAGTAAAGGAAGACCTTTCTCTCTGCCACTCTCTCTCACTATCCACGCTGCCAGACAAAAAAAAAAAAAAAAAAAAAAAAATCAATTGGCCCTAACAAAAGGGTTTATTTCTGCACTCTCATTTCTATTCCATGGATCTATATGTTTACCCTTAAGCCAGTTCCACCTTTCTTAATTACTGTGTCATTATATTAAGTCTTGACAGCAAGAAGTATAAGAAGTATGAATTCATTAAGTTTGCTCTTATTATTCTTATTTGACTATTCTGGATCCCTTGCATTTCCACAGGAATTTTAAGATCACATCATAGATTCCTGAAAAAAAAAAATAAGCTGAGATTTTGATAAGGATTCTGCTGAATCTGTAGATTGTTTGAGCATCACTTATTTTTTAACAATATTGTCTGCATTCCATGAACATGTCTTTCCATTTATTTAGGTCTTCTAAAACTTCTTTCAAAGATGCTTCGTAGTTTTTATTTTACACATACTATACTTTTTTGTTAAATTTGTTCCTAAGAATTTTGTCTTTCTGATTCTATTGTAAATGAAATTATTTTATTCATTTTGATTGCTTATTGCTAGTATTTAAAAATATGACTGCTTTTTGTTGATGTACATACTTTATTGTATATCTTCTCTCTGTTAACTATTACAAACAACTTTCTCTGTCAACAAATACACTTCTCTAAGAACATTTTAGTGGACATAATATTTAATTATGTTGTTATGCCATAATTTACTCAGGCAGGTCCTCGTTATTGGACATTTAGATTCCTTAAATTTAAAAAATATTATAAATAGCTCTATTAAGTCCTTGCCATGAAATCTTTCCAAAACTCCCAAATTATTTCTTGAGAACTTTCTGTAAGTGGAATTGTTAGGGCAAAATACATTTACATAGGAGTCATTTGCTAAGCAGTGAATATACTGCCTTCCTGAAAGTTTACAAAGTTTTCTTTTCCACCAAGGTTGCCATACTTGTTTGCCTGAATTCTCTTCTACCTTCAGCTTTGGCACTAAATCAGTACCAGGTGGATAGGTGAGAGATGAGCCTCACTGCTTTGCTTGCATTTCAACTCCCAGGAAGGTCAAACAAACCATCAAAAAAGTAAATTAGATTTTAAACTTATTTTTCTGTGAATTGCTTCTTAGGTCTCTTAGCCCCATTCAGCTTTTTTCCACTTCTCTTGCAAAAACTTAATCTAGGAAAGCCATTTGTGGAATGAAGCTTCTTCCACTCATTTGTTTTCCATTTCTGTTTATTTAGGATGTTTTTGAACCTAAAAACTTTCAGTTTTTATGTAGCCAATTTATAGGTCTTGCCCACACATTTATTTCCCTTCTTTTTATTTTGGAAGGACAAATACAGACATAGTTCCTTCCTCCTATAATATATCCCCGCATTTAATAAATACACTGATCAGTTCTTTCTTGCTCCCTTTGGGCTGCTAAGATAAATTGTCCAGCGTTGAGCGGCCCACAAGCAGTGGGAATTTATTTCCCACAGTTCTGGGGAGCTGAGATGTCCAAGATCAAGAATGCAGCGGGTTCCCTGTGTGGGGAGGACCGGACTACCGGTTCGCAGACAGCCGGATTGCTTCCTTCTGGCTCCCAGGGTGGAAGGCGCCAGGCGGCCCCTGGGGGCTCATCTGTAAGGGCACTGGTCCACAGAACTCCGCTCTCATGGCCTGGTCGCCTCCCAAAGGCCCACCTCCCAAAACAGTCACCGTGGGATTAGGATGCCAACATTCGCGTTCTTTCCACTGTACCTTTTCAGCCCTGCTTTGGGACCTTGCTAAGCCTTGCCCTCACGTCTTGCTCCCTTTCGCTTCTTTATCCCACAGATCTCCAGTCCCCTCCTTCCTCCCGGCCATTACTGATGGCCCAGGCCCGCAGCAAGGTCGCCCTCCCTGATGGCGTAGAGGGCCTGCGTGGGCTCCGTTTTGGCGAGGTGGCCGGCTCATGGAAATGCAGCAGGTTGGGCGTGTGAAGGCTTTCCTGCCGCGCAATCCACGCCTTGCACTGTGCGCTGTGGACTTAGTGTGTGCGCCCCGCCACGCCCTCGGGGAGCTCCTTCCATCCGCGGCGGCTCGCCGTTGGCTCCAGTCCCGAAGATGTAGGCGCACAGGTTTGCAAAAAGGACGGATCAATACTTGTCCGGAAAACCACAGAGAGTTCTGAGGGAAGTGGCAGTTTCCTATGCTAATCTCACTCAAAGTTACCGCAAGCCTCTCCGTCAGGAGCTGTGTGTGGGGGTTTTTTTTTTTTTTTTTTTTTTTTTTTTTTTTGTTGTTGTTGTTGTTGTTGTTTTTCTGGCTCCGGTCTGAGCTCGTGGCTCTCCGGAGAGGCGAACGGTGTGATTTCGGCCCTTGGCCCTGGGAAGGCCGGTCGGTCCCGACTCCGCTGCTGCCGCGCCGCTGGGTGGGAGCCCGGGAACGCCTCTCGCGGTACCAGCGCGCCCGCAGAGACCGCGCTGGCTGGCCCGAGGCCGGGCGCTGTCAGTGCTGATCCGCCCGGTGGCGCGGCCCGGGCAGCTGCAGGCTCCGGAGCGAGAGAAGCCGCCCCCACGTGGCGGGCTTCACGCGGGGTGCGGCTCCGGCACCGCCCACACCCGAGGCTGCGCTTGCCCCTGGTGCTGCGGGCTCGGCGAGACGCGGGCGGTGAGCGGCGCCCGCTGGCACCGCAGTGTCTGGGAGCCCCTCTGCGGGCTGCTCGGCGGCGGGATCCTGCGCTGCGGGATGGCAGCGGGCGCGCGCGCGTGGGGCCGGGCACTGCCGCGCGTTCAGCTGCTGCTGCTGCTGAGGGTGCTGCCCGCCTGGAGCGCTGCCGCTTGGGACCCCGGGGCCGGAGCTCGGCTCAGCCTGGATCCGCCCTACTTCAACCTGGCGGAGGCGGCGAGGATTTGGGCCACGGCCACCTGCGGGGAGCGCGGGCCCGGGGACGGCGGGCGGCCCCAGCCCGAGCTCTACTGCAAGTTGGTGGGGGGCCCTCCCGCCTCAGGCAGCGGCCACACCATCCAGGTAAGGTCTCCAGAGAGAGCGAGCAGGGCTGGGGTAGGGGGTGCGGGGAACGGTTCCTTCCCACAGGCCAGCCCACCGCGGTCTGGGGACTGGACCCTTTCCCCCACGCGCGCTGGTGACTCCGGGCCGCCGGGAAGGGCTGCCCTCCGCCCTGCGCACTGCCCGGGGACCCCGGCAGCGACCCTGTGCGAGCAGTGGCCGGGAGCAGCCGCCCGAGGCGTGCGGCCGGCGCGCGGCAGGTGAGCGGAGGCTGCGGCGGTCGGGTTCCGGCACGCGGAGGAGAATGTCCGCAGCCGCGCGCTCGGGATGCCGGCCGCCGTGGGCGCGTCCCGCCAGCTCACCTGGGCCGCGCCGGCCGCGCCTCGAGGCCGCTCCTGGGCTTCGCCCGTGCGCCTCGGGCCAGGCTCTTCAGCTTCCCACTTCACTCGGAAAAGTTGGCGGCGGGTGTCGTCCGAGGTGTATTTCTCGAGACAACTTTTGGGGTCCATCAGCGGCATCACTCTGATGGCACGGGGAGACTCATTTCGCCCCTGCTGCCTGAAGGGTCACGGCCAGCCGCCGTGGGCAGAGGGAGAAACGGCAGTGCGCGCCGCACTCGCCCGGTGGGGACGGTGGCGCTTCGCCCTCAGCTGGTGCGCGCCGGGCCGTGCGCTGGGACCAAGTTCAGGGAGGCGGCCGAGAGTCGGACCTGTAACATCAGGTCGGGTGGCGGCTTCTGAACCCAGGCCTGACCCCAAGTCCGCTAGCCCAACCCTTCCCCTCGCGCTCCCGGGGAGCTTTTCGGATGACTGGACCTGTTCCAGAAGAGGGAGTCGTTTGGAGCCTGGGTGTTTCAGAGCTTGTTTCCACCGTGCGCTTCCGTGCAGGACCAGCTGGGCGTGTATTCGCATTCTTATGTCTTCATCAGCTATTTGCATGTCTTACCGTGTTAATATATCGCGTAGATTATAAAACATTCAAGAAGAAATGAAAAAGAAAATGACGATGAGGAAAATACGTTTACCTTTCTTAAGCGGCCCCCAAATAATTTTTGCTTTCTCTGGCTTTTCTTAAGATTGTGTGTAACATTTTAAATATATAAATGTAATCATGAATATCATTTATTTTTATTTATTTTATTTTTAACAAATTTACATTAGCACGTGTGATGAAGGACATCTTTTTAAATTTGACAAGGAGAGGGAGAGAGAAAGAGAGAAAGAGAGAGAGAGAGAGATTGAGAGAGAGATGTTCTATCCACTTCAGTCTTTTGAAACAACTGGGGCTGTGCAGACCAGACCAAGGAGTAGGAACTCAATCTGGGTTTCCCACGTGAGTGGCAGGAGCCGCAGTACTTGAATGTGAACTGCTGCCTGTCGGGGTGTGCATTACCAGATAGAGAACTCAGGTATTCCAATGAGGGATGCAGGCTTTGTAGCGGCCATCTTCACTGCTTGCTAAATGCTCACCCCTTATATAACCATTAAAGTTCATTTGATAGTAATCCTTGATTTTAGTGGCTGTCATAACAGAAAATACCTATATACCTAAAAAATTGTAGATTCAGATGTATGAACTGTATTGTCTGCTGAATGGCAGAACCAGCTACAGAATTTTATGGAGTTGTGTGCAAAAAACAAAATGCGGAGCCCTTGTTAAAAAAGAAAATCATTAAACATTTCCAGATGGTGACAGTAGAGCATTAAACTAAGTGACAGACGCTGTGTGACCGCACAGGCTTCGTCCCATCACTGAATCTGGGCGCTCAGAGTTCGGCCCCCTCCTTCAGTTACTCTGAAAACTTTGTTAAGTAGAAACCTGCCTGGTAGTTGTTCCCTTTGCAAGTGGTATTCGGTCTTTTCTACAAGGAAGGTGTTGTGTGTTAAGGTTTTGAACAACATATTCAAAAGCCACCGCAAGTTTCCTATTGGGAAATATTAGAATACATTAGAAAATTATTCCATGGTTTTGGAGAGTGCAACTGTGAATGGTTTTGGAGTTACACATTTCCATGTTTTGTTGCTGAAAACATGGCAATAGTTCCAAACATGTATTTTCCAAAAATCTCTTTCCAAAGCATGCATTTCCTTAGAACAGTGTTGGCTTTTTCACACATTGTTAAAACAATCCCTGCATTTTTATGGCACAGAGTAAGTGCTGTATTGTTCTGTAAATATCTATCAGGAAGTGTATTACTGGCAGCCACTTTTCATCCCAACGAAAGTCAGCAAATTTGGAATTTTTGTGAAAAAAAATACTCACCATGTAGCACATCTTTAAGTTTAAAAAGCCTTTTAAGTATTTTACTATGATGTAACCAGTGAGCCCTGGGTAATCAAAAGGATTTCTTGGTCACTCCCTATTTCAATATAGGCTCTGTAACTCTCCTGCTATTTAAAGCAAAATCCATATGTCCCCTTAACCAGACACGTGTAAGCTGTAATGTGCCAGGACCAGATGAGAGCCCAGTGGCATCCCTCATTCTCCCTTGGACAGGAGTTCAGAACCATGAGTGACTTGGGGACTAGGTGAAGGCCCCTACATCACTCTGTATGTTAAATACAGTCACGTGTAGCATGATGGGTCCGTCAGCAGCAGGCCTCACGTACGTTGGAGGTCCCATTAGTGGTCACCCAGTGATGCTGTGGCTCTATGAGTTTGCTCAAGTACACTCTGATTTTACACAATGTATGCATTTCTCAGACTGTATTCTCATCATTAAGTGATACTTGACTGTACTGGACTTGTTCAGTTTTTTAAAGATTTATTTTTTATTTGAAAGGCAGGGTTACAGAAAGGAGGAGGAGGAAGAGGAGAGATCTTCCTATCTGCTGGGTCACTCCCCAGATGGCTGCAATGGCTGGGGCTAGGCTAGGTGGGAGCCAGGAGCTTCTTCTTGGTCTCCCACATGGGTACAGGGACCCAAGCACGTGGGTCATCTGCTGCTGCTTTCCCAGGTGCATTAACAGGGAGCTGGATTGGAAGAGGAGCAGCAGGGTCTTGAACTGGTGCCCATAAAGGATGCCGGTGTTGCAGACAGAGGTTTAACCTGCTATACCATAGCATCCGCCCCTGGACTTATTCATTTTTAAGTAAAATAAGGGTAAATAGAACATATAGTATTTGCTTTTGTGTCTCTCTGGGTGGCTGTCACACCCGGCTTTGGAGAGAACTGTCCTAATAGTGGGTAGAGTGGATGTCAGGAAGGGTCTGAGAGTCACAGCCATGTCTTCTGCCCGGGATTTTCCCGGGGGGGGGGGGGGGGCTGACGCCTTTCTGCTTGGCTGGTGCTCTTACTTATTGCTCATAGGTTGACAAGCTGTTCTGGGGACCCACAAAAGTCCTTATTTCCTGTTCAGATTGGGTTTCTAGCTAAGGGCATTCAAGAGGGGCTCACAGACCCAGGGGCTCACAGACCTAGACGGAGTAGGAAGTGGCTTTCTGAGGTCACCCAGCCAACTGTGTCTGCAGGCCAGAGTGTAGCCTGCAGAGGGAGAATCTGTGGTGTACACCTGAAAGTAAAACCCTGCTGACGCATGGTTTCTGCTTCTGCCACGGAGGGAGGGCTTGGAAGGCACACCAGTCGCTGACTCCAGAGCAGCATGCCGGGGCAGGAAGGACACGCTGAGTCCCAGAGGTCAGGGCTCTGCCCGCTGCCTTTCAGAAGACAGAGTGGGGTGGGAGACAGGTGCGAGAAGGGAAGGGTGATCCTGACTAACCCGGCGGCTGTGTCTGTGTGATGCCTGTCTTGAATCTGTTCATGTACAGCTCGAGATGGAAACTGGAGAAGAGTTAGGAAAATAGTTCCATCTCTCTGAACTTTCTAAAAACAAACTCTGGCAAACAGCCAGGATTTAGAGAGAGGGAGGGAGGGAGAGAAATATGATTATCTTCTTAGAGTTGTCCCTATGAAATACATATTCTCTCTGTATTAATAAAAATAAACAAAAGAATTTCAGATCAAAAGGATTTTAGAAAAAAATAAAAAAAGAATAAAGTTCATAGAATAAAACCTGTTTTTTTTTTTTTTTTGGTTTGTTTTTTTAGCTAGAAAATCTCTAAGAACAATGCGGCTCCTTGAATGGTAACTTGAGTCAAAAGGCAAGATATTCTAAAAATCTGAACTTGGTTGTGTGAAAAACTTCACCATAGTTTCTCTGACCTTAAAATTCATTTGGAAAGATGTTGCACACTGAATGGTGCTCAGATGCTGTGTTTTTGGTATATAAGGGTTTTGTGACTCAGGGATCCTGGGTGTTCACTGTGCTGTCCCCACTGACTTAGCACAGAGCCTGAAACAGGGCAGGGGTGCTCAGAAAATGTTGAATGGAGGGGCAGTGGAGTGAAGATACAGTTAGGCTGTAAGAAGCGACTACAAAGGATAATGTGCAAAATACTCCGATTCATTGTGTTGAAAGTAATGACAACTGAAATATGTCACACTTTGTGCCTTCATTTTAAGTGTTTATTTGCCTATGGAAGCTAAGGATATTACTATGCATTCCGACTCCAGAGGTGATAATAGAAGGGAAATGCAAGTCATGTTGGTTTAGCTTCAGCTGTAGTGCTGTAAGCGTATACTCATATGGGGTGGAATGTACACACTTGCCAAAACCTGTAATCTTGTAAATTTTGTACAGTTACAGTTCAACATATTTTGTAGACATTCATTCATTACACTTGGATTTCTGTATGGTGATGTGTACTTGATATGAATAACGTCGATAGAGAAATGCACACAAGCTATGGCTAAGAGTGAGAGTGGTCTAAACCACAAGAGTCTTAGCCTTGTGTTTGTGTAACTTGGACTAATGGCCATAAACAGGAAATGCAACTGTATTTAAGGCTGTTACAGAACTGTTGTGAAAGAAAATCCTGTGTTAACATCCAAGAGCCTTTTTCTTTTTGAAACTGATGTGGAAATCTTGAATGGGAAATCTAAAACATTTATTGTATCCATTGACATATTTGTAACAATTAGTAACATTAAAAGTTATTTTACGACTTTAGACAAATGACTGTAGTCAGGTAAATAGTTGTGTTGCACAAAATTATTTAGAAAAATCATCTGTTCCTCATTTGTGTGTATTAGCCAAAGTTCGGCAATGAAAGCTTAAGTACCAAACATTTGGAGAACAGGGACAGAAAGGTTTTCCTGTGGAGACCCAAGGTCTCTGACTAGCTAATAAGCAGGTTCCATATAGCAGTTGCAGAAATTTACATTTATCCCGCCGCAAGTCACAGGTTACTGGAGCTTATGGATCTTTAGTGTTGCTTGGGAACGGTTGGAGCTGCCAATGTCCAATCCTTGAATTAAAAGATCTGTTTCATGCTGTGAATTGCTGCTGTCATTGGGAGTCTGAATCAATCGCTCAGTCTAAGTGAAAGAAATACAGGAACAGCAGGGGACCAAAGGTTATCATTAACTCTGTCCCCTCACTTGTAAGGAGGCTGTAGCTAAACCCGTTACAGTTGTTGTTTGGTACAGATATGTGTATAATTGTTCTATCTCCTTGATGCATTGACCCTTTAATCAATATGTAATCTTTGTCTTTTTCTCTTGTAGCTTGTCTGTTACACCCTAGTTCTCTTGGTTACAATATCCCTGTAGTGTCTTTTGCTATCCTCACTTTCACCCTACTTGTGTCTGTGGATATAAAGTCAGTCCATTGTAGACAGCGTATGCTTGGATCTTTAAGAACAATCATCGTATCAATCGCTGCCCTTTAATTGGCAATTTCTACAAAGTGACTGCTAATAAGGAAGGACTCCTATCATTTTGTGATTGCTTTTCTACATCTTTTTCCTTTTTGGTTACTTAATTCTTCTATCATTGCCTACTTTTGTGTTTCATTGATTTTTGTAGTGCAGCATTTTGATTCCCTCCTCACTTCGTTTTCTGTATAATTTGAAGTTATTTCTTCATGGTTACTCTGGGGGTTACAATTAGCATCCTGAATTTATAATATTTCAATTTGGATTGATACCAACACAACTTCAATAGCATCCAAACTTCTTCATCTATACAGCTCTGTCTCTATTCTTTATGTTATTGCTACAAATTGTATCTTTATATGTTGTTCATTAACATAAAATTATAATTCTTCACATTTGTCTTTTAAATCATATATGGAAAAAAGAGAAGTTACAAACCCAAAATGCAGTAATCAACTTCTATATGAGAAAATTTCTAAAAGCTCAGGGAAAATATGCATTATAAAAAAACTATGGATTTTACATCAAAATAAACTTATCTTTTGAGTCCATTTTTACATTTTTTAAAAAGATTTATTTATTTACCTGAAAGGCAGAGATACAGAGGGCCAGAGGCAGGGAAACAGAGAGAGAGAGAGAGAGAGAGAGAGAAAGAGAGAGAGAGATGTCTTCCATCCGCTGGTTCACTCCCTAGATGGCTGCAATGGCTGGAGTTGCGCTGATCCGAAGCCAGGAACCAAGAGCCTCCTCCAGGTCTCCCAAGTGGGTACAAAGACTTGGGCCATCTTCTACTGCTCTCCCAGGCCTTAGCAGAGAACTGGATCAGAAGTGGAGCAGCCAGGACTCGAGCCAGTGCCCATATGGGATGCTGGCACTGCAGGCGGTAGCTTCACCTGCTATGCCACAGCACCAGCCCCGCATGTATTTTTAAGGTACCCACAGTTATCTGTTTCTTGTTGTCATGAAGGCCTTTAGAAACCTGCACTAGCTCTCACATATCATTCTAGAGATGTTTGCCTGGAAAGGAAAGGACTTATTAAGATGACTGGGACCTCTGTGGTCCCAGTCAATGGAGCTGCCTACGGGTGTGCTGTATACCAGCCTGTGCTCCCAGACAAGGTGGTGGAAAGTGGGACTAAAATCCAGTGTGGGCCATGTTGCATTTGCTCAGAGGCTAGAACCTTCATCTGCTTTACCAAAAAGAGTTACCAGCATGCTGATTGGATCCATAACACCAACAGGCTGGAAACTGCCCTGGAGAAAGCCAGCTCATTGTGTGCCATGTGCCCTGCCAATTTCTCAGTGTTACAAGGATATTGTATTCCCACAGTGATTTTCCTGCCCTAGATGAGCAGAACATACAAGTGGAATTAATAAATATTAGCTAGAGAGTAACATGAGTTTTAAGTGATTATTTATGCACCGTTTTAAGAAGCCGTTTCTCCATTACTTTTACATCACATGGTGTTTGGCATTCTTTGTATTGAAGTGGTACCCAGGGGGCTGGCACTGTGGTGCAGTAGGTTTATCCTCTACCTGAGGCACCAGCATCCCATATAGGCGCCGATTCTAGTCCCGGCTGCTCCTCTTCCAATCAAGCTCTCTGCTATGACCTGCGAAGGCAGTGGAGGATGGCCCAAGTGCTTAGGCCCCTGCATCCACACAGGAGACCAGGAAGAAGCACCTGGCTCCTGGCTTCAGATCAGCACAGCACCTACCGTTGAGGCCATTTGGGGAGTGAACCAATGGAAGGAAGACCTTTCTCTCTATCTCTCCCTCTCACTGTCTGTAACTCTACCTCTCAAATAAATAAATAAAAAATCTTAAAAAAACAAAACAAAACAAGAATAGCCCCAAAGACTAGCCTGATAGAAAAGAAAAGGAGAAAACCTGGAATTGTCACCAGAGGAAAGACTGTGGAAGTCGTGTGGTTCTTGTTTAAAAAAAACAGAAGTGTGGCCGGCGCTGTGGCTTAACAGGCTAATCCTCCGCCTTGCGGCGCTGGCACACCGGGTTCTAGTCCCGGTTGGGGCGCCGGATTCTATCCTGGTTGCCCCTCTTCCAGGCCAGCTCTCTGCTATGGCCTGGGAAGGCAGTGGAGGATGGCCCAAGTCCTTGGGCCCTGCACCTGCTTGGGAGACCAGGAGAAGCACCTGGCTCCTGGCTTTGGTTCAGCATGATGCGCTGGCTGCAGCAGCCATTGGAGGGTGAACCAGCGGCAAAAAGGAAGACCTTTCTCTCTGTCTCTCTCTCTCACTATCCACTCTGCCTGTAAAAAAAACCCAAAAAAACAAAACAAAACAAAACAAAAAAACCAGAAGTGCTACCCAGGAAAGGTCAGGATGGTGAGAAGATAGTGCAGCCTGGGAACCAACAATCTCCTGCCTAACACAGGGGAGGGATTGAGCACACACTTACATAGCTCTTACTGATGCCTGGTTCTGTCCCAAAGCTCCATATCCCCATTGACTCCTTAATCATCACAGCAATTTATGAACTTATGAGGGAGGTGCCGTTAACACACTTATTTTATAGATGAGGCAGCTGAAACACAGAGAGGTTTAGTGATGTGTCTGAGATCACACAGCTAATATGTGGTGAAGCCAAGACTGGAACCCAGCAACTCTGGCTGCAGAGTTCACACTCTTTACCACTGCTCTGTGCTGCCACTGCCGAGCTGACTGCTCCCTCCTCAGAGTCACGGCTAAACCCCGCTCCACCTTGCTAATTCCACTCATCGCCTTGGAGCCATTCATTCTCCTGCCTGTCTCATTAGATCACACGCTTGCTGGGGGTGTGGCCGAGACTTCTGCTCTTGACTGTCTCCCTTGTGGCAACTTGTCTTAAATGCTTAGGATGCTCGGTGAAGAAATGTTCAAAGGGCAGCACCAGTTTTGCCAGAGCAAAACCCTGATGGAAGTGCTTTAGTGAAAAACAAAATCAAACAAAAAAACCCAAAGCAAAACAAAAAAACAAAAGAAAACTCTGAATTTCAATAAACCATCTTTTGGAAGACAGATCTGACCCTGTTATATTCAATTTCTTTCTTCCTTTCTCTCTCTCTCTTTTTCTTTCAGATTTATTTATTTATCTATTTGAAAGTTAGAGTTACACAGAGAAGGAGAGACAGAGAGAGAGAGAGGTCTTCCATCTGCTGGTACACTCCTCAGTTGACTGCAACGGCTGGAGTTGCGCTGATCCGAAACCAGGAGCCAGGATCTTCTTCCGGGTTTCCCACACAGGTGCAGGGTCCCAAGAACTTGGGCCTTCTACTACTTTCCCAGGCCATAGCAGAGAGCCAGATTGGAAGTGGAGCAGCTGGGCCTCGAAACGGTGCCCACATGGGATGCTGGCACTGCAGGCAGTGGCTTTACCCACTATGCCATAGAGCTGGCCCCTCAATTTCTTTTTAAAAAACCATTTTAGGGGCTAGTGCTGTGGTATAGCAGGTAAAGCTGCCACCTGCAGTGCCAGCATTCCATATGGGTGCTGGTTCAACTCTTGGCTGCTCCATTTCTGATCCAGCTCTCTGCTATGGCATGGGAAAGCAGTGGAAGATGGCCCAATTCCTTGGGCTCCTGCACTCACTTGGGAGACCTGGAGGAAGCTCCTGGCTCCTGGCTTCAGATTGGCATAGCTCCTGCTGTTGCGGCCACTTGGGGGAATGAATCAGTTGATGGAAGACCTCTCTGTCTCTGTCTCTATCTCTCTATCTCTCTGTCTCTCTGTCTCTGTCTCTCTCTGCCTCAGCCTCGACCTCTCTATAACTCTGCCATACAAATAAATAAATAAATCTTTAAAAAACCATTTATTCACTTATTTGAAAGGCAGAATTACAGAGAGACATATGGAGAGACAGAGAGATAGAGATCTTCCATTTGCTGGTTCACTCCCCAAGTGGCTACAATAGCTGCATCTGGGTCAATCTGAAGCCAAGAGCATCTTCTGGGTCTCCCATGCAGGTTCAGGGGCCCAAGCATTTGGGCCATCTTCCACTACTTTCCCAGGTGTGTTAGCAGGGAGCTGCATCAGAAGTGGAGCAGCTGGGACTCAAACCAGTGCCCACATGGGATGCTAGTGCTACACATGTCAGCTTTATCCACGGTGCCACAGCGCCAGTCTTGATGTGTTCAATTTCAAAGTGGAAGTGCCTGATGCAGTGACCAAGTCCAGTGCCTGGGCCTGAGCTGCCAGGAGCTAGAGGAAGCAAAGAATGGTCCTTCCCTGACAGGTGTCAGAGGAGCATGGCCCTCCTGTCCCCTTGATTTCAGACTTCTGGCCTTCAGAAAGGTGAGGCAGGAACCCTCTGTTGACCTCAGTGAGCCATTGTGCCACTTTGAATGGCAGCCTAGGGAATGAATTAGCTTCTATTCACTTAGCCTGCAGGCTGTCTGACCCTTCTGCATGTCAGTGTAGTCTTTGTATGAGAAAACAGAGGATGGGGATGTGGCCCAGATCTCTGTGAGGCTTTGCAATTAAGAACTCAAAATGCATTTCCTAAACGGGATGAGGAGAGCTTGAGGCTGGACACGTGTTCGGTGGCAGGGACGTTAGCGTCATCCTTATGTACGAAGAGCATGGCAGGCCAGCATGACGCAAGCATTGTCTCTGTGCAGGACTCACGGGAGTGTGGTCTGCGTGCTTTCTAGTCCCACTGGGTGTGTGATGTGATGGACAGAGTTGATTCCAGGAGATGTTGGGCCAGTGCCAGCCTTCAAAAGTGTTCTGGACATTCTGTTACACCACCCCAAACCGGCACTGCTCCACTGCCCTTAGCCCTCATCCAGCATCAATAAAAAATTTATTGTTTGTTTATTTGAAAGGCAGAGTGACAGAGAGTGGGTAAGTGGTGATGTGGGAGAAAGAGTGAGATGAAGAGAAAGATAAAGATAGAGATCTTTGGTCCACTGGGTCATTTTCTATGGCGGAAGCAGGCCTGGGCCAGGATAAGGCCAGGAGCCAGAAACTCCATGTGGGTCTCCCATGTGGGTGGCAATGGTCCAAGGTCTAGGGCCATTGCTGCTTGCGCATGTGCATCAGCCTGGAGCTAGATCAGAAGTAGAGTAGCCAGGACTCAAACAACACTCTGATATGGGACTCCAGTGTCAAAGGTGGCGGCTTAACACTCTATACCACAACTCTGGCCCCTCATCCAGCATCTTAACATGGGAAAAATCAGTAGGGAAACACCATCACCATCAGTTCTTATGTGCATTGAAGCATTATTCACAAGAACCAAGATACAGAAAATACCCCAGGGTCTGTCGACAAAGGAAAGGTCAAGCAATTGTAGTATTCGTGAGGGGTATCCCAAGAGTTCATGGAAAACATGTGTTGTGAAAAAACTACACATGGATTTCAAAGGTTTTTGCAACAAATAAGCTTATCTTTTTTTAAAAAAATAAGATTTATTTATTCATTTTAAAGTCAGAGCCACACAGAGAGGGAGAGGCAAAGGCAGAGAGAAAGAAGGGGGGGAGGGGGGGTCTTCCATCTACTGGTTCACTCCCCAAGTGGCCTCAATAGCCAGGACTGGCCAGGTCAAAGCCAGGAGCCAGGAGCCAGGAGCCAGGAGTTTCTTCCAGGTCTCAGATATGGTGCACAGGCCCAAGCACTTGGGTCATCTTCCACTGTTTTCTCAGGTGCATTAGCAAGGAGCTGGATTGGAAGTAGAGCAGCTGGGGCTTGGAACAGTGCCTGTATGGGATGCTGGCGCTGCAGGCAGTGATTTTACTCACTACACCACAGCGCTGGCCCTCGTAAGCTTATCTTTAATTTCATTTTCCACAAAGTTTTTGAAGTACCCTCATGTATATGCAATGGAATATTATTCAGCCTTAAAGAAGGGAATTCTCCCATTTGTGGCAACTCCTGGAGCACTAAGCGATCCAGCCAGGCATGGAAAGACCAATACTGGGCGATGTCATTTATATGCACAACTCTAGGATGTGGAATACAAGAAACAGAGTGGAAACCTGGGTGCCAGAGACAGGCGGAGGAATGAGGAGATGCTCGTCCAAGGGAACAAAGCAGCAGTTAGGTCAGCTGATAAGTCTGAAGATCTAGGGTAGAGCAGGAGGTCTACCCTGTCGCATACAGAGCTTTCTACAGAGATTTCAGATGCTTTCTCACATGCGCACGGAAAGGTAACCGTGTGAGGATATACATAAATTAATTTGTTGTGAAATCGTAGTACGTATATGTACACCAAAACATCGTGTTGTGCACATGAAATTGATACAGTTAAAAAAGGATAAAAGGAAAGGAGTTGCTGGAATCCACAAGTGTCAACAAGGGTGTGGAAGGGGCCGAGGCCTTGCTAGCCCTCAGCCTTGCTGAATGCTGACCGGTGGGACCGTGGGAGCTTGGGCCGACGCATACCTGTGAGCCCAGCGTGATGCGCAGAGTGTGAACAGTGCTGAGCGTTTATGTGCAGGAAAGACACAGGTGGCAAAGATTCTGTGCACAGTGGTTTGCCTAGTGCCTCGATGGGAAGGAGAACATTTCCTACTTTACACTTGTCCTGTGTGCCTCCAAGCTGCGCTCCTGCTTCACTGTGACAGCTTATCACGTAATGGATCTTTAACGTGCCATTGAATTCTGAATGTTTTTAATGAACTGGAACAAGTCTTTGAATATGCTGGGAGGCCTCATCAGGAAAGCCACTGAATATGACTTTCAGAAACTGGTCGAGTTTTCAGTCTTTCATTATGTCTTAGCAGCCTTTTCTTTTTGGTGGAAATGCTCAGGGAAGAGAGAAGTCTTCATTCCTTCTCTGAGCTTCGTGCTGCCTTCCAAGTGACTCTTGGCACCTGTTATTTGGAGCCTCAGTTCTCTTTGGCCACTTGCTCCCTTGGTTCTGTGGTATTTTTTCTCTGTTTTTTTTTGTTGGGGTTGTCAGGGAAGATCTCCCTGACAGACTTAAGTCTGGGAGAAGCGTGTTCCCAGGGCAAGGACGAGCATGTGCAAAGACCCTGAGGCAGGGGGAGCCTTGGAGTGACAGAGAAACAGCAGTACCATCAATGTACGATCAATGGAATGAGTTGGGGAGAGAGCAGCAGGTGGTTGTATCTGGCATGTTTGGAATGATCCAGTAGAGAATGAGTGTGCACCCCTGAACGTTGGGGTGTGACTGCAGGGGGAAGTCCTTGAGCAGGCAGGGGGGAGGAGGGACAGGATTCAGAATGTGAGTGGCAGGTGGGGCTTGGAGCTCAGATGCCTTTACAAATTGTGGGCCCCAATGTAGGAGCTTCGTGGTTCAGGAAGATGAGCAGTGCAGCAATTCGTGAGATGAGGTCAAAAAGGAAGGAGGTTTGAGGAGCAGGGTAAATGTGTGAAATAATTTCTAGGAGAGGGAAAGAGTGAACGTACTGTACCATATCAGTGTGGACCAAACCCAGTTCTCAGTGGTCCAGGGAGGGAGAAACCCAGTGGCGTCTTCCCTCGCCTGGTTGTGTCTCTGACTCACATGCAGGCGGTGCCCAGCAGGGAACTCATGTTCTCTGGCCAAGCCCAAGTCTGTGCAATGCCAGCAGCCAAGCAGCTGTTTCCCCTCCCCTCCTCTATCCTCCCCACCGTGCCTTGTGGGGTCACCCCTCCCTGGGTTCCTAGCTTGGCTCCAACACTTAGACAAATTACCCCACGTCTTTGTGCTTCTATCCTCGTCCATAAAGGGGTCCAATGGTTGTGACTACCTTTTAGGTTTGTCATGAAAACTAAGAGTTGGTATCTGTGGGGGCAGGGATTTGGTCTAATGGCTAAGATGCCAGCTGGGATGTTTGCTTCCCGTCTGAGTCCCAGCTCTGTTCCCTATTCCAGCCTCCTACAGATGTGCACCCTGGGAAGCACCGTAGGTCCTGATGTGGGAGACCCAAATGAGGGGAAGACCTAGATTGGGCAGCTTGGTTATTGCAAGCATTTAGGGAGTGAAACACAGAGGGAAACTCCCTGTCTCTCTGCCTCTGAAATAAAAAGTAGAACATTTTGGGAAAGTATTGAAGAATTAGTACTTGTAAAGGACGAGGTGCTGACTGTGGCACACGGATGTTCCTTGTGTCGTCACCAGCACAGGTGTGGTTGCTCCGTGACTGCTGCTTCCAATGCCTGGTGTTCCCGCATTGCAGGGACAGAACGCTCCCTAAGTGGGGTGCTTTAAAAAAAAATCTATCGCTTCTCTGCCTTTTGGCTAAGATCAAGTGTAGTATCTGTTCTTAGCGCTTTTTTTTTTTTTTTTTAATTCTGACTCCTGGATCTCACCAGAGATGCTGATTCTGCAAGCCCAGAGCAGAGTCCAAATGTGCATTTTTGATAAACACCTTAGTGGTTCTGATGGCGGTGTGGTAGGTGTGGAGCATGTTCTGGATTGTGTCTCATTTAACCCTCACAACCACTGCTTAAGACCCATGAGATTAACCCTTTTTTAATAAGAAGAAAGCAGAGTTCCATAATAAATATGTTCCATAATAAATATTCCACTGCTGTAAATGGTAAAGCTAGCATTTGGACTTCCATCTAATCTACTCCAAAATGCATGCCTTGGAAATGAGTTAAAAAAGATCCCTCACCTAGAATCTACAGATATTTGCTGATATGCTTTAAAACTTTCTTTTTCATCCCCGGAGCAAGTTTGAGTTCTCTGCTTTGTTTTCCTCTCAAATCACCACCTCTAGGAAGAGGGCACAAGAGAGGTGCGGTGCTCCGTTCGTGGTGCCTTGGACCCCTCTGGTGGGAGCTGCACAGCTGGATATTCTGGGTGCACTGTGTCATCACCACTCACCCCACCATCTGCACACATTCAGGAACCTTAAAGAACGCGTGTCCAGTCACCAGGAAGCACGCCTGTGTGCCTCTCAGGAGGAAGGATGCTCTCAGCAAGGGCTTTGCCAAGGAGCAACCCCAGGTCTGGAACTGGCATACTCCAGAATGTTGTCCACAGTACTGGGACAGCACTGGGCTCTTGAGAGAGCGTGGGGAGGGATGGCCCCGAGTGGGGTTCGCGGCAGCCTGAACCTGGTGCTATGTAACGGGGCAGGTGATGGATGAGTGTGGCTCGTCTTGCCAGATTTGCTGGGCTTGCATCTGGGCTTCTGCCAGGCGGACTTCTTGCCAGAGCTGGGTCTCTTCCCACACATCTGGTGATGGCAAGTGTTTGGCAAGTCACATGATTGCCATTCCAGTGCCTCACTCCATCCAAATCTAAGACAGGGCTCTTTGATGTGGTGCCTAGAACAGCTTGGCCAGGATGGAAAGCATCCTGGGCCCTAGGTAACATCACCTGACACACACACACAGCTCCTGGTGCCGGCCTATACTGGCCATGTGGCTTGAGGCAAGGCACTTCTACCTCTTTGAAACTTTGCTTCAACACCTTTTTTTTTTTTTTTAAACATTTATTTGTTTGGTTGAGAGAGTTAGAGAGAGAGAGAGAGAGAGAGAGAGAGAGAGAGACTCCCACATGGATGCAGAGGCCCAAGTACTTGGGCCATCTTCCTGTGCTTTCCAAGGTGCATCTATAGGGAGCTGGATTGGAAGTGGAACAGCCAGGACTGGCGTCCTTTTGGGATGTTGGTGTTGTAGGCGGCAGTTTAACCCGCTGTGCCACAGCACCAGCCCTGCTTCTTCATCTTCAAGTTTGGAATATTTTGATACAGAGCTCTGAGTGTTGTGGGAATTAAGCAAGAAAGTGCTGTGTGCCTCTCAAGGGCTCCTGCACTGCTGTGTTACCTTCATTCCAGCACTTTTTGAAAAAGTGTAGTGGCTGAGTTATTTCTCTTATCACCCACTAACTTTCTGTAGGGGCAGATCCAACTTGGAGTGTTTTTACCCCAGCTTCAAACAGAGTTCTGTACACAGTGTAGGCAATTAGGATAAATTGCATACATGAATGAATGTTCAAATAGTATAACAAAAGTTATGTGAGAGAGCATTGCTATAACCAACCTCTATTTTCTTAGAATAATACAACATTTACATTGCAAGTTGTTTTGTGAAGTATCACATGTGAGAAGCTCTCTGGTTAAGGAGAATCATCAAAACTTGGAAGCTAGGAGAGATTCTTTCTATCTTTCTGAAAAAGTGTAGGTTGCTCTAGGGACCTCTGGGCAAGCTTTGGTTTATCTTAACTGTGGAACTGAGCTGTTTAGTAGTTTATTTGGACAATCCCATCTGCTGTCTTTCTAGCTCTTTCCATTGTATTTTCTTCCTCTCCCACACTCTTATTTTGAAAGCAGAGAGAGAGAGAGAGAAAGCGAGAGAGAGAGAGAGAGAGAGAGAGAGAGAGCTCCTACCTACTGTTTCACTTCTCAATTGCCTGTAATAACCAGGGAGCTGAGACTGGGAAGCCAAAGACTCAGTTTAGGTCTCCCATGTAGGTGGCAGGGACCCAATCGCTTGAACCATCATCTACTGCCTCCCAGGGTATTCCATAGCAGGAGACTGGGGTCAGAGGCTGGAGCTGTGTATCAAATCCAGGCACCTTGATGTAGGACAGAGGTGATCTAACCTGAGTCTTAACCACTAATCTGTCCAGATTTTAAACAATTCATGGTTATTTAACCAATATTGGACCTCAGCTACAGAGTTGGATTATGGGTTAGTCATAACCCTCAGTTTATCACATGCCCTTTTCATGGGTCCTTGCATGGCCTGCATGTATTTTGCATATAAAATATTAGAGTGAGCATCTTTGAACTTGCTACCAACCCCAGAAATAAGCCTTGACAATAGTCTGTGTTATTATGTGGTTTCCTCCACCCCTATTCCCTCTGTATCCCACAATCTGAGGAAACCATCATCCTGAAGCCTTCATTAACTGTTTCTTTCTTTTCCTTTTTATATCATTTTTATTACATATATATTTATTTTTAAGAGGTTCCTTTCATTTTAATTGATCTTAATTTTATGAAAAGCACATTGTGCTTTTCACTTAATAGTATATTGCTGAGTCATCTATACTGTTTCAGATCTGAGCTAGGAGCTCCATCCTGGTCTCTCACAGGGGTGGCAGGGGTTAAGCACTTGGACCATCTTCTGCTACCTCCCCAGGCATCTTAGCAGGAAGCTGTTCTGGAAACAGAGGAGCCAGGACTTGAACCAGTTCTCCCAAAAGGGAAGCTGAGGTTGCGAGGGATGGCTTAGCCTGCTGTGCCACGATGCTTGTCCCTAGTTTTCCACATTTGAAGAAGCCATCTTTCTGAATTCTTTTACTTCTGCTCCTATAGTCTTATTTTTTCCAGGGTATTATTGGATCCTTTTTAATTCTTAGCTAAGTTGATTTGTGGTAGAAATCACTAGAAGTTCAAAAGTCAAACAAATGAAAGAAAAGAGAAGGAATATTTTAGTAAAAACATTTCAATAGAAAATTCTCACCCTGGCCATTACAGAGTAACTTGAGCTAGGCTTTCTAATGATTAATTTTTACATATATTATTAATTTTTAGAGTAAGTTTTTTTAGAGATGTTATACTTTTTTCTTGTTAATATTTACTTAAAGATGTAGCATCTTTGTTAGAACTTATTTTATGTGGCACAAGAAAGTATAACCTAAATAGTTAATCTAGAAAAACATGGCATGATTGATTTGCTAAGTTATTTTTATTGACCCTTTACTGTCAAGGTTCCCCTCCCACCCGCAATGACATGTAGAAATAAACTGAAAGGTTGACTCATTTTTATTACCCAGGCAAAGTTCTCTGCTAGGAATTCACCTTTAACTTAGATATCAATCAACCTTCCAAGCAGCAGTGTTGACACCCGCACACTTGGCGACACAGCCTCCCTGTAAAGTTATTTTCTTTTCAGTGGCATCTTTCAAAGCGTTGCTTGCGCACAAGTAATAAAGTCCATGTGTTAGTCATTAGGCCTTGCACCCTGCAGGTGCCTGTTCCTCCCCATCTGCTCCATGGTGCCAGTGCTTTCCTGGGGGCAGCAGAAGGGCCAGGGCAGCAGCACTGTCGTCCTGGCCTGCTGTGCGCTGCTCTGTGACAGCGCCACAGAACTGGGACATTTCTAATCGATAGAAGCTTCCTTGGCTCACAGTTCTGGAGGCTGGGACGTCCAAGAGCTTGGTGCTGGCATCTGGCAAGCACCTGCACGCTTTGTGGTCACATGGCAGAAGGGCCAGAGAGCATGCACCACTCAGAGAAACTGGACCGAGATCATCTTGTTTCTTATCAGGAACCTACTCTTGCAGTAACAAAGCCACGCTGACAATAAGTACATTAATCCATTCATGGGGGTAGAGGCCTAAGACCTAATTACCTGTTACAGGTTCTACCTCTTTTTTTTTTTTTTTTTTAAAGATTTATTTATTTGGGGCCGGCGCCGTGGCTCACTAGGTTAATCCTCCGCCTGAGGTGCCGGCATCCCATTTGGGAGCCGGGTTCTAGTCCCGATTGCTCCTCTTCCAGTCCAGCTCTCTGCTGTGGCCCGGGAGGGAGTGGAGGATGGCCCAAGTGCTTGGGCCCCTGCACCTGCATCGGAGACCAGGAAGAGGCACCTGGCTCCTGGCTTCGGATTGGTGCAGCGCCGACCGTGGTGGCCATTTGGGGAGTGAACCAACGGAAGGAAGACCTTTCTCTCTGTCTCTCTCTCTCTCACTGTCTATAACTCTACCTGTCAAATAAATTAAGAAAAAAAGATTTATTTACTTGAGAGGCAGAGTTACAGAGAGAGGGATGGAGGGAGGGAGAGAGAGAGAGAGAGAGAGAGAGATAGAGAGAGAGGTCTTCCATGCACTGGTTCACTAGGCCAATCCGAAGCCAGGAGCCAGGAGATTCTTCTCCATCCCTCACACCGGTGAGGGGCCCAAGCATTTGGTTCATCTTCTACTGCTTTCCTAGGCCATCTGCAGGGAGCTGGATCAGAAGTGGAGCAGCCATGATCCCAACCTGTGCCCATGGGATGCCAGTGTTGCAGGCAGATGCTTAATCTACCATAGTGCTGGTCACAGCACTGGCCCCAGATCCTACCTCTTAGCAATGTTAAAATGGCAATTGCATTTCAACATGAGTTTTGAAGGGATGTTCACACCCAAGCAAACAGAAACAATGAAATGGTTCTACGTGAAAAGAGGCCTTCAAACCATGGCTCTGAGACTCTAAAGGCTACCACTTAACACTGATTACAGGTAGCAATACAGGTTACTGAATACTCATGGAGGTCCAGTTGGCAGAGCTGGAGCTGCTAGAAAGCGGACTAAAGTTACCAGGTCATTATTGTATTGTCTCTGGGAATCCTGATTCCACCATTTATTAGTTCTGTGGATCTGCAGAAAATGAGCTAACCTCTCTTTTTCCTCAATGAAGAGGAATGATTGAAGATCATTGAAGGGAATAATACATACTAATAACAAATATTTAGATGTCCTATCTTAAAAAGTTGTTAATGAAGCCTCTATAAGAGTACATTTTATAGAAGTAACTCAATGTTGTTTTTAAATTGCTGATGGAATTATTCCCTTGTTGAGCTTCTACTGTGTGCCAAGGCAGTGTGTTGGGTGAAGTGACAGAATGAAGAGCAGGACACACGTGGTCCCTGACCTTGTGAATGATGGGCCACACGGTCCCAAGGAGCATCTTCTGAGTTACATAAGTGTCCTCATTGGGGTCAACTGGGAGCCATCTACACAAAAGCGCGCCATGCATGGAAGAACTGCCAGTCGCATAGGAGATGAAAACGTTTGGTCACACTTCTTTCAGTTGTATACCAGGATTGAATCTATCTTCCTTCCTTCCTTCCTTCCTTCCTTCCTTCCTTCCTTCCTTCCTTCCTTCCTTCCTTCCCTAGGCAGAGTGAAAGAGAGAGAGACACAGAGAGAGAAAGAATCTTCCATCCACTGATTTACTCCCAGATGGCTGCAAGGGCTGACCCACGTGGAAGCCAGGAGCCTAGAACTCCTTCTTTATCTCTCATGTGGGTGGCAGGGACTTAGTTGCTCCGGTCATCGTCATGTACCTCCCCAGGTACATTAACAGGAAGCTGCATTGGAAGCAGAGCTGCTGGGACTCTAACGGGCACTCCTATATGGGATGCTGGCATTGCAAGCAGCAACTTAACCTGTTGTGCCACAGTGCTGACCTCTGGATGTATCTTTGAACATTTAGGAATGAATTTTTAAATGCTGGCCAGGGCCAGAGCTTCCCCTTTGTCACAGTACTTTTTTAGGAGAGTCTGTGGGTTAAGTTTGCTTCTTTGTTCACCTCTAATGGGGTGGCTGTGCCCTGAGGTGTTTGGTTTGGGAGCAGAGCAGTTCAGTTTGTGAAGTCCATCCCTGGGGAAGCATGAGCCTTTGACTCAGTTCAAAGATATTCAACCTAGAAGAAAGCCCTAGGTTCAGCTTTTCAGATGGTAAATGTCTACAAACCAAAAGCCAGAATCAAAACAATCTGCCTACCAAAAAAAAAAAAAAAAAAAAAAAGAGTCAAAAGGAGGTAGACATGGTGGTAATAGTAACCAGGTATTACTCCAGGTAAAAATGGATCTCCACTTACCTCCTGAGCTAATTCAGACCATCTCAGTCTGGAGTTCGCAGCCAGCCACATCTCCCTCCTTTACCTGCCAAGCCTTGTCTGTCCATACTTACATCAGACTGGGCCAGCTGGCCTCTGCTCCTGTGCGCATGGCTAGCGGCCCCACCTGAAGGGTCTTCCCTGTTTGCTGCTCACTGCCCCTGACCAGAGTCCTGCCAATCCCCTCCAGTAGCTGGAACGCCATGCTTCCACCCTGGGATATCCACCACCTTTGACCCCGCACTGTGTTTTCTGCCCCAGGCCCCACCTTCCTAGGGTCATCTGTGACCTGAATGTCTCCACTGGGGCTGGAGCTGAGCTCCCCTTGGTACCCCAGTTCCTCTGGCAGCACTGCACAGAGGAGGATTTATAGAGTAAAATGAAAACATCTCTCATCCTCAACACTGCAGGCTCCTCTCGAAGTGTTGTATGGACCAAGAAGAACATAATTATGAGTATAATTTGCATCCTAGAAACACACTAAGCAGATAAGGAGGCTTACAATGAAATAAAAGAGAAAGCCCTTCCTACTGTCTTTGGAATACATGATAATGAATTTCAACAGCTGACATCTCTGAACTATGAAATAGCCTTTGTTCAGTTTCCATTTTTACTATATTGTTAAGAAAAAAATGACTTGCACACTATAATTTGTCAAAGAAAACCACAGATATCCCTATACAATTGGAGAGGAAAAAAAAAAGAAAGAAGAACTTACTTGAAAATAAAGAAAGAACTTTTTCTCCAGGGCCAGTTCTGCGACTTCTGCAATTCGGAGGACCCCAGGAAGGCACACCCGGCCACCAATGCGATCGACGGGTCCGAGCGCTGGTGGCAGAGCCCCCCTCTCTCCTCAGGCACACAGTACAACAGAGTCAACCTCACCCTGGACCTGGGCCAGGTGAGTCACCCTTTTAACCAGAGGGGTGGGGGGGGGGCATTCGTGTGCATCTCTATTGCCATGGTGATTTCTGAGCTAACAAGAACCATTGCAACAACAGACTTCAGTTTTAATTCTCCAATGGTGTGAAACCTGTTACGTTAATGTTTGTCTCCATTAAAATGCAGAAAAATGCATGTCCCAATGCAGATTCCCTTCCTTGTTCTAACAGTTCACTGGCAAAAATATTTTGTTACTATTTTTAATTATGATCAAATGCATATAACATGATTTATTGTCTTAACATTTTGAAGTATATACTTTGGTGGCATTAAGTACATTCAATTCTTATACAGGAGCATCATCCATTCTGTTTTCAACTCATAAAACTGCAACTCTGTATCCATTAAACCCCATTCCCTCCAACCACCACCCTATATACTGTTAAATGATGACTCTAGGGACCTCATAGAAGCAGAACCATAGAATGTCTTTTTGCAACTTACTTCATTCAGTCACAAATTTTCACAGTTCATCCCTGTTGTAGTGTGTGTCAGAATTTTCTTCCTTTTCAAGGCTGGGTAATATTCCATAGATCACATTGTGTATCCATTCATACACTGATGCACACTTGGGTTGCTTCCACCTGCTGGTTATTGTGAGTAATGTTGTGAGCTTGTGTGTGACAGAGACAGGTCATGGTGTTCCTTTTCCTGGAAACCCTGACTTTTTAGGACCACTGACAACCATAGTTTGGGCCTTGTTTGATCAGCTGGGCTTCAGGCCCGTCCTCTTGAGAGAAGCTGAGAAGACCCTTGGGTTGCCTACCTCTTGGTGCATACAGCCATAGAATACTTTCACCATCAGTCAACACCTGTTGTAATTCAGAGGCATCAGTTATGGTTCAAAAGACTCCAACTCCTGGGGCCTTCACTGTGGCATAGCAGGTAAGGCCACTGCCTGCAATGTGGCATCCCATATGGATGCCGGTTCAAGTCCTGGCTGCTCCACTTACAATCCAGCTCTCTGCTATGGCCTGGGAAAGCAGTGGAAGATGGCCCAGGTCCTTGGGCCCCTGCACCCACAAGGGAAACCTGGAGGAAGCTTCTGGCTCCTGGATTCAGATTGGCACAGTTCTGGTCATTGCAGCCAACTAGGGAATGAACCAGTGGATGGAAAACCTCTCTCTCTCTCTCTCTGCCTCTCCTCTCTCTATGTAACTCTGACTTTCAAATAAATAAATAAATCTTAAAAAAAAAGACTTCAACTCCCATTTCAACCATGAATTAGTCTTTTTTTTAAAAAAGAGATTTATTTCTTTGATTTGAAAGGCAGAGTTACAGAGAGGCAGAAAGAGATAGAGAGAGAGAGGGAGATAGAGATAGAGATAGAGATAGAGAGATAGAGAAAGAGTTGTTTTCCATCCTCTGGTTCACCCCCAAGATGGTTGCAATGGCTGGAGCTGTGCTGATCCGAAGCCAAGCTTCTTTGTGGTTTCCCAAACAGGTGCAGGGGCCCAAGGACTTGGGCCATCTTCCACTGCTTTCCCAGGCCATAGCAGAGCACTGGATAGGAAGTGGAGCAGCCGAGACTCGAACTGGCACCCATGTGGGATGCCAGCACTGCAGGTGGCAGCTTTACCTGCTATGCCACAGCACTGGCCCCCAACCATGAATTAGTCATGTCCATCTAATAGCTAACCTCTAACATTAATTCAGTAGATGTATCCTGTAGTAACCAGAATTTACTTGTTGTATCACTTATTAACTGAGGATTTCTATAGTTAGGAGGAACTTTTAATTTTATTTATTTAATTTATTTGAAAGGAAGACACAGACAGAGTTCTCCCATCTGCTGGTTCACTGCCCAAATGCTTGCAACAGCTGGGCCTGAGTTAGGTCAAAGCCAGGATCCAAGAACTCAGTCTGGGTTTCCTATGTGGGTGACAGAGCCCAAACGGCTTGGCCATCATCACTGTCTCCCATAGAGCACATTAGAGGAAGCCACCAGGGAATTTTAAACAATCAAAACGATCCATGGTAAATATCCCAATGCCTGCCGGACTTACTCTTTTTTCCTTTAAGCTATTTTATATAAATCTAGTTTTTATGGCATTCATTTGATGTACCGAAAAGCCCATAATTAAGGTAGTTAAATTAATAAAGCACCAACATGGGAACAATTTAGTGACTTGCTGATTGAGGGCAGACGCTACTGCATGCATATTCATGACGACGGGATCCAGCACATCCTCACTGAGCCAGTCCAGGGCTGCTCTGTGAGCGGACTGAGGCTGTGGGACTGCAGGGAGCTGGCCGGGACCAGGGCTAACGACACTGCTCACTGAGGAGCCCGAGTGTCACTGCCCTTCCCTCACTAGGAGTCCCCTGTGTCACTGCTCCTCCTTCACTAGGAGCCCCTGTGTCACTGCCCCTCCCTCACTAGGAGCCCGTGTGTCACTGCCCCTCCCTCACTAGGAGCCCGTGTGTCACTGCCCCTCCCTCACTAGGAGCCCCGTGTGTCACTGCCCCTCCCTCACTGAGGGGCCCCGTGTGTCACTGCCCCTCCCTCACTAGGAGCCCCTGTGTCACTGTCCCTCCCTTGACCCTCCCTCACTAGGAGCCCGTGTGTCACTGTCCCTCCCTTGACCCTCCCTCAATAGGAGCCCGTGTGTCACTGCCCCTCCCTCACTAGGAGCCCGTGTGTCACTGCCCCTCCCTCACTAGGAGCCCCTGTGTCACTGCCCCTCCCTCACTAGGAGCCCCTGTGTCACTGTCCCTCCCTTGACCCTCCCTCACTAGGAGCCCATGTGTCACTGACCCTCCCTCACTGAGGAGGCCATATGTGGACTTAACAGCTCTGCCTTAGTGTCCTCATTTTAGAGATGATTGTGCAGCCTCACAGAATTTATCAGGTTTAAATGAGTCAACTGCTTCATTTTAAAATCTCTTTTGGGCCTTGGTAATAATATTTATTTTAGAAAATAAACTTCAAGAAACACTTATTAAAAGAATGGACACACAACTTTTGGGTTTAGAAAGTATTTTATTTATTTTTTCACTTTTTTAATAAATATAAATTTCCAAAGTAGAGCTTATGGATTACAATGGCTTCCCTGCCCCCCATAACTTCCCTCCCACCTGCAACCATCCCATCTCCCATTCCATTCACATCAAGATTCATTTTCAATTCTCTTTATATACAGGAGATCAATTTAGTATATATTACGTAAAGATTTCAACAGTTTGCACCCACACAAAAACATAAAGTGTAAAATACTGTTTCAGTACTAGTTATAGCATTAATTCACAATGAACAACACATTAAGGACAGAGATCCTACATGAAGAGTAAGTACACAGTGACTCCTGTTGTTGACTTAACAAATTGACACTCTTGTTTATGGCATCAGTAATCTCCCTAGGCTCTTGTCATGAATTGCCAAGGCTATGGAAGCCTTTTGAGTTCGCTGACTCTGATCTTATTTAGACAAGGCCATAGTCAGAGTGCAGAGTGGATGTTCTCTCCTCCCTTCAGAGAAAGGTACCTCCTTTGATGGCCCGTTCTTTCTACTGGGATCTCACTCACAGAGATCTTTCATTTAGGTCTTTTTTTTTTTTTTCCAAAGTGTCTTGGCTTTCCATGCCTATAATACTCTCATGGGCTCTTCAGCCAGATCTGAATGCTTTAAGGGCTGATTCTGAGGCCAGAGTGCTGTTTAGGACATCTGCCATTCTATGAGTCTGCTGTGTATCCCGTTTCCCATGTTGGATCGTTCTCTCCCTTTTTAATTCTATCAGTTAGTATTGGCAGACACTAGTCTTGTTTATGTGAGCCCTTTGAATCTTAGACCTATCATTATGATCAATTGTGAACTGAAATTGATCACTTGGACTAGTGAGATGGCATTGGTACATGCCACCTTGATGGGATTGAATTGGAATCCCCAGGCACGTTTCTAACTCTACCATTTGGGGCAAGTCAGCTTGAGCTTGTCCCAAATTGTACATCTTCTCCCTCTCTTATTCCCACTCTTATATTTAACAGAGATCACTTTTCAGTTAAATTTAAACACCTAAGAATAATTGTGTGTTAATTACAGAGTTCAACCAATAGTATTAAGTAGAACAAAAAAAAATACTAAAAGGGATAAAGTATTAAGTTGTACATCAATAGTCAGGACAAGGGCTGATCAAGTCATTGTTTCTCGTAGTGTCCATTTCACTTCAACAGGTTTCCTTTTTGGTGTTCGGTTAGTTGTCATGGATCAGGGAGAACATATGATATGTGCCCCTTTGGGACTGGCTTATTTCACTCAGCATGATGTTTTCCAGATTCCTCCATTTTGTTTCAAATGACCGGATTTCATTGTTTTTGACTGCTGTATAGTATTCTATGGAGTACATGTCCCATAATTTCTTTATCCAGTCTACTGTTGATGGGCATTTAGGTTGATTCCAGGTCTTAGCTATTGTGAATTGAGCTGCAATAAACATTAAGGTGTATCTCTCTAGAAAATATTTTATTTTTTATTTTAATTTTATTTTTTTTTAATTTTTTTTTTTTGACTGGCAGAGTGGATAGTGAGAGAGAAACAGAGAGAAAGGTCTTCCTTTTTGCCGCTGGTTCACCCTCCAATGGCCGCTGCAGCCTGGCACACCGCGCTGATCCGAAGCCAGGAGCTAGATGCTTCTCCTGGTCTCCCATGCGGGTGCAGGGCCCAAGGACTTGGGCCATCCTCCACTGCCTTCCCGGGCCACAGCAGAGAGCTGGCCTGGAAGAGGGGCAACCGGGATAGAATCCGGCGCCCCAACCGGGACTAGAACCTGGTATGCCGGCGCCGCAAGGCGGAGGATTAGCCTGTTAAGCCACGGTGCCGGCCAAGAAAATATTTTAAAAATTTATTTATTTATATAAAAGGGAGAGTTACACAGAGAGAGATAGGCAGACATAGAGAGAAAGATCTTTCATCTGCTGGTTCACTCCCCAAATGGCCACGGCAAACCCATGAGCCAAGGCCTTCTTCCAGTTCTCCCACGTCGGTGTAGGTGCCAAAGACGGGTCATCTTCCACTGCCCCTCCCAGGTGCATTAGCAAGGAGCTGGATTGGAAGAGGAGCAGCCAGGATTTGAAGTGGCACCCATATTGGATGCCAGTGCTGCAGATGGTGGCTTAACCTGTTATGCCACAATGCTGGCCCCTAGACAATATTATATATTATACCATAGAAAATACTTGACAAAAATCTAGGCACAGGAAAAGCAATATAAATATGTCAGATGACTAAGACATGTCTTTCCTTTTTCATGTTGGAGCAATAAAAGTTTCACAAGCTGTGTCTTGCAAGATTCATATTTTATGCCTCATCTGTAAGATCTGTGTTTTCTTTCCTTTGCTGGAATTGACTATGAGAATGTCATTGAGAAGTTAGATTTTATTATTTAATATTAACATTAAGACCTTAGAGTTAGAGGGTGTGAATTTTGATGCATGATTGGGAAATAAAATACAGATTATAAGCTTGTTATGACTGAATCCTTTTCTTCACCTATTGAGAGCTGGAATTGGATTTACTGTGCCAACAGTCAATTTGACAGCTTATGTGGCCAAGAAGGGGTTGTTTCTTCATCTCCTTTTGGACTGATTGGTGGCATGCATTGATATTTTTCTTGGCCAACACAGTTTGACAAATAGTAGCGTTATCTTCAGGACTTGATCTTGAAAGCCAGCTTCCACCTTTCAAGGTGGCCAATATCAGACAGAGCCATGACTCACTAGAGTCTCGGTATTCCCCGGGTTGTTCAGGGTCATTGGGTTATATATTATTCATTAGTTTCAGGCTATAGAACAAGAACATAATGTCTTACAGGAGGCTTTCATATCATCTGGCCAAGTGTAATGAGTTCATTTTTGTATCTAAAATAAAATGTGGATGTCAAGTTTCTAAAAGGAGAATCATTGGAATATTCCATGGGACCACTTGTCTCTTCCTGGGCTCCTGGTTGGATGTGAACACTCCCCAAGGGAGACCCGTCCCCTGGGGCGAGGAAGGAACTGCCATGAGATCTACATCCACATCCTGGACTTCCTGCAGAATCGAAGAATCCAGTCCTCACCCTATGGACTCCCTCCCCTAGGGTAGGGTATTAGAGAAAGCATGTGGGGGTGTGGCAGGGGTCTGCTGGTCCCCTGAGGTGAAAGGGAGAGTAGGGCAGGGTAAGATAGATCATGTCCCACTAGAATCCTGAGGAGCAGCAGAAAAATCATCTATGAAAGAAGTTTATAGCCTTAGTGCAACTTGTGGTCTCCCCAAGAGTATGATTTTTTGTTTATATTTTTAGAGATTTACTTGCTTGAAAAGCAGAGTGATGAGAGAGAGAGGGAGAAAGGGAGAGAGACAGACAGACAGACAGATCTTCCATTTACTGATTCACTCCCCAGATGCCTGCAACAGCTTGGGCTAGGCCAGGCTGAAGCCAGGAGCCAGCAGCTCCATCTGGGTCTCCCATATGGTGGCAGGAACTCAGGTACTTGCGCCATTATCTGCTGCCTCCCAGGCTCATTAGCAGGAACCTGGATCAGAAGCTTGGAGTCTCTAGGACTCAAATTGGCACTCCCATATAGAATGCATGTATCCCAAACGGTGGCATAACCTGTTGCAACACTATGCCTGCCCAACAAGTACTATTTTAAACCTGTCAGTAGTAAAAATAAAGAGGACCCCCCACACACACACACACACAAAAGAAGAACTTGAAAGGATTGGGTATCTGCTTCAGAGACAGGAGGTATGAGGAGACCTGCAGAGCTGCTGGGACAGAGGTCTGGCTCTGACAGATAGCAGCAGCAGCAGCAGCAGCAGAGCTGCTAAGACAGCCCTTGGGGCCTTGGAGAGGCCGTAGCCTCTGGGCCGCCCGAGTGGCAGCCTCAGTGAACAGTTCCTGTGCCTCTTCACTCACCCCATCTCAAGGGCCTACATCTGACTCGCTGCTTCTTCCTTGAAGGCTCTTTTGGGAGTGCTTGTTTGTTCTAAAGCCATGTCACAGCAGCCTGGAAAATTGAGCATTTTGTGCCCCCAAGGGGAACCCTCACCCCATGATGGCTGGGAGTTGGTCAAAAAATATCCCCTTTCCCTGCCTCTCAGTGGACCCCTTGTGCATAATGCGTGTGGTACCTTGGCTGCCCCTGGCCGAAATCTGCTCACAAACCCACCAGCCACTGGCTTGGCTCTCTCCCAGGTCCCACGTGCTCCTAGTGTGTGCTTCTTGAGGTCAGTTCCTTTGAAAAGAATCTGTTTTTTTTTTTTAAAACCTATTTATTTGAAAGCCAGAGTCTCACACACACATACAGAAGAAGAGAGAGAGAAATCATCCACCTGCTGGTTTACACTCCCAGATGCTTTCAAGAGCTAGGACTTGGCCAGGCCAAAGTCAGGATTCCAGAACTACATCCAGGTCTCCCTTATGGATGGCAGGGGTCAGAATACTTGAACCATCACCTGCTGCCTCCCAGGAAATGCTTTAGCAGGAAGGTGGATTGGAAGCAGAGTCAGGACTTGAACCCAGGCCCTCCAACATGGGAATGGGAGTTCTAAGCAGTGTTGTAATTTCTGCACTGAATGCCTGCCTCGAGGTCAACTCTTAAATAGACTGCTTGTACCCAAGTCTTTGTCCCATGGCTTTAGAGAGGACTCAGAATCCAGGATAGGAAGAGGAAGGCCTCGACTGAGACCGTGGCGTTTACACAAGCAAACACTATGACAAAGTCACTTAAAATGCAATGAGTAGAAAATTGAGAAATGTTTCTAAAGCTCTAATATTGAGCATAACAAAGGAAATACAGCATTCTAACTTCTAAGGAAAATTAGGTCACAGAAAAAATTTCCCATCACTCTACCTCTTTTTTTTTCCATGAGCTCACTGTGGACAGTGAACCCCATAGGAGCCAGACTCAAACGCAGGATCAAACTATCTGAGAGTGAACTTAATATGGAGATGCCTGCTAGAATCTTGCACTATTTTATTCTGACCCTCTTCAGCTTCTCTGAGATTTTGGTGGACGAATCCAAAGCATTCTTTGTCCATGTTCTGGCTGGTGCGCTTCCTTCCCCAAGGGGGCCATATCTCCTGGGAGTGAACAGTCTAGAAACATGTTCCCCTAAAGTTCTGGGGTCTCAGTACTGCTGTGACATCCTCTCAGGATATCTGCATTTTTAAAACTTCCTATCTGTCTTTGACAGGGAGTCACTGCTTGTTGGAATTTATCTTAAAGAAATAATGGAATAAATGCTCAAACGTTTCACCCCAGGCAATTCATCATGTCCAATTTAAGGAGACTGACTCAGTCAGTGGGTTAATGGGCTGCCACTGAAATAATGGCGTGTGGGGGGAGGGTTGTGGGGCAGTTAACTCACTGCTTGGGGCGCCTTCACCCCATATTGGAGGGCCTGGCTCAAGTCTCAGCTACACTGCCTCTAATCCAGCGTCTTGCTAATATGCATATCCTGGGAGGCAGCCATGATGGTTCAAGTACTTGGGCCCCTGCCACCCATGTGGGAGACCTGGTTTGAGTTCTGAGCTCTTGGTTTTGGCCTGGACCAACCCTAGGTGTTGTAGGTATTTGGGGAGTAAACCGGTGGATAGAAGATCTCTCTCTCCTCTTTCTCTCTCTCCTCTTTCTCTCTCTCTCTCTCTTTGTGTGTGTGTCTATATCTGACTCTCTGCCTTTCAAATAAGATGAACATTTTAAAAACATTTAAAATAAATAAAATGATACCCTAGAGTGGTCTTTATTGATGCAATATATGTTCTTGCTATACTTGTATTGTGAAAAAAAAATCAAAACGTTATATATAGAATATGGTATGGTCACATTTTATAGTAAAAATAATAATATGCCTATATGAGGTCTCTTCAAAAAATCTGTAGAAGCAGAATTACAGTATAAATTTATTTTGAAGCAAGAATTTTGAAATCCATGAACAAATTTTTAAAAAAAATTATTTATTTGAAAGTCAGAGTTACAAAGCACACACACACACACAGACACACACACACAGAGATGGAGGTCTTCCGTCTGCTGAGTCACTCTCCAAATGGCCACAATTGCTAGAGCTGGGCCAGGCTGAAGTCAGGTGCTTAAAACCATATTCAGGTCTCCCACATGGGTGCAGGGTACTTGAGCCATCTTCTGCTGCCTTCCCAGGCGTATTATCAGGAAGCTTGATCAGAAATGGAGCTAGGACTTGGACTGGCACCCGTATGGTATACTGGTGTCACAGGTGGCAGCTTAACCTGTTGTGCCCCCATGCACAGTTTTTTTTTTTAAATATTGATTTATTTACTTGAGAGGTAGAGTTACAGACAGAGAGAGGGAGAGACAGAGAGAGGTCTTCTATCTGTTGGTTCACTCCCCAGTTGGCTACAATGGCCAGAGCTGTGCCGATCTGCAGCCAGGAGCCAAGAGCTTCATCCAGGTCTCCCACAAGGGTGCAGGGGCCCAAGGACTTGGACCATCTTTTACTGTTTCCCAGGCCATAGCAGAGAGCTGGATCAGAAGAGGAGCAGCAGGGACTAGAACTGGTGCCCATAAGGGATGCCAACGCCACAGGCAGAGGATTAACCCACTGTGCCATAATGCTGGCCCCACAATTTTTTTTTTTAATAACGAACGTTTCCTGGGTACTCTTTGAAGACTCTTCGTATATCTGAATTTCAAAACTTTTACATAAAAATAAACTTACCTTTTTAAAAAAAGTTTTATTCATTTTAAAATATTTATTTGAAAGGCAGAGAGACCAGGAGAAAAAGAGAGGGAGGAGAGAGAGAGAGAGACCTTCCATCCACTGGTTCACTCCCCAAATGCCTGCAACAGCTCAGGCTGGATCAGGCTAAAGCCTGGAGGCTGGAATGTCATCTGAGTCTCCCATGTGGGTGTCAGGGGCCCAAGAACTTGACAGATCACCTGCTTCCTCTTGGGATGTGCATCAGCAGGAGGCTGGATTGGGGGTGGCGGTAGGACTCAGACCAGACATTGATTTGGGATGTGAGGGTCCAGAGAGTCAGGTGAACCTTCCGAGACACAGTGCCTGCCCCAGACTTGGCTTGGTATTCAATTTCCCCCTGAACTTCTGAAGCACCTCACATAAGCAAAGAGAAAACTCAGGAAAGAGAGGTTTTTTTTTTTTTTTTTTTTTTTTTTTTGACAGGCAGAGTTAGACAGTGAAAGAGACAGAGAGAAAGGTCTTTCTTCTTCCGTTGGTTCACCCTCCAGTGGCCGCCATGGCCGGCACTATGCCAATCCGAAGCCAGGAGCCAGGTGCTTCTTCCTGGTCTGCCATGCGGGTGCAGGAGCCCAAGCACTTGGGCCATCCTCCACTGCCCTCCCAGGCCACAGCAGAGAGCTGGACTGGAAGAGGAGCAGCCAGGACTAGAACCCAGCACCCATATGGGATGCCGGCGCTGCAGGCAGAGGATTAACCAAGAGAGCCATGGCTCCGGCCCCAAGGAAAGAGAGCTCTTAAAATGCTGCATCTGCTTCTGCCAAGAGGGTGAGTGATTTCTACTTCCTTCTGTGAGATTCAGGAGAGCATAACTCCGTTGCCGGCTGAGGCTGGTTCCCTGGGAATCACTGGCCCCACAGCTCTCTAGTCGTGTGACACTGTGCAGGGCTGATTTCTTCATCTGAGATACAGACTTGAGTCCAGCACCAGCCTCGTGGGGCTGTTGGCAGGAGTGCCTAAGACCGGACAGCAGAAGCTCTTGGCGTGGTGTCTCGCACACCGCAGGAATGCAGTCCACGGGCCGATTATGTCTGTGTTGACTGTGATGAGCATGTATTACTTTGAGAGTTAGGACAACAGGCAAGTAAGTGGTCTTTGTCTTGGGGAGAAAGAGGAGTTGGAGGGGGAGGGCGCTGAAACCCAGTGCTTGCTGGTGGGATGTGTGACTCCATGGGAAAGCGTTGTCGCTCCCCGGTGCCTGCAGCCCCCACGGGGCGCCTGACTTTCTGTGTTAGGATGAGATTGGCCTCTGGAGATCTTTAAATGCCAGCAGCATCAGGAAAACACCCAGCAAATGGGAACCAAGGTTGTTGTCCTTTTTTTTTGTTTTGTTTTGTTTATTTGTTTTTATAGAGCGTGTTTTTTTCTTTAGCTAATCTTGAAAACCATTCTGTGTTTCTTCCCTTGTGAAACCTTTGAGATTTCAGGCCTATTTTGGCTTTCCATCTTGGAAGCTTTCCTGCTGCTATTAGTGGTAGGCATATAGAAGGAGAAACTGAATTTTACAACTTCCTCACAATGATGCTCACGAAAGCTTGAGTTAGAAACGGAGCCTCTCCTGCCCGCTCCCCACACAGTCCCTGCTGCCACGGGTACCTGGCCACCCAAGCCGCTCACAGCCCGAGCTATCATCCTCGACTCTTTTCTTCCCCAAGCCCCTTTTCTCCCTACTCCCATTTCTGTGATTGTCCTTGTTTTTTTTTTTTTTTAATTTTAAAAAAATTTTCTTTTCTCCCAGACAGGACCACCTGTTGCAGTTCTCACTCACCATTCTTTTCTTGTGGCTACTGCCAGCCTTGCAGAGGGGCACTCTGCTGTGTTCCTGGCTGGCAGAGCCATGGTGCTGAGCCCAGGGGTGGGGGGCGGGGCTCCCCAAGGAGGATGGCTCCAGCAGGCGCAGTCTCCCTGTGCAGCTTACTACAGCTGTACCCATTGCCTGGGAGCCCAGGTGTGCTTGTCGTGAGACACTGTGGCCCTGCTGCCTCCCCAGACCACGGGGCCAGCCTACGTTCCCTGCATCGGCAGCTCCTGCCACTCTTTCTCCCTTTGTTCCCGCAGCCTACCGAGGAGGGTGCTTTATGTTCACATCTCTCTCACTTGCGAGCTGTTTGCCCTCCTCTCTCTAACTCTCAGCCCACAGATGCAAAGGGCTCAGGCTTTAGGAATCCCAGATGCACCACATAAACTCTGGTCCATCGCACCTGGAGCAATGTCTACCTTTATCGTTCTTCAATATCACCAAGGAACTGGAACAGAACATCCAGTTCTTTCCACGGCTCTGACAGTCATCCCAGCCCAGCAGGCTCTCCCTGTCCCTCCTGCACCACGCATGGAAGGGACAACTTCAGCTGGGGAGACCAGAGCTCTCTTTCCCCCTTCTGGATCAACAAGAAACTGCAGGTCCAGGCGGGCACAGGTGGCTTGATCCAGGCTGGAGTCTCCAGCAGACGGTCTGAGATGGGCAGAGCAGCTGGCACAGTTTGCACCAGGGCAAGAGGCACCCGGTGCCTAGCCAGGGTGAAGTAAGCAGAGTGCAGGCTCCTTGCGGTGCAGGGAGGCAAGGGCAGCGAGACTGTTCCAAGGGAGCTGTTTTATAGATTCCTGTATTTCAGAGAAGGGCATGACTCTGTCTCTTGGCTCAGGCCCTGGGCAGGGCTGGGCCTGAAGGTGCCTGGTACAGTTGTCCTTTGATATTCATGACATATTATTGGCTCTAGGACTGCCACAGATCCCCAAATCCACAAATGCTCCAGTCCCTGATATAAGATGACGCAGTGACTGCGTATTACCTACGCCCTTCTTCTTGTGGGCTTTAAATCACCTCTACACTATTTATATTTCTTTCTCTCTGTTTTTATTTTTGACAGGCAGAGTGGACAGTGAGAGAGACAGAGAGAAAGGTCTTCCTTTGCCGTTGGTTCACCCCCCTCAATGGCCGCTGCGGCCTGTGCACCACACTGATCTGAAGCCAGGAGCCTGGTGCTTCTCCTGGTCTCCCATGGGGTGCAGGGCCCAAGCACTTGGGCCATCCTCCACTGCACTCCCGGGCCACAGCAGAGAGCTGGCCTGGAAGAGGAGCAACCGGGACAGAATCCAGGCCCCAACCGGGACTAGAACCTGGTGTGCCGGCACTGCAGGTGGAGGATTAGCCTATTGAGCCACGGCGCTGGCCACTATTTATTTCTAAACCCTAGTGCTCTATAAATGTTATGTAAATAGTTGTCATATTGTATCATTCAGGGAATAATGACAAGAAAAAATTCTGTACAGATTCAGTACAGGTGCATTTTCCCCCTATTATTTTTAATCTGTGCTTGGTGGAACCTACCCAGGCAGGATCCATGGATGTGGACAGTGCCTCTGTTTAGAACAGGTGGGTCTGACACCTTGCCTGGGCTGCCCCTGCCTGTCTCATTAGTGGGTTACCGTGGTGCTCACATAGGTCCTGCTTAAACTCCTTTTTGTCACCCTCCAAGTCAGCTGGCCACAGCCCTGCCACTGCTTTCTGTCCTTCTTTTGCTCATGTCTCCCAATCCACACACTGTTGTCCCCTCATTCACTCTAAGGCTACACACCCAACCCAGGTGTGGCTCCCACACCCCTGCCATTCTGACCTTTGCTTTTCCAAGTGCGGTTTTTGGACCCACTGCACTGGCTTCCCTGGGAAAGCAGCAAAAGATGGCCCAAGTACTTGGGCCCCTGCCATCCACATGGGTGACCTGGATGGAGTTACAGGCTCCTGGCTTTGTCCTGGCCCATCCCTGGCCGTTGTGGCCATTTGTGAACCAATGGATGGAAGATCTCTTTCTCTCTCTGTCTCCCCCTCTGTCTCTGTAACTCTGCCTTCTAAATAAATAAATAAATAAATAAATCTGCACAAGAAAATGAGGAATTCTGGGGGGAGGGTGTTGGGCACAGCTGTTAAGATGCTGCTTGGGAGGCCTGCAGCCCATATCTGTGCCTGGCTCCATTCCAGAGCCCATAGCTGTGCCTGGCTCCATTCCAGAGTCCATATCTGTGCCTGGCTCCATTCCAGAGTCCAGCTACCTGCTGATTTGCATGTAGGGAGGCAGCAGGCGAGGACCCCTGCCACCCATGTAGGAGGCCAGGATAGAGCTCCTGGCTCTGGCTTTGGCCTGGCCCAGACCCAGCTCTTGTGGGCATTTGGGGAATGAACCAGCTAAGAAAGAGCTCTCTCTCTCTTTCTAGCCTTCCATGTACGAATCAGTCAATCATTCAGAATTCTGGGCCTCAAGCTGGACCTGCCGGAACTTGCATTTGAAGTCCCCAGGTGGCCTTGTGCACACTGAGGCCTGGGACACACTGCTGCAGAGTGACAGATGACTGTGATTTTAACCTTTCTTTCTTTCTTTTTTTTTTTTCTTTTGACAGGCAGAGATAGACAGTGAGAGAGAGAGAGAGAGAGAGAAAGGTCTTCCTTCCATTGGTTCACCCCCTAAATGGCCGCCACAGTCAGCGCGCTGCGCTGATCCGAAGCCAGGAGCCAGGTGCTTCCTCCTGGTCTCCCATGCGGGTGCAGGGCCCAAGCACTTGGGCCATCCTCCACTGCACTCCCGGGCCACAGCAGAGAGCTGGCCTGGAAGAGGTGCAACCGGGATAGAGTCCGGTGCCCCAACCGGGACTAGAACCCGGGGTGCCGGTGCCGCAGGCAGAGGATTGGCCAAGTGAGCCACGGTGCTGGCCCGATTTTAACATTTCTAAACATTCTTAACATTCTTTAACATTTCTAAAAATGAATTCTTAGGAAAAAGAAATGAAAAAGCCTCAACACAGAAAATGCAAGCCTCATTTTGAACGTCAGATTCCACGGACATCAACTTGTTCTTTGTAATTCCTTATAAAGGCTTCCCATCACTTCCTCTGAATTTCTGTCTTTGCTTCCTGGTGGTTGGGTGACAATTTCCAGCCCAACCTCAGTCCACAGACCACGCTTCCAGTAACGTTTCCTCAAAGCTGTGGCACCCCCATGTCCCATCCTGAGAAGTCTGCCTGTCCTTCCTTCTGTTTCTACAGGTCTCTCCTCTGGCCAGACTTGGTTGTGCAGTTAAAATACCTCGGTTGGGCTGGTGCCGTGGTTCACTAGGCTAATCCTCCGCCTTGCGGCGCCAGCACACCGGGTTCTAGTCCCGGTCGGGGCACCGATCCTGTTCCGGTTGCCCCTCTTCCAGGCCAGCTCTCTGCTGTGGCCAGGGAGTGCAGTGGAGGATGGCCCAAGTGCTTGGGCCCTGTACCCCATGGGAGACCAGGATAAGCACCTGGCTCCTGCCATCGGATCAGCGCAGTGCGCCCGCCGCAGCGCGCCTACCGCGGCGGCCATTGGAGGGTGAACCAACAGCAAAAGGAAGACCTTTCTCTCTGTCTCTCTCTCACTGTCCACTCTGCCTGTCAAACAAACAAACAAACAAACAAAAAAACCTCTGTTAATTATTTAAAACATCAAATAGCACCAAGCCTGCTTGTGATGACAGAGATCTCCCTTGCCCCCTCCATCTACTTTCTTTTTTTGAAAATTCATTTATTTGAAAGGCAGAGTTATGGTGTGGGGGGTGGAGGGTGGGGTGGGAAAGAGAGGGAGACAGAGTCTTCTCTCCACTGGTTCATTTCCTAAATGGCCACAACTGCTGGAGCTGGGCCGGTCTGAAGTCAGGAGCTTTCTTCGGGTCTCCCACGTGGGTGCAGGAGCCCAAGCACTTGATTCATCCTCTGCAGCCTTCTCAGGTGCAATAGCAGAGAGCTGAATCAGAAGTGGAGCGACTGGGGCCAGCGCTGTGGCTCAGTGGGTTAATGCCCTGGACTGAAGTGCCAGCATCCTATAAGGCGCCGGTTCAAGACCCGGCTGCTCCACTTCTGATCCAGCTCTCTGCTATGTCCTGGAAAGGCAGTAGAGGATGGCCCAAGTCCTTGGGCCCCTGCACCCGCATGGGAGACCAGGAAGAAGCTCCTGGCTCTTGGCTTTGGATTGGTGCAGCTCTGGCCATCGCGGCCATCTGGGGAGTGAACCATCGGATGGAAGACCTCTCTCTCTCTCTCTCTCTCTCTCTCTCTGCTTCTCCTCTGTGTAACTCTGACTGTCAAATATATAAATAAATCTTTTTTTAAAAAAAGAAGTGGAGCAGCACCCGCGTGGGAAATCTGGAAGAAGCTCCTGGCTCCTGGCTTCAGATTGGCACAGCTCTGGCTGTGCAGCCAATTGGGGAGTGAAGCAGTGGATGGAAGACCTCTCACTCTCTCTCTCTCTAACTCTGACTTTCAAATAAATAAATAAATCTTAAAAAAAGAAAGAAGTGGAGCAGCTGGGACTCAAACAGGTAGCCATATGGGATGCCAGTGCCATAGGTGCAGCTTCAGCTGCTATGCCACAGTGCCAGCACCCCTCCATCCACTTTCCATGCTTTTTGATCAGGCACTGACCTTACCCTGACAGTCGCAGGGTTTGGTATGCACAGGTGGTGAGAATGGAGGAGAGCAAGGCTGCGTGTCCGTTCCCCCAGTTCTTGATGGCCCCGGGCTTGCAGCATCTCAGTTATAACCAGGGTCTTGGCTCCTACATCTGCTCTTTCTTCTCCCCTCACAGGCCTGGGGCGGGAAAGGTGCTTCACCATCATGAGAAGGCCTCCCTTCCTCTGCCCACTCCTTTATAAATCGCTGCTGTAATGGCTGGGGCTGGGCCAGGTCAAAGCCAGGAGACAGGAGCGTTATTTAGGTCTCCCACACAGGTGCAGGAGCCCCAGAACTTGAGCCATTCATTGTTGCTTTTCCAGGCCATTAGCAGGGAGCTGGATAAAGTGGAACTGCTGGGACATGAACCGGCATCACAGGCAACAGCTTTGCTTGGTACGCCACAACGTGGGCCCCCAGTTTCCTTTTGTTCTGCTATTTTTGGCTCCTGATCATTTCAAACTTCTGGTTTGTTTTTTGTTTTTTGTTTTTTGTTTGTTTTTTTTCATCCTTACACGTTGCCTTACACCTTTCTCCATCCTTTTTTCTTTAATAAAATGTAAGGCTCAGGTTGGCCACACATTAAAACATGGTTACTCTTTTCATCTCAGTCATATGTTTTGCTTTGGCTTGGAACAAGCATATTTTACCTTACTACTTAGGGTTATCCTAAGCCTGAAATATTTGTCTATTCCTTTAGAAATATGTATTATTGTATATATCAGATATTTCCAGAACTGTAGTACAGTTCTGTGGAAAACACCCAAGATTCATAGCTGGTCTTCACTTATTAAGTTTGCTTCTTTCCCAGTGGACTGTGTCATAGAAGCTCAACAGTAAGCACAATGACCAACCATCAAAAGCAGACACGCGTGCCAGCTGACAATGTTCCTTTCACAGTATGTGATGGACAAAGAACTGCTTTGATTCATCTGATTCCTATCAGAATTGATTTGACATTTTGTCCCCCAAGAGCAAATATATCATTTAAATACAAGACCTCATTAGCTATTGTATTGTTTCACTGCCATGTACCTTTTTTTGTTCCTAAATGTTCCCAGTGACTTGGGACAATATGTGTGTTGATAGCAGAGAGTGGATTTATTTCTAAATTTACAATAGGGTTTCTGCTAGGCCTTCCTATCACAACCCACAATGTCCTGAGCCATTCTTTCAAGAGGCCCCTTCCCACCATGTTGCACCTCTTCCTAGCCATGATTTCTCCTTTTGTTAGGAGCTTTTGTTGGGGCCAGCACTGTGGCATAGTAGGTTAAGCCTCTACCTGTGGCACCAGCATCCCATATGGGCACTGATTCATGTTCTGGCTGCTGTTCTTCTGATCCATTGACTGAACATCTACCCATAATCAGGTTCCTGTAGGAGAAAACAAAGTATTGTTCCTTTTTTAAAAAAATTTATTTTATTTCATAATTACAACTTTAGGAACATGGTGATTCTTTCCACTGTACACACTTTCCCACCCACTCTTCCAGTCCTTTTCCTCCTCCCTCTCCTATTCCCATTCTTATTTTTAACTAAGATCTATTTTCAATTAATTTTATACACATATGATTAACTCTATGTTAAATAAAGAGTTCAACAAATAGTATGGGGGAAAAAATTGCTCCTCAACAGTCAAGACAAGGGTTGTTCAAAGTCCTTGCTCCTCAAAGTGTCAATTTTACTTCTATGGATTACCTTTTAGGTACCCTATGAGGTATCACAGGTCAAAGAGAACATATGGTATTTGTCCTTTCAGGACTGGCTTATTTCACTAAGTGTGATGTTTTCTAGCTTCATCCATTTTGTTGCAAATGACCAGATTTTTTTTTTACTGCTGTGTAGTATTCCATGGTGTACATATCCCATAATTTCTTTATCCAGTCTTCAGGTGATGGGCATTTGAGTTGATTCCGTATCTTAACTATTGTGAATTGAGCTGAAATAATCATGGGAGTACAGATAATTCTTTCATACGCTGATTTCATTTCCTTTGAGTAAATTCCCGGAAGTGGGATGGCTAGGTCATAAGTTAGGTCTATATTCAGATCTGAGGTATCTCCATACTGTCTTCCATACTGTCTTTCAACAGTAGATTAGGGTACCTTTTCCTCCATATCCTCGCCTGCATTTGCTGTTTCTTGATTTCTCTATGAAAGCCATTCTAATTGGTGTAAGATGAAACCTCATTGTGGTTTTGATTTGCATTTCCCTGATGGCTAGTGATCCTGAACATTTTTTCGTGTATGTCTGTTGGCCATTTGGATTTCTTCTTTTGAAAAATGCCTGTTTAAGTCCTTTGCCCATTTCTTAATTGGATTGTTTGTTTTGTTGTGGAGTTTTTTGATCTCTTTATATATTCTGGTTATTGATCCTTTATCAGTTGCATAGTTTGCAAATAACTTCTCCCATTATGTTGTTTGCCTCTTCACTTTCCTTAATGTTTCTTTTGCAATACAGAAGCTTCTCAATTTGATGTAATCCCATTTGTCAATTTTGGCTTTGATAACCTGTGCCTCTGGGGCCTTTTCCAAAAAAGTCTTTTCTATGCCAATGTCTTGCAGAGTTTCCCCAATGTTCTCTAATAATTTGATTGCATCGAGTCATAGATTTAGGTCTTTAATCCATTTTGAGTAGATTTTTGTATAAGGTTTTAGGTAGGGATCTTGCTTCATACTTCTGCAGGTGGAGATTCAGTTTTCCCAGCACCATTTGTTAAAGAGACTGTCCTTGCTCCAGGGATTGATTTTAGCTCCTTTGTCAAAGGTAAGTTGGCTGTAGATGCATGGATTGATTTCTGGTGTTTCTATTCTGTTCCAATGGTCTATCCATCTATTTTGTACCAGTACCAGGTTGTTTTGATTATAGCTGCCCTGCAGTATGTTATGTAGTCTGGTATTGTGATGCCTCCAGCTTTGTTTTTGTTGTATAAGATTGCTTTAACTATTTGTAGTCTTCTGTATTTCCATATGAATTTAAGTATTTATTCTGTATCTGAGAAGAATGTCCTTGGTATTTTGATTGATATTGCATTGAAATTGTACATTATTTTCAGTAGTATGGACGTTTTGATGATATTGATTCTTTCAATCTATGAACATGGGAGATTTTTCCATTTTTGTGTCTTCTTCTATTTTTTTCTTTAATGCTTTGTAATTCTCATTGTAGAGACCTTTGACATCTTGGTTAAATATATTCCCAGATATTTGATTTTTTTGTAGCTATTATGATGGGATTGATCTTAGAAGTTCTTTCTCAGTTGTGGCATTATCTGTGTATACAAAGGCTGTTGATTTTTGTGTATTGATTATATACCCTGCTCCTTTAACAAATTCTTCAATGAGTTCCAGTAGTCTATTAGTGGAGTCTTTTGGATCCCCTATGTATAGAATCATGTCATCAGCAAATAGGAATAGTTTGACTTCCTGCTTCTCAATTTATATCCCTTTGATTTCTTTTTCTTGCCTAATGGCTCTGGCTAAAACTTTGAGGACTATATTGAATAGCAGAGGTGAAAGTGGGCATCCTTGTTTGGTTCTGGATCTCAGTGGGAATGGTTCCAACTTTTCCCCATTCAATAGGATGCTGGCCATGGGTTTGTCACAAATTGCTTTGATTATATTGATGAATGTTCTTTATATAACCAATTTGCTTCAAATTTCATCATGAAAGGGTATTGTATTTTATCAAATGCTTTTTCTGTATCTATGATGTATCACATTGATTGATCTGTGAATGTTGAACCACCCTTGCATACCAGGATAAATCCCACTGGGTCCAAGTGAATGATCTTTCTATTGTTTTGTTGGATTCAAGTGGTTAGTATTTTGTTGAGGATTTTTGTGTCTATGTTCATTAGGAAAATTGGTCTGCAGTTCTCTTTCTCTGTTGTATCTTTTTCAGCTTTAGGAATTGAGGTGATGATGGTTTCATAGAAAGAATTTGGGAGGGTTCCCTCCTTTTCAATTGTTTTGAATAACTTAAGAAGAAGTGGAGTTGGTTTTTTCTTAAAAGTCTGGTAGAATTCAGCAGTGAAACCATCCAGTCCTGGGCTTTTCTTTATTGGGAGGGTCTTTATTACTGATTCAATTTCTGTCTTGGTTATTGTCTGTTTAGGTATTCTATGTCTTCATGGCTCAATGTAGGTAGGTTGTATGTGTGCAGGAATCTGTCCCTTTCTTCTAGGTTTCCTGATTTGTTGGCATACAGCTCTTTGTAGTAATTTCTGATGATCCTTTTTATTTGTGTGGTGTCTGTTGTTAACATTTCTTTTTTCATCTCTCGTTTTACTGATTTGAGTTTTCTCTCTTTTTGGTTAGTTGGGCCAATGGTGTGTCAACTTTGTTTATTTTTTTAAAAAAAACAGCTTCTATTTTGTTGATCTTTTGTATTTTTTTTGGTTTCAATTTTGTTTTTTATGTGACTGTAGGATGGAAAGTTCTGTAGATGTTTGTTAGGTCCATTTGGTCTGTAGTGCCGATTAACTCTGTTGTTTCCTTGCTAATTTTCTCTCTGGTTGATCTGTCCATTGCTGAATGTGGGGTATTGATATTCTATTGGAGCCTATGTCTCCCTTTAGATCGTTAGATTTCTTTTACAGAGCCAATTGCCCTGTAATTCAGTGCATATACATTTATAATAATCACATCTTTCTTATGAATTGATCCCTTAATCATTTTTAAAAAGATTTTGTTTATTTACTTGAGAGGCAGAGTTAGAGACAGTGAGAGGGAGAGACAGAGAGAAAGGTCCTCCACCTGCTGGTTCACTCCCTAAATGGCTACAGTGGCTGGAGCTGTGCCAATCCGAAGCCAGGTGCTTCTTTCCGGTCCCCCATGTGGGTGCAGGGCCCCAAGAAGTTAGGCCATCTTCCACTGTTTTCCCAGGCCACAGCAGAGAACTAGATTGGAAGAGGAGCAGCTGGGATTAGAACTGGTGCCCACACGGGATGCCTGCACCATAGGTGGAGGGTTAACCCACTGTACCATGGCGCTGGCCCCTGATCCCTTAATCATTATATAGTTCCCTTTTTTGTCTCTTTTAACAGTTTTTGTGTTAAAGTCTATTTTTTTCTGATATTAGGATGGCTACACCTGCTCTTTTTTGGTTTCTGAGAGCATGGGATAATGGGATATCTTTTTCCATCCTTTCAGTTTCAGTCCATGTGAATCTTTGTTGTTGAGGTGTGTTTCTTGTAGGCAGCAAATAGATGGGTTTTGTTTTTTAATCCATTCAGCCAGTCTGTGTCTTTTTAGTGGAGAGTTGAGGCCATTTACATTCAAGGTGACTATTGATAAGTAATGACTTTGCTCTGCCATTTTTACATAAATATTCCTATTTTTTACTTTAGATTTTCTTTGTACTTTTACTGGGAGATTTTCTGTTTTTGCCTTCTTTTGTAGTGATGCCCATGTTGCTGGGTTTCTGTGTATAGCACATCCTTAAGCATCCTTTGTAAGGCTGGTTGAGTGGTGACACATTCTTTCAATTTCTCTTTGTTATGAGATGTCTTTATTTCATCTTCTTTCATAAATGGGAGGTTTGCAGGGTACTATATTCTGGGTTCACAGTTTTTTCTCTTAAGACTTGGAATGTATCTCACCATTCTCTCCTAGCCTGTAGGGTTTCTGATGAGAAGTCAGCTGTGAGTCTAATTAGAGATCCTCTGAAAGTAATCTGGCACTTCTCTCATGCATGTTTTAGAATCTTCTTGGGGCCTGCTCTGTGGCGTAGTGGGTAAAACTGCTGCCTGCAGTGCTGGCATCCCAAATGAACATCAGGTTGAGTTCTGGCTGCTCCACTTCCAATCCAACACTCTGCTATGGCCTGGGAAAGCAGTAAAGATGGCCCAAGTCCTTGGGCCCCTGCACCCACATGGGAGACCCAGAAGAAGCTCCTGGCTCCTGGCATCAGATTGGCATAGCTCTGGCCATTGCAGCCATCTGGGGAGTGAACCAGCGGATGGCAGATCTCTCTCTCTCTCTCTCTCTCTCTCTCTCTCTCCTTATCTCTCTGTGTGCCTTTCAAATAAATAAATAACTTTAAAAAAATAAAAAAGAATCTTTTCTTTATGTTTTACTGTGGTGAGTTTAACTACAATGTGTTATGAAGATCTTTTCTGGTTATGTCTATTAGGAGTTCTGTGTGCTTCCTGGACTTGGATGTTCCTTTTTCCCTCCAAATTAGGGAAGTTTTGTGTAATTGTTTCACTAAAGAGGGCCTTCTAATCCATTCTCTCTTTCCGCACCTTCAGGAACTCCTAAGACCCATATTTTGGGTTGTTTGATAATAGTATTCTGTAGATCTCCAACAGTGTTTTTTAGTTTTCTAATTCCTTCTTGTTTTTGGTCAGACTGTAAAATTTGCAGAGATTTGTCTTCTATCTTGGGTATTCTTTCTTCTGCTTCACTGAGTCTGTTGTTAAGATATTCCACCACATTCTTCATTTGTTCTACTGAATTCTTCATTTCCAGGGTTTCATTTTGTTTTTTCTTTAAGATCTCAGTTTTATGGCAGAGATTTTCTTTTCTTTTCTTTTCTTTTCTTTTTTTTTTTTTTGACAGGCAGAGTGGACAGTGAGAGAGAGAGGCAGAGAGAAAGGTCTTCCTTTTGCTGTTGGTTCACCCTCCAATGGCCGCCGCGGCCAGTGTGCTGTGGCCAGCGCATCGCGCTGATCTGAAGCCAGGAGCCAGGTGCTTCTCCTGGTCTCCTATGGGGTGCAGAGGCCCAAGCATTTGGGCCATCCTCCACTGCACTCCCGGGCCACAGCAGAGAGCTGGCCTGGAAGAGGGGCAACCGGGACAGAATCCGGTGCCCCAACCGGGACTAGAACCCAGTGTGCTGGCGCCGCAAGGCGGAGGATTGCCCTATTGAGCCACGGCGCCGGCCGAGATTTTATTTCAAGTCATGTATAGACTTCAATAGTTTGTGGATTTGCTTCTGCTTACTTCTAAGTAATCCTATGATCAATTTTTTGAATTTCATTTCTGGCATTTCTTCAGTCTCTTCATCTTCACATTCTAGTATTGAAGTGTTGTGTTCTTTTGGAGGCATCATGTTGTCTTCCTTATTCTTGTTTCTTGAATTGCTGTATTTATTGTTTGGCATTTGTAGAGATGCTTGTTGGTTTCTTTTTTGTTTTGTTTTTTTTTTTCTCCCTGAGATGGCTTTTATCTTTGGAATATTCCTCTGTGGCCTAGTGGAGTGTCTGCTTTTTCAGTGAATACCCAGAGGCGTATGCTGGTTGTGGCCAGGGAGCTCTGTTCAGTGCCCAGGGGTGAAGGGAGTATCCAAGGTGATACCCAGGTTGGGCATGATAAATCTCCTCTTTTTTTATATCAGAGGGGATGTTTGTTCTGCTCTATTGGTATAGTTTCACTCACATCCTTTTCTCAAAGAAGACCAGTGCCTGAGTGCTAGCCTCAGTGTACAATATTTGTCACTGCTGCCCCAAGAATCACAACGAGAATCTGTGCAGTCCTTGGTGTGAGCACAGATCCCCCAGCAATGTCCCTCATCAGGGAATCAGGGAGCCCCAGGCTTGTGGAGCCACCCACAGTGACTGCCGAAAGTCTCAGCCATACCCTGTGCCCTCCTATGCAGCCACAGTGTTTTCACTGTCCTGGCATACAAGCTTCCCACAGTAATGAGCACCCAGCCCCCTGTCAGTTCTCCCAGCCAGACTCAGGATCTCTGTTCAGCTGGTTGTTAGGTTCGTGGACATGAGCTGGCACAGCTGTTATGTGTGTCCAAAATGGTGCCTTCCCTGTCTTGACTTGTTACAGGATGCCAGTGCAAGGTGGAGAGGGAGAGAAAAATGTGCCCCCCTTTATTCTCTAGTTTGGCAGGTACACTGTCCCCCACAGGGCTCTAAGCCAGGCCCACTCCAGGCTCTTCCCATAGCTTTATAGCCAGTGGCACGGACTGCTGCAGACTGGTCTCACCTCATTCTCCAAAGCTGGTGCTGAGGCTCTGAGCTGCTGCAGTCCTGAGTTGTATACATCCACACCCTCCATGTAGGTTCACAGTGTCCCTCTAATTTGCATGAAGTTTCCTCTGCGTTGTCTCCCTAAATCTTTCCTGAGACTACACTCTCTCCACTTTTTAAAAACTATCTTCCCTTAGATTGGAGCAGTAAGCTCCCTCCCTATTCTCCCGTCTCAGATCTCCCCCTTGTATTCATGATGGAGGAAAGCATATATATTAGGGGCCAATGCTTCCCAAAGCTTTTTTTTTTTAAAGATTGATTTGTCTATTTTTTTTAAATACTTCTTTATTTATTTGAATTGGAATTACAGAGAGAGAGAAGGAGAGGCAGAGCAGAGGCAGGGAGAGAGAGAGAGAGAGAGAGAAAGTCTTCCATCTGCTGGTTTACTCTCCAGCTGGCCACAATGGCTGGAGCTGTGCCGATCTAAAGCCAGGAGCAAAGAGTTTCTTCTGGGTCTCCCATGTGGGTGCAGGGGCCCAAGAGCTTGGACTATCTTCTACTGCTTTCTCAGGCCACAGCAGAGAGCTGGATTGGAAGTGGAGCAGCCAGGACCTTAACCGGCACCCATATGGGATACCAGCACTGCAGGTGGCGACTTTAACCGCTATGCCACAGTGCGGCCCCATCCCAAAGCTTAATTAATAATGGTGTATTAGAATGATTATGTATTTCTATGTTGCTCCCCAGTGAGGCTGAAGCTGCTGAGTGGCGAGAGGCTAGCAGAGCTCATTGGAAAGGGCAGAGCTGAGGCAAAGATCAGCAGTGGAGAGGAGGCAAGAATTTTCAAGCAGGATGAGGTCCAGGAGGAGGGGTGGGCAGAACTTAACAAGTAGCCTTGAGAATGGTCATGTGCAGGTATTCTAGGGACACAAGTCCCAGAGACTGGGACAAAATCCCTCATACTCAGGTAGCTCTTTATATTCCTGCTACTTGACTTTCTTGGGCATGATTCACGCAAGGGCTGGAAAATTCAGCTGTGTGGCAATTCCCAGCACTGACAGAATGACCCAGAAAGGAGAGTGTCCCTGAAGAAAGGATCTATATCAAACTCCTCCAAATTGGCCTTCTCCAAGATGTCAGGATAGCAAATTGCAAAAAGCACAGGCTTTGGAATCAGGGAGATGTGGGTTTGAGTCCTTGCTTTGTTAACTATTCACTGTGTGGCTATAGACACGTCATGAGTCTTCTCTAAATTTTTGTTTCTGTATCTTGAAA